>NC_138900.1:12590707-13337250 GCF_965194825.1 Balaenoptera physalus
GCAATTATGTCAAATTCTAGTTATGTACCCTTCCGATAGCATCCATTCTTTTATCTTTTGTCCTCTGATACATTCATCCATCCCTCCTTCCTACCACGCATTCATTCACTCTTTCTTCCATCATTATGTCCTCTCATCCACTTATCAATACATTTATTTATTCATCCTTCCATTCACTAACACATTCAACCTTTCATCCATTTACCATCTTCCCATTCATTTATCCATTGATCCATTCACATCCAATGATTCTTCTCTCCATTTTTCCACCCACACAGCTATTCATCTATCCACCCTCCCATCCTTTCATTCTTCTTTCCATCACTCAATCATATATCCTTCCATTCAATCCTTACTTTCTTCCATCTTTACCAGCTTTGATCCTTCTAAACATCCACTTCCCCTCTACCCATGTTGTCCTCATCAGGAAATTCCACACTGAAAGATGCGTTTTCACTTCCTCCTAATCTAACCTTCTCAATGAGTCCTGACCTGTCTTTTACTTTTTTTTGGAGGGGAGAGGTTGGGATCTCGTATCCTTGTCCAACTTTAGAAGAAAAGGGGAAGGGAGGAGAGGAACAATGAACTGGGCCCTTATGGGGAGAGAAAATAGGAAGACTCAGAAATGGGCTTCCATGCAGTTCCAGATTTTGTTATATTTAGAATTGAGTACTTCATTTTCTGGGTGCTAACTTAAATAGTATTTTAAAAATTTTGAGATTCCGATTTTTCTTTACTGTTATACAAGAATACATTTGACTTTTGTTTGTTGACATTATATTCTGTGACCTTGCAAAACTCACTTATTAGCTCCAGTTTTTTGTGTATTCTTCAGGATTTTCTACAGAGACATTCATATCATCTGTAAATAAGGACAGTTGCATTTCTTCCTTTTCTATGTATATGATTTTTTTTCTTGCCTTACTGCACAAGCTAGGACTTCCAGTGGATATTACGGACTAATGAGAGAGAACATTCTTGCCTTGTTCCAGATCTTAGGGGGAAAGCATTCAGTCTTTCCCCTTTAAGTATGATGTTAGTTGTAGGTTTTTCACAGATACCCTTTTTAGATTAGGGAAGTTCCATTCTATTCTTAATTTGCTGAGCTTATTTATCATAAATCAGTGTTGAATTTTGTTAAAAGCATTTTTTGGTATCTATTGATATCACATTTTTTCTTATTAACTTGGTTAAATATCGATACATGGATTTTTTGTGATGTACTATTCTTTTTATATATTGCTAGGTTTGATTTGTTAATGTTTTCCTAAGGATTTTGTACCTACTTTTATGAGAGATACTGGTCTATAGTTTTCTTATAGTGTCTTGCCTGTTTTTAGTATTAGGATAATGCTGACCTCAGGAAGTGAGTTTGGAAGTGGTCCATCCTCTTCTGGAAGAAGCTGTTTAGAGTTGGTGTTATTTCTTCTTTAAGTTTTTTTTTGTTTGTTTTTGTTTTTAAGTATTTAGTAGAATTCATCAGTGAAACATCTGGGCCCCTAGTTTTCTTTTCTTTCTTTGTGAAGGTTTTCAACTACAACTTCAAGTTCTTTAATAGGCATAGGGTGTTCAGGTTACCTATTTCTTCTTTTGTGAGTTTTGGTAATTTGTGTCTGTAAAGAATTGGTACATTTCATTCACGTTTTCAAATTTATGGGCATAGAGTTGTTAGCACTATAGTTTTGTATTATCTTTTTTTAAAATTAATTAATTAATTAATTATTTATTTTTGGTTGCATTGGGTCTTAGTTGCTGTGCGCGGGCTTTCTCTAGTTGCAGCGAGCGGGAGCTACTCTTCATTGCAGTGCGCGGGCTTCTCATTGTGGTGGCCTCTCTTGTTGTGGAGCACGGGCTCTAGGTGTGCAGGCTTCAGTAGTTGTGGCACGTGGGCTCAGTAGGTGTGGCTCGCGGGCTCTACAGTGCAGGCTCAGTAATTGTGGTCCACGGGCTTAGCTGCTCCACAGCATGTGGGATCTTCCCAGACCAGGACTCGAACCCATGTCCCCTGCACTGGCAGGCGGGTTCTTAACCACTGCACCAAGGAAGCCCCTGTATTATCTTTTTAATGTCTGTGGATCAGTAATGATGTTCTCTCTTTCATTCTTGATATTGGTAATTTGTACTTCTTCCCTTTCTTCCCATTAACTTGACTAGATCAATTTTATTGGTCTTTTCAAAAGAATCAGCTTTTGGTTTTATTGATTCTATCTTCCCACTATTATCGATTTCATCAATTTCTGCTCTAATTTTTATTATTTTCCTCCTGCTTGCTTTAGATTTAATTTCCTCCTCTTTCTGTAGTCTCCTAAGATGGAAACTTAGGTTACTGATATTAGATGTTTCTCTTTTTTTTTTTTTTTTGGCTGCACAGCACGTGGGATCTTAGTTTCCTGACCAGGGATCGAACCTGTGCCCCCTGCGGTGGAAGCACAAAGTCTTAACCACTGGCCCACCAGGGAAGACCCAGATCTTTCCCCTTTTCTAATAAAGCCTTCAATGCTATAAATTCCCTCTAAGCATTACTGCAAATTTTGACTTTCATTTATTTCAAATATTTTTAGTTACATTTGAGAATTTGACTCATGGGTTATTTAGAATTATGCTGTTTAATTTCCCTAGCATTTATTTATGTTATAACTGGAAGTCTGTACCTTTTGACTACCTTCATCCAATTCCCCTTCCCCCTGTTCCCTTTCTCTGGTAACCACAAATCTGATCTCTTTTTCTGTGAGTCTGTTTGTTTGTTTGTTTTTGAAATATAATTGACCTACAACACCGTGTCAGTTCCTGTTACACAACATAGTGATTCAATATTTTTATACATTTCAAAATGATCACCAAAACAAGTCTAGTTACAATATATCACCATAAAATATATGACATAGTTATAACTATATTCCCCACACTGTACATTTCATACACATGACTCATTTATTTTGCAACTGTATGCCGCTGTCCAGTTTTCCCAACACTATTTATTGAAGAGCCTGTCTTTTCCCCATTGTATATTCTTGCCTCTTTTGTCACAGATTAATTGCCCATATAAGTGTGAGTTCATATCTGTGCTCTCTATTCTGTTCCATTGATCTATGTGTCTATTTTTGCACAGGAAACCATCAACAAAATGAAAAGACAACCTACTGAATGAGAGAAAATATCTGCAAATTATATGACTAATAACAGGTTAATATCCAAATATATATAAACAGTTCATACAACTCAATATCAAAAAAGAAAACAACCCAACTACAGAATGAACAGAAGACCAGAATACACATTTTTCCAAACAAGACATATGGATGGACAACAGGCACATGAAAAGATGCTCAACATCGCTAATCATCAGAGAAATGCAAATCAAAATCACAATGAGATATCACATTACACCTGTCAGAATGGCTATCATCAGAAAGTCTACAAATAACAAATGCTAGAGAGGGTATGAAGAAAAGGGAACCCCTGTACACTGTTAGTTGGAAAACTGTGTGGAGGTTCCTAGAAAAACTAAAAATAGAACTACCATATGATCCAGCAATTCCACTCCCGGGCATGTATCCAAAGAAAATGAAAACACTAATTCGAAAAGATACATGCACCCCAATGTTCATAGCAGCATTATTTATGATAGCCAAGATACAGAAGCAATCTAAGTGGCCATAAAGGGATGAATGTATAAAGAAAATGGGGCATATATACACAATGAAATATTACTCAGCCATAAAAAGAATGAAATTCTGCCATTTCAAAAACCTGAATGGACCTTGAGGGTACTATGCTTAGTGAAATAAGTCAGACAGAGAAAGACAAATACTGTTTGTTATCACTTATATGTGGAATCTAAAAATAAAACAAATGAGGGCTTCCCTGGTGGCGCAGTGGTTAAGAATCCACCTGCCAATGCAGGGGACACGGGTTCAAGCCCTGGTCCGGGAAGATCCCACATGCCGCAGAGCAACTAAGCCAGTGTGCCACAACTACTGAGCCTGCGCTCTAGAGCCCGCGAGCCACAACTACTGAGCCCTTGCGCCACAACTATTGAAGCCTGTGTGCCTAGAGCCCGTGCTCTGCAACAAGAGAAGCCACTGCAATGAGAAGCCCGCACACGGCAGCAAAGAGTAGCCCCCACTCTCAGCAACCAGAGAAAACCTGCGTGCAGCAGCGAAGACCCAATGCAGCCAAAAACTAAATAAATGAATAAATAAATAAATAAAATTTTAAAATAAATAAATAAATAAAACAAATGAATAAATATAACAAAACAGAAACAGACTCACAGATACAGAGAACAGATTAGTGGTTACCAGAGATGGAAGAAGCCCCTCAGAATGGCTGCCCCAGTGTCTATGTCTCCAAGGTGAGCTCCAGTTGCCTCCTGCCTCTCCAGGAGACTCTCCAAGATCAGCAGGTGGGTCTGACCTAGACTCCTTTCATAGTACTGCTTCTGCCCCGGGCCTCAGAGCATGAGGTTTTGTGTGCCCTTTAAGAGTGGAGTCTCTGGGGACTTCCCTGGTGGCGCAGTGGTTAAGAATCCACCTGCCAATGCAGGGGACATGGGTTCGAGCCCTGGTCCGGGAAGATCCCACATGCCACAGAGCAACTAAGCCCGCGAGCCACAACTACTGAGCCTGTGTGCCACAAATACTGAAGCCCACATGCCTAGAGCCCGTGCTCCACAACAAGAGAAGCCACCACAATGAGAAGCCCGTGCACCGCAATGAAGAGTAGCCCCTGTTCGCCGCAACTAGAGAAAGCCCGCGCGCAGCAACGAAGACCCAATGCAGCCAAAAATTAATTAATTAATTGATTGATTAATTTAAAAAAGAAGAGCGGAGTCTCTGTTCCTATAGCCCTCTGGCTCTCCAGAAAGTAAGCCTCACTGGCCTTCAAAGCCAAAAGTTCTGGGAGCTCATCTTCCTAGTGCAAGACCCCCAGGCTGGGAAGCCCAATGTGGGCCTTGGACCCCTCACTCCTTGAGGAGAACCTCTGCAACTGTAATTATCCTCTTATTTGTGTGTCACCCATCCAGGGGTGTGGGTCCTGACTATACCAAGTCTCTGCCCTTCCTGTCTATCTCATTGTGGTTCCTTTTTTATACCTTTAGTTGTAGGAGATCTTTTCTACTAGTCTTCAGGTCTTTCTCATCAATAGTTGCTTTGTAAATAGTTGTAAGTGTGGTGTGTCCATGGGAGGAGGTGAGCTAAGGGTCTTCCTACTCTACAATCTTGGCCACTCCCTCTCTTCATTTCTTTATGTAGATCCAAGTTTTGACCTTAAACATATTATTTCTGCCTAAAGAACTTCCTTTGATATATATATTTTTAATCTTTATTGGAGCATAGTTGATTTACAATGTTGTGTTAGTTTCAGGCGTACAGCAAAGTGAATCAGTTATACATATACATATATCCACTCTTTCTTAGATTCTTTTCCCATATAGCCCATTACAGAGTATTGAGTAGAGTTCCCTGTGCTATACAGTAGGTCCTTATTAGTTTTCTATTTTATACATAGTAGTGTGTATGTGTCAATCCCACTTTTAATATTTCTTATAGGTCAAGTACACTGGCAAAGAATCACCTCCCCTTTTCTTTTGTCTGAGAGTCTTTATTTGTCCATCACTTAAATTTTTAGTACAATACACACAACATAAAATTTGCCATTTTAACCATTTTAAATTGTAAAGTTTAGTGGCATTAAGTACATTCACTTTGCTGTGCAACCATCACCACTCTCCATCTCCAGAACTTTTTCATCATTCCAAACTAAAACTCTGTACCCATTAAACAACAACTCTTCATTTCGCATTCATTTTTAATAACTTTTTTGCTTTATATAAAATTCTTGGTTGACAGCTTTTTTCTTTTAACACTTTAAAGATGTCACTCCATTGTTTTCTTGCTAGCATGGTTTCTGATGAGAAGTATACTACGATACTTATTTTTGTTTTTCATGGGTAAATGTGTATTTTCCTTTGGCTGCCTTCAAATTTTTCTCTTTGCCTTTGGTTTCCTGATGTTTGAATATAATAAGCTGACATGTGGGTGTTTTGGTATTTATCCTGTTGGTGTCCTTTGAGCTTCTTGGATCTGTGGTATGGTTTCCATCACTACTTATGGAAAAAAATTACAGCCATTATTTCTTCTAATATTTCCAATGTCCCATTATCTCTTTCTTCTTCTTCTGGTATTCCAGTTGTGCACATGTTACACCATTTGATAGAGGTATAACTCTATCTTACTGTAACCACTAAGTTCTTCCATCCCTAATGAAGAAGGGAGAGGATAAAGAAAGAGGGAGAAGAGAGAGGAAAAAGAAAAGTGGTGGTGGGGGGAGATGAGAGAGAGAATGAGGGAAGAAAGAAGGGCAATATGAAAGGGAGAGTCTTTGAAAGAGAGAAGTGACGGAGAGAGAGAGAGGGAATATAGAGAGAAGGAGATGAGGAGAAAAGAGAGGGAGGATGGAGGGAAGAGGAGAAGTTGAGGGGAGAGAGTTAGGAAAGAAGAAAGAAAGAAGAGGAGGAAAATAAAAAAGGATAATTCTCAAAAAAGATGCTATACATATGTCAAGATTAATTCATTAATGAGGGAACTAGGTGTAAAGACAACTAGTCCAAAAGACTAATGAAACACTAGGATTTTTATAGCCAAAAAAGGGAAAAGAAATGCTGACTTAACTACAAAACTGGCTAATGTCTAATTTTATTGCATTTTTTTTTTTAATTTGGGGGAAGGTCACCTTCTCTAACAAATAGAAAAATATAGTCATCATGAGTTAACTGTTTTACAGAATTGTAAAATGCTTAGACGTTGATCAATTGTGCAAAAGAAGTGATATCCTCTTTTGAAATGAGATTATCTTTAAATGGACCTGTTAGAAAATATGCTTAGCTTGACATGAAAAAGTCCCATAATTACTTTTTAAAAATTTCTATGTTTTGGATAATTTTTCATAGCAGAAAGGAAGAAATTCAGAAGCCCCATTCATTATCCTTTTCACTTTCCAACAGAAGAATGACGCCTATGCCAAACTCAGCCTCTAAAATTTGGTTCCTAAGATTCTGCAAGTTTTGGGGGGTTTTTGTTTTGTTTTTTGGAACTGAGAACAACAGTTATGCACTGGCTGTACCTTCCTGCTCCTACTGAAAACATCTAGGTGGAGGTGAAAGGTCATCCTGCCCCTCTCCCCACAGCTCCTCACTTTCCTAAAGCTGATCCCCCACTGCCAACTGGAGGAATCCATAGAGCACTGAAAACTTAACATTATAGATTTCTGGAATCCTCAAACATTAGAACAACAGATTTGGAGAACCACAGAATCTTAGAAAAATGCCAGCTTGGGGAGGCTGTTTAGTTCGGTCTTGGAACCATCCCACAAAACACCTCTTCTTAGACTTTGCACAAAGTCTAAATGAGTCTTCTTAGACTATGCACAAAGATCTCCCAGACCCACTTATCTTACCTCCCTGGAAAAAATTTCAATTCTAGCTCTCCTCCCTTCTACTGAAGCCAGAAAAGAAGACAACAGAGTGGGATGGTGAGAGGGGCTGTTCTGAGAATACTTTCTTTCTCCAGCCTGTCTGAATTGGAGGACAAGACTCACAACCACCACCATCACAAATAATTAAGAGTCTAATCCTGAAGGAGTGTAAGTGTGTGTGTTGGGAGGGGGTCAGAATGGAAGGGAGAGCAGAAAATGGGAGAGTCTAAGGAGGCAGGTTAGAGCTGACTCTTACCCCACGAAAGATGTTCTAGCAGCATATCCAAGATAGAGAAGGTGGTGCTTTGTGAATTGCTCAGTTTTCCCAGAATTCCTACCACTTCTGGACACAGGACACCTCAGCATAAACAGCCAAGCCTTATTCCAAACCTGCAGGCTTCGTAACAGATTCAATTTCCATGCCAGAGAATCAAGACACATGAGAAGGGCTTTTGGATTGTGTTTAATAATATGTATAGGTAGAATATAATACCCAGGAATTTTGTTTCAGGTCAGTAAAGAAGATTTACAAATATTTGGTACAAAAAGAATTGAAAACCATTATTTAGATTATTACAGAGAGCAATCACTAGGTCATGTCTCTAGAGGTGATCTTCCCCTCTAGAGATTGGGACTCAGAAGTGGTCCCTACATCTTAGACTTTGAAAATGAATATGCGCACACACACACCAGCAAAGTTCTGATAAACCAACACAGGTAACCTTTGATTGTTACTATTTAATATATCTTTAGTAAAAACAGTAGAACTTGTTGAATTAAACCCTTTCAGTAAAGTTATTTCTTTTGCTATTCTAAATCTTCATCTTACTCTCTCTCTCTTTTTTTTTTTAAACTGGTTAACTAGGGTCTAGCAAGGAGAGAGGAGCCATCTCTGTTCTCTATCAAGACTTTCTAGGGCTTCCCTGGTGGCACAGTGGTTGAGAATCCGCCTGCCTATGCAGGGGACACGGGCTCGAGCCCTGGTCTGGGAAGATCCCACATGCCGCAGAGCAATTAGGCCCATGAGCCACAACTACTGAACCTGCGCATCTGGAGCTTGTGCTCCGCAACAAGAGAGGCCGCGACAATGAGAGGCCCGTGCACCACGATGAAGAGTGGCCCTCGCTCGCCGCAACTAGAGAAAGCCCTCGCACAGAAACGAAGACCCAACACAGCCATAAATAAATAAATAAATAAATAAATAAATAAGAAACATCCCTCCTTGTGTTTAAAAAAAAAAAAAAAAGACTTTCTAAAACAGTATGGTTACCCTATTTGACAGACAGGGAAACTGAGTCCAAGAAGGTTAGGTGACTCACCCAATGAAGAAAAGATGGAACTTAAGTTTGAACTCAGATTGTACAACCCTTAATGAAATAGCCTAAAAATGATGTTCAACTGTTTCCCACGTCCTACCAAGACAAGTTGAACTGGAAACTGAGCTGAGGGAGAACTGAGGAACTGGAAATATGAAGAAAGCGGAATGGCCCCAGTGGATTTCCCCAGATGAATTCAATCTATCTTTATTCAGTCGGGAGATTATAGGTTATATAATCACCGCCGCCCCACCCCCACCCCCCAGATAAAGCAATCTCTTCCTTGATGGCATCCATACCCGGAAAACTTGAATCCCAGGGTGTTCAGATTTCTGCACAGCTGATTTCCCAGAATGTATTTAGGCAGGATCTGGTACCCTGGACACAACCGCTCGACCTGGCACCATGGAGCTGAGAGGGGCCTTCACCATCTTTCTGGCACTCTGCTTGTCTTGTCTGCTCATCCTCATCGCCTGGAAACGGACCAGCAAAGGGGGGAAGCTGCCGCCTGGTCCCACACCGATACCTTTCCTGGGGAACCTGTTGCAAGTTCGTACTGATGCCACTTTTCAGTCTTTCATGAAGGTGAGTCTGTCTACTCCTCTCATAGAGCTGGAAGCAATTAATTCTATAGACAGATAATGTAGAAATTTCTGACTTCGAAAGAGAAAAACAAATATCGTATATTAATGCCTGTATGTGGAACCTAGAAAAAGGGTACAGATGAGCCGGTTTGCAGGGCAGAAGTTGAGACACAGATGTAGAGAACAGACATATGGACACCAAGGGGGGAAAACTGCGGTGGGGTGGAGATGGTGGTGTGCTGAATTGGGAGACTGGGATTGACATGTATACACTGATGTGTATAAAATTGATGACTAATAAGAACCTGCAGTATAAAAAAACAAACAACCAGAACAACTAATACTAAAAAAAAAAAAAAAGAAAGAAAGAGAAAAACAAATACCATGTGCTAACACATATATATGGAATCCATAAAAAAAAAAAAAAAAAGGTTCTGATGAACCTAGGGGCAGGACAGGAATAAAGACGCAGACGTAGAGAATGGACTTGAGGACACAGGGAGGGGGAAGGGTAAAAAAAAAAAAAAAAAAGAAATTTCTGACTTCTAAAACACAGGCTCTTGGAAACACAACCTTAAATGTCTGGAATTTCAGAATCTGAAACTCTTGGAAATACAGACTCCTAGCATGTTAAACCTTAAGCCTCTCACAACCTCAGGACTTTGGAATAACCTTACCTTCCATCCTTAAACACAAGAACTCTTGCACTCTGTTGGTCTTTGAACTTTGAGACTCAGTGTCACGAAATCTTAGGATTCTAGAAATTTAGCACTTCAGAGGCAGAAGCATGGATCTTGGAGTTCCATCTCATCCAGGTCCATCATTTTATAGATGTAGAAACCAAGCCTTGTGGCAGTGTTGGAGGATCTTTCCCAGGATGATAGAAGCCAAGGCTTCTGAGCCTTTTCCTCAGTAGTCTTTCCAAGCCCAGAGCTCACCTTTATCTGTTAGTCCCACATTTCTATCTCCTTGAAATCTCCATCTCCTAAAATTCTTGTTGGTTGTTACTTGGTTCTCCAATCAGCCCCCTCCTCTTATGTCTTCCTTCACTCTCAGCTCAGGGAGAAATATGGCCCAGTCTTCACTGTGTACATGGGTCCCCGGCCGGTAGTTGTTTTATGTGGACATGAAGCAGTGAAGGAAGCCCTGGTAGACCGAGCAGATGAGTTCAGCGGCCGTGGAGAATTGGCTTCAATAGAGCGAAACTTCCAAGGTCATGGTAGGTAACAACAACAACAACAAAAATAAAAACAAAATGTAATCACAAAGTGTAATGTACTTCTATGTCCTAGGTTCTTTGATAAGTACTCTAAATGAATTATTGCAGTGACTCCTCTGAGGGAGCTATTAATGTCTTACTAATTTTGCAAATGAGGAAGTCGAGGGTGAGAGAGGTTAGATAATAACAGTCAGTGGTAGAACCATTTTATTTTGAACCCAAACCATCTGACTCTAGGATATCTTCTGTGTTACTTGTGTTCTTATTTTTAATGGATTAGTGACACTCTTTGTGTACTCACTCAAGCCCTCATAGCCAATCTTACTTCTTATTTTCCTATACGTACATACACACCCAACCCATAAGTCTCTGCATCCTCCCTTTAGATAGATACCTTTCTAATGTTACCTATATATCCATCTCTAATTGCCCACATCCTTCAATTCCAAGCAGCCTCACAACATCCTTTTGATACTTCCATCTATCCTTATACTTTTCCTTCCACCCTTCCATTTTTCCATTGATCCATACATCCACCAAAACAATCCATCCATCCATTAGACTTTCTATACAAATATCTTTCCATCCAATTGATCTATACATTTATCAATCAACTTTCCATTTACCTATCTATCCATCATTCCATCCATCCGTTCATTTATCCTTCCATCATTCATCCACCTATTAATCTTTCAATCATCCTTCCAGCCATTTATCCATACATTTGAAACCACCCATCCATTAACCCTTCACCCATCCACTAAGTCTTTCATCCATCCATTCATCAGTCACTGCAGTCATAAACTCTTCCTCCCATTCATTAATCTATCAAAATCATTTCATTAAATTTCCAAATACTAATTCACCAATCCATGCACGTCTGGAAACTTCTAAATACTGCTTACTGCGTGGTAACTCCTTTTGTGTAGGTATATTGATGTACAGGTGTGATCTTCTGTGTACACTTATGTGTTTATGTCTAGAGAATCCAAGTAGAACATAGAAAATAGAAGTGGTCTCCCCATTCTGGTGTACTCTATATGGCATTCTATCTATATCTCCCTCCATATTCCTATGCATCCATCCATCCTATGCATCTATCCAGTTCCAGGTCTCTATCTTGTAAGAAACTCTCCTTGATCTCCCCCAATCACTACTAGCCTGATTTCCTTCACCTCAGTCCTGGACTGTTTTTGAGGTCCAGTAGGGAGGGAACTTTAGTCTCCCCATTAAGCCTGGGAGGTTGGAAGAGGCATCCCCGAGAGCAGAGTTTACAGCTGTCATATTCTGGCACCCTCCCAGTCCAGCACAGAGTTGGGCACAAAAAAGAGTGGAAGCAGGAGCCTGACACTTAGATTCTGGCAGGTGTAGCTCTAGCCAATGGAGAACGATGGAGGATTCTCCGACGCTTCTCCCTGACCATTCTTCGGGACTTCGGGATGGGGAAGAGGAGCATTGAGGAGCGGATCCAGGAGGAGGCTGGCTTCCTACTAGAGGAATTACGCAAGACCAAGGGTATGGGGGCCACAAGGGGGAGGGCTACAAGGGGGCTGGGTGGTTGTAGAGAGCTCATTCATGACAAGATGGGCCTTGGTGGGAGAAGGCTTTGGAATGAGAGAGGATGAAAAAGATGGAGGATTTACTGAGATTTCCAGCCAGAGTCCATGTTAAAAGTTCACATGGGGCTTCCCTGGTGGCGCAGTGGTTGAGAATCCGCCTGCCAATGCAGGGGACACGGGTTCGAGCCCTGGTCTGGGAAGATCCCACATGCCGCGGAGCAACTAGGCCCGTGAGCCACAACTACTGAGCATGCGCGTCTGGAGCCTGTGCTCCGCAACAAGAGAGACCACGACAGTGAGAGGCCCGCGCACCGCGATGAAGAGTGGCCCCCGCTTGCCGCAACTAGAGAAAGCCCTCGCACAGAAACGAAGACCCAACACAGCCAAAAATAAATAAATAAATAAACAAAAATAAAGGAATTCCTTAAAAAAAAAAAAAAGTTCACATGAAAGACCCTTAGGGATCACTTGTCCAGAGACTTGAATCAGTGGATCTCCAGGAGTTTTTGAGCTCCTGGTATCAAATGCAGACTTTGGCGATATGTGAGTTTGTGCCTTTTCCTAGTGACAGGATTAAATTTTATTACATCTATCTGTCTATCTATCTATCTAGGTATATATTCACACATATACATACAAAAATACATAATTTTGGTAAAAACCATGTAATGTAAAATTTTGCCAGCCTAACTATTTCTAAGTGTACAGTTCAGTAGTGTTACATATATTCACATTGTCGTGAGACAAATTTTTAGAACTCCATGGATGCTAAATGGTCTGCATAAAGACTTTGAAAGTTCACCTACCCCTAGAAATTATTTGCAAAACTGCATTTTTGTGAATATATGCATTGTTTTAGAGAAATTGTCCCCAAATCCACTGACCTGACCGGCATCCTATTTTATAGATGGTGCAGCTGAGACCAAGGGAAGGATTTTCCTAATAGCTCAGATGGAATCATTGGTAGAGATAGAGAGATCAAGCCGTTCTTTTTTTTTTTTTTAATGTGTCCTGTACCACCACTTCTTTCCCAAATGTGTGACTCTCCACCACAAACAATTAAATACTAATAACAAAAAATAATGATTAAGCTCCACCAGCATTTTTTTTCAAGTTTTTTAAAATAAATTTATTTATTTATTTTATTTATTTTTGGCTGCATTGGGTCTTCGTTGCTGCGCGTGGGCTTTCTCTAAGTTGCGGCGAGCTGAGGCTTCTCACTTCAGTGGCTTCTCTTGTTGCGGAGCACGGGCTCTTAGGCGCGCGGGCTTCAGTAGTTGTGGCTCACGGCTTAGTTGCTCCACGGCATGTGGGATCTTCCTAGACCAGGGCTCGAACCCGTGCCCCTGCATTGGCAGATGGATTCTTAACCACTGTGCCACCAGGGAAGTCCCTCCACCAGCATTTCTTGTGTTTACTACATGTCAGGCACTGTGCTAAGTATTTCACATGAATAATTATATTGAATTCTCATGAACCAATGAAGTGGCTACTAAACAAACTTGCAGATTGGGAAATCTAGACTCAAAACACAAAAATGAAGTAACTAACAAATGCTGTTAAGCAGTTGAGTCAGGACTCATATCTGCAACTGAATGATTTCACATCCCATGTTCCTACTCATGGCCTCCAACTTCCATCACCCAGGGGCCCCCATCGAACCTACTTTCTTCCTGAGCCGCACTGTCTCCAATGTCATCAGTTCCGTCGTCTTTGGAAGCCGCTTTGACTATGAGGACAAGCAGTTCCTGAAGCTGCTGCAGATGATCAACGAGAGTTTCATCGAGATGAGCACACCCTGGGCCCAGGTGCCCACCAGCCACCTCTCTGTCCACCCCCCAACCTGAGTTACCTAAGCCGCTGCCTCTACCTCACTTATCGTCCCCACAATCCTGGGAGGCAAATATCAAAATGTCCTGGGTCTCCAAGAAGCAAAGAGCCTCATGCAAGCAATTCTCAGACCCAATGCTGGATGTTGAGCCCAACTATTTGACTCCAGACTCAGCCCATGCTGGCCTCTGGTGCCCATTGTTGACAAATCCCCTTTGCTTATTCCCCACAGTTATATGACATGTATTCTGGAATCATGCAATATTTGCCAGGAAGACACAATCGCATCTACTACTTGATAGAGGAGCTCAAGGACTTCATTGCCTCCAGGGTCAAGATCAATGAAGCATCCCTTGACCCCCAAAACCCTCGAGACTTCATTGACTGCTTCCTCATCAAGATGCACCAGGTACCTCTTCCTCTTCCCCCAATCCTTTCCTCTCATCTTCCCAATCCCTACCGCCTACAACTTTAAACTCATCTGTAAACATATTGACGACAAAAGAGCAAGTATTGTTTCACATGGTTTACTTTTATTTATAGATGAGATATAGAAACTGTAAAGGCATAAACTCTTACACTCTTAAACTTTGAATCTAAAAATTCTAAGAACATGGAAACTTAAAATCTTACGCCTTTCTAATCCTATATGCCAGAGACTTACAAATATAGAAAAGTAGAATGAGTCTTTAGAGTCTTAGAATTGGTGGAGCTTAAACATTTAAAGTCTAAACTTTTGAGTTTAAAGTTAAAAGTTTAAAGTCTTGGATATGTAGCAATTTAGAAGCTTAATACCTCTACATCATGGATACTTAGAATTTTAGAAATTTATATTTTTTTATTGTAGAACCTCTGTACTAGGCAGTTGTAAATTATGCTACCCTAATGTCCTAGAACTTTCAAAGGCAATATCCTGTCAACTTTCTGACAAAGCAATCTCTACTTTTTTCTCCTTCATTCTCCCCACTGTTCACTACACTTCAACTATACCGGCAACTATGCTGGCCTTCTCTTTGTTTTTTCTCACCCGACACACTTTGTGGTTCCACGCCAGGCACACTTCTGCCTCAGGACCTTTGCTCTGGCTGTTTCCCCTCCCAGATACTCACCTGGTTCACCCATCTTTTGTGTTTTCACAAAGCCCTACCTTATACACAGGGAGAAAATAAGATAGAGGCAGAGAAGGGTGATTCTATTTATTATCCCTGTCATTTTCAGGATGAAAACAATCCCCACACGGAATTCAACCTAAAGAATTTGGTCCTCACCACTCTCAACCTCTTTTTTGTTGGCACTGAGACTGTGAGCTCTACCCTACGCTATGGGTTGCTGCTAATGATGAAGCATCCTGAAGTAGAAGGTGAGCGTCCACCTGGGCTGCTTACCTGGTAACTCTCATTTCCAACAGGAAAGAAGACATCATCTTGAAACCTTAGAACCCTACAGCTTTAGACTCTTCACACTTTAGAAACTTAGGATGTGTAATCTCAGAATCTCTGGCTTGGAAGGCCGTTTAATTTAATCTTCTGCTTGGTGCTTGTAATAGTTTATGCAGTAAATTATGAGAAACTTAGTAGCTTAAAACAACAAAAATCTATTATCTTACAGTTCTGGAGTTCAGAAGTTCAAATAGGCTTTCACTGGATCGAACCAAGGTAGATCTGATTCCTTGCTTTTTCCAATTTCTAAAGCTGTATTCCTTTCATTCCTGAGCTCACAATTTTTCCCTCGACTCCAAAGCCAGCAGCATAGTGCCTTCAAATCTCTCTTTGCTTCCAATGTCACATCTTCTCTGACTCTGACCCTTCTGCCTCCTTCTTATATAGACATTTGTGATTACATGTAGGGCCAACCTGGATTACTCAGGATAATCTCCCCATCTCAAAATCCTTAATTATATCTGCAAAGTGCCCTTGGTCATGTAAGGTAACATTCACAGGTTCCAGGGGTTAAGAGGTAATACCTTTTTTTTTTTTTTTTGGCCACACCACGTGGTATGCGGGATCTACCCCAACCAGGAATCGAACCCGTGCCCCCTGCATTGGGAGTGCGGAGTCTTACCCACTGGACCACCAGGGAAGTCCTGGAGGTAATACTTTGATGGCCATTATTTAGCCAACTATAGAGCCAGAATCAAATAGAATCCATCACCAGTAAATTGCAATCTGGTCTGGTTGGGTAACTCCAGTAATGAGAAATTCATTACTCACCAAGGAAAATCCCCAGTTTTGGTCCCTTTCCCTTCTTTTTTTTGTTTTTTTAATTTATTTATTTATTTATTTTTGGTCGTATTGGATCTTCCGTGCTGCACATGGGCTTTCTCTAGCTGCGGCAAGCGGGGGTTTCCCTTCGTTGTGGTGCGCGGGCTTCTCACTGTGGTGGCTTCTCTTGTTGCAGAGCACAGGCTCTAGGCGCGTGAGCTTCAGTAGTTGTGGCACGTGGGCTCAGTAGTTGTGGCTTTCAGACTCTAGAGTGCAGGCTCAGTAGTCGTGGCGCACGGGCTTAGTTGCTACACGGCATGTGGGATCTTCCCAGACCAGGGCTCGAACCCATGTCCCCTGCACTGGCAGATGGATTCTTAACCACTGTGCCACCAAGGAAGTCCCCCCTCTCCCTTCTAATGCAGTTCAAAACAAACAAATTTCTCTTGTTACAGATAATGGGAGAGACTAACTTGTTTCCACTCAAACTCATCTAGTCCCTCCTTCATTGTCCAAGTTGTCTTTTACAATCTAAATCATCAAATATTTAATGGACATCGTCTATGTGCTAGGCACTACCCTAATTACTTGCATACTGGATTTTATGTAAAATTTACAACTCTATGAGCCTGTTAGACCGTCACGTCCATTTTGAAGATGAAGAAACAGAGGCTCAGAAGGTAAAGTCATTCGCCCCAAGGTCACTTATCCAGGAAGTGCAGAGAGGAGTAACTGCACCAATAGTGTTCTTAATCACTGTCACATCATTGTTGTCATTTGCTTCAATCCTGTCCTCGTTACCTATTTCCCAGCCTGTCAAAAATCTGTGCATGGCAGCTCAGCTGGGAGCAGGACACTGCCCTGAGCATGAGCCTTCCACGGTTCCTCAGTGTTTTCAAGATAACGATCAAATGTCCCAGCTGACATGCAAGGCTCCACTCTTGCCTCCTGGTCTGATGAGTGTTTATCAGCCCCACCAATTCTTATTCTTGTCAGGTGTTAAGAATAAAGAGACAGTCCAAATACACATGGCCTGCTCCCTCAGGGTCCACAGGTGCTGAAGATACAAACCCACAACCCAACCCTGGTCTCTAGAAACACCTCCTGCATCATTGTCTGTTATGTTTTCTGGTCTCTTCCAGCCAAGATCCACGAAGAGATTGACCAGGTGATTGGACCACACCGGATCCCAAGTGTCGATGACCGGGCCAAGATGCCCTACACAGATGCCGTGATCCATGAGATACAGAGACTGACAGATATCGTGCCCATGGGTGTCCCCCATAATGTCATCCGGGACACTCATTTCCGAGGCTACCTTCTGCCCAAGGTGGAGTTGTACCTTCATTGTCACTCCTCCCTCCACTGTGCCCTTCTCTCCTCTGCATTCCCTACCATACTCCATACTTCATACTCCAACACTGATTTCTCCTAACTGCCCCCATATTCATCCCAGGGCACCAACGTGTTTCCTCTGCTTGGCTCAGTCCTCAAAGACCCCAGTTACTTCCGCTACCCAGATGCCTTCTATCCCCAACACTTCCTGGATGAGCAGGGCCGCTTCAAGAAGAATGAAGCCTTTGTGCCTTTTTCTTCTGGTAGGTGTCTATGGTCTGAGTCCCTACCACCACCACCCCTGCAGAAACATGCTAGATACATCCCGCAACCATCGGTCTGTATTTGACATTCAGGTTTGAATGGGAAGTTGAATGCTATTTCATAGAATCATACAATCCTAGAATCCTAGAATTCCAGGATGATGGAATATTAGAACCATTGACTCTGATAATTAGAAAAGTAATAGCACTAAACAGGGGTCAGCATATTTTTTCGAAGGACCAAATAGAAAATATTTTAGGTTTTGCTGGCCATATGGTCTCTGTGTGGACTGTGCAATCTGCACTACTCAGCTCCACCATTGTACTACAAAAGCAACCATAGACATTCATAAATAATGAGCATGTCTGGGGAATTCCCTGGTGGTCCAGTGGTTAGGACTCCGAGCTTCCACTGCGTGGGGCCTGGGTTCGATCCCTTCTCGGGGAACTAAGATTCCACAAGCCACACAGCACCGCCAAAAAAAAAAAAAAGAGAGCATGTCTGTGATGGATGCCAAAGAAAAGTACAGACATATAGACAATAAAATTTGAATTTTGTTTAATTTTCACATCACAAAATATTATTTTTCTCTGATTTTTTTAACCACTTAAAAATGTTAAAAGATTCTTAGTTTGCAGACAGTACATAACAGGCAGCAAGGAAGATCTGCCCAATGAACAGTAGCTTGGTAACTCACAATATCTTAGAACAATTGTATTTTAAGTGTAAGCCACACTGAACCTGGTGTCAGTGCAGTGTTAGGAAACAGGACCCCACTTCACCACTTACAAACACCATCAGTGGGGCCATGAATGAGTTACTTCAGCTCCCTGTCTGTAAAATGGAGAGTAATCTCTCCAAACCATTGGAAGGGTAACTGACAAACAGCAAGCACTATTTTTTTTCCCCATTTTTATTGGACTATAGTTGATTTGCAATGTTGTGTTAGTTTCTGCTGTACAGCAAAGTGAATCAGTTACATGTATACATACATCAACCCTTTATTTTAGAGCAGGCACTATTTAAGTGTGACGTTTTATCTTCCCTCACCAGTGTCTGGCACCTAGTAGGCACTTCATAAACCTTTAAGAACTGGAAATGAAAAGAACCTTCAGATTCGTGGATCCTTTAGAACCATTCATTCCGTGCTAGAAGCTGTTGGAATTTGAGCCATCAAAGGAGTAGCTTCCACGTGTTGAGCCCCTATAAGTGGAAGGTCCTAGCAGAGAACTAACTATTGAAACCCACTGCATCTTTATAATAACCCTAAAAAGTGGGTGTTATCATGACCCCAGAGATGCTGAGGAGGCAGCTGAGGCGGAGGGGTGGTGGGACCGGAACACTCTCCCTGCTCCTATTATCCCGTGCAGCTCTGACCCTCCCTCCCGCCCTCCTCTATGCCCACAGGAAAGCGCATCTGCCTGGGCGAGGCCATGGCCCGCATGGAAATCTTTCTCTACTTCACCTCCATCCTTCAGAACTTCTCCCTACGCTCGCTGGTGCCACCCGCTGACATCGATGTCACGCCCAAGGTCTCGGGCTTTGGCAACATCCCTCCGACCTATGAGCTCTGCCTCACGGCCCGCTGAGCGCCCCCTGTTGGATGTGGCAGGAACCGTCGGAGAACAGAGCCCTGCCCACGTGTCCACGCGCACCCAACCTCTTCATCTTCCTGAATTATCACAACGGCCCTAAGAGAAGGCACTATTACACTGTCAAGGGACACAGGTCAGCGAGGTTCACCCAGAAATAGGGAGCTGTGTATCTTCTACATCCAGCAGAAAAGCAATGCCCTGTCCAAGACTTTGGCAAAGGCTTGCAGATTTTAAGTTCATTTGTTCACCTCCAGCTAGGTTTCTGACTGTACCAAATTCTTGTTGTAGACTCCATACCTTTATGTTGTTCCTTTGACTTTTCCCTGATAAAGACCAAAGGCAGCCAATGAAGAATAAACATAATAAATTTTTTAAATGGTATAGTGCATTAGAAAAGCAAAGTAGGGAAATGGGCTAGAGATATCCAGAATTGGAATTTTAAATTGGTGGCATGGGTGGTTTCACAAGGCAGCGAGGAGCAAGCTGTGCAGATACCTGGGAAGGGAGTGTTCCTGGCAGAACAATCAAGAGTCATAAGGCAGAAGACTATGTGTGTGTGCATGAATCCACAAGGAGACACGTGGCTGGAGTAGAGGAGGAAATGAGAGAGTAGGAGTGAATGAGATGAGGCAGAGGGTTAAAGGGCTGGATTTTGTGGGGCCTCGTGGCCTTTGGTGAGGACCTGAGCGAGATGGAGGTCTTTGGGAAGGTTGGTGAACATAGGGTGACATGTATCGACATGTTCTAAATGGCTCGCTCTAGCTGTTATACAATGAATAAACTGAGGGAGGGAGGGGGGACAAAATCAAGGACCAATTAGGAAGCTACTACAGGCAGTGATGTTGGCTCAGACACAGCAGAACCAGTGGAGGTGGGGAGAAGATGATGGATTTGGGATTTATTATGATGCATGAGATTGCAGGGTTTGCTAATGTATTGAACGCAGGGCGTGAGTGAAAGAGGGGGTTCAGGTATCACTCTAGGGATAACAGTTCATCCTTTATAACTTCTTTCTCAACATGACACCTCCCAGAGACTCCCAAGTCCCCTAACAGTCAAGGTTCCTATTTTTAATCAACATAAAATGTCTTTGGCTACTTTAAGTAGAAAAGTCTGCTAGCTACTGGAAGGTGATTGGTTAGCTCACAAAATCAATAGGAGTTCTGGAAAGCTAGGCTAAGAATATGAGTAGGAAAAAAAAAGAGCTGTGCCAGGAGAACATCAGCCAAGGTAATGACCAGAACCATCCAGCTAGGGGTTGCTGCTGCCACCCCAATCCCCAGGCACTGAACACTACTGCTTTGGGACTCTTGACCCATTGAAGCCACCGTGGGCAACTTCCTAACTGTGTCTGTGGTTTTGTGTCACATCCTCCAGCAAGAGTCAAAGTTCCCAGCAGGATGATCCAGTTAGCCAAGCCACAGTCAGAATGTGGTGAGGAAGAATGAATGGTACCCCTTCAGCTGCTGTGGTGGGAGACAAAGACTTTCCCCTGATGAAGAGTCACACAATATGGGATTTTCTAAAATTGGAAGAGTTTTGAGACTGGGTATGTGATAAAGAACAAATGCCATGATGGACAGTATGTAATTTGAGTCCTTCAGGAAACAGAGGTTTAGACAGAGCTGGGAGTGCATCATTTTACTGGGGGGTAATGTGTGGGAAAGACAAAAGAGGAAGAAAGCAGAGTGGACCAGGAAAAGTCTTCAGACCAGGATACAGATCTGACACCCATGAAAGGAAAGAAGGGAGGGAGAAGAGTTGGGCAGTGAGAGACTAGGACCACCATGGAGAGTCACCTAATGGGTACCTCTGTAGTGAAGATTGCTGTTAAGGGTGTCTCACGTTGGACAAGAAATGGTCATGCCTTGTACCCACCTTCACTTTTATTGATGAGGAGAGTCAATTAGATACTTCCTAGAAATTCCAAGAGCTATAAGGCACGGTAGTCATTCAACACACATTCCTATTCTAAATGGGGCCCTGTGGAAGGAACTGATGCCATAATGGTGACCAGGATAGATTCATTCAGTGACCTCATGGGGCTCACAGTGAAGTGAAGACTAACATCTCTGGACAGTGACAGCAAGAGTAGCCAGGGCTCTGATGGAAGGACAGGATAGTGTTGAAGGCTATGATGCAAGAAGAGAAGCCCAAGGGTTTGGGGTGACACCAGATGGTATGAGAAAGTTTTGAGAGTCGATATCCCTTTTATTTCCTTGGAGTAAGTTCTTCTCAGAAATTAGGTGAATCAATTGTCTTTATACTTTCACTGGTAGGAAGAACACATCAGGATATATGAGTCAGAGAGGACATTTTCTTTACTTTTTTTTGGCTTTTAAAAAGGTTTTATTGGGATAAAATTCACATGTCATAAAATTCACCCACTTAAAGTGTATAATTAAATGTTTTTTGATACATTCATAGATAGGTGCAATCATCACTGCAGTCGATTTTGGAAAATTTTCATCACCTCAGAAATGAACCTCATACCTTCTAGGTGTCACTCCCCTACTCTGTCACCCCACACCCCACCCTAAGCAACAACTAATCTACTTTCTATCTCTATAGGTTCTCTGTTCTTGACTTTCATATAAACGGAATCATGCAATATGTGGTCTTTTGTGACTGGCTTCTTTTGCCTAGCATAATGTTTTCAAGGTTCCTGCTAGTAACAGTATGTATCAGTACTTTATTCCTTTTTATGGCTGAATACAATTCAATTGTATGGATATACCATATTTTGCTTATCCATTTTTCTGTTAATGGATGTATTAGCTTGCTAAGACAGGTAGCTTCCTAGGTACCATATCAAAGTATCACAAACTGAGTGGCTTTAAAAAAAAAAAACAACAGAAACTTTGGCCATGGCTCAAGACTTGGCTCCTGAAAATAACCCCCACTGGCCTTCAAAGTCAAATGTTCTGGGGGTTCATCTTCCTGCTGCAGGACCCCCTGGCTGGGGAGCCCAATGTGGGGTTTGGAACCCCTCGGTCCTTGGCAGGAATCTCTACAATTGTAATTGTCCTCCTGTTTGTGGGTTGCCCACCTGGGGGTATAGGTCTTGACTATGCTGCATCTCTGCCCTTCCTACCCACATCATTGTGGTTCCTTCTTTATACCTTTAGCTGTAGAAGATCTTTTCTGCTAGTTTTCAGGTCTTTCTCATCAATAGTTGCTCTGTAAATAGTTGTAATTTTGGTGTGCCTGTGAGATGAGGTGCGCTCCGGGTCTTCCTGCTCTGTCATCTTGGCCACTTTAGCAGGTGTTCTATTAATAGTTGCTAAATAAATGAACCACGTGTCCAAATTTTCTTTCCATTTCCCAGTCCTACTCTGAATAGTCTCTCCTCTTAAGAGCATAGCTTTTCTAACACTCTCTCCAATGAAAGTTACTCATTCAACCACCTCCAATGAGTCTCAGGGTCAGAATTAGGGTCAATACCTCTTATGTCTCAATACCATTTTGACATCCTTGAGCACAGACATAACAGGTGTTTTTAAAATTTTGTCTGCTAAATTCCAACATTAGGGTCATGCTAGTGTTGTTCTCCATCAATTTCCTTTTCTCTTGAGTATGGTTATATTTTCCTGTATCTTCATATGCCTAGTAATTTTGGATTTTATCCTGGATATTGCAAGTGGTACATTGTAGAGACTCTGGATTCTGTTATGTTCTGCTGAAGAATATTGATTTATTTTGTTTTGTTTTCAGGGAGCAGTTAATTTGACTGAGCTCAAAGGCTCAGCTCTGAAATCTTATTTCAGTTCTTTTAGCCTTGGCTGACACCGCTTGGAGTTTTCCAGCACATAAATAGTTCAACAATCAGTCAGAAATTTGGACAGAGTTTATACATAGAATTTGGGGCTCCCCCTCTCTGTCTCTCTCCTTTTTTGAGATTCTACCGCCACTACCACCAGGTGTTATAATCACCCTAAACTCTGTCCTCTGGTTCTTCAAGTCAGAAAAATTCCAATGTTTCTATCTGTGTTTTAGCCACCTCCACGGCACCTTCCAGGGCTTGCCTTCAGGCCAAAATGTATAATAAACAGGAAATTCTCTTCCTCCAGCTCCCTTCAGTATCTGCCTGCTTTATTCACTTTTCGGCAATTTCAGGGAATTGGGGTTTTTTTTAATGTTTTATTCTGAGTTTATAGTTGTTATTTTCAGGATACTTGTCCCTAAAGAAGCTACTCAACCATAGCCAGAATCAGAAACTCCTCAGAGCTCATCTAGAGTATGACCACAACATCCACTTATAAAAATTCTTTCTGGGCTTCCCTGGTGGCGCAGTGGTTGAGAATCTGCCTGCTAATGCAGGGGTCACGGGTTCGAGCCCTGGTCTGGGAAGATCCCACATGCCGCAGGGCAACTGGGCCTGTGAGCCACAATTACTGAGCCTGTGCGTCTGGAGCCTGTGCTCCACAACAGGAGAGGCCGCGATAGTGAGAGGTCCGCGCACCGCGATGAAGAGTGGCCCCCGCTTGCCACAACTAGAGAAAGCCCTCGCACAGAAACGAAGACCCAACACAGCCAAAAATAATAAATAAATACCACTTCTGTGCAACGAATCCCACATTAAAAAAAAATTCTTTCTTTTTTGAGTCTGCCTCCTTCATCCCTGTCATCTAGCAAACTTTGCCCCCTCTCTCTACTCCAAGACCTGACATTCTTCTGAGAAGGAGCCACTTCACTGGCCATGGGCATGAGCTGTCCAAACAATCAGACAAAAGGAAACTTGACTTTGTTCTCTTCTTTGGCCTTCTACTTCACTGCATTCCAGCCAACACTCCCACCAGCCCTACCCTGATCTTTGTCATCACTGAAATCTGAAACACAAACATCTCACTCCCCGACCAAACCCCCTGTTCTCCAGGCTCACTCACCATTTCACTGCCAAAAGCCTGGATGGTAACACTGGTTGAGCAAGTCTTTGGTTAATGTTCCAAAGAATACAAAAACAATAAAAGGTCAAGTCTCCTCCCTATTAAGAGACCTTTTAAATATACATCTTTAACATTTTGGAATGTTTTGTTTCAGGCTTACAAGGAACTTTTTCAAAAACCACAGGCTATCAAGGACAGTTTTCTGATGGTTCATAAAGAAGAAAAGGTGGAGCTTGGTAGTCTAGAGTGGTGGTGAAGAGCAGGAAAGTTAGTCAGTCACACGAGGCCATGTTCAGGCTCTACCTTTATTGCCTGTGAAACCCAAAGCAACTCACTTCCAACTCTTTGGACCTTACTTAACTCATTTGCAAAATGGGGATGACAAAACCAACACCATAGGCTTGCTATGAGGACTTTAATAAGATCACACTCATTAAAAACTTCACACAGTAAGATGCTAAGTTCAATGAATGATATCACGATTGCAGTACTAGTATTTAAATTTAAAACAAGAAGGCTAACTTAAGATTCTCATTTGGGGAATTCCCTGGCAGTCCAATGGTTAGGACTCCATGCTTTCACTGCCAAGGGCGTGGGTTCAGTCCCTGGTCAGGGAACTAAGATCCCACAAGCCGCACGGTGTGGCCAAAACAAACAAACAAACAAAAAAAGATTCTTGTTTGGAAATTTGTTGGAACTAGTTAGAGATGGTGGTTTCTCAACACGGTGAATGTACCAAATGCCGCTGAACATTTTATGGTGTATAAATTTCACTTCAATTTTTAAAAAAAGATTCTCATTTGGACAGGGTCATACATTTCAGGCACACTTGTGGGCATGAGCCAGGTTCTTCCTAAGAGTTTTGGTTCAGGCTAGGGGGTAGAGGATAGAGAGTTAATTGATAAAGTTGGGACAGGGAGCAGGGAGGTGTTACTGTGAAATATACCTGTTCTGTTCCATCCATCTCACATATCCAAGACCTGGCTCGGACCGCCCTGCTCTCTTCCCTTACCTGTGAACTCATCCCACAAGACCCAGTTCAAATGACACCTCCCCTACCAGGCCTTCCCAATCCTCAACCCTAAGTAGTAATTTATTACTAATAATTACTAATTAAAACTAATGGCATCATTGAGGACTTTAATTTATCCAGGTCTGCTCTCCCACTAGTCTAAGAAATCCCTAAGAGCAGGGACTATGCCATGGTTCAACACGTCCAAAGTTGAGCTCGTTTTCTCTTGCCTCAGACCTGCTCTTGACCTGTGTCCCCAAACCAATAAACAACACTACCATCTCTCCCCAACACTAGCCTCCTCCCTCACCACAGCAAAGTCAACATATAACCAAGGAAGAATTAGTTCTTCCTTCCATATCTTTCTCCAACCCACCCTCTCTCCCCATCCCCATGGTCCTGTCCTCTCTCACCTGTAGAAGTCACTTCCTCATCTCTCGGCTTATGGTCTCATCTCCAAAAACCTGAAGAATCTTGCTGAAATACAAATCTGACCACTTTGTTCCCCTGCTTAAAAGCCTTCTGTGACTCCCCGTAGCTTCAGGACAGAGTCCAAACTCCCCCAACCCAGTTGCATATGGTCCACCAGATCGGACACCTGCTCATGGCTCCAGACTCACCAGTGAACATGGCCCCAGATCTCTGTGCTCTAACAAGCTCTCAACCATGCTCCACGGGCCTCTGGCCTTTATACAAGCTGATTCCTCTCCCTGGAACTCTCCCTCCCAACTCTCCCTATCCTTCCATGGAAAAATTCCTACTGAGCCCTCTAGTGGTTTACCCAGAAGCTACAAGGTTGAATCAGGTGTCCCAACCCTGAGCCCCGCCACCTTGACCTTGACCTTTCTGCCTGTGCCTCCTCATCCCAGCTCTGAGCCCTCTGCCTGTGCCCCCCCCATCTTGACCTTGACCCCTCTGCCTGTGCCTTCTCATCCCAGCACTATCCATTCTGAGCTGTCCTTGCCTGGTGACTGATCTGTCTCCCCCTCTGGAGTGAGAGCTCCATGAGGGCAGGTCCCAGGGCTGTCTTGGTCACCCCTGTGCCCTCAACATCACCCAGCACAAGCTGGCATGAAGTAGTGGGTTCAATAAACACTGGTTGAATGCCTCTATTAAAAGGCTTAAGAGTCTGGGGATAATACTGTGGGAAAGAGAATTTTCTGAGAAGAAGTTGATCCAATGGGAGTGACCTACCTCAGAATGTTCTCAGGACACATCTGTCCTATGGAAGTTTTTCTACTTAGTATGACCCTTGAAGACTGAAGGAGGTAATATCCTGAAAAATAAGGGAACTATTTGTTTGTTTGTTTTTTAAGAAGGGAAATGGAGGGACTTCCCTGGCTGTCCAGTGGTTAAGTATTCACCTTCCAATGCAGGGGGTGCGGGTTCAATCCCTGGTGG
This sequence comes from Balaenoptera physalus, assembly GCF_965194825.1. NCBI lineage: Eukaryota > Metazoa > Chordata > Mammalia > Artiodactyla > Balaenopteridae > Balaenoptera > Balaenoptera physalus. The sequence continues at coordinate 12,617,386 of NC_138900.1, forward strand.
GGGAGGTAAGATTCCACATGCCTCACTGGCAAAAAGTCAAAACATAAAACAGAAGCAATATTGTAACAAATTCAATAAAGACTTAGGGAAATGGAACTGGGCCAGGGCTCTTGGAATCCAAACACAGATAGGAACAAGCAGATCTCAGACATTCCCATGTTCACAACATGGCCTGCATGCCTACATACCACACCAGGATAAACACACAAAAACATCCATACACTTATGTATAGTCACAAGTTGTACATGCACACACATAGATGTGAATACACAGTCTACATGTTGGACCCAGAGACACACATGTAAATATCCCCCAACAGACATATATCCCAAAGCATGTACTCATGTTACCCACAGGCAGATGCAGAGATTGGCATGCATTCAGGCACACTGGCAACGGACACGCTCACATCCTGTCAGGCACTCACACAGATGTGCACATATAGCCATAAAGACGTATGGGTACTCACTTATGCACAAACACACACTGCACAAAGATGCATAAGTGATAGGAGTCCTGTAACTCTTTGTTCCGGCAATATTGGCCCTTTGAGTTTATCTTGTTCTTTGTTCTTGGATCACACCACACATACCTGGACTTAATCTTCACAGTTGGTGTTTACCAGGGGTAACCAACATTATTAAGGAAAAATGTCAGTGAGGGAAAAACAGCAGGACCACTCCTCTTTTCTCTACTCCCACTTTCAGCATCCCAGGGCCCCTCTCTGCTTCTGACACTGGAGTTTACCCAAATCTCTCCTGACATAGTTCTCTCTGCCTGCTAATAACAGCCCTGACACACCAGGAATCACGTCTAACGGGGACTTCACACACCCTCAAATACAACCTTCTCTTCCCAAATACTCCCTTTCCACTGGTGGGGAAACCCAATCGCAGGAAGGGGAAGTGAGTGCAGAGCAGGAGAGAAAGGGTTCACATGTGTGCCCCTTGCCCACTCTCTGTTTTCTGTCCTCAGTATACCCACATGTAAAATGGGAAACATCAATAATAATAATAATAATAATAATAATAATAATGGAAATGATACAATTGATGTAGTGGGCTTCCCTAAGGATCTGGGTTGGGAACCACTGGGGCTCTCTGTGAATTCTAATCCTTGAGACAGTTGGGATTTTTCAGTATCATATTGGTGTTTGTTACTATCCAAGCCCTGGCCAGTCCCTCTGCCAGCTGAGACCGTGAGTTACTCTTCTCCAGTTCTGTGGGAAGTTCCATGGAAGTGCAGTTATGGTCTTCTACCTCTTGCCCAACCACAGATAGTCAGTTCTATGACCCCTATCCTGACCTCACTTTGAGGTCCCAATGAGAATTCTGGGAATCAAGAGGCAGCATTGTGTCCAAAGTAAAAGCAGGTCAACATCTGGGGTCAGATGCTGACCCCATGATCCAGCTGGACTCTCCTCCCAGGAACACCGCATCCACAGCCCGGGGTCCTTTCTCACCTCAAGACGCTCAAACCCATTCCCTGGAATCTCCCCCCACTATGAGACCCTTCAACCTACATCTCTCCTCACCAAAAGACCCCCAAATCCACAGCCACACATCCTGTTTCATTCTAATAGCCTTATATCCAGATCTTTGAATTCTTCTTTCCCAAGACCCCAAAATCCACCACTTTGGGGTCCCTTCTCACTCTGAGATCCCAAATCCAAAGCTCAGGGGCTCCCCCAAGCAAATATTCCAAAATCTTCAATTCTGGAACTTACCTACTGCCCTCCACAGCCTAGGGCAGTCCCTCCCGAGGGAACCACAAATTCCATATTGGGGCCCACTCTCTGTTAATCTGATCTGAGGTCCCCCTCCTCCTTCCTTGCTGTCTCTGTACCAAGCTGGGTGGGGAGCATAGTGGGGGGTATAGTTGGGAGGTGAAATGAGACAATTATGTAATCAGGACCAAAGTCGGCCCTTCTCTCCCAGGTAGTATAAAAGCAAACCATCCCAGACATCACCAACTGACTGTCACCCCCAGTGCCGCCATGCTGGCCTCAGGGCTGCTTCCTGTGGCTTTGCCAGCCTGTCTGACTATACTGGTCTTGATGTCTGTCTGGCGGCAGAGGAAGCTCGAGGGGAAACTGCCTCCTGGACCCACCCCTTTGCCCTTCGTCGGGAACTACCTGCAGCTGAACACCAAGCAGATGTACAACTCCTTCATGAAGGTGTCCCAAGGCAGAGAGATGGGTGGGATGGGATAGGGGTGGTGGCCTGCCCAGTTTGGTTGGGGCTTTGTGTCTGGGAATTGACGATGTTGGACCAGAGTCATAGGAAAGGAAAGGGGAGTTTTAAAGATTCAGTATCAGGGTCCTGGCCAGGAAAGACCACATCTTGGGATGTCCAGCTCCTTGACTGTCAGAGCCTGTAGGGAAATGCATCTCGGTATGTGAGATCTGGGTCCAGGGCCAGTTCAGAGCAGAGGCTGCTCTCTAACCACTCCCACTCACCGCCATCAGATCAGCGAGCGCTATGGCCCTGTGTTCACGGTCCGCCTGGGGCCCTGGCGGGTCGTGGCGCTGTGTGGATATGACACTGTGACGGAGGCTCTGGTGGACCAGGCTGAGGAAGTCAGTGGACGAGGCAAGCAGGCTAACTTCAACTGGCTCTTCAAAGGCTATGGTGAGGGGGACCTCGGAGCGGGGGGGGGGCAGGGGGGTGTGGTCAGGCAGACTTGATGGCTTCAGTGTCCCCAGCCTTCTTCTCCTGACTTCCTCTGGTATTCTCTGTCCCCATTCCTGTTCATTGTTGCCGCCCCCTCTGTCTCTAATTTGTCTTAGCATTTCTGCATCTCTATTTCTCCCTGCCTCTCTCTCCCCTATCTCCCTGTTCTCTTTCACTAGATGTCTCTTCTTTCTCTGGATCTCTTAGAAGCTCTTGGGACTTCTGCTTTGGAACCCTGGTCCTCTATCTCCATATGCCTTTTTGTCTTTTTCTCCTTTTCAACTTCTGTGCTTCCCCAGGCTTCTCTCTCCTTCCCTCTCTCTCTTCTTTCTTAGTCTTAGAATCTCACATTATTTCTGTTTCAAAATCCCCATGCCTCCATCTCCTGGTGACAGTCTCTCCTCCTCCCAGACCCTCTCTGTTTCTCTCTCCTTATTTTTCTCTCTTCTCCGGCTCAGTTTTAGAATCCTTCACAATTGTTATATCCGCCTCCCAGATCTCCAAGTATCTCACTTCCCCTCCTTCCCTCCTCTGTCTCTTTCTCTTCCTGTGTGTGTCTCTGTATCTCTCTTTTCTCGGTGTTATCTTTCCTGCCTCTCTCCTTCTGATTCTGTTCTTGCAACTCGGTCTCTATCTCTTTCTGCGTTTCTCTGAGTTGTATGTCTCTCTCTGTCTCTGTCTCTCTCTTTCTCCCCCGCCCACCCCCCTCCTTCCCTCCCTTGCTTCCTCCCACCCTCTTTCCCTCCCTCCCCACCCCTCCCCTCCGCGCTCCATCTCCCACTCGCTCTCTCTCTGCCCACCTTTCTCTCGCTCTCCGGGCCAGGCGGCTGGTCTGGGCCTGCCCCGCCCCTCTCTGCCCCGCCCCGACGCCTACGCTCCCTCTGCAGGCTTGGCGTTCGGCAACTGGGAGCGCGCCGAGCAGCCCCGGCGCTTCTCCATCACCACACTGCGGGACTTCGGCGTGGGCAAGCGCGGCATCGAGGAGCGCATCCAGGGGGAGGCGGACTTCCTCATCGAGGTCTGCCGGGGCACGCGCGGTGAGTGGGGGGACCCCGGAGAGCGCGAGGAGGAGGAGGAGGAGGGAAACAGCCGGCACCGACACACGCATTCTGGCCCCGGAAGGGGTCCAGGTTGGGCGAAGGCGTCCGGCCTCCCAGCTCTGGGGTCTGAGGCTGGAAGTCTGGCTCAGCACCTCCGTGCCCTCCTCAAATTCGCAGACTGGCATCAGACCGCCAAGCTGACTCTCCCCCAAATCCCTGTCTCTCCCCAACCCCACCCCGTCCCCCAGGCGCCTTCCTCGATCCCACCTTCTTCCTGAGCCGAACCGTCTCCAATGGCATCAGCTCCATCGTCTTCGGGGGCCGCTTTGACTACGAGGACAAAGAGTTCCTGTCACTGCTGCGTAGGAGGCTGGGAAGCTTCCATTTCTCAGCTACGTCTACCGGCCAGGTAACCCGTCCCAGCCTGGCTCTACCATGCCTCTACCTCAACCTGCCAACTGCTCCTCCACACCAAGACAGGCGCCCCAAACTCCCATCCTCCAACAGACAGGATCCCCTCAAAACCAGCCCCCCACTCTCGGACAACTGAACAGTTTCACCAGAACCCGGGACAGGTGCCCAATACTCAGTCTCCAAGCACACCTGGATATGTCAAAAGATGCTCCCCCCACCAAAAAAAAAAAAAAAAATGAACGAAAAAAAATAGACACTGCAGGCAAGATACATGTGCTCAACCCAGCTTTCTCTTCTCACCAGCGCGGATGTCCTCACCCCAACCTACCTTAATATCTAACAGATGCTCCCTTTTAAGATATTCTATCTTTCCATCTGAATTTCTTAACACCTGGACAAGTGATCACCTCAGCCCGCTTCCTGAACACCGGGTGCCGGAAAATTCAGCCCAGCAAAATCACTTGTTATCTACACAGGTGTCCCAAACCAGCCCACTGGAATATCTAGACAGTGCCCCCTACCCAGCTCGCTTAAATATCTCAACATTTAGACAGGTACCCCAAACCAAGACCCCTAAACATGTAAACACCTGGACAGATTGTTCCCCAAACACCCAAATAAGTGTCTTCCAGCCCAGCTCACTCAAATACCTACAGAAGTGCCCCCTATTGGCCCATTTGAATATATGAACACCTGAACAGGTATCTCCCCGCTTTAACACCTGCACAGCAGCCCCACTTTAATACCTTAACACCTGTACAGAAGTCCCCAATCCAGATTCCCTAAATATCCACACAGTTGTTTCCAAATGAGACCACCTGAATGCCTAAACACTTAGGTGACCCCCCCCCTTCCAAGTCCCACCTAAACAGCTAAGCACCTGGACAGGTGTCTCCCAAGCCAACCTCACCTGAATATATGAACACCAGATGTACGCTCCAATCCAGCATCACCTGAACTTCTGAAACCTGGATATGTGTCCCAGTCCGTCTCACTTTAATTCTTGGACAGGGACCCTCACACTTAACTCATGTGAAAACTTAGCTATCTATTCCCATCCAGCCCCATCGAAATACCTAAACATCTGGGTAGGTGCCTTTAACCCAGGGCCTTCCTTGCCCTGCGACAGGTCCGACTCCCATTGGGTCCTGAGCACTGACAGCTGTCCTTCCCTTCCCTTCTTCTCTCCCCACCCTCAGCTCTGTGAGATGTTCTACTCAGTGACGAAACACCTGCCAGGGCCCCAGCAACAGGCATTTAAGGAGCTGCAGGGGCTGGAGGACTTCATAGCCGAGAAGGTGGAGCAGAGCCGATGCGCTCTGGATCCCAACTCCCCATGGAACCTCATCGACTCCTTCTTCATCCGCATGCAGGAGGTACACGCCAGCAGCCAGTAAGGAGAGGTCCAAAGCCAAGCAGAAGGAAAGCAGGCTGGGGGTGGTGGAGAACAGAGGCCCATTGAAATCATCCCCCATCCTAATAATTCTCACAATCCCAATGATAATTAACCATCACTGTTCCATCTACTGAGCCCTTGTCCTCAAGCAGGACTTGTGCTTGCAAATCATAATAGCGAGCATTTCTACAACACTGCCATGTGCCAGGCACTAATTTAAATGCTTTACGGTATCCACCTATTTAGCACACACCTATTTAGCTCTTGGAGTAGGCTCTCTATTATGACCCCGATTTTACAAATGAGGAAACTGAGGCCCAGAGAGTATAAGTGCCCAGTCTGAGGTCACACAGCGAGGAAGCAGTGGACCTTAGCTCAGACCCTTCTCTGACTCTAAGGTTGGTGCTGTTCACCACCTTGCACTCACCTTTCGTTCCCTGGTATCAGAGACACCTGTGTGGACAGGGGACCTGGCTTTACTATGCAACAGTGGAGGGTCCCCACCCCCATCTGGATGTCAGTCTCTCTTCTATGATGAAAGGAGATGGGGCTTTATGGAGTCTGAAGTTGAAGGTGAAAGGATCCAGGGAGGAATTTCTCCATAGTAAGCGTCAATATTTTTAGTGAAGGAATATGCTGTTGCTTAAAATTCTGCATCTGTGTCTCAGAAAATGTGTCTCTCTTTAACGCTCTCATTCTGTCATGCCATCTCTCTGTCCCTCTTTCTCATTCACTGCCTCTCTCTGTCCCTCTCTTTCTAAATATTCCTACCATTTAAAAAATGACAACTAAGCTGATAATTAAAGGACAAATAGTCAGATGGCAAAGAGTGTGAGGAGGGCATTTTGGGGCAAAGCCTGCAGCCTGGGCAAAGGCCTGGAGGCCCGGAGAGAGCCTGGCAGAAATAGAGTCCCTCGGACTTCCCTGGTGGCGCAGTGGTTGAGACTCCGCACTCCCGCTGCAGGGGAAACGGGTTCGATCCCTGATCGGGGAAGTTCTGCATGCCCCAAGGTGGTGCCACAAAAAAAGAAAAAGACAAAGAAATTGAGTCTCTCTTCCCACCTTTGGTCTGGATCTAAAAGAGGCAGGTCCAAAAGGAAAACCCCCAGAAGGGCCCTGAGAGCATGGCGGAGTGGGCTCGGCCTTAAGCCCTCTCTCCACGCAGGAGAAGAAGAACCCTAACACGGAGTTCTACTTGAAGAACCTGGTCCTGACCACACTGAACCTCTTCTTTGCGGGCACTGAGACGGTCAGCACGACCCTGCTGCTCATGAAGCACCCAGATGTGGAGGGTAAGGCTGGAGGGGGCAAGGAAGTGGGGGCCACAGACCCTCAAAATTCCTCTAAGCCCGCTGCAACGGTCCCACCTCTCCCAGGTCCCTGGACCCTCAGACATGCCCTGCTATCCAGGGACAAGGTGATATTCGCTGATAGGCACCAGCCAAATTTCACCAGCTGTTAAAATATTGAAAATATCTGAACTGATCGGTGTATAGTTCCCACACGGAACCAACCAAGTGCCCACTGCCTGCTCCTCCAGACCACCCCCCAAGACTCTTCCCTTGCACCTCCCCTGTGATTCTGGCAGGACCAGGTGAACAAGACCCTGCACCAACAGTGCCTATGGCCTGAATGTTCTATGTCCATGTCACATGTGGATGTCATGCATGTTGTACCTACTTGGACGATCATCCCTGCCCTGAGTCCTCACAATAGCTAAACACGTTCCCCCTCCTCCCCAAGCCAGAAGCCATGAGGAGATTGACCACGTGATTGGCAAGAACCATCAGCCCAAGTTCAAGGACGGAGCCAAGATGCCCTACACAGAGGCGGTGATCCACGAGACCCAGAGATTCTGAGACATGATCCCCGTGGGCCCGGCCCGCAGAATCACCAAGGATACCGAGTTTCGAGACTTCCTCCTCCCCAAGGTGCTGCCCCACCCAGCCTAAAGGGATCTCCAACCCACTCCCTGTGACCCCACACCCCATTCCCCTTAGAAACTTCCCAGCCCCTGTCCCACTCCCTCAAAGACTTTCCCAACTACCGTGTCCCTTCCACCTTCCCACTCAGAGACTCCTGAATCCCATATCTCCCCAGACCTCTTGCCTCAGGGAATATGAACTCTATGTCCCCAAAATTCTTATCTCAAGAGACATAACCCCCTTGTTCCCCCAACCTCCTGCCTTGGGAGACACGAACTGCATGTCCGTGAAACCTTCTGCCCCAGGAGACACAGAGCCCATGTTCCTCAAACTTCCCTTCTCAGAGGACATGAACCCCATGGCTGCCAAACTTCCTGTCTCGGGACCATGAATCTCATGTCCCCCAAAGCTCCTCCCTCAGAGGACCCCAACTCCCATGCCTCCCACTTCCCTTCACCTAGGTCACACAAATTCCCCCTCCACCCCCAGGTGCTTTCAGCACACCCATCCCCAACTCCACCTTATCAAAGTCCCCTCCCTCCTCCCAACCAGGGCGCTGAAGTGTTCCCTATGCTGGGCTCCGTGCTGAGAGACCCCAAGTTCTTCTCCAACCGGCGAGATTTCAACCCCCAGCACTTCCTGGATGAGAAGGGGCAGTTTAAGAAGAGTGATGCTTTTGTGCCCTTCTCCATCGGTAAGACACACTGCCAAGCCAACACCACCAGGGGCCTCCTTCATCTCTAAGGTGTAACCTAGTATCTTTCTCCAACTTGGAAGTCCCTCTTACCATATACCCTGGAGCCAACCAGCTGCAACGCCCATAACTACCAAGAACCTGGGCCCAGGCAAAAGAAAAGGGATGATCGTACCCATTTCAGAGATGGGGAATATCATGGCCCAGAGTGAGCCAGAGATTTGTCCAAGGTCACTTAAATTCTTCAGATTCCTAGAAAGGCGATGGCACAGCAGCCATATTTGAGTGTGTATTTGAGGAGAAGGGGCACCTAAAGTTCCCATTGCTACAGCCTGTTTTGCTTCACCCCACCCCATGTTCTAGGGAGACAGGCTCAGAGAGGAGTAGCAACTTCTCTGAAAGTCTCTCAGGCCTCGATATTCCAGCCCGTCCTCCCTGGGAGAATACAGCTGGGGGTCGGTAGTGGCGTCAAGGTAGCAATGAGAACAAGCCTCACCTCCATGCCTCCCTGCTGTTCCTTCAGGAAAGCGGTACTGTTTCGGAGAAGGCCTGGCTAGAATGGAGCTCTTTCTCTTCCTCACCACCATCATGCAGAACTTCCGCTTCAAGTCCCCACAGTCGCCCCTGGACATCGACGTGTCCCCCAAACACGTGGGCTTTGTCACCATCCCACGAAACTACACCATGAGCTTCCTGCCCCGGTGAGCCAGGGCTGTGCCAGGGTGGGGCTGGTGGGAGGAGCAACTGGGAGAGGGAGGGGTGGGGTGGGGTTAGGGGAGGGGCGGGTCTAAGGATGGGGCAATGATGGACGGGGGTCAGGGGAAGGAAGGGGCAAGGTGGATAGGAGAGGAAGAAACAAACGGACTCTGTTCACCTTGCTAGAGGTGGGTTGAGAGGAAAAGAAACCTTATACTATACTTTGAATAGTAACAATAACAGATATTATTTATTGAGCAAGTACACTGTGTCAGCTCTATGCTAAAAGCGTCATATACTCACCTCACTTAATGCTCACAAACCTATGTCACGGGGAACAGTATTCATGCCCATTTTACAAGTAACAAAGATGAGGTCCAGAGAGTTTAAGTCTCTATCTGAGGTCCCACAGAACACAAGTAAGTACTCAGCAAGTACATGAACACAGATCTATATAGGGATGGCTATACTTAGCCCACAGTCGTTTGGGGAGATTCTTAAAAAACACCCCTTCCTCAAGTGAAAAGACAACAACTTATCATACTATTACACAACCTGAACAGCTCTGTCCAGGAGATTTTTTCCAGAGCCCTCACAGGCAGCTGACCTGGCTTCACTACACACTTGCCCACACCCTTGCTCACTCGTGCACACTTTGGATGCCAGAGCATATTTCGTGCCCACCACCAGATAAGGCTACTGTGTCCGATCAGAGTCAGACCTGGGGACAGGAGTCAGACTTCTTAATGAATTGGGTGGGAGAGAGAAACATTTTCAGAGAAAATGCCAGGAGAAGTTTGGAAGCAGCACAGCCATGTCTGTGTGTGTGCGCATGTGTGTATACAGGCATTCGAGTATATGATTGCATGTTCTCCTGAGTGTATACATATTTCCTATGAGTTTCTGAAGGTGGGGCTCTCTCTGGTGGATCTGGGATCTGTGAGAGTCTGAATCACCTGCTTACTCTCAGATAGGTTAGCGTATGTCCCCTTAGAAGTGGCATCCTTCAGCATTGCACAATCTGAATATTCATACACATCAGCTTTAGATCTTTGTGTTAGATCTAGAGTTAGATCTAACCTTAGATCTAAATGCTACACAGATCCCCGCATCCACAAAACTTGCCGCACTTGAAGGACCAGTGATTGAGGTCAAGTGAGAGGAAAGCTGGTCCTTTGAACCCTGCAAGTTTCATAACAGGCTATGATTCTCAAGTTTCTCAGTTTCCATGATCTGTGTTTGGCAACTTGGTTTCCACAAATTGGCTGCTTCCTACTCATTGGAGGGAAATAAGGATCCACAGGGTCACACTCTTTATTATTACAAACACACTATTTAACAATCCAGAGTCAGAATCAAACTTTATCCATCCCTGTGCATGTCACTTTAAGAGGTTTCTAGAAACCTCACCTGGGGGAATCTTAGAATTGTGGCATAACTAAACGGTCGAATCTTGGAACGGCAGAGTCCACAATTCATAATCTTGGAATCTCGGATTCCCAGAACCTTAGACTCAGAACATTTGAATTACTGATGCTTGGAACTCTTGATGCTTAGAATTTTAGCATCAGAGTTTCCTTTGCCCACATCCTTGGGAACTGCATTCCCAGCCCCTCTGGTGGCAAACGTCAGATCTCCAAGCTGAAAGTTCCTTCTGAGAAAGAGTCAAGAGAGGAAAGGAGGGGCTGGAACTAGCTGGGTTCTGCCAATGAGGCATATCTCCAGGGGAAGATAGAGTGGCTAGTAAGTCTTTGCCCAGCAAGAAGGGAGACGAGAGGGAAGAGAGAACAAGTATTAATCTCCAGAGTCCTCAAACTTACACCTGAAAAGGGAAAAGCAGGAGTCCATCAAGGCATTACCAAATGTGCCAAGAGAAGTCACATTCTAGCCACCAATGCCTCAATCTCACTTGTCCAGATAGGGCAGTCTCAGCTTTGTTGCTCTGGAAGAGCCAGTGACCCAGCCCAGCAAAGAGACAGTGCTGGGGCGGAGGTGTTAACAGGAGCCCTGGTTTCTGGTCCAGGCTTTGCTGCTAACTCTTTGGGCCTTCCTGAGCCTCTCATCTGTCTCCTTCCTCACAGGAATTATTTGAAGATTGAAACATAGCCTGGTGTTGAGCTTTAAAACTCAATGGCTGCAGGAATGGGCAGATGGCAGTGGTGATGTTTCTGGGTAGCTTGTTTTTCACTACTCTCTTCTAGCAAAACAAGAATCCTGCTCTTGCCGTAATGACAGGCACAAGTAGCATGTGTTGAGTGCCTGCTATGTGCCAGGCACTGTGCTGAGCCCCTTGTATGAGCTTCCTAGAACTGCCAGACCAAAGTATCACAAGCTGGGTGGCTTACACCAACAGAAATGTATTGTCTCAGAGTTCTGCAAGCTAGATCCAATATCAAGGTGTCAGCAGAGCCATGCTCCCTCTGAAACCTGTAGGGGAATCCTTCCTTGCCTCTTCTTAGCTTCTGGTGGTTTGCAGCTCTTGGTCTTTGGAGTTGCTTGGCTTGCAGCTGTGTAATTCCAAACTCTGCCTTTGTCATCACATGGTGTCGTCCCTGTGTTTGTCTCTCTTCACATGGCCATCTTTTTTTTTTTTTAATTTTATTGGAGTATAGTTGATTTACAATGTTGTGTGAGTTTCAGGTGTAGAGCAAAGGGGATCAGTTATGCATATACGTATATCCACTCTTTTTTAGATTCTTTTCCCATATAGGCCAATACAGAGTATTGAGTAGAGTTCCCTGTGCCATACAGTAGGTCCTAATTAGTTATCTATTTTACATATAGTAGTGTGTATATGTCAATCCCAATCTCCCAATTTATCCCTCTCCCCTTTTCCCCCTGGTAACCGTAAGTTTCTTTTCTACATCTGTGGCTCTATTTCTGTTTGGTAAATAAGTTCATTTGTACCATTTTTTTTAGATTCCACATATAAGCGATATCATATGATATTTGTCTTTCTCTGTCTGACTTAGTTCACTTAGTATGATCATCTCTAGGTCCATCCACGTTGCTGCAAATGACATTATTTTGTCTTTTTTTACTGGCCATCTTTTTATAAGTGTACCAGTCATACTCCAGGATGACTTCATCTTAACTAATTATATCTTCAGTGATTCTTTTTCCAAATAAGATCACACTCTGAGGTACTGGGAGTTCCAACTTCAGAGTACCTTCTTGACAGTTCAATCCATAACACCACTTATGCATGCACTCATTCAACCAAATAAAGTGTCTGCGAGGTGACTCTATGATGATCCTTGTTACAAATGAGCACATGGACTCAGAGGAAGGTTAAAGAATCTGCCTAGGGCTTCCCTGGTGGCGCAGTGGTTGAGCATCCGCCTGCCAATGCAGGGGACGTGGGTTCGAGCCCTGGTCCGGGAAGATCCCACATGCCGCGGAGCAACTAGGCCCGTGCGCCACAACTACTGAGCCTGCGCCCTAGAGCCCGTGCTCCACAACAAGAGAAGCCACTGCAACCAGAAGCCCGCGCACCACAACGAAGAGTAGCCCCCGCTCGCCGCAGCTAGACAAAGCCCGCGCACAGCGACAAAGACCCAACACAGCCAAAAATAAAATAAATTTATTTTTTAAAAAAAGAGAAGACATTCTTGTCTACAAAAAAAAAAAAGAATCTGCTCAAAGTAGCACAGTTAGGACATGACAAAGGCAGATTTGGATGAAAGACAGTTGGCTTCCAGTGTGCCATTCTTGAGGTTCCAGAGATAATTCAGATGGAGCCCCTGCCCCCAGAGGAACTCTGGAGGACGGGGGTGATTCTCAGAAGAAATGTTTTGGAGAAAGGAGGTAGAGGGATAGGAATTTAGATGTCACACTCAGGATGTTCCACACGTGGCTGCTCCCAGGACACATGCAAACCTGTACGCACATGTGCACACAGATATCTGTATAGCTGGAGCAGTGCTTTTTTACTCATGAGAGGCACTCTGATATTTTGTCTTCCCTTCTCTTTCATTTTATTATGTTTTAAATGCTTGTTGCAGCCCGTCGAGCTGCTCATGAATCATTAATGGGTTATGACCTGCAGTTTGAAGAACAAAAGCTTAAAGGAGAAATTCCAAACTCCCTGGGCTAGTCTCCAAGACCGTTTCTAGCCTGGGCTCTGCCCTCCTCTCCCAGTCTCGTTTCTCATCACATGTCACTAAACAGATCCTATTCCCCAAGCTCACCAAACTTCTATTACTGTGCATGGATTATTTATGTCTCCAGGCATTTGCACTGACTGTTCCCTCTGCCTAGAATGCTTTTTCTGCCCTCTCCGCTGAAGTGAAGGACTGTTGCTGTGGTAATATTCACAGAATAACAGTCAAACAGGAAGGAAAGAACCCCTTGTTCCTCTACCAAGATTCCATTCTCCCCCTAATGGTCCAGCAGGATCCAGCAGGAAATGGAGAAAAAATGGTTCACAGGGTTCCCAAAAAGTTACCACAAAACAAAGTATTAAAACGTGGCTTTCACATTAAAAGTGATTTTTTTTTTTTTAGTTCTCATTACAAGAAAAAAATTCTACGTATGACAGATGTTAACTAGACTTACTGTGGTCATCATTTCACAAAATATACAAATCATTATGTTGTACACCTGAATCTAATATAATGTATGTCAATTACACCTCAGTTTTAAAACACTTTTTTTCCCGTTTGCTATTGAAAAGATCAGTTCCAGTTGTATGGAAAATCCATTTATTTGTAATACCTACATTCTCTGACAATGCCAGGAGGAAAAAAAAAAAACAAAAACCCATGAGGCTTTGGGACTTCCCTGGTGGTCCAGTGGTTAAGAATCTGCCTTCCAATGCAGGGCACGCATGTTCGATCCCTGGTCGGGGAACTAAGATCCCACATACCGAGGGGCAACTAAGCCGGCGCGCGGCAACTACTGAGCCCGTGCACTCTGGAGCTCGCACGCTGCAACGAAGAGCCCACTCCCTGCAACGAAAGATCCCAAGTGCTGCAACTAAGACCCAACACAGCCAAATAAATAAATTAAAAACGAGGCTTTGATGTGTAATATCCAACACAGTGTATATTAGCTACATAGCATCCTTCTCCACAATCTGTTCCAGAAAACAGAAAATAAGGAGACACTTCTCAACTTACTCTATGAAGCCAGTATTTCCCTGATGCCAAAACAAGACAATGATAGTACAGAAAAGAAAGTTACAGACCAATATCCCTCATGAATATAGATACAAAAATTCTCAACAAAATATTAGCAAATTAAATCCATCAATATATAAAAAGAGTAATACACCAAGTGAGGTTTATCCCCAGGGTAGAAGGCTGGATCAACATTCAAAAATAAATGTTGAGGGGACTTCCCTGGTGGTGCAGTGGTTAAGACTCCGAGCTCCCAATGCAGGGGGCCAGGGTTCCATCCCTGGTCAGGGAACTAGATCCCACATGCATGCCACAACTAAGAGCTCGAATACCACAACTAAGGAGCCTGTGTGCCGCAACTAAGGAGTTGGCAAGCTGCAACTAAGGAGCCGGCCTGACACAACAAAGACCCAGCACAACCAAATTAATTAATTAATTAATTAAATGTTGACAAAGGATCAAATGCAATTCAATGGAGAAAATACAGTCTTTTCAACGAATGATGCCAGAACAACTGAATATCCACATGGAAACAAGAAATGAATCTAGACACAGCCCTGACACCTTCCACAAAAATTAATTCAAAATGGATCAAGGATCTAAATGTAGAATGAAAAAGAAGAAAACTTTTAGAAGATAACATAGAAAACCTAAGTGACCTTGGGTTTGACTGTGACTTCTCAGATACAACACCAAATGTACTTTCCAATTGATAAGTTGGACTACATTAAAAATCAAAACTTCTGGGACTTCCCCGGCGGTGCAGTGGATAAGAATCTGCCTGCCAATGCAGGGGACACGGGTTCGATCCCTGGTCCGGGAAGATCCCACATGCCACGGAGCAACTAAGCCCGTGAGCCACACTACTGAGCCTGCGCTCTAGAGCCCGCGAGCCACAACCACTGAAGCCCGCGGGCCTAGAGCCCGTGCTCCGAAACAAGAGAAGCCACCGCGATGAAAAGCCTGCGCACCGCAGCAAAGATACAACCAGCCAAAAATAAATAAATAAATTTTTAAAAAAATCAAAACTTCTGTTCTGCAAAGGACAGTTAAGAGAATGAAAAATACAAGCTACAGACTGGGAGAAAACATTTGCAAAGCATATATCTGATAAAAGACTTGTATCCAAAATACACAAAAAAAGACATAAAACTCAGCAATAAGAAAAAAAAACAATTTTCAAATGGGCAAAAGATCTGAACAGATCCCTCACCAAAGAAGATATACACATAGCTAATAAGCATATGAAAAAATACTTAACATCATATTTCATCAGGGAATTAACAAATTAAAAAAATACTGAGATATCCACTACACACCTATTGAACTGCTAAAATCCCAAACACTGACAAGGCCAAGTGTTGACAAGGATGTGGAGCAGCAGGAACTCTCATTCATCACTGGTGGGAATGCAAAATGGTACAGCCACTTTGGAGGACAATTTGGCAGTTTCTTACAAAGCTAAACATTGTCTATCATAGGACTCAGCAATCGTGCTCTTTGGTATTTACCCAAATGAGTTAATAAATTTCCTATTCTTGAATTTCCTTGAAATCATCAAGTCCCAGCTCCTTTTTGCTTAATATTTCTTTCCTCAATTTATCTCTGCCCTCTCTCATTTTACTATAAGAAGTGAGAAGAAACCAGATCACATCTTCAACACTTTGCTTGGAAATATCCTCAGCTAAATATCCAAGTTCATTGTCTACAGTTCTGCTTTCCATACAACTGTAATAGCCAATTCAGCTAAGCTTTCTGCCACTATATAATAAGCATCCTCTTTCCTCCAATTTCAAACAACATATTCATCATTTCCTTCTGAGTCCTCACCAACAGTGTCTTTAACATCCATATTTCTACCAACAATCTGTTTAAGGCAATCTGGGCATTTTCTATCATGTGCCTCAAAATTCTTCCAGCCTCTACTCATTACACAATTCCAAAGTCACCCACATTTTTAGGTATTTGTTACAGTGGCACCTCACTTCTAGTACCAAGATCTGTACTAGTGTCCTATGGCTACTACAACCCATTACCACACACTTGGTGTCTTAAAACAACAGAAATTAATTTTCTCAAAGTTCCGGAGGCCTGAAGTCTAAAATCAATTTTGCTGGGATGAATCAAGTTTTCAGCAGGCTATTAAAGATGGGGGGAGGATCTGAGTACAAAGGGAAGCGCAAGCAACTCTTTGGGATGTTGGAGTTATTCTGCATCCTATCTGCAGTGGTTATAAGAATCTATGTAAAACCTCACTGTAAAGAGGGAGTTTTACAGTATGTAAAAATAGGGTACTTTTTTTTAAAGAGGAATTAGAATTCTTCTTAAAGAGTGAACCAACAACAATGTCCGACTGTAAAGCCAGGAAATTATATTCAATATCTTGTAATAACCTATAATGGAAAAGAATCTGAAAAAAAAAAAAAATATATATATATATATATATATAAAACTGAATCACTTTGCTGTGCACCTGAAACTAACACAACATTGCAAACCAACTATACTTCAATTTTTCAAAATTAATTAATTAATTTTTTAAAAGAGTGAGCCAAGGGACTTCCCTGGTGGTGCAGTAGATAAGACTCCATGCTACCAATGCAGAGGACCCGGGTTCAATCCCTGGTCAGGGAACTAGATCCCACATGCATGCCACAACTAAGAGTTCGCATGCCACAACTAAGGAGCCCACATGCCACAACTAAGGACCTGGCGAGCCGAAACTAAGGAGCCTGCCTGCCACAACTAAGACCCGGTGCAACCAAATAAGAAAAAAAATAAAAAATAGAAAAGAAAAGAAAAAAAAGAGTGAGCCAAGTCTATAGGCAGATTTATGGAAGAAAAAAAACCTAGCTGCAGGTAATCTGAAATGTCCTGTTAGTTTTAGGCTACTCTGAACAGTCATGTTACATTTAATTATCTTATCCATAAAGTCTTAAACATGAAGCCTCATGAAACTGTGAGACAACAGACACTGGAAATTGAAAGGGCTTTCTGCAAAACCCACTTCTTTAGAGCTTATGGAAGCCAAAGGCTAGGCTTTGATACAGTGCCATGTTAAGTGTCTAATGAAAAAGGCTTTGCCTTCCAAAGGATTAAAAAATGTACTGGAAAAAATGCACAAGAAAACATCAAGCAAATCCTAGTTGAGATCTGGACAATTTCCAAAACAGCTATTCTATGCTATTCAAAATGTCAAGGTCGGGAATTCCCTGGTGGTCCAGTGGTTAGGACACCCGCTTTCACTGCCAAGGACCTGGGTTCAATCCCTGGTCGGGTAACTAAGATCCCTCAACCCCCGCGGCGTGGCCAAAAAAGAGACAAAAGTGGCTTTACCCAGTCCAGCTGCTGAAGCTCGGCGCTCAGGTTACCCATGCAGCGACGCCCCCTGGTCCCACCGATATCACTGCTGCTCCCGTCCCTTCGCTTCAGTGTGTACCCGTGACAATGAGTACAACTACCTCGTCAGAGTTGTCCTTATTGGAGATTCTGGTGATTGAAAGAGTAATCTCCTGTCTTGATTTACTCGAAATGGGTTTAATCTTGAAAGAAAGAACACCATTGGAATAGAGTTTGCAACAAGAAGCATCCGGGTTGATGGGAAAACAATAAAGGAACAGATATGGGACACAGCAAGACAAGAGCTATACCGAGCTATAACATCAGCACACTATCGTGGTGCTGTAGGTGCCTTATTGGTCTATGATATTGCTAAACATCTCACATATGAAAATGTAGAGTGATGGCTGACAGAACCGAGAGATCACACTGATAATAACATTGTTACCATGTTTGTGGGCAATAAGAGTGATTTGCATCATTTCAGGGCAGTTCCTACAGATGAAGCAAGAGCTTTTGCAGAAAAGAATGGTTTATCATTCACTGAGACATCTGCTCTAGACTCTACAAATGTAGAAGCTACTTTTCAGACAATCTTGACAGAGATATACCACATTGTTTCCCAGAAGTAAATGTCAGACAGACGTGAAAATGACATGTTCCCAAGCAACAATGTGATTCCTTTTCTTGTTCCACCAACCACTGAAAACAAGCCAAAGGCGCAGTGCTGTCAGAACATGTAAGGTGTTTCTCTTCTCCCCGGGAGGGCTGTGTATAGTCCAATTCCCAGGTCTGAGAATATATTTGTAAATATTTAAATATATTTGTAATTCTTGTGGTCAATGACAACAACAACAACAACAAAAAGACAAAAGTGGAGAATCTATTCCATATTAAAGAAAAAGAGGCTACAACTAAATATAATGCATAATCACAGATTGGATCCTGAACTGAAGGAAAGGGGCAATTGCTACAAAAGGCAGTATTGGGACAATTGATGAACATTTAATACAGGCTGCAAATTTGATGAATTATTGAATCAGTGCTAAAATTTCTGATATATAAATATAGATATGGAGAAATAGAGAGAACACTCAAGGGAACAACTATACCCTGCACAACATATGGACCCATCAGGTCATTGCTCATGAAAGAGCTATCTTTAGAAAGGAAGAGAGAGAGAGGGAGAAGGAGGAAAGAAGTCATTAGGTGGCATGCTGAGGTCCACCCTCCTAAGAGCAGACTGCTCACCAGGACCCTTAAATACCTCTTCTGCTGCCCATTCCTCTGTTGCAACAAAGATCTTGATCCTCGGGGTTATAGGGGAAAACATTTGTGGAACCACCGTGGCACAGTGAAGGGGTTCATGCAAATTTGACTTAAGCCTTACAAAGTAACTATCAACATGGGAGATGACCCTAACCCTGAAAATACTGATTTGAAGGTCTCTGGAATAAGAAATGTATAAATATGAGCAGAGTAGAGATATCCACTCCCTCCCCGGAAGTATATCCAGTAAGAAAGAAAGGGGGGAGGGAGGGAGGAAGGGAGGAAAGAAGAGGAAGAGAGGGAGGAGAGAAGGTGGGGGGATAGAGAGAGAGAGAGAGAGTCCTGAATACAGGGAGAGAAAACAAAACAAAACAAAAACTGGAGAAAGAAGTCCCCAATTTGACCTGTAAATCCAAGATTTACAGAAAGAATTTATACATTCAGAAAATTAAAGGGACTGAAGAGCTTTTGTGCCTTTACACACAGATTCCAAATTAACTTTAACGTGCTGAAATGTGCCAATTGGCAAGCCTTTGTGATCATAATCAATACAAGGGTTCAAATTACAGTTACACCTGGAGATCCCACTAAATTTAAACAAAATACTCTGTATAATCTTAAGGGAGTTGCTGAATATAAAGTGAAAGACCAACAGGGATGCCCATATTAACCATTGGAACTATTGCCTTGCTTAAATTCCCCATGGTCATAGCACTCATTACTCTAAAATATGCCATAGTGGGCACGGATAATCGGATACAACAAAGATTATACACCAATAAATTGGATAACCTAAAAGAAATAGACAAATTCCTAGAAACATTCAACCTACCTAGACAGACTGAATCATGAAGAAACAGAGAATATGAACAAATCTATATCTAGTAAGGAGATTGAATTAGTAAAACGTCCCAACAAAGAAAGCCCAGGACAAGATTGCTTCGTTGGTGAATTCTACCAAATATTTAAGGAAGAATTAATGCCAATCTTTCTCAAACTCTTCCCAAAAAATTGAAGAGGAATTTTTCAGTGTTTTGAACATCAGTCTTAGCAATATCTTTCTGGATATGTCTCCTCAGGCAAGGGAAACAAAAGCAAAAATAAATAAATGGGACTACATAAAACTCAAAAGCTTCTGCACAGTAAAGGAAATGATCAACAAGAACAACCAAACAGAGACAACCTACTGAATAGAAGATATTTGCAAATCATATATCTGAAAAGGAGTGACTATCCAAAATATATAGAGAATGCTTACAACTAACAATAAAAAAAAATTTTTTTTTTAATGGGTAGAAGAGGGACTTCCCTGGTGGTCCAGTGGTAAAGAATCTGCCTTCCAATGCAGGGGACATGAGTTCAATCCCTGGTTGGGGAACTAAGATCCCACATGCTGCGAGGCAACTAAGCCCTCAAACCACAACTACTGAGCCTGCACGCCTCAACTAGAGAGAGAAAACCCGCATGCCACAACTAGAGAGAAACCCGTGTGCTGCAATGAAGAGCCCACACACCGCAACAAAAAGATTCTGCATGCCTCAACAAAGATCCCGCATGCCACAATGAAGACCTGATGAAGCCAAAAATAATAATAATAATAAATAAATTTTAAAAATGGGTAGAAGAGCTGAATAGACATTTTTCCAAAGAAGACATACAGATGTCCAAAAGGCACTTGAAAAGATGGAAGACAGTATTTGTTAATAATGTTCATACTACCTAAAGTGATCTACGGACTCTATGCAATCCCTATCAAAATTCCAATAGCATTTTTCACAAAAATAGAAAAAACAATCCAAAAATTAATATGGAACAACAAGGGATCACCAAATAGCCTAAACAATTTTGAGGGGAAAAAAGAAAAAAATAAAGCTGGAAGCATCACACTTCCTGCTTTCAAAATATATTACAAATGTACAATAATTAAAACAGTATGGTGCCAAACACAAAAATAAATGCAAAATGGCTTAAAGACTTAAATATAGGACATGACACTATAAATCTCCTAGAAGAGAACATAGGCAAAACATTCTCCGACATAAACAGTATCAATGTCTTTTTTTTTTTTTTGGCTGCACCACTGAGCTTATAGGATCTTAATTCCCCAACCAGGGACTGAACCTGGGACCTTGGCAGTGAAAGCATGGAGTCCTAACCCCTGGACCACCAGGGAATTCCCACCAATGTCTTCTTAGGCCACTCTCTCAAGGCAATAGAAATAAAAGTTAAAATAAACAAATGGGACCTAATCAAACTTACAAGTTTTGCACTGTAAAGGAAACCATAAACAAAATAAAAAGACAACCTACAGACTGGGAGAAAGTATTTGCAAATTATGTGGCCGACAAAGGCTTAATATCCAAAATATACAAGCAGCTCATACAACTCAACAACAACAAAAAACATACAACCTGAACAAAAAATGGGCAGGAGACCTAAACAGACATTTCTCCAAAGAAGACATACAGATGGCTAACAGGCACATGAAAAGGTGCCCAACATCGCTAATTATTAGAGAAATGCAAATCAAAACTACAGTGAGGTACCACCTCGCACCAGTCAGAATGGCCATCATTAAAAAGTCTACAAATAACAAGTGCTGGAGAGGGTATGGAGAAAAGGGAACCCTCCCTCACTGTTGGTAGGAATGTAAGTTGGTGCAGCCACTATGGAAAACAGTATGGAAGTTCCTCAAAAAACTAAAAATAGAGTTGCCATATAATCCAGCAATCCCTCTCCTGGGCATATATCCAGACAAAACTATAATTCAAAAAGATACCTGCACCCCTATGTTCATAGCAGCACTATTCACAATAGCCAAGACATGGAAACAACCTAAATGTTCATCAACAGATGAATGAATAAAGAAGATGTGGTACATTATTTCATTCATTTTTTATGGCTGATTAATATTCCTTTGTATATACAAAGGAATACTAAGCAGCCATAAAAAATGAATGAAATAATGCCATTTGCAGCAACATGGTTGGACCTAGAGATTATTATACTAAGCGAAGTAAGTCAGAAAGAGAAAGACAAATACCGTATGCTAACACATATATATGGAATCGAAAAAAAAAAAAAAAAAAAGGTCATGAAGAACCTATGGGCAGGACGGGAATAAAGATGCAGACCTACTAGAGAATGGACTTGAGGACACAGGGAGGGGGAAGGGTAAGCTGGGACAAAGTGAGAGAGTGGCATGGACATATATACACTACCAAATGTAAAACCGATAGCTAGAGGGAAGTAGCCGCATAGCACAGGGAGATCAGCTCAGTGCTTTGTGACCACCTAGAGGGGTGGGATAGGTAGGGTGAGAGGCAGATGCAAGAGGGAGGAGATATGGGAATATGTATATGTATAGCTGATTTACTTTGTTATAAAGCAGAAACTAACACATCATTGTAAAGCAATTATACTCCAATAAAGAAGTTAAAAAAAAAAAGAATGTATATATATGTATAACTGAATCACTTTGCTGTACAGCAGAAATTAACACAACATCGTAAATCAACTATCCTTCAATATTTTTGTTTGTTTGGCCGTGTGGTGCAGCATGCAGGATCTTAGTTACTCCAACCAGGAATCGAACCCGTGCCCCCTGCAGTGGAAGCACGGAGTCTTAACCATTGGACCTCCAGGGAAGTCCCTATGCTTCAATTTTAAAAATTAAATCTAAAAAATAATAATAAGTAAAAACAGACCATACTCAGCAATTAATAACCACCCCCCCATGACCCACACTCATAGATTGAATAAAAAATAAATCACACAAGACACAGTAAGAATGAAGATAAATAAATAGGAGAGGGTATACCAGCCTAATGTCTCCTGAAAAAAAGACAATGTGGCTATACATACTTATATGAAACAAGATTGACACTATGGCAAAAAGAAATTATTAGGAATAACAGGAATATTGTGAAAAAAGGACCTATGCACCTGGAAAATATAAAAATCCTGACACATAACAATATAGCCCTAAATTACAAGACTTTAACTTATCCCCATGAGTAACTGATAAATCAAACAGATTTTTTAAAATAGTAAAAGTATAGAATATTTGAAAAAGATGCTTAATTAGGTAGACCCATTTAACAGCTAGAGGACCCTAAACTCTTAGAGAATCCTCACTATTTTCAAACACACATGGAGATTTTACAAATACTAGCCACATACCAGGCCAAGATACAAACCTTAATAAATGTTAATGGAATAATAGTATAGAAAATATAATCTGTCCACAACGTAAAAAAAAAAAAAAGAAATCAATAACAAAAAGAGAAAAACACCAAAATGCTCAGAAATTTTAAAGCATACTTTTATACAATGGATGGACCAAGTAGAAATCATATTGGATATTGAAAACGTTTAGAGCTGAATGATGAATCATTACATCTCAATACTTAACGGATACAGACTTCATAGAGAAGTGCTTATATGAAAATAAGAAAACTGAAAATTAATGAGTTCAGCATCCAATACAGGAAAAAATTTTAAAATAATTACAGAGCGAGACTTTTTAAAAGGTCAAAGAAAGAGACCCGTGAGGGTCTCTGCCTCTGCTCTCAGCCAGGAGATTTCTAAGCTCGCCTTTACTAGTCAGCCAAGAGTTAAACATTGTGTACAGTGAGACCATTCAGCATCCTTATTTAGGGACCTAGGAAACAAAGTCTGGGCTCCTCAGCCTGGCATTCAAATAGCAGAAATGAGTGAAGCACAAAACAACAACAACAAACACACACACACACAAACAAAATAGTAGAGAGCTTCTAAGTTAGGGAACCAGAACGCTTCCACGTGCCGGGTCCCAAACTCCACGAAGACAGGGGCTCCTTTGTTCAGGACCTCCCTCTGTGTATCCCTTCATCGGCCTGTTGATTTGTATCCTTTAATATTCTTTATAATAAACTGGTAACTGGTAATCTAGTGAGAGAGAAAAAAAGTAGAATCTATGAGACCAAAAACTCCTTTAAGAAGAAAAAAAAATTGTTTAACTTCTTACAATATTTGTGACAAGCAGAATTCTGAAAACGATTCCGCATGACCCATACCTCCATATAATTCCCTTCCCTTAAGTGTGGGCGGGAGGTATGAATAGGATGGCATTATCACTCCCCTGTGTTACATTCCATGACAAAGGGGATTTTGCAGATGTAATTAGAGTCCCAAATCTCTTGATTTTTGAGTTAATCATAAATGAGATTATCCTGGGAGGACCTGACCCAGTCAGACAAGCTCTTAAAAAGGGACTGGCGGGCTTCCCTGGTGGCGCAGTGGTTGAGAATCTGCCTGCCAATGCAGGGGACACGGGTTCGAGCCCTGATCTGGGAAGATCCCACATGCCACAGAGCAGCTGGGCCCGTGAGCCACAATTGCTGAGCCTGCGCGTCTGGAGCCTGTGCTCCGCAGCAAGAGAGGCCGCGACAGTGAGAGGCCCGCGCACCGCGATGAAGAGTGGCCCCCGCTTGCCGCGACTAGAGAAAGCCCTCGCACAGAAACGAAGACCCAACACAGCCAAAAATAAATGGATAAATAAAATTAAAAAAAAAAAAAAAAAGGGACTGGCCCTTTCAACAAAGGATTAGTGATCAGACTAAACTCCTATAAACCAACAAGAAAAAAAACAAAAGGTATTAAAAGGCAGTTCACAGAGGAGGAAAGGGAATGGCCAATACACATCTGAAATGCTCAACCCAGTAATCATTTGGAGAAAAGTAAATTAAAACGAGATATTTCACACTCGTCAGATTAACAAAAGTTTATAATTGATAGGAACAAATATTGAAGGACAACACAGGAATCTTTATATACTATGGGTGGGGTATAAATTAGTTAAGCTAACTTTGCAGAGCAATTTGGCAATGCCTAGCTGAGTTCAAGTTGCACATATACTGCAACCCAGAAATTCCACTTCTGGCAATCGACCCTAGAAAAATTCTCACAGCTGTACACAGGAGACAGCCCGACTAGAATGTCAACTCCGTGAGAACAGGGCATTTTTTTTTTTCTGTTTTCTTTGCTGTATTCCCAGTAACTATACAGTTGACCCTTGAACAATGCAGCGTTTGGAGGAGCTGCCTCCTGGCAATGAAAAATCCGCCTGTAACTTTACAGCCGGCCCTCCGAATCCTCAGTTCCACATCTGCAGAGTCAAGCAACCCTGATCATGTACATATAGTACATATTTCCTGAAAAAAAATCCAAGTCAAGTGGCCCCGCAACACAATTCAAACCCATGTTGTTCAAGGGTCAACTGTAGTTAGCTGGTCCTCGATTAATACTTGTTGACTTGATTAATGAGTGACATGGTCGTTTTGAGGAAGATTCCTCTGGTTCCACCTAGGAGCTGCGGACTAGAGGCAGAAGAGGAGGTAAGTAGTGATTTGGGTAGAAATTGACAGGGTCCGTGATGGTGGAGACCGGGTCAGAGAGAGCAGTCATCCCTCCCCTTTTGCACCACTCCCTAATTCCCCAGTAAACTCATCTCCTTCATCCTCTGAGTATGGACATCGTGAGGGTCCCCTCTGCCTCCGCTCTCAGCCGGGAGATTCCTAAGCTCGTCTTGACTAGTCAACCAAGCGTTAAACATTGTGTACAGTGAGACCCCTCAGCATCCTTGTTTAGGGACCTAGGAAACAAAGTCTGGGCTCCTCAGCCCGGCATTCAAAGCCCTTGAATACCCAAATCCTTCCCCCTACATTTATTTTATTTTATTTTATTTTATTTTTTAATTATTATTTATTTATTTATTTATTTTGGCTGTGTTGGGTCTTCGTTTCTGTGCGAGGGCTTCCTCTAGCTGCAGCAAGCGGGGTCCATTCCTCATCGCGGTGCGCGGGCCTCTCACTATCGCGGCCTCTCTTGCTGCAGAGCACAGGCTCCAGACGCGCAGGCTCAGTAGTTGTGGCTCATGGGCCCAGTTGCTCCGCGGCATGTGGGATCTTCCCAGACCAGGGCTCGAACCCATGTCCCCTGCATTAGCAGGCAGATTCTCAACCACTGCGCCACCAGGGAAGCCCTATTTTATTTTATTTTATTTTTAAATTAATTTTTATTTGAGTATAGTTGCTTTACAATGTTGTGTTAGTTTTTACTGTACTGCAAAGTGAATCAGCTATACATATACATATATCCCCTCTTTTTTGGATTTCCTTCCCATTTAGATCACCACAGAGCACTGAATAGAGTTTCCTGTGCTGTACAGTAGGTTCTCGTTAGTTATCTATTTTATACATAGTATCAATAGTGTATATATGTCAATCCCAATCTCCCAATTCATCCCACCCCCCCTTTCCCCCTTGGTATCCATACATTTGTTCTCTACATCTGTGTCTCTATCTCTGCTCTGCAAATAATGTTATCTATACCATTTTTCTAGATTCCACACATATGCACTAACATACAATATTCTTCTCTTTCTGACTTACTTCACGCTGCATGACAGTCTCTAGGTCCATTCCCCCCTACATTTAAATCCCCCTAGGGACCTGAGAGGTGACCAGCAAGTGATTTGGGCTGCTTCATCAGGTCCCCTTCTCCATCTGTCTTTCACTCTCACCTCTGGGGTCTTCCACCTCCCGGAGTGTGCCTTTGACTGTCAGCTTGTGTGATAACTCCCTTCCTGATGTTTCCCTGTGTTTTTCTGATTTGTGCCCCTTCCTCCCCTTCTTCCCCCTTCTTTGAAGCTCCTGTACTTGTAGCCTTTCCTTGCAGTCCTTCAGTAATATTCACCTGACTGTCATCTGTTCTGCTGAGATGGAACATCTGTGGTTGTTTGATTTCTTCCAAGTGTGCGCTCCTCTCAATTTCTCCTTTGCGTATTCTTCTGCCATCCAGCCCCCATTGCTATACATAGTGGAACTGCTTAATGGGTAGTTCTCACCCACACTGATGTGCTCCCAGAAGGAGGGGGGAGTTCCTCTCCTGCTCCACTCAAATCCCCAGTTCCTTAAGTCTGTCTTCACTTCATCAGCTCCCCTATCTCTGCTTTCAACCCCAGGTCAACTCTCCAAGTCTATGACTGAACAAGGAAGCCACATTCCCACTGCCCCTGACCCTTTACATGCCAGAGGGAGGCTGAAGGGACAATGAGGGGGAGTGTCTCTGGGTCCCGAGGGTTGTAATGGAGAAGGATCTGGGGGGATGTGAGTGCGCTTTTCTTCAGGGAGCTCCCTGTGCCCAGGAGCGGAGGGGAAGGAGATAGTGCCACCTTGCATTCCCACAGGCAGATGTAGGAAAGGATGTAGGCTCAGGAAAGGATTTGGTGGACATGGGGGCAATTTATTCTCTCTCCCTTCTGTAAGAATCCAGGTATTAATGTTAGTGGGGTGGGTTTGGGATTCTCAGGTTCTAGAATGCAATGATTCAAACCCCTTCTAAAGCTTTCCTGGGGTGGCAAGGGGGGGTCTCAGAGCTGGGCTGTGCTTGATGGGACTGGAAACCTCATTTCTCTCCACCCCTTCTCGCACCCTCACCTGCCGCTGACATAGAGGAAAGGTTCAGGACTGGGGCACAACTCAACTTCAGGGCTGTAAACTGACACTGCACAAACCACCTCAGCCTCTTCTTTGGAATTCTCCCTCCCTTTTCATCCCTGCCTCACCCAGGGAGAGAATATCAGGGTACCTTTACCTGGGCTTTGGGAGGCCCAGGAAGGATCAAGAACAGTTCTCAGGTACCAGCTGTTCACACTGTCAGGTGCTCTGCTAAGCCTGTGACATGCCTGAGTTCACTGAGTTCCCTCAACAACCCTTTGGTGCAGAGACCAACATCCCCATTTGTCAGACAAGGTCACTGAGGCTCAGAAAGGAATGGTCCCTTATCTAGGACACCCAGAAAGGATGAGGCAGAGCTGGGATTCATGCCCTGGTCTGCCTCACTCCAGAGTCCACACCTCCATAACATCTACTGATTCACTAAACATTCCTCGAGCACTTATGAGTCAAGCAATGTGGACATAGTAGCAAACAGACATAAGTCCTGCTCTCTCGGGGTTTACTTTCTAGGAGGGCAGAGAGGCTGTAAATAGATAAACACATGTCTATTCTAATGTCAGGGAGTAGTGAGTGCCTCAGGGAATACAGCAGGTAACAGCTGCAGAGGAATGGAGGTGGCTCTTTCTGATAGAATGGTCAGAGCAGGCTTCTGTGAGGAGACTTTGAGCAGACACCTGAATGAAGTGAGGGAATGAGCCAAGCAGATGAGTCGGGAGAACAGAGAAGACAGTCTGTGGAGCTAAACCCAGCTTGCAGATTTTTTAAAATGTGTTTCACATGGTATCAGAAGAGGACTTTGAGTCAACCAAGTTCTTGTTCCGTCACCAAATCCTCCCAATTTCTTTTTTTTTTAATTGAAGTATAGTTCATTTACAATGTTGTGTTAGTTTCAGGTGTACAGCAAAGTGATTCAGCTATATATATTATATATATATTTATACATAAGGTATATATACTTTTTCAGATTCTTTTCCATTATAGGTTACTACAAAATATTGAATACAGTTCCTTGTTGTTTATCTATTTTATATACAGTTTGTGTGAATATGTTAATCCCAAACTCCTAATTTATCCCCCCCCCCAACTTTCCCCTTTGGTAACCATAAGTTTGTTTTCTATGTCTGTGAGTCTATTTCTGCTTTGTAAATAAGTTCGTTTGTGTCATTTTTTTAGATTCCACATATAAGTGATAGCATATGGTATTTGTCTTTCTCTGTCTGACTTACTTCACTTAATATGATAATCTTTAAGTCCACCCATGTTGCTGCAAATGGTATTATTTCAATCTTTTTTATGGCTGAGTAATCGTCCACTGTATATATATATGTATACCACAGTTTCTTTATCCATTCCTCTCTCAATGGACATTTAGGTTGCTTCCATGTCTTGGCTATTGTCAATAGTGCTACTATGAACATTGGGGTACACGTATCTGTTCGAATTAGAGTTTTCTCCGTATATATCCCCAGGAGTGGGATTGCTGGATCATATGGTAACTCTACTTTTAGTTTTTTAAGGAACCTCCATACTGTCTTTCATAGTGGCTGCACCAATTTACATTCCCACCAACAGTGTGGGAGGGTTCCTTTTTCCCCCCACCCATACCAGTACTTGTTATTTGTAGACTTTTTGACAGTGGCCATTCTGACTGGTGTGTTAACTACTCCCAATTTCTGATTCCTTTGAAAACCCGGAGCTGTGTCCTTTGGGGCTACTCCATCCTCCCTCCCCAGGCATAGCATCTAGTATGGCCCCTGTGCACAGCCCACCTACCCAGGTGCAGAGTGGTGCTGTCCAGGTACCAGGTTCTGAAGAAAAGGTCTCATGGAAAAAAAAAAGTCTCATGGACAGTGCAGAGGAGCTTGGAGCCTTTAAAGAGCTCCCTTCCACTGTGGGATGGTGAAGCCAGCACTGGGACGTCTATCCCCAAACTCCCCCTATTCCTTGATACTCAACCTAGAGGAGCACTTGGGTGCTTAGAGAGCATGTAACCAAAACAACCAAATTAAAAACATAGTTCATTCATTTATTCAATATGCAGCTCATTTATTCAATAAGCAGCTCTAGTGCTAGGAATCACCCAGTAGGCTCTGGCAGTCATACTCTTGTCAAAGGCTGGCAACCATTCTGACTGGTCAGTGCCCATGCCAAACACTTGCAAAAACTTTTCCCACTGAAACTATTATTCAGGCCCATCCTTTACCCCTCAGCTTCTCCCTCACTCTGCCCTTCAGTCTCCCTTCCCTGCAGTTCATGACTCTGTAGACTTGAGGCTCCTCAACACCTCCCCGAACTCTTCCTGCAACCTCTCCAGTGCCTCTTCTGCAGCAGGAGATCTTGCAGTCAGAACACAAGAAAGACAAAAACTGCTAAAAACTCTATTCTTTCATGGAATCCAGGGTTTGGGCTAACATCTGACCACAGTTCTGGGGTCAGCAAAATTATTATATATTATAGAATTAGAAAGGGATAAATGGGACTCAGGCTCCCTCAAACGCCTCCTTCACTGTGAGTATGTAGGATTACGACTCTATGCATTTGTCGAAACCCATAGAACTGTACAGCACAAAGAGTGAATTTTATCATATGTACATTTTAAAAATCCACCAGGATGTAGCGGAACTCAAAATGGAATACAAACTGTAACAACTGAACCTAACTGTATTACCAATTATATACTGTATTTACCTAACTGTTTTACTTAAAAAGGGTGGGGATGAAAAGAACTAACTGAAGTAACTTTGGGAAAAAGAAACTTGACTGTATGTTGTATGTCTAAAGACAAAAATAACTGTACACAAATACTACATTCTAGTTAGTAAATTTATTTCTCACTGGGTGTGGGTTAGCAACTGTGAGACTATTTTATGTACATATGAAAGTTGAACAGATAAGTAAATAGATTGTAAAAAAAAGAATGAGAGTCAAATTCTTGCTATCAAGGAAAGAATTTTCATGGGACTTCCCTGGTGGCGCAGTGGTTGAGAATCCGCCTGCCAATGCAGGGGACGTGGGTTCGAGGCCTGGTCTGGGAAGATCCCACATGCTGTGGAGCAACTAAGCCCATGTGCCACAACTACTGAGCCTGCGTGCCACAACTACTGAAGCCTGCACGCCTAGAGCCTGTGCTCTGCAACAAGAGAAGCCACCACTATGAGAAGCCTGTACACTGCTACAAAGAGTAGCCCCGGCTTGCCACAACTAGAGAAAGCCCTCACACAGCAATGAACACCCAACACAGCCAAAAATTAATTAATTAATTAATTAATTAATTTTTTAAAAACAAGACTTTTCAAATAGGGAAAGCTAGAATGGACCCTGTGTGTTAGATCGAAATCAGAGATATCAATATGAATTGTTTTTGAGAGAGAAAGAGAGAGAGCTCTCCAAGCTCTGTCCACTGAGAGGGCCAATAAGCAAGGATATCCCACTAGCAATAAGCCCAGCTAATACCCAGATCTTGGTTTCTAAATACCATCTTCCAATAAAAGGAATCAGGACTCTTTAGAGAAGTGATTGATTCCAGGGCTGGGACAGGGAAAATATAAAAACATTTATGGGAATTCCCTGGCTGTTCAGTGGTTAGGACTCTGTGCTTCCATTGCAGGGGCCATGGGTTTGATCCTTGGTCAGGGAACTGAGATCCCGCAAGCCGGAAGGCGCATATGTGGCTCAGATTCTGGTAGGTGAGCGAGCATAGTGGTGGAGAAAGAGCTAATTCTCTTCCGATTGCTATTTTCTCTATGGGATAAGAAATGGGACCACCAAGAGAGTGATGTGGAAGGAAAGGGTCATGGAGGTTTGAGGGAGCAAGAAAAAATGTAACAGTTGGGGCTCAAGGAGAGGCTAATTAGAGATGAGGAAGGTTCAGCTGCCCTTGGTGTGTTTCAGTTTCTCCACCAGTGTTTCCCAACTGGGTTGGACTTTGCCCCCAAGTGGACATTAAATAACGACTGGGGTCATTTTTGATTTTTTACAGCTGGGCGGAGGTCTGCTACTGACATCTTGTGGGTAGAGACCAGAGATACTGCTAAACATCCTACCACTCATAGGACAGTCCCCCCACCCAAAAAGGATGATCTAGCCCAAATGTCAACAGTGCCAAGGTTAAGGAAACTCACAATACATCCCTCCCTACCCCATGTTCCCTCTGTAGCAGGAGAGCAAGTCACACCACAAGAAGAACTCAGAGCCCCTTAAAACTCCCCTTCTCATGAATCCCAAGTTCCCCAGTAAGGCAGTCCCATCAGGCCCCTCTCAACCCAGTTCTAGGGTCAGGGAAGTGTCACTTATGGGGTTCAGGTAGATCCATTACTGCTCCCTTCCCCCAGAAGTAGGGGTAGATGCCAAGGGAAACTAGAAATACATAATCCCGTAATCAAGCCTTCACCCCTCTTCCAGGACCTGCCCTAACCTGCCTTTCTGGGACTTAAATAATAGCATGGGCCCCATCTCCATCCCAACGTATTCCTGGGACTGGGGTGTCAAATCCCCCAGAAACTCCAAGCACTTCCTCCCCCGCCCCCATGGGAAAACTACCATCGTGTCCACCAACGGACCTGGGGGGGCACCAACACCTCCACCTGGCATCCCAGACCCTTGACTTCTGGGGCTCTCTCCCCGACCCTAACCTCGAGGAACTGGAGTCCTAGCCCAACTCCAGCCTTTTGCAATCTGCACTTCTGACCTAGCAAGGAGTTGAGTAACTGTGGCCAGTTTCTGGGGCGGGAGCCAAGAGCAGACAGAGCTGGTGGGGAGCTTAAGAGAGCCTCGGAGGTGGAGGTGAGGCAGGAGGTAAATGCCCCCCCCCGCACCCCAGGGTAAAGCAACTGGAGATTTGTTCCCTGTGGACCAATACTCCAAGACAAGCATAGCAGGACAATCGAGGGAGGAGGCCGGGCCCTACCCAGGTAGAAGAGAAGAGACCACATATTTCTCATTCTCTAAGTCAGGAGACCTCCCCGACTACACATGCACAGAAAAGCTCCTTGGAGGTCAAAAAGGGAGGGGGCGCCACCCCATAGTAAGTGAAGATAACTACCCATAGTCCTCTTCGGTAGAATCCAGCTCGGCTAAGAGATGTGCACGCACACATGGGAGGGTCCTGAGATAAACTGAATACGGACTCTGAGCCAGGCAAATCAAAATGATTGGCCAAAGGAAACCTGGAAGAAATGCCCCATTATAAGTGACTTAAACTGCCACAAGGGCGTGACTCTCTCTCTGAGTCTGCCCATGTGTCTATCCACACGTACTGTACTTTTTTCTCCTAATAAATACTTTACTTGTTTCACTACTTTCCGTCTTTGTGGGAATTCTTTTCTGCAAAGCCGCAGGGCCAGGGGCCGTGTCACTGACCAGTGGTCTAATGGCGAGGATTCGGTGCTCTCACCACCGCGACCCGACCACAGTCACTGGCCGGGAGCTGAAACCCTGCTTCAAGCCGCTGCAAGGCCAAGGCCACCAGAGATCAGAGGTGTACGTGGGCAGTAGCGGGAGTACCATTCACGTCTGAGGTCCTTTCTCCTGAGGCTTCTGCCTGCCCTGCCCTTCTCCCAAATCCTCCTTCAACCTTAGCCTGGCTTCAGTCCTGTCCGCTGCAGTCCAGCTCTTGGAGGTGTGACAGACAGAAAGAAAAAGAGACAGGGAGACACCCAGACAGTCAGGAGAAGATGGTGACTGAGAAAGATCACAGGGAGAAAGAAGCAGAGAGAAAGAGAAAGGGCCACAAAGAGAATTAGAGATGGAATAGAGGGTGAAAGATAGAGACCCAGAGACACAAAGGGAGAGAGGATGAGAGAGACAGAGACATAAAAAGAGACAAGAAGTTTCAGAAGCAGAAGCAAAGAGAGACGCATACAGAATTTCAGAGACAAACTGCAAGAGACAGAAAAGGGGGAGAAGAGTTGTGAAAATGGGCCCCCAGAGAATGAGAAAACTTCTGCCCAGGACAGAGATCCTGCCCCCATCCTTGCCCCTTCATTTTGCCACAGCTCCGTCACCCCAAACCAGACCCAGAACCAGATCCAGGGTCCCCAGTGGCAAAAAAATGGAGAAAACTTCACCCCAATCCAGGGCAGATGGACACCACTGGCCACAGTGAGAAGAGCTGAGGTGAGCCTATAGTAGGAGGAGGTGGGGTTCCCAAGGAACCCACTCAGGGCATCATTTCAGCTGGCTGTGAGCCCCGGCCCCATGCAAATAATGCAGGAAGACGGGAGGGATTAAAAGGCACTGGGAGAACTAGGAAAAAGGGGGGCAAGGTGGTGCGGACAGAGATGATTTAAAAGCAGCCCCTACCCCCAGACACATTCAGAGCCCCTGAGCACACATCTGGAGCAGCCACTGCCAGTCGGATCAGACCCTCCAGAACACACCTCAGCTGTCCCAACAGCTCAACAGGTAAAGGGCAGATCACAGAGGAGGGGTTAGCTCTCAAGAGAGGGGGTCACTGGCTCCATCTCCCTGTCTCGGAGACTGGCTGGGGTCTCCCTTGTCATCTCCTCTGGGGGCTCTCAGGGCCTCTAGGTCTGTCTCTCGGGGGCTCTCTCTGGGACTCTGTTGTTTCACTTATCAAAGTGTTTCAGAGCTCCGAGCCAGCACTGGGCACTGGACACTCTGTACTAATGCTTTGCCCAGCCAGTGGCATCTCTCTCTGGAATGTGACCCCGGGGTTCAGGACACCTTTCTGTCTGTTTCTGCTTCTGCCCTGCCTCTGTCTCAAGTCTGTCTTGGTCTCTGTCTCTGTGTCTCTGTCTAATATTCCCTGTCTGTCTCTCTCTGTCTCTCTCTCTCCCTCCATGTCTCTCTGTCTCTGTGTATCTCTATCACTCTCTTCTCCATCAGCCTCTGGGTTTGGCTCTGCCTCTTCCTCTCTCTGTCTGTCTCTCACCCTCTTCCTGTCTATCTTTCAGTGTCCATCTCTATGTCTCTCAGTAAGTATATATCTCCGTCTCTCCATCTCTCTCTTCTCTTTCTCTAGTTCTGTGTCTCTCTAGTTCTATCTCCTTTCTCTAGTTTCTCTCTGTCTCCCTCTCTGTGATTTTCTCTGGCTATTTCTGTGTCTTGATTTGTCTGTCTCTGTCCTGTGTGTCTCTATTTCTCTTTATCACTATATCTGTGTGAGAGTCAGTCTCATGAAACATGATAGATGATAAACGATAGATAGGGGACTTCCCTGGTGGCGCAGTGGTTGGGAATCCACCTGCCAGTGCAGGGGACACGGGTTCGAGCCCTGGTCCAGGAAGATCTCACATGCCGCAGAGCAGCTGAGCCCACCACAACTACTGAGCCTGCACTCTAGAGCCCACGAGCCACAAGTACTGAGACCGCGTGCCACAACTGCTGAAGCCCGTGCTCCTAGAGCCTGTGCTCCGCAACAAGAGAAGCCACCGCAATGAGAAGCCCGCGCACTGCAACGAAGAGTAGCCTTCGCTTGCCGCAACTAGAGAAAAGCCCGCGCGCAGCAACGAAGACCCAACACAGCCATAAATAAATAAATAAATTTATTTTTAAAAAATGATAGATAAATGATAGGTAGACATCCATAGATATTTGGATATCTCACTCTCATTTCTGTCTCATCATCTCCAATTGTACCTCTCTGGCTCTCTTAGTGTCTGTCTCTATCTCTCTTCTGTCCTTCTCCATCTGTCTCGATTTCTGTCTGTCTCGATTTGTCTGTCTCTCTGTATTTTGACTACCTCATGCCCTTTTCCTCTCTCCCTCTCCCTTCCCCTCTCCCTCCTTCTCTCCCCTGTCCCCTGGCCTTTCCCTGTCTCTGCCTCTGTCTACTTCCTTTCTTCTCTCCATCTGCACCCATTTCCAGGGTCTGGGGAAGGCAAGTTCCAGAAGGAGATGAGGAGTGAAGGAATCCCACTCCCTCCCCAGAGCTGCCTTCTCCCCATTGTACCTGCCCAACCCCCTCCCCCAAACCCCCTCCACCCGCCCAGGTGACTGCAGGGGCCTTCACCATGGACAGCATAAGCACAGCCATCTTGCTCCCGCTCCTGGCTCTCGTCTGTCTGTTCCCGTTTCGACTACGACGATAAGCGTCTCCTCACCATTATCCACCCCATCAATGACAACTTCCAAATCATGAGCAGCCCCTGGGGAGAGGTCAGGAGGCCTAGTTCCACGGGCGAGAGGGTTGGGGGTCCAGCCCTTCCAGGGATATAGGGGGAAGCAGTGGGCAGGGAAGGAATTGCGATTGGCCCTGCCAGGCCCCGCCCCTTTCTGTCTGACCCTGCCCCCGAGGTATGCGGCCCTGCCCACTCCACAGGGGCTCCACCTACACATAGCCCCCGCCCCACCCTACACACACACACACACACACACACACACACGCACGCACACACGCACCCTACCTCCCTGCCTGCCTGTTCCTCCTCATCCCTACAGCTCTGCTGCATCCTCAGCGGTACAATATCTTTCCGAGCCTCCCGGACTGGGTTCCCGGGCTGCACCAACACCTTTTCCAGAACTTCGGACGCATGAAGAACTTCATCGCCCGCAGCGTCCGTGACCACCAGGCCTCCCTCGACCCAAACTCTCCCTGGGACTTCATTGATTGCTTCCTTACCAAGATAGCACAGGTAAGCCCTGCCTGGAAGTCCCATCTCTGGTCTGACCTGCTATCCTGCCTCAAACCAACAAGGATCCCGAGTTGAGCGCGTTTGGGTCTAATCTCCCCACATCCGGGTAGTGAAGCTGGAACACCTGGCTCTGCTGGGGCCACTCGGGGCCTCCGCCAATTAACAGCTCTTTAAGAAATCCTTAAGGATTTGTTAATTGTGGGCCCCGCGGCTGAGATTCTCCCTACCCTGCCCTTCCGCGATCCCCAGCTCCCTCAAGGAAAGAAAGTTAAAGAGAGGAGGGACTGAAGTGGCACCCAGTAGCAGTTGTGCAGGTCTGCGGGGAGCGGGTCGCACAGGATCCGAGCCCGCAGGATCTCCCCCCGGCCTTGGCTCACATCCCCACCTCTTATCCCCCGCAGGAGAAGCAGGGCCCGCTGAGCCACTTCCACATGGATACTCTGCTGATGACCACACACAGTCTGCTCTTTGGAGGCTCCGAGAGCGTGGGTACCACGCTGCGCCACGCCTTCCTCGCGCTCATGAAGTATCCAAAAGTGCAAGGTGCGAGCGCCGGGAGCCTGGTGGGGAGACCCGCCCACACGGCGCGGTAGAGCACACCCGCCCCTCCCGCCTCGAAGCCCCGCCCACAAACAATGGGCTCCAGCCCAGTGTGTCTGGAGTGAGAGCCTCCAGCTCGTGCCTGGGTCGCACAGCCAAACCCGCAAGCCCACCGGAGGCTGACCCCACCCACGTGGTCCCCGCGGTCCACACAGCCTGCCGGGTCTGCCGGGACCCAGACCCCGCCCGCATGATCTTGCTTTGCCGCCCACCTCTGACCCTGCCCGCACAACTCGCACAGCCCGCCCAGAGCCCGGCCCCAGAGCCTCAGCCACTGGGCCTCCCCAGGAACCCATCTCCTCCCACACAGTCTGAACGGCCCGCACCGCACAGTCTGCGACCCCGCCTCCCCAAACCCCACCTCTGGGTCTTTCGCGGAACCTTGGCCTCCAGGACGCTGTGCGGAGCCCGACTGGGTCTTTGCCGCCTGCTTCACCCCCGATTTCTCAGCTCTCCCGCACACCCCACTCACTCCATCCATCCTCCTGCAGCCCTGGTCCTCGAAGTCCCGCCGGCAATCCCATCAGGGGCCTGGACTCCAAGCAGCCCCGAACCCCCTCCGCACAACCCCGCCCCTAGGAGCCCTGGCACGAACGAAACTTACGCCCTCACCTACATCTCTGAACTCAATGCCTCCCTCCGAAGCTCCGGCTAACCTTCACAGGCACCCCTGCAGCGCCCCCCGCCCCCCGACTCGAAAGCATTGACTGGACCCCTTCCACACGCAGGCACACACCTCTTCTCAGCACAGTCAAGCCTGCTGATACCCTCAACAACGCTCCCCCCTCCACCTCCAGCCCGCGTACAGGAGGAGACAGCGTGTTGGGACGCGCGTGGCTGCCTGCGCTGGAGGACCGAGCAGCCATGCCTTACACAGATGCGGTGATCCACGAGGTGCAGCGCTTCGCAGACGTCATCCCATGAGCTTTCCACACCGCGTCACTCGGGACACGACTTTTCAAGGCTTCCTGCTACCCAAGGTGCACTGGACACCTGGCAAACGACACCTGAAACCTTAGGAAGAGGCATCCCAGGCTCTTGCAACAGGCATCTGCGGCTCTAGCAAGGAATATCCGAGGCCCTAGCAATCAGCACCCCGGACCTTAGCAACTGGCAACCCAAGCCCTAGCAACAGACATCTGAGACCCTTAAATCCAGAAACTCAGCCCTATGCCACACCATAGTGGACTAGACCATGTCCTGAACCCCAGACCTCTTCCCTATGGCAGGTTCCTTTCCTAAGACCCTTCTCTGAAATCCCCAAGGTCTGAGACTTCATCCTGGGGAGCCCCTGTACCTAAATACTGTTCTCAGAGACCCCACTCCCGCCCCAGGAACCCCAAATCTGTTCCTACAATGGGGGTATCCCGCATCCCTGCCTCAGACCCCAACAAAACCATTTCCAGCACCCACCACTGGGAACCCTAGACTCCCACACCCTAGACTTCCTGGACCCCTGTGGAGTCCTATGCTCCACCACCCCTTATCATGTCCCCAGGACTCCCAGCTCTGTACAGTGGAAATCCTAGTTTGGGAACCTCCCAGCCCTTCTAACACCACCGATTCTGCCTCTCCACCCACACGGGGCACGGATACCATCACCCTCCTTAATACAGTCCACTACGACCCCAGCCAATTTCTGACGCCCCGGGAATTCAACCCTGAGCATTTTCTGGATGCCAATCAGTCCTTCAGGAAGGGCCCTGCCTTCATGCCTTTCTCAGCATGAGAGTGGTCGGGGCAAGATCCAGTCTTTCTGGCCCAGTATTCCACCTGCATTCCCCAGGCCTAATTCCACTCCCCAAACCCTCTCACTTCTTTGTCCCATCCCACCCTCAGCTTTGGATATGCAAAGACATTCCTTCTCCTTCCCAACTCTGCTCCTATAGGCGGATAGTGACTGAAATCCCCGCGGAGGGAGGCAGGGAGTCAGGATAATATTGTAATTTAACTTGGACTTGGTCACTGTCAGTCTCTCCACTGGGTGGTGCAGTTGAAGTGGTCCTGGTTTTTCTTGGCTTTGGTCTTTACCCGGCTGAAAAAAATCTTTCCTGTTTAACTCAGTATTAGAAAAGGGGGTGGGGTGAATAATAATAGGTAACTTACCATATTGCCTACTGTGCACCAGGTGCTACCTCTGAGAGTGGGGGCTAAGAGCTGGGCTTTGCTGCCAGACCCCAGCTTTGTCATCTTCTAGCTGTGTGGCCTTGGATATGTTCCTTCACCTCTCTGTGCCTCGGTTTTGTTTGTTTTTTTAATATTTATTTATTTATGTATTTATTTATATATTTGGCTGCACCAGGTCTTAGTTGCAGCATGCGGAATCTTTAGTTGATGGGATCTTTAGTTGCGGCATGCGAACTCTTAGCTGCGGCATGTGGGATCTAGTTCCCTGACCAGGGATCAAACCGGGGCCCCCTGCATTGGGAGTGCGGAGTCTTAGCCACTGGACCACCAGGGACGTCCCTGTGCCTCGGTTTTTACATCTATAAAATGAAGATCATAAAAAGGTCCACCTCTTGGAGTTATTAAGAGGATTAAATTAATAGCAGTATAGTGCTTAGAGCATTATATATGTTCACAACAACAAAATGAGGCACTATTACCCTCCCCATTTCAGGTACCTACCCAGAAACTGTGGCTTGCCCAAGATCACGAAACTAGTACTGTCAGAGTTGGAATTCGAACCCCTGCAAGGTTGCACTTGTAGCAGGTCCACGATTTACTTAAACTGTCTTTTCCAGACCTTTAGAGGGATGGGTCCGTGAGTACCCAGCCATTATTCTCATGTTTTCCTTTGAAAGTTGAGGGGGCCCCTCACCCCATCTTGTCTCATTGCTCCTGCCCACCCTTCCTCCCTGTGGGAGGCAGGCTGTGCCTGGGCGAGTCGCTGCGGCGCCGGGAGCTCTTCCTCACCGCCATCCTGCAGAGCTTCTCGCTGGAGCCGCTGGGGGCGCCCGAGGACATCGACCTGACCCCGCTCAGCTCCGGTCTCTGCAATTTGCCGCGGCCTTTCCAGCTGTGCCAGCGCTCGCGCTGACGCCGCATCCCTTCCAGGTTCGCCAGTGAGCGTTGAGGACCGCCCGTTCCCCAGCGCCCCATCCCTCTCGCTGTCACACTCGCTTCCCCTCACCTTGTGCCTGCCACATGCCCATCCCCCATCGCTCCTGTCTTTACCTTCTGCGCCCCCAGAGGCAGAGAAAGCCAAGGGGAAGGGGAAGCGCATGCCTTGTTTTATCCACAGAACTCGTTCTATTGCGCACACTTTGGGGGATTTTGTATCAATTCCTAATAAATTATTTTTATAATAGATTCGAACCTGCCTTGGCTGAATTAAAGGGAGGAGGATAGTCCTCTAGGATGGAGAGAAGGAAGGTCTGGCTGCAGAGAGGGGAGACACCTGGCTGTGATGAGTTCAACCCTCACCCTTAGGGCGGTTAAAAACTGGGAGAAATTGTTTCCTGGAGACAGGCTGGAAGGTAAAGGCTCTGAGGGCTCGAATGAAGACAGAGGCAGAGAAGCCAAGGCCGAGAAAAAGACAGCAGCCTAGAGAGATATGGAAAAGGTCTGCAAGAGATGCAGGGTGCTGTACAAAGATGGAGATGTAAGCAGGGAGAAAGTGAGAGACCCGGAGAAATAAACAGACCTAGAGACTGAGAAATCACAATTACCAACACTTACCTAGTGCTTCCTATTCACACACTGGTCCAAATGCCTCATTTAAATATCCCTATGAGGTAAAGCAATTTTATTATACATTTTTACACGTGAGCAAACTGAGGTTGCTCAGAGAGGTGAAGTGACTTGCCCAAGATTACACAGCCAGAAACGGGCACAGCTGGGTTCGGAACGCAGATCATCTGGCTCCAACACTGCTCTTCAAACTCTTATGAGTCAGAGACACAGAGGAAAGCAGAGAGATAAGAGACTGAGATCTAGGGAGGCAAAGAGAAGACAGAGACAAAGAAAGAAACAAAAATGACCAGAGAAAGAGCAGAAGGGCAATGAATGGGGAAGTGAGACACTGGAAGACTGAAACTCTCCCCCATTTCTCATCCCGCTCATTGGACTGTTTCTTTGTCTTGCAATTCCTCCCTTTGGGGTGGGGATAGCGGTCCCAGGCATGGGGCCTCCCAGCTTGGGACTGGACTTGACAAGCTGACATCTGCTGACAGTAGCTTTTCTCAAGGAGCAGGCATCTCAAGTTTCATTGAGCTGGAGTCAGACTGAATGAGGCTGGCCCCGCCAGCCATGGGCAGACGTGACCTGGAAGGCCCTAGCCTGAGCGGAGTCTCCCCAAGGTCACCCAGAAGCTGGGACATGCTCTGCTGAGTATGGGCCTGGCTGGAAGGAGGCTTATAGGTGGCCCCCACATGGGGTGATGGCTCCCTAATCCCCACACTGTTCCCACCACAGGCCAAGCACAGAGTCTGCCCCAGGGCCCAGGCAGGGACACAGAGGTGGAGGGGGGAAAGGAGAGATTCAGAGGTCCTGAGAAAGAAAGATGGAGAGATGCGGAAAAGAAACACATGACGAAGAGAAAGAGACAGACAGAGATAGAGAGATACATAGAGAGAGATCCTGAAAACCAAAGACTGGGAGTGAGAGAGACAGAGGAGGAGAAAGAGAGGAACTGAGAAAAGGGGAGAGACAGAGATGCCCAAAGAGAAGGAAGACAAGGAGATGCTAAAGTCAAGATGGAAATTAAGAGAGGCACAGAGCTGAAGAGAGACAGAGATCTGAAAGGACAAAAAGAGAACCAGAGAGAAGCCTCAAGAGATGAAACAGAGACAGGCAGGAAGGGAGACAGTCACAAGCATTCAGCCAAAGATAGAGACCGAGAGAAATAGAGTGCGAATTATAGAGCAGCAGAGAGAAACAGAGACAAGAATTTATATCATCTAAGAGTAAATGACAAACTTGAGATTAGATTTGTAATGTGGAACCAAATGAATTAAAAGGCAAGTATAATATTTTAACCATAATTCAAAAAGACACATGCACCCCCATGTTCACTGCAGCACTATTTACAATAGCCAGGTCATGGAAGCAACCTAAATGTCCATCAACAGAAGAATGGATAAAGAAGATGTGGTACATATATACAATGGAATATTACTCAGCCACAAAATTGGGTCATTTGTAGAGACATGGATGGACCTAGAGACTGTCATACAGAGTGAAGTAAGTCAGAAAGGGAAAAATATCTTATATTTATGCATATATGTAGAATCTAGAAAAATGGTACTGATGAACCTGTTTGCAAGGCAGAAGTAGAGATGCAGATGTAGAGAACACACGTATGGACACCAAGGAGGGAAAGGGGGGGTGGGATGAATTGGGAGATTGGGATTGACATATATACACGAATATGTATAAAATAGATAACTAATGAGAACCTGCTGTATAGCACAGGGAACTCTACTCAATGCTCTGTGGTGACCCAAATGGGAAGGAAATCCAAAAAAGAGGGGATATATGTACACACATAGCTGATTCACCTCGCTGTACAGCAGAAACTAACACAACATTGTAAAGCAACTATATTCCAATTAAAAAAGAGAGAGAGAGAGAGAAACAGAGACAGAAATAGGGATGAAGAAAGCCATGCATTCATTCAGCAACATTTACTGAGTGCCAAGTGTGTGCTGAGCACTGTTTTAGGTGCTGGGGATACAGAAGTGAACAAGACAAAATGCCTGCTCTTGAAAAGAGCCTGAGAAAGAGGATCCATCAGAGAGGCTGGGGTGGGAGTTGGGGGAGGGGGTGGCGAGGGCATGCTTGCTGCACCCCTGCTGTCTGCAGAGTCAGTGCCTCTGAGCAGTGCCCTGCCCCTCAGCCCCTGCCAGTCACCAGGTTCCCAGACAGAGAAAGGCTGACAGGTAGGGAGACGTGCTACACAAACAGGCAGGAAGACGGGAAAGCAGAGACAGAGGGAGATTAAGGTAAAGACAAACTGGAAGAGGCAGGGAGAGAAAAAGACAGACATTGAAAAGAGAGAGCGCACGAGAGAGAAGACAAACATGAACAGAGGTAGACACTGAAAGTGAAACAGAGAGAGAGAGAGAAATGGGAAGAGAGAGAAAGAGAGAGAGATGAACAGAGAAACACAGAGACTGAGAGTGAGAGAGACACTCCCAGAGACGAGCCCAGTCCCAGACTCTGCACAGCCCCCTCACCGTCTCCCCAGGTCTGGGCCCTGTGCCAGGCACCTGGCGGAAGGCTGGATCCGGCAAGGCAGGGTGGGCGGCAGGGTGGGTCGCATTCCTGAACAGTCTGTTCCAAGTACAGACTCAGCCACAACCCCCGCCCCTGGCCCATCGTGGCCTGGCATCAGGCGGGGGTGCCCACTGAGGAGTCTGGGGGACTGGAGACCAGGGGTGTAGCAGCATAGGCATAGGACATTTGGGACATCTGGGAGCCAGAGCATTGGGAATAGAGATGACAGGAGTTCAGGGCAGGGTATAAGTATGGAAATACAAGGGCGTCAACCGTGGGAAGAAAGCCAGGAGTCATAGGATAGGCATGGAAGTGCCAAGCTGATGGGCACCAGGATGCTAGGGGACTTGAGTGAGCATCTGGGAGACATGTATGGCATACAGAGCTCCAAGGGCAATGGGTGTGGAAGTGACAAGGGCTCAGGTGTGAGTCCCCAGGAACCACAGGCACAGGGTACAGGAGTGCCAGGCTAATGGACACATCACCAGGAGTGTTCTAAGACGTGTATTTAGGAGTCAGGATGTTTTTAGTTATCAGAAGTACAAGGTACAGCATTCAGTGGTCATGGGCCCAGAGGTGTCCAGGGGATTAGGAATGCACAGCTACAGGCCAAGTGAGATGGACCCAAAGGTGCTGGGGGTTCAGGAGGGTGCACCTGTTGACCAGGTATGCTGACATGAAAATGCTAGTGCATTAAGGCTACCAAATAGGACAGGCTGAGGCAGGCACAAAAAAAAAAAAAAAAAGGCCAGGAGGAGCCGAGCCCAGCAATGATAGGGCTGGGGGCGGGGTGCAGACTTTGGGTTGGGGAATTACAGAATGAGCATCCCAAAGGCGGCCACCCCTCCCATTTCCAGTCTCCATCCCTGCTCCACCCAAGACCCCAAGGGAATCAAAGAGAGGCGAAGAGGTGCAGGCAGCCAGGCGGGGTTGGGGTGCACCTGGCACTCAGACGCAGGCGGCCCTACCCCTGGGCCCGTACCGCTCCCGCTTCTGCGGAACTTGCTGCAGCTCGAGTCTGGACACCTGGACCGTGCACTCACGGAGGTAGCCCCGACAGTGGGTGGGGTAACAGAATTCTGGATTCCTGGAGGTGGGGCTGGGGGCTAGAATTCCTGGTTCTCTGAATGAATACAGAGCTGAGGGCTCGGACCCCGTGAGTCCTGACAGAGGGTGAGGGGCCTGGAGTCCTGCCTTCCGGGAAAGGAGACTGGGGGTGGGAAGTTAGATCTGGAGGGAAAAGGGGCAGTGGCCCTGAGCTCCTGGTTCAGGGCGGAGTCGCGATGCCACCCCTACTCCCGGGTCCCAAGGGAGGAGGAGCCTGGGGCGGGCAGTCTGGTCCCAGGGGACGGGGAG
Organism: Balaenoptera physalus; assembly: GCF_965194825.1. Taxonomy (NCBI): domain Eukaryota; kingdom Metazoa; phylum Chordata; class Mammalia; order Artiodactyla; family Balaenopteridae; genus Balaenoptera; species Balaenoptera physalus. Next base: position 12,661,222 of record NC_138900.1, read on the forward strand.
CAGAGAGGTCTGTTCTGGCTCAAGGCTGGGGAGGTACTGAGGGCCCAGATACCTAGTTCTGAGGGTGCAGGGGGCTGGGGACCTGAACTTCTAGATTTTGAGGGAAGGCGGTGGGGCTGGACTCCTGGGTCCGAAGGAGAAGGGAGCTGGGGGCCGGGCTCTGGGGTCTCGATGGCGGAGGGGTCAGGAGCCCAGAGCCCAGACCCGGGCCCGCTGAGCACCGGCTCCGTGTAGCTCCCTGGCCGCTGGGGTCCGGTGTTCACGGTGTGGCTGGGCCCGCGCCCTGCAGTGGTGCTGTGTGCAGCTACGCAGCGCTGCGGGACGCATTAGTGCTGCAAGCGGATGCCTTCTCCGGCCGCGGGGCCAGGGCAGTCTTCGAACGCTTCACACGCGGAAACGGTGAGGCCTGGGCGGCGGAAGTGCGGACCGGGAATGTCCAGGTTGCCTTACAGAGCGAGACCGGGGGAAATGGAACGGGGCCTAATAGAGTCAAGGCTTCTGAGGAGAGGTTGGGGCGGAGCCACAGTGTAGGGGTCGAATGGGGGTGGGGGAGGCTGGTTCCTTGTGCAGCCAGTAGAAGAGAAGAGCCTAAGAGTCAAGGCCAAAGAGAGCAAGCACGGGGATCAGGAATCGGGACCAGCAGAGGTGCGGCCAATGTGTGGACAGGGCCGAGAAGGCTGGGGTAGCAACCAAAAGACCTGGAAATGAAGCAGAGCGAAGAGTTGCGAGGAAGTCGACTCCACTACGGGATGCTTCCGGGATGGGGCGTGGCTAAGTCCCCGGCCCGTCCCCTTCTTTGTTCCACTCCCCCAGGCATCGTGGTTCCTAACGGGCAGCGCTGGCGGACGCTGCGCAATTTTGCACTTGGAGCACTTAAGGAGTTTGGCTTGGGTACGCGGACTATCAAGGACAGTGTCCTGGAAGAGGCGCCTTGTCTGCTTGGCGAATTTCAAGACAGCGTTGGTACGGCCTGGTCGGAAAAGGATAGGGACCTGTTGTGGGTGTGGCCACTGGACACCTGTTGTGGGTGTGGCCTAGAGAAGGCGTTTGGGTGGAATGAAGCCAGTAAACCCAAGGGCTGGGTGGGGGCCGAGCCACAAGCGTTTGACCTTGTCATGATCCCGCTCCCAGGAGCTCCGTTCGACCCCTGGCGGCTACCAGATAATGCTGTATCTCATGTTATGTGTTCCGTGGTCTTTGAGAACCGCTATGGCTACGGGGACCCGGAGTTCCTGAGGTTCCTGGACCTCTTCAATGACAACTTCCGCATCATGAGTTCCAGATGGGGTGAGGTGAGAGGGTCAGCCCCCATCCCTCCCTCGTGTGCCCAATCTATGCCAAATTCCAAGTACATGGACCTACCTACATTGGATCATTAGAATGGAGCAGTCTTAGAATCTTGGAATGGAAGAGTTTTAGAACTTACATCAAAGTCCTGGTCCAGTCTCCCCATAGGGAAACTAATGGTCTTGTTCAAGGTCCTATTGATTTCCTGTCCCCCCAGATGTACATTTTCCCCTCTCTCCTAAAATGGCTCCCAGGCCCACACCACGGAATCTTCCGAAACTTAGCAGAGCTTAGAGTTTTCATCTCTCAGCAAACCCAGCAGCAACCGGCAGCCCAGGGAACCCCGCAATTTCATCGATTGCTTCCTGGGTCAAACAGATAAGGCACAGGGCCCTGCTGCCCACCAGCAGACGCCTGGCTCCTCTACCCACAGGAACAGAAGGGCCCGGAGAGCCATTTCCAGGAGACACTGGTGATGACAACGCACAGCCACTTCTTTGGCAGCACCGAGACCACAAGCACCACCCTGCGCTGTGGACTCCTCATTCTGCTCAAACACCCAGAGGTGGCAGGCTTGTGAGCTGCACAGCTGGGGATGAGGCGGCTAGGGTTTCAGGTTGGCTGGAGGCTGGGCTATGCATAGTTCACATCTCTGCCGGCCCCAGCCAAAGCGCAGGCGGAGCTGGATCCCGTGGTAGGTCGAATGTGCGCCCCAAGCCTGGAGGACCAAGAGCGCCTGCCCTACACCAACGCCACACTGCAGGAGATGCAGAGTGTCTTCAGCGTGCTACCGCTGGAGCTGCCGCGTGCCCTCACCTGTGATGCCCACCTGCGCAGCCACTTCCTGCCCAAGGTGCCCACCAAGACTGGGGATCCTGCGCAGGGGCTGGGGAGGGCCTATTAACAGAGATCAGCAGGCCTAAGCGTCCAGAGCGCTGACTCTGGGAGCAAGGAAGTAGGCCTTCCTTGCCACTGGCTTCAAAATGGGGTCTTGGATGGACGTTTGGAAGAGTCACTTGCCAATTTTTCAAGTAACCCTTGCACATCTCCCCAGGGCACCTTCATGATTCCTCTCCTTATGTCTGCACACCAGGATCTCACCCAATTTAAGGACCCAGACTGTATCAATCCCACCAACTTCCTGAATGACAAGGGTGAGTTCCAGAGCAACAATTCCTTCATGCCCTTTGCCCCAGGTCTGGGCTGGGCACGGAGGGGACCAGCCTGGACATGCCGTGGGGTGCATGGGTTTCTCACCCCACACCCCCACGTCCCCAGGAAAGCAATGTGCCTGGGTGCAGGCCTGGCCCGATCCGAGATCTTCCTCACCTCCATTCTACAGCAGTTCTGCCTGCTCCCTGTGGGGAGCCCCACCAACATCAACCCCACCCCACAGTGCACTGGCCTGGGCAACGTGCCCCCAGCCTTCCAACTCTGTCTGGTGGCCGCTGAATTCAGGTTCAGCCACCCTCTGCTCACTGGCTCTCAGACCTCCTTACCCTCTTCGATCAATAAAGGACCTGAATTGCAGATGGAGGGGTCTTCTTACCAACAGGGAGTGAGAGTCAGTGAGATGTGTGCAGCTCTGAGGTAAACTTTTATTTGTTGGCTGACAGGACTTGCAGACCCATGCTCCTCCCAGCACCTTTTATCCTGCCCAAGCAGCGGCAGCCTAGTCCAAAAGGTGCCATGGCCGAAGGGGTTGGGGAGTCACTTCACATTCCAGGCTGGAGGAGTGGGGGGCTTGGGGATACTCCCCCACAAACCTTTGCCAGCAAGAGGCCATGACTCACCCCAACCCCAAATCCTGCATTCTGGTGGGAAGTGGCAACGCCTCCTTCCAGCTCTCCAAACCTGAGAGGGACATGCGTGACCAGACAGGGCAGGACACAGGCCCCCAGCTCCAGTAATGGCAGTCCCCAACACCGGCCTCCGCCCAGGTCACAACCCCAGCCCCCATCCCAGGGCAGCAGGGGTCTCTCCTCCTCCTTGGTCCTCAGCGATGGATGGAGCCCTCCACACCAGGCAGAACAGAGGCAAAGTCAGAAGCAGCGGCAGTGGCGGGGAAGGAGCAGGCACCGTGACTGGCGGCACCGGGGCCCAGGGCTCCCCCGAAGTCAGGGCAAGCTGTCTGTCCGTGCAGCTCTGGGGCCAGCCACTAGGTGGGCGTAGTCGGCTGTGATACGGGTACTTGGACACCTTTCTGTCCTGATGCTGGGGGTGAAGGGGGACAGGAGACTGAGTCATCAGGGACGGAACTAAGAGGCCAAGGAAACCTGGGAAGATGGGGAGATGACCGGAAGAGATGGGGCTCATGCTGGGGATACCAGGAGAGTGAACTGTCTAGGGAAGGTAGGCAAAGATGGGGAAAAATGAGTGACTGGATTCAGTGAGAGACTGATGAGGTGGCTTGAGGCCTAGGGAGGTACATGGAATAGGAAGGATGTGAGGGAGGGGGACACTGGGAAGCCGGTACCTAGCTGATACTTGTCTTTGGCTGCTGCTCGCTCCTTGGCATCAAAATACCAGACAGTGATGGCGTACCTGGAGATCAGAGTAGCCCCAGAGGGTGGTTAGAGATCACTTTTCTTCAATTCCAGCCACTATATCCACCCCCTGAGCCACCCCCTCTTGGCACTCCATCACTTCCTAGTCACTTCAGGGGTCTGACAAGACTTTGCTGGCACAGGGGGAGCACCTGGGCACATTCCCAGAAGTATGGACCGTACCTGGTGGCATAGGCTGGTTTCACCTCATGGGGGTTCCGCCGATCAGACCAGAAAATGAGCAGCCGGTCAAAGAGTGGCTCAATGTTGGCTACCACGGGACGGCCCTCAGGGAATATCTGCAGCAGGCCGCCATGCACCTGAAGGCAGGCCAGAGGGTGAGGCAGGAGGCTGGGAGTCCTGCCTAGAGCCCCCGCCTTGCACTGCCGGCCCCCAGGAGCCCAGCAGGGGGCATAATAACTGCACACATCACTCCCTCCCACCACTCAGGCTCTCAAAATAAGTGACAACCCAGAGTCTGCATCACCATGGAGATGGGCAGGAAGCTACTTAAGAAGACAGGAAGTGGGGCGGGGGAAGTGCTCGTTAGGCTGGGGGCTGGGCAGACAGCACCATTCCCCAAAGAGGGGGAACTGCCGCCACACAGTGAGCTGAAGAGGAGGTCCCATTTCCCAGAAAGAGCCATTGGGCACATTCCACCGCCCCCCAGTGGGTTGGGAAGAGGAAGGGGACAATGCTAGAAGCTGAGCCGGGAAAGGAAAATGCAATGGATGCACGCCACCCCACCCCCAACATCCTACCTTGACGTCCCAGTTCTGATTCAGGTAATAGATGCAGGTGATGCAGCGCCCATCGCCATGGGGATTGTCAACGTGTCTCACGTACCCCAGCCCGTTACCTGGGTAACATGCCACCATGGCCTGGCAGAGACGGATGGAGAGGGTTTACTGAGGCTAGCTGGCAGGGACTTTTGAGGAAGCAGCCATTGCCTCCCCTTCCTCACCCCTCTCAGCCCCTCACCTTTCCTCAGGTGTCCTGGGCTCCAAGGGTTCCAGCACCCAGACTTTCTCCTTTTTCAGCCAAGCCTCCAACCACAAGAAACCTCAGCTCCTGGGCCTCAATAGCCACACACACACACACACACACACACACACACACACACACACACACACACACACACACACACACACACACACACACACACACACACACACACACACACACACACACACACACACACACACACACACACACCCCCCCCCCCCCCCCCCCGCGTCTGGCGCCGACATGCAGCTCAATGAGCAACTGAGGGCTTGGTTTTTTAAAGATAACCCGACCCCACGTCAGACATTTCACTAGGATAAAAGCAATTTAAACATTTCCTGGTGTGCAGGGATGTGGCCTCATAGCCCCACACCAGGAGTTCTCTCCTTGAGCTGTAGAGTTGGAATGACCTGGGACACTGATACCCAAGCCCACCGCAGAGGTTCTGATGTACTTGGTCTCAGGTGGAGCCTGGAATTTTTAAAGGTTCCCCAGGTAATTCTAATGTGCAGCAATGTTGAGAACCACTGACCTTAACTATAAATTTGAATACCCGCTAAATAATCTGTCTCCTACACAACTGAACAGGTACCAAAACCTAGAATGTGACCAGAACCTGAGATCTAATCCCAACTCCAAGGATAACCTGCCAAGTAGCCCTGGACAGTCTCATCACCTGAATGGGCCTCAAAACACCTCATCTGTAAAATGTGGCTAATAAACACCTTCGGTTTACAGCAGTAGCATGAACCCCTCCGAGAACATGACTTTGGAAGCTCCTGACCCCCACAGATCTGAGTCAGACCTTGTTCCAGGTCTCGGCTTCTGTGCATACAGGTCTAGCCACAGGGTTCTCGCCTCCTCTCCTGGATAGCCGCCACTGCCCTAGGCAGCCCTGGCCATCCTGAGTCCTAGGCCTAGCCACTCGGGGCCTGTTTCTCATCAGGTACCCAGCAAAATGATGGATGTGATGTGAGGAAAAGGGCCCAGGGGTTCCTGCAGACCTATCTCCTGGGTTCAAGTCTCAGTGCTGCCACATAAGCTGTGATGTTGGGCAGATGACTGAACTTCCCCGTCTCCAGTTCCTCATCCACAAGATGGAGCTAACAACTACTTTTTTGGAGATTTTGCCGGTTTTGCTCGAGGGTGGGGTAGGGAAAGGGGTCCAGTGCTGCAACCTCTTCCCGCACAACCCATCCCCACAGCAGCCAGAGGCCCTTTACTCCAGCTCACCACTGCTCAAACCCCTTCAAGTTCCTCGCTGCATCCTAAGAGAACACAAATTCCTGACCACAGCCTCCAAGGCCACTAGCCTCATACACTATCTCCAGCCTCGAAATCCTCCTCACTCTTCTCTGACCAGGCCAAGCTCATCCTCAAGGCCTCTGCACCTGCCTGAACACTCTTCCACTGGTCCCCCTTGTTATTCAGGTCTCAGGACCAGGAGCACCTCGAGTCCTCTAGCTGAAGGCACCTGGGCTGATTTCCCATTCCGTCCCTCTCAGTGCAAAATCAGCACGGGTACTTGTTTACCTAGTACTGGCCCCTAGGGCCAGGCCGGTCTCCCTAGTGCCAAGGAGGTAGGTGCTGATTAAAAGCACTCCTCTGGGTCTCAGGGCCTCCATTCTGTCCTTCCGTGCACCCTCACAGGGTCTCCCACCATGCAGGCAGGGACACACTCTGTAGTCTGTCTGGGAGTGGGACTCCTGTGTGTGCGAAGGGTAGGCACAGGAACAGGCCCTTTAAGGCCCCCCTCCCCCCACATATACTCACCTGGGAGTGGGGCTGGGGGTGGCATCCTCCGGCCCCCGAGAAGCATCTACTTCCTGCCCCCACAAGGGAAGGGACCACAACCAGAGTAACAGGGAAACTTGCTCCTCACACTTCCACCTCCAGGAAGGGGCAGCTAGGATCACTGGGCATGCACACCCCCCCCCCCAATCAGAATCCCAGGTCTCAGCCAACAGCAGCAGGCCCCACCTCCAAACTGCTCTTAAAGGGGCCTCCCGGGGTCACCTATGGTAGTCCTTGATGCCAGTGGGAGTCAATTCCCTCCCACCTGCAGGTCAACTGAGCAGAGGAACTAGGGAGAGGAGGAAGGCAAAAGAACACAGGAGCAGCACTCAGGGACCACCGAGAGGCAGGCTGTTACCAGCCGAAACCACACTGGTGATCTGAGCCCCCCCACAGTGACCACCCCACACTGTCTTACTCCAGAGCCTGGGGAGGGAGCCCAGATGTTGCCCTCTGAAGGCGAGGAAGCCTGCAGTTGCTGCCTCACTGGGGCAGGGGAGGGTCTGAGAGGAACTCCAGTGGCTGGGTTGGCTCCTCCCCTCCCTTCTTAGTCCAGCCAGGCTTGTTCTTACCTCCCAGGGCTAAGAAGTCCACCCCACCACCCCTCCAGGGCCCTGCTCCCAACCACATCCAAGGCACCAAAGGAAAAGAGATCTGCGCCCTCTCCCCTCCCCTCCCCTCCTGAAATGGCCACAGCCTAGCTGGGGAGTTAACCTGGTTTTCCTATCCTGTGAATGAGCGAACAGAGGCTCAGAGAAGCATCCTGCCCTTGGCCACTCAACTCTTGTGGTCTCCCCACCAACCTCCCTCCTGTGAGGATGGGTGGCCCTGGGGAGAAGGTGCTGAACACCTTGTGGCTAGGGAGATTCCCACTGATCTCTCCTTCCCCTGGGAGGGGCCGCCTCTGGCCCTCCAGCTACCAAACTAACAGGAGAGAGAGGGAAGCAGGACAAGTTCCAGCAGGGCTGGGGGGCTGGGGAAGCCAGTATGGCTTCGGCCCGGGGGAGCCCTAGTCCCCGAGCCAGCTCCAGCCTGAGACGGAAGCTGCAGAGACAGAACCCAAGACGGGATCTGAGGGAGGAGGGAGAGGACATCAGGAGCACAGCCTCATGCCTGCAGGGCAAAACACAGTCTGTGCCATCAACCCGGCACCACTGGTGCTGTGCAGTGGGCACTCCCTACAGGGCCTTGTCCAAACACCACCAAACCTTGGACTCAAGGCCAGGATCCTCACACCCCTCCATGAGGAGAATTAACATGTCAGCAGGCCAAAAGGCCCTACGGACTACTGTCTTGTGCAGGGCTCCTAACCCCAGGTTCTTGAATGGGCAGCTGGAGGCGCAGAAGGCCCTGATCACTGACCATAAACTCCAATCAAATGAGCATTTTTCTTAAGACGGGGTCTGTGGTTTTTGGCAGATTCTTAAAAAGGCCCAGGTTCCAAAACAAAAAATTAATAACTGCTACTCTAAAACAAGAGAAAGGGACCAAGAAGAGATACAAGGACAGAGGATCAAGGAAACAGACCAGAGCCAGACAAGGATAAAGTGATGGAGAGACAGAACAAACAGGATGGAGGACAGGGTCTAGGATGGGGAGGGATGGGAAAGATGGGGACATAACCTCCACCTGGGCCGGCACACAGCCACCCCCAGAAAGCCGTCCGTGATGCAAATGCCACAGTACGGCATACAGTACACAATGTAGCCCAGCACCAAGCACAGTGGGCAGTGCCTCCTCCCTCAGCCCGGCATCGGCTTCACCACTGCCACCCTCCCCCCTCCACCTTCTGGTTCTCCTACCCGGGAGACAGGACAGACAGACCAGAGACAGACAATGGACAGGACGGACCAGACATACACGAGTAGATGAAAAAATAAGGGAACAGGGAAGAACAAAGACAGGGGCAGAGAGACAGGTACAGACGGCAGAGGCAGAAACCTGTGCCTGTCTACACGGAACATTCTTGGTCTAGGATCCATGGACAGACATCAGGCGGCTGTGAACCGCACCATGGCCCATGCACAGATGTGGGGCTATGACTGTCAGCACCTCTCCTCAGGTTCCTCAAGAGGATCCCTGGCAAAGTCAAGAACCATGGTGACTACGGGCCAAACCCATGGTTTATAGGTACACAAACTAAGGGCACAGGGAGTGAGAGCCCAAAGTGAGCTCCAACAGTCCCTGCGCCACAGCTGCCTGAACTCTGTTGTGACCCCACAAGCCTGTCTCCAAACCCACTGGTGCTCAGAGCGCAAGGCATCCAACAAGTGCTGGGCAGCCCCCCACCCCACCACCCGGTCCCTGCAGCCTCACCTTGGTGCGCCCATTGATGACGTAGCTGCCCAGCCTCCCAGCACAGTGGCGGATTACAGCATCCACGTGGGCCATGAGGGCACCGATGCTTCGGCAGCCTGGCTCATGGCCTTCCACCCAGGCAATCTGGTCCCCACGGATGCTGCGTGGCGGGATAGCCCGCTGGCTCACTAGCTGCCCATCACGCAGGCGCCCGCCCCGCTTCAGGGCCTCCACCTCTGCCAGCACTTGGCCACCAAGTGCCGCCCCCAGGAAGCTGTCCTTGACGCAGATGCCATAGTACCGCATGCAGGGCACAATATAGTCCAGGGCCAGGCGCTCAGGCGCAGCGGGCAGCACCTCCTCCCTCAGCCCGGCGCTGGCCTCACCACTGCCACTGCTGCAGCCCTCCCCCTCTGCCTCCGCCTCCTGGTTCTCCTGCCTGGCCCAGGGCCGCTTGCTGGGGGCAGGGGCATCCCCACCATCCTCTGCCCATTTCCGTTTGGGGGCCTCGGGCCGGGCGCCCTGGGCTGCCAGTCGCTGGCACCCCTTGGTGACCAGTGCCGCAGCACCCTCACTCTGCAGCGGCCGCAGCTCGCCGCCATCCTGCCCACCGAAGCCCTCCCGCAGGGGGCTGGCTGTGGTGGAAGTAGCTGTGGCTCTGGGGGTCCCACTCCCCGCCGAGGCCTCACCAGGCCCTCCTGGACGGTGGTAGGAGGACAGCAGGGGACAGGTCAGGTAACTCTCCACCCCCATCCTGGCCCTGCTAGGCTCCAAGGGCTCTGACACCGAACCCGGCAACTGAGGGAGAGCCTGACTCAGGGGCTGCGGCTGGCACGGGCTGTCCATGGCAGCAGTGTCTTCATCCCCCGCGCATGGAGGGCACGGCCCAGGCCCATGGTGCCACCCTCCTCCACCTCCTCCTCCTCCACTTGATGCAGCCGGGGGCCGGGGCGGCTGGGCCTGGCGTGGGGCAGGATGAGGCAGGGCAGATGGCAGAGGCTTTTCTCGTGCCCTGGGGGTGCTTGCTGGTCCCCAAGTCCTCTGCTGTCCCTAGGGGCTTGGGAAGGGACCTGTCACGGTGGCTGGAGAGAGAAAGAGAGAGAGAGAGGAGAGAGAAAAAGGAATGTGAGAAGAGCTACAGGGAAGAGGGCTGGGGGGGGTGGGAGTGGCAGGGGCAGTAGATAGGAAGACAGACTTAGCTACAAAGACCCCAAAACCTGAGGCCACGTGGGGAAAGACTCTGGGACTTGGGTGGAATCATTAAGAGACAAGGGGCAGTAAGGGGGCAGCTGGAGGAGTGAGACTGGGTAGATGACCCACAGGCAGAGGACTGCAGTGGGAGCTGTGAGCGAGAGACATCCTCAGACAGACACAGACCCACAGACAGAAAAGAAGGAGGGGACTTGAAGTAGAAAGGGATGGCGGAGTGGGAAGTAGGAGAGTTAGAAACAAACAGACCGGGGGCGGGAGGGGAAATCTGCCTGGAAGACACAGAGGGAATGTGGGGATCTACAGACCGTGGAAACTGGGGGGTCCAGAGACAGAAACACACACCGGAGAAGAGCAGGGAAGAGTGGACCTCAGACAGCCGGGCAGAACCCAGCCCAACAGGAGGAAGCCCGTTAGGGGCTGACACACACCCAGACGGAAGGGAGGTCCTGAGACAGACAGACGGAAGGGACCCGTGGGAGCAGGGTCCACAGCGACAGAGGGAAGGGTGGAGGAGGGCTCATGCACTCGGGGAAAGGACGACGGAAAAAGCGCCCCCCTCCCAAGTCCCTTCGGTGCGGGTCCTGGGGCCCCTCGGGGCACAGCAGGAGACGAAGACAAGGCCTAAGGACCGTTGGAACCCCGTGTCCCCACCCCTCCCCTCCCCCTCCGCCCGCTCCCCGCTCCCCCCCCAACCCCCCCAACGGCCGGCGCTTAATATGCCCGGCGCGCGTTCCCTCCCCCACGCCCCACCCCCACCCTCCCCAGGGTCGCCAGGCTTCGCCACAGAGTGCTGGGCGCGCGCCCCCGCACCGCGCCCGGCTCGCGCCGGCGCCCGGCCTCAAGCGCCTTCTCCGCCCCGCTCCATGCCCTCCCCGCGGTATCCTCACCGAGGTTTTTCCTCCGGCCCCGGCGCCGCCGTTTGTGCCAGCCGCCCTGCGCCGCACAGCGCGCCATACCCCGCCCCCACCACCCGCGACGCTCCGCCCCCGCCTCGCCCGGTGGGCACGTGACCGCATCCGGGCGGAGGAGACCAGGGCTTGCGCAGGCGCGAGCCGCGCGGGGCGGGGCGAGGAAATTCAGAACACCCTCTCCCTCGAGAAAGGGGAAAAGGATCAGTCCCCGACGCAAGGTTTTTATGCACTCTCCGCTCCGCCCCTTCTGCGCGAGAGGAGGAACGCAGTTAGGAAGGGCTGGATCCAGTGGGGGAGTTTCGGCGCATATTATGCCAAGCGAGTGGGAGGGGTATGCAAATACGTCTATTTACATAGACAGGCCCGCCCCCTTGGAGCCGAGAACGCGGCGGAACGATGAGTAGCAGGGTAGGGGAGCGGCATACAGATCATCGGTATTATTTACATGGACAGCTCCGCCTTCTCACAGCCCAAGAATAGGAATATTGAGAAACGTCTGCGCAATTAGTTGGGAAATGTATGTAAGTTTGCACGACAGTAATTTACATAAGGACTTTTTATAACGGAGGAAAAAAAGAGCGGAACGTCCTTGAGAAAAGGGAAGAAGAACCAGAAGGGACGTGCAAACATTCTGACCCGCTCCACCCTGCCCCATCGGCACAACTGTGTGGCGCCCGAATAAAACAACCTAGGAAAGCTACGCAGAGAAGACATTTGCATGACAGCCTCGAGTCTCTGGACGACCTGACCTGGGAGGACTATGCAGATGAAGTCATTTAAATGCCCCACCCCCTCCGCCAGCACCCAGGCTGAGCAGGGACTCAGGCCTCCCGTGAGGGTGGTTTAAGGCCAAATTGGGGATGGGAGAGCAGTTGGGAGTGTCCTCAGTGGGCTGCACCTGTCCCTGGCAGACCATGTGCGGGTGTCAGAGGTTCACCTGGACACAGGAGGCAACACACACTGATCTCAAATATGCACAGGAGTCCCGGTGGCACAAAAGCCCACACAGTCTTCAGGGGCACACACAGGGTTCATGGTCACACACAAGTGTATCAAAGGAGTCAAATGCACAGCAAAACACACACAGACCTCAAGGGCACACAAACACAGTCACACACTAAATAGACACTGCCCCAGACTTTCAGGCATCAGACATGCATAGCTATCACCCACCGGGCCCAGACCCAGGGCTCAACTACAGGCCTGAATTCTCATTCCCTAGCTTTGGTGTCCCAAACAACGCCAGCCTCACAGACACAATCACCAAGGACACAGAGTAGTCATAAGCAACGGTGTCACACACACAAGCAGCACACATTCCTACAGATCCCATCACAGAGGGACATTAGTGTTACGTATGTGGGCAAACTCCCTCTACAACAGACACCTGAGCCATGGAGTCATGGTGGACCCCCATACCATGTCCAACCCAAAAACATGGCCCCCAAACACCGTCAGTGACCTCTTTTGCCCCCCCTCCCTCCCCACCACCCCAAAATGATGGAGGCTATGACACAGGTGTAAACAATGCTTTATGGGGGTGGGGTGGGGACAGGACAGGCCTCCAGGTAAGGTAATAAATAACACGTACTCGCAATGGCAGGGCCAGGGGAGCTGAGGCCAAATGGCCCTGGCCTCGGGCTTTGGAAACTCTTTGAGTATGGTTAAGGGTTCAGGGGAAGAGGGGTTAGCCAAGACAGAGGAAGCAGCAGCAGGTACGGATTCCCCCTTCCCCCGTGGCTCAATCTTGCCCCTCAGCCAGGCCCCACCAGGCCAGGGAAGGGGGACAGGTGGCGGGGCAGCTTCTCTGGGGCCAGGTCAGGTGAGGGGCTCAGCCTCCCAGGGCCTGGGTCTGGGCCCCAGCCAGAAGGACAGGGCTGGTCCTGGAGAACGGGTGAGCTGAAAGAAAAGTGTGCCGTGAAGTGGAGGGATCTTAGGTCTGTCGGCTGGTGTCTCTGTCTCATTTCTGGGTATCTTCCTGCCCGCCTATCTGTGCCTGTCTGTCCATACTTTTCTCTTTCTCCCAAAGTTTCTACATTGTCTGACTTTCTGTTTCTTGTCTGCAGGTACTTTGGGGCTCTAGAGCTGAGGGCACGTGCATCTCCCTGTTTACTTGCCTCAGAGAGCTGCTTCCTTGAGTCTGTAGAGGGGCATCTCAGTGTCTACATTCTGTGTCCCCACCTTTGCACCTCTGTGTTCCTCTGTGTTCCTGGATCATCCAGGCTCTAGGTCTCATTCCCGTGTTTTCCAAACCGAGGAGACACATCAGTTCCTGTTTTGTAGTTATCTGCAGATAGCATTACCTGGGAGCTTCTAGAAATCCCCAGATCACTTCAGAATCTCTGGGGTAAGGCCCAGGCATCAGTATCTTTTAAAGCTCTCCAGGTGATTCCAATGTGTACAACTGCATTAGTGGGTTGGGAAATCAGTTTGGTGGGCCTTGAGCAATTGTTGTAACAGAATAAAATAGAAAATATCATAAAAATTAAAATGTTAACATATTAAAAAAAAAAAAAAGAAAGAAAATTTCAGAGTGCTTCATATGTTGGTCCATAGCGACTGAAAGCAGATGGGTGGGGGCCAGAAGCTGGGGAGAATGGAGAATGAATGCTTAAAGGGTATGGGGTTTCCTTTTAAGGGTGATGAAAATGCTTTGAAACTAGACAGAGGTGGTGGTTGCATAACCTTGCGAATGTACTAAATGCCACTGAATTGTACGCTTTAAAATGGCTAAATTTGTTGTGTGGATTTCACCTCAATTTTAAGAGAAAGAATATTAATACAAGAACGTGTGTTTTAGTTTTATACGTGTGTGACTGTATTAGATCAACAAATAAAGTATATTTCCTCCTGTAGAGTGCAATCAACAAAGTTTGAAAATGCAGTCTTATTACATTTGATTCACTGAGGGAAAACCCTGAAACAGACTCAAAACTAAGCTCTGAGGCGAAGAGTACACACCCATCTGATTCTACATAGCCCAGAGTCTTTAAAATGGATAAGAAGAAGAAAAATAATAAACAGCCCTCGTTTATCAAGTCTTAGTTTACTGACTGTCAGGCCCTGTTCTAAGCACTTTACATGAATTAACTTAATCTTCTCAACACTCACATGAGCTGGGTACTATCATTAGCCCCATTTACAGATGAGGAAACCAAGGCCCAGAGAGGTTAAATAATTTGCCCAGAGCTATGAAGTGACAGAGTTGGAGTATAAACGCAGGCAGCCCAGCTCTGGAGTCTGTGATCTATCACCTTCTCAGATGGGTTAGACAAACACCATACAGATAACAATGATCAACTCTGTCAGTTGAACGCTTTGAAAAGGAGGGGCAGTTGTGAGACCGCCCATCTAGAGGGAGTGACCCCATTTGGGAAGCCTATGAAGGTTCCCTGCAGGAAGAGGCATTTTAGCAGAGACCTGATGGTGAATGGGAGTTGGTGCCAGAAGGGAGGACAGGCACAGCAGATGCAGAGGCCTGCAAGGAAAAGAGCCCTGCCTGAAGAGCTCATCCTTGACTCCTCTCTCACACATTCCATATCCATGCATCAGGAAATTATGTTGGCTCTGCTCTCAAAGTACATATATCCAAAGTCTAACCACTTTGCTCCACAGCCATCCTGGAGCTGCCAGTGGCTGTGGGGTGGAGGGTGTGGTGGGCATGAAGCACAGAGACAAGAATTGTCAAGACATACACACCCGCAGAGAGGTGGGGACAGGACCAAATCCTGTAGGAACTTTCAAGCCTGTCAAGGACTTTGGACCAAGCACAGGGGAACAAGCATGGCTTCCTGGAGGAGGGGGAGGAGGTTACCAGAAAAGAGAGGGAAGGAATCAGATTTGTGATTTAGGAAGACCCAGTGACGACATTAGGAGGGGACAAGCCTGGAGACACAGATCAGGGAGGGTACAAACCTATTCACTTCGCAACCCCTCCTCCGCCCCCACCCTGATCCTGTCCATCATCGTCTCTCACCTTGACTTTGGAGTGGCCTACTCACTGGTCTCCAGGCAACCACCCCTGCCCCCTTCAGTCTCTCTATATGCAGCCAGAGGGGCCCTGTGAACACCTGAGTCAGATCTTATCCCTTCTCTGCTCGGAGCCCTCCTATAGCTCTCATCCCACCCAGCGTATAAGCCAGGGTCCTTGCCGTGGCCCGCAAGGCCCTAACTCATCTGCTTCCTCCCACCCCAACCTCATCTCCAGCTCACCTACTCCCCGGCACGCGCGCACGTGCACACACTCCACTCCAGCCACGCTGGCCTCCTTGGACTTCCTCACCCAGGGGAGGAGGCAGGACCTCACCTCAGGGCTTCGTACTGGCTGTTCTCTCTGCTTAGAACACTCTTCCCCCAGGTCCCCACGTGACCCCTCCCTCAGCTCCTTCGGGTCTTTCCTCAGATGTCACCTTCTCAGTGAGGTCTCCCCTCATCATCCTATTAAACACTCCACCCCTCCACCTCCCCTCCCTCCTTGATTCTTCTCCATAGCTCTTACCGCCCTGCCTACTATACAGTTTGCTTGTGTATCTTGTTTATTGTCCATCTCCTCCACGAAGGCAGGGATTTTTGTCTATTTTGGGCCGGGAACAGGGCCTGGCGCAGAGTAGGCACTCAACAAACATTTGATGAATTATGAATGGGAGGGTCAGAGATGCAGGGCAGAGAGCCGGCGGTGGGATGGGAAGGACGGGTGGTTTCCAGGGCTGGGAAGATGGCCCCTTTAACTCAAGTGTTCTTGTGTCTTTCTTCCTCACTCTGTTTCTCTTGTCATCTCTCCTTTTCTGTGTCTCTGTCTCTGCTCCGTACTCCCCTTTGTCAGGAGACCAGCCCTGCAGCCCGAGTCCCCAGTATCCCACCTGGCTCCGCAGGTCTCAGCAGCCGCAGGGCTGAGGGGCCACGGCCTGGGCACTCCGAGGCTGCCGCAGCTGGCGAAGGGAGGCGTCACCATATTGAATGCCGGAGCCCATCCTCTCGGGGTCAAGCTCACCTGGGGGAAGCGGAGAGATGAGGACCGGTCCCTTGGAAACCCCTGGACCCTGCCTTCCACTCCCACTCCGGGCAGTTGGGGGCCTCACCTGAGTCGATCTTGTTCAGAATGGTGCGGGCACACTTCAGGAAAGCCTCCTCCACGTTCTCACCCGTGAGAGCACTAGTTTCCAGGAACATTAGCTCTGGGGGGGGCAGACGCTCGGAAGGTCAGGGCCTCAGTCAGTCCCCATCCTCCACTCCGACTCTGACTTGCTGCCTGTTGTTCTATCCTCAAACGTTCCACCTTTGCCTTCACTCTGGGCCTCCGTACATGCTGTTCCCCTGCCATGAATGCCCCCTTCCCCAGGTACCCACCGAGCTCTTCCTTCAGAGCTCAGCTCACATCTCCTCCTCCAGGAAGTCCTCCTGACCTCCCAGGATGAGTCAGGTGCCTCCTCTGGGCTCCCACAGACCCTTGTGCCTCCCCGCTCCCAGCCCTGACCTCTTTGGGCTGTCACTATCTGGAAATGGTCCTCCCCCTGGCCCCCGGACTGTGAAGCCGTAAGAGCTGGGTCCAGGGCTGTCTCCATCACTGTGTCCCCAGCACCATCTAGCACAGGCCCATCACAGTGCACCCACCAGCCATGCGACAGCCATCTCACAGTAAGAGCCAGGATTCAAACCCACATCTTTCTGATGGCAAATCCTCTAAACCTGCAGGTTACAAACTGGAGGAACATGGACAGACCCTAAGCCAGCAGATTTTGGCCAACATGATGTTTTCAAATGAGTTTAGATCTGCTTACCTTTTGATGTTGTTGTTATGTTCACTAGTTTATTTTTTAGATTCCACATACAAGTGATACCAAACAGTATTTGTCTTTCTCTGTCTGACTTATTTCACCTAGCATAATGCCCTCCAAGTCCATCTACGTTGCTGCAAATGGCATTATTTCATTCTCTTTTACAGCTGAGTAGTATTCCATTGTGTACATATATATATACCACATCTTCTTTATCCATTCCTCTGTTGATGGACACTTAGGTTGCTTCCATATCTTGGCAATTGTAAATAATGCTGCTATGAACATTGGGGTACGTGTATCTTTTCGAATTAGTGTTTTTGTTTTTTTCAGATCTATACCCAGGAGTGGGATTGCTGGGTCACATGGTAGTTCAAGTTTAGTTTTTTTGAGAAACCTCCACACTGTTCTCCATAGTGGCTGCACCAATTTCCATTCCCACCAACAGTGTAGGAGGGTTCCCTTTTCTCCACATCCTTGCCAACATTTGTTATTTGTGGTCTTTCTGATGATAGTATCCTTGCATACCTTTCGATGTGGCTGTCAGTCTTGTCTACTCCCCTAACGCCAGTGCCTGCTAACCTGGGGTCTACCCTGTCCCCTCTCCCTTGCTCACAAAATGTACCCGTCCCCTAGGGCCATCAGAGTTTGCAATCTCCACCTTATACCAATACCCTGTGCTGCCTCCCCATAGTGGGCGAAACCTTCTTAGCAGCCAACGTGAATCAAGCGCCCATCCATCCAGGCAGTGCTGAGAACTCCCCATGGACCACATCCCTTAAGCATCACGCACTATGTGAAGCAGAAACGCTGTGATCCCAGCTTTCCAGATGAGGAAACTGAGGACCAGAGTGGTCACACAGCTCGCAATGTGGCAACACCCAGATTTGAACCCAGACCTCTAAATCTCCACATTCCCCTGCTGGGCAGAGCAACAGAGAGCCAGGAGGCCCACGGGCCCCACTGTATAGCCCCCCGCACCCAGCCCTCACCGTTCTCCTGGGCAAAGCGGGAGGCCTCCAGGAAAGTGACCTCACGCTCCAGGTCCAGGTCCTTCTTGTTGCCACAGAGAATGACCACGATGTTGGGGCTGGCCAGCGTGCGGGCGTCCGTCAGCCAGGCGGCCAGCGAGTTGTAGGTCTCCCGGCTGTGGAGAAGGGAACCAGGAGGGGGGCGGACGTGGGTGGGCGGCAGCCCAGGCCCCACCCCGCCCCACTCCGTGCACCCACCTGGTGATGTCATACACCAGCAGGGCTCCAGCCGCCCCTCGGTAGTAACTCCGTGTCACCGACCTGTGGGGCCAGGGGGACCCAGTCACCCCCGAGGCTGGGGTGTGCCCCAGGACTGCCCCCCTCTGCGGAGAGAGACTGGTGGTTCGGAGGCCCCCCTTCACTGCTGGCCCATCCCCCTAAACCCGGCCGTGGTCTACAGTTTCTCTCACTCGCGGTCTCTCTGTTTCCCTCAATCTCTATCGCACTTAGCTGCATGCCTCCGCCTCAGTCTCTCCCTACCATTTTTTTCATTTTTTCATTTTTTAAAATTTTTTGGCCGTGCCACTTGGCTTGTGGGATCTTAGTTCCCTGACCAGGGATTGAACCTGGGGCCCCAGCAGTGAAAGCACTGAGTCCTAACTACTGGACGGCCAGGGAATTCCCTCTCCCTACCTTTGACTCTCTCGGTGTCCCTGTCTTTCTGCACCTCTTCATTGGTCTGTGCCTTTCTGTCTCTTATGTACATGTGTATCTTTAATTCTCTATTTCTCTCCATCTCTGTTGCTCTGGCTCTGTCATCCTCACCCTTTCCCATTCATTCATTCATTCAACATTTTCTGTCATCCCCCCTTTGCCCAGTCCTAGCCAAGCACTACACAACTACATCCGCTTGGCCCTCACCTGCTGTTTGGGGGAGGCCCCCTTCCCAGAGTGGCCGACTGTCTGCTCCTCCCTGGAACAGGCTGGGTCCCTCTGGAACTCATGCAATCGTGCCGCAAGCATCTATGGAGCACTTACTGCCAGCCCGGTGCACGTCGTACACCTGTCTCCCCTCCACCCTCTCTCAGTCTCTGTCTCTGTGCACCTCACGCAGAGAACTCACACACAAATATTAACTCAGCAGCTACTCAGTGCTGCCCAGGGACCACGCTTCCCCATGGACTGGATTCCCTTATTTCTCTCTCCCTGCTGTGTGTTTCTCAGACTCAGGGTTTCCACGTGTCTGTCACCTTTTCTGCAGAGATGTCCTGAAGACACACTGTGGGCTGAGTCCTACACATTTCCCTCTCCCCCCAGAACATCCATTTCTGCATCTCTCTGGCCACCCCTGTCCTACTCCCCCTGTCTCTCACCTCTGTTTCTCTTTGAGTCTCCTTATCTCCCTTCTCTTTCTCTTCTCTCTCAGTCTGTCTCTCTTTCTCTCTCCCTTCCTGAGTGTTTGTATCTCTCTTTCAAGTTTCCTTTTCTGTTTTAGTCATTCTCTGTCCTTCTCTACCCCTCGCCCCACCCCAAGCATCTCCTTGTCTCCAGGCCTCGTTTCTCCCTGGGGACAAGTCTCCGTCCCTCCAGCCACATGGGTCTATTCCACAGAGTCTCGCTAGGGTCTGCCGTCCCTCCCTGGCCCTCTCACCCTTCATTATGCTTCCTTCTCAATCTCTTTTTCTCATTGTCTCCGCCGTCCTCTCTCCAAGACGCCTTCTTTCTTTGACTACATGGACCTGCTCATCACACTCTTTCTCTCTCTCTCCCTCTACCTTGCCTGCCCTCTCAGCGTCTCCTTGCTCCTGTCGTTATGTCTCCAGGTAACTCTGCACACCTCTATCCCTCCTCTCTCCTCCCCTCTCCCCTACCTTGTCTCCATGGGGGCCCAGCCCACCTACCGAAACCGCTCCTGGCCGGCTGTGTCCCAAATCTGTAGCTTCACGGTCTTCCCACCCACGTTGACCACCCGAGATCCAAACTCCACGCCGATTGTGTGGTTGGAGTCCTGTTTGACTGGGAGTGGGAGGGGAGAAGAGGCAGTGCGGGGGCTCAGAGGATTCCCTGTCCTCCAAGGCCTCCTCAGCCTGTACAAACCCATTCTCATTGCTGGGGTGACTGAGGCTCAAGGAGGACCTAGCAAAGAGCGTATACCAAGGTAACGACCAGGCAGCCAGCACTGGAGTTGTACCTCTGGCCAGCCCTGCCCCTGCCCACCCCGGCAGCTGCCTACTTGCCCACACCATGGCCATGCCCACAGTTTAGTGCTCCCAGGACCACTGTCAGAAACTCACACTTATTCTCAATGAACTGATGAAGGAGACATGATTTGCCCGTTCCTGCACTGCCAATCACCAGGAATTTGAAGAGGAAGTCTGAGCAGATGGAGCCGAATTCAAGGAAACCCATGCAGAGAGAAAGATAGACATGAAAAGATGGAATCCAAAGACCATCACAATTATGGGGAGAGAACAGACACAGACAGATCCAGAACAGTGGGTAACAACTGTAACGGATAATTCTTATATAGTGCTTACCACATACCAGGAACAGTTCTAAAGGTCTTTACTTACATCAACAACTCAATCCTCAGGAAAATTCTGTGAGGGAGGTATACTAATAATTATCCCCATTTTCCAGATGAGGAAACTGAGGCCAGAAAGGTTAACTGACTTGTCCAAGATCCCACTACTAGGTAGAGCTGGGATTCAAACCCAGACCAACTGGCTCCAGAGTCCAAGATCTTAGCTATTACCTTGCTAAAGCCTCTTGAAAACCATTTTATCAAGGACTACAATCTTGCCCTTGCCCCCCACAACTCACCTCCTACCACTTTCTGATTCATTCACTCCACTCCAGCCTCTGGCCTTTAGTCTACTCCCTGAAGATGACAAGCTGGTTCCTACCTCAGGGTCTTTGCATTGTTCCCTCTGCTTTCCTCTGTTTGTTGAATGAATGCGGCTCCCTCTGACTCCTAAACCAGTGCTCCTTTTACCGCACCCTGTTCTCCTACTTCCTATCTATCCATCCATCCAGATTTTCCAATTCTCAGTCCCTCCATCCCTCCCTCAGCCCAAGGCCCTACCCCTATTCTCAAGCTTAAGCCCCACCCCTTGCCATTAGCCCCACCGCCTAGTTAAAAGACAACTCACCCCCAACCGCATTCCAGACCTCTCCCAGAGCAATCCCCGGGTCCAGAGCATCCCTTCAGCGTCGCCCCAGCCCATCAAGGTTGATCCCTGCCATTCACACAATCAGCCCCGCCCCATCTACTCAGGCTCCGCCCAGACACATTAAGGCTCACCCTTTCCCTCAAGACCTACCATGATCCATCAGGACTGTTTCCCTCAAATCCCGCCCCAGATCTATTTCGCCCAGACACCAGACCCTCAGGCTCCGCCCAAACTGATTAAGCTCAGCCTCAGACCCACTAAACCCCTCCCAGCATCAACTAGGCCCTGCCCCATAATACCTGACCCCGCCCCCTGATATATAAAGCCCCGCCCCATACCCACAGGCCGCATCCTTTCTGGGCCCAGACCCCAGACCCCAGCTTCTGCCCACCACCCTCACCGTAGGTCTCAGCCATGACTCGGTCGCGGCCGCTTAGGGCCGCAATATGGCGACGCGGCCGCGCCTGCTCCTCGGCTGGCAGCCGCTCCACACTCGGGCTGCAGCCCCGGCTCCTTCCTACTCCCCGGGCCGGCGCCGCCACTTCCGCCTCCACCCCCCTCCGGCGCGACCCGCTAATGCTGCGGGACACCAGGCCACGCTTCCCAAGACAAGGATTGGCGGACTCTGCAGGCAGGGGGCGGGACAAAAGCGCAGATTGGTGGGGAGAGAGGGGCAGGGCCTAAAGGGGCGGGACCAATACGAGCGATTGGCGGTGCCAGAGACGCTTCGCTGAGCAGAGAAACGGATTTGGTCAGGAGTCCGGGGGCAGAGTCGAGATTCCAGATTGGGTAGACGCGGACTTGGGGGCGGAGATACGAATGCAAAGAAGGGAGCAGGGGTAGGAGCCGATCCAGAGCTGGGGCGTACTGATCTCAAAGGCAAGGATGAAAACTAGGATGGTACGCATGATACGCACAAATTAACATCCTACCTCCCTTTGCGGACAATCCTCCAAGAAATCCTAGAAAACCTCTGCTCTGTGATTTATGTCTTCCTCATGGCCCAATTGGCTCATTCCCAATAGTTCAATAGTTCTCTTATTGGTCTAGAGAAGACACTATAATCCCCCAGTTTGGCTGTTTAGTTGTTCCATCTTCTCATCTGTTTGTAATATCTAAGCTTAGGAGCCCACCTCTGGTACCCAGCTTGGAGCAAAGAGCTTTTAGTCCGTGAAATTCTGCCTAGCAACCACTGACGTTACCACAGTCAGTGGGTTGATTGGCTAGATTCAGAAGCCTGGCGAAACACTTCCTTTCTAGAGACCCACCACAAAGACCACAGAGACCCATAGTTTGCACTTGGCTGATGTATTTGCATAAAGTCAGCGAGAAACAACAGCAGAGACAGCGGTAGACTGAGCTCACTGGCAGTAGAAATCCCATTTCTGAAAAAGAGAAAGGGGAAACAGTGGGGAGAAAACTAGCGGTCACACCACAAAGGATCCAGTGGTTTTAGCAAATGCTGCAGCCACAGGCGCCAGGTTTGGCTGCACAAGTGCTATGCAAATTAGCCTAGAGCCCTCTACCCTTTGCACCTCTCAATCGGACTAGGATTTAGAAATCACTCCTCATTTTTCAGATAAGAAAAGGCAGGGGATTTGTTCCAGCGCATACAGCTAGGATGCCAGGGAGCCAAGGTAGGAGCATCTTTGCCCAAGGGCCCTCCCTCCAAGTCCCTGCCAGCCCCCAAGACACTCACATCTGTCTTCACATCAGTTTTGCCAGGCTTCAGGGTCTGGTCTTCGCGTACAATGCTACTGGGGAAATAGCCCAGGCGAGCAGCTACGTCTCCATAGTAATCTCCCTGAACCTGGGGAAGAGGAGTTAAAAGCCGGGGTCTGGGAAGATGGCAAGCTCACTCCTGCTGAAGATCTTTGCACTCTCTTCTCCCTGATCTCGGCTTGGCTTGCTCCATCCTTGTCATTCCAATCCCAGCTTGAAGTCACATGCTCGAAGGTCCTCCCTGACCACCCCATGTGAATTAGTCACCCAGTCACCTTATATTAATTCCCAAAGCAGCACATACTTGCTGATATTTTTGATGGCTTGTCTCCCTCCATTAGAATAAAAGGGGTCGTTCTTTATTGTACCCACCATAGTAGGTGCCCTAATAATTGCTAAACAAAGTAGACCACAATAGCCTCCCCTCCAAAACTATATTTCAGTTCACTCCCTCAGATTTTCCCTTCAGGTGAAAAATCAGGGTGCACGCCCACCCCAGCCACCCTACCCTTTCCTCCTCTGTTCTCCCAAGACTCACGCTGCCTCCCCAGAAGAGCCGCCCTCGGCCCTTCAGCTTGGAGAAGACATACACGACTTGGCCCTGGCGTATGGTCAGGAAACGGCAGTCGGGGGCCACGTAGTCCTGAAGGGCCACGGCCATGGAGATGGGGTCTGGGGAAGGAACAGAAGGGAGTGATGGCACCCTCCCCACAGGCTAGCAATCCAAGCCCCCAACACCCCCAACCCCCAACTCTTACGGCTGCATTCCTCGTCAGCACACAGCTTCCGGTCGGCCAGCTTGGGCATAGGGTGGCCCCCGACACTAGGACCTGGGAAGGCAGACAGCAAGACAACAACACCTAGAAACACCGAGGATGGAGCCATCGTGGACTGTGAGCAAGGGAGAGCCTAAGGGAGGAACGGGGTCTCCACTGCCCTCCTGCCCTCCCTCTCCAGCAGCACAAGGAAACCTGTGTTCTGGGCCTTGTCCCCGCCTTAAACCAGCCCCAAATGTCACCCACACCACCTAGAGTCTGCTACCCAGCCAGAACCATTTCAAGGACAGGGTGAGGGCTGCCAGCACAAGCAAACACCCAGATAGGCTCCAGGCAGCCCAGGCCACTCCAAGTAACAGCCACCCCCTCAACAGCGACGGGGTTAAGACAGGCAAGTTAAGATATTCAATTCCATCTTTTATGAGTTGGCTTGGGGACCTGGGCCCCTCTGCTCTCCCCCACAGGGACAGAACCACAGAAGCCAGTATGGAAAAACCACCTTGGAATTTCCTGTGCTGAGGGGCAGCAGAACAAGGCAGCCCTTTGATTGCCAGGAATAGCCCCAGCTCCCAAGTATGGAGTGAACATTATATGTTGGACCTTAGGCTAGGCGATGCCCTGCCACGATCACTATTTATCCTCATAAGCCACTTCCCGACTGGGTGACCTGGGCTAAGCTATTCCTCCTCCCAGAGCCTCACCTTTCTCATCTGAAATAGAAATAATAAAAACTAGTAGTTATTTATAGAGCATTCACCATGCATATTTTTATTAACTCAAATGTATACTCTGCACCACCTTTAAGAGGACCGATCATAACCCCAATTTACGTAGAAATGGAAGCCCATAGCCTTAAAGAACTTGTCCAAGGTTACAGAGTTGGGAAGTGGAGGGGCTAGATCTGGCTCCAGGCCCACACCCATCACTACTGATCTTGGAGCTCAGTCAGTTGCCCAGGGTCAGAATGAGAAAGTGGCAGAGGATTTGAACTCAAGTCTCATTTCTAAAACTGTGCTTCAAACCACATGCCTGAAGACCCACCTCTTTCCTCAGGTATTTTCACCCCTGGTCAGCAAGTCCGAACTTTAGTTTTAGGGGAAGCGGATGGACATACACAGGCTTGGGGTGGGGAAGAATTCATCAGGGGCAAAGACTGGGCCTAAGCCATCTCCACATACCCAACACCCAGCACCAAGTACCATGAGAGCATCAAACAGCTCTACTCAAATATCACCTCCTCAAAGGGGCTTCCCTTGATCACCCGTTACTGCTCCCCAGCTCCACCAACACATCACCCCGTTATGTCAGTTCTGTTTCTATCAGAACCCAGCATTTGAAATTAGCTTGTCTATTTCATTTGCCACCGCACAACCTGTGGCAAGAACAGTACTTACTGTGTAATAGGTACTCGGCAAGTTATCTGCTGAATTTATTCAGTGCCCGGTGGGGCAGCAGTGGGGGGGGTGGGGGTGGGGCGGACGGTGCACCACAGTATTAACACAGGAAGAGTCCTCTTTGCACAGGAAGAAAATGAAGCTCAGAGTGCAGACATCAACTGCCCATGGAGGAAACAGCCAGGGAGCCCCCCAGCAGGCGGACAGTAGAAACCAGGATCCACGGACCACAGACCCCGCGTTCCCACGAGCCATCTGCAATAACACTGCGCCATTTAGTGAAGATGGCAATCGCCTTCCCCTTCTCATCTTTCAGATCCTACAAGGCGAATGTGTGCATCTGGTGCCACAAACCCTGATGTTCAAACGCTTCCAACACTGATGTTCCTCTTTAATGGAGGGAGTGGAGCAGGAGGCTGGGGCTCAGAACCCTGACAGGACAAAAATATCCAGCGAGAATTTAACACTATGTCTTATTGTATTTATTTTTGTGGTTAATTTTCTACTTCTGGCAAGTGATCGCACTTTCCCATCTATATGGTGTGAGAAAAGGTTTTAAGCTATATATATATATATATATATATATATATATATATATATAAATAAATAAATGAATATAACATACTTTAGTCAATTTAAAAATTGCCAGGTCCGGTGTATGACAGACTGCAAAGGAAGGTCCCCCATTCAATCTCCCCTTCTTATCCATAGCTTCAGCAGGGTACGTGACTGTCCAGCCAGGAACCACATTTCCTAGCCTCCCCTGCAGTTGGGGCACTGGAGGGGAGATCGGTTCAGCCACCTGCCCGAAGCTCCTGGCTGGCATCTGGCCAGCGGGGGAGCAGCTGTGTGTGAACTGGCCACACTCCTGATACCCGCATCTGATCAGGAGCTTCCCATGTGTGAAGTTTAGGCACTCCCAACGGCAGCACTGACATCTTCCTGAACCCTAGAGGCTGCAGCTCAATCGAGGGCTGCAAACTTGAATTCAAGTGTTTCCAACCCAGACTGCCATCACTAACATCCTTCCGACGATTTCATGAATACCCAATTCCTTTCCCTTTCTTCCTGAAGTACCTAGAATGGTTTCTGTGGGACTCTTACTATGACAGAAGGCATTTTTGTCTAGAAAAAGATGAAGAAAAACCTCTTTCCTAACACTCTATCACGTTAGAAAATTATTGGAATCAACATGCAAGTCTACGAAGTGAATGGTATGCCATTAAAAGTGGCATCCTTGCGCAGTACAGAACCTACCCAACTGTACCTGGCAGCATGGGTTTTAATTTCCTGCCCTGAATGCTGACTGAGACAAAATAAAATTCTGCCAAAGTGGTAAAAGTGACCACTTTAGTTTGGACAATGTTGCTACACTATTCTGGGTTTTCCCAAGGTTGCAAATCCCCAACATGCTGAGAGGCCCAAATGCTCAGACTATTCTGATGTGCAGGGAAGGGAAACACACAGGACAAGAAAATAAAAACAACAAATCGTTGTGAAAAAAACAAACCTCAAAAAAACACTTTAATTCCAGCCTAACAGCGCCAGGTGCAATGTCTGGGGACAGACTCTGGGTACAATGCTGTGTGGCGACCATTCACTCACACACGGCTCCAAGAAGGCCCCCGAGGGGGACTTACCTTCAGGGGGCTGAGCCAAGGGGGGGAGGGGGTGGCCCCAGAACAGGGGGCAGAGACATGGGGAAAGGGTGCTACTTCTTGGCAAAGGAGATCTTCATGGCGTTGTTCTGGGTGATCTTGAAACCCTGCAGGGCGTCGCGTGCGGCCCCTGCCTGCACCTCATTGTCAAACTCCACGAAGGCGATGTCGTGCCGCCCTGGGACCAGCCGGACCTCCTTGAAGCCAGGGAACCTGAGAGATGGTCAGAGACCTCAGGAATCCAGACTTAGCACTTCCCCCTAACATTCTGGCATCCAGGGGGTAGGGGCCAGGAATGTTGCTAAACATCCCACAATGCAGAGGACAGCCCCAATAACAGAGAACTATCCAGCCCAAGATGTGTATGTTGCTAAGTTGATAAACCCTAATATAAAAAAGTGCACAAAGGAAACGTGCCATTCAAAGAAGACTGTTACCATGAACACCCATGCAACCACAGCCTCCATCCAGACAAAGAACGCTGCCCCCCCACGTCCTCTCCCAATCGAAGGAATCACAGAAACAACCACCGTCCCGACTTTCATGATCTGCTGTTTCTTTCACTTCCCTCTTCTCATTCCTTACTTCCTTCCCCATTAGGCAACCATCCTCATGTTTACTGGTTATCCTTTTTTCCATGAGTATCCTTAGAAAATATGCATTGTTCTGTGGACATAGTGTATGAATGAATGGTATTCTTTTTCTGTTTTATTCAGCTTCTCAAAATTGCCTCTTGGCACTAGTATAAAGAACCATGTACGCTGCTCTTCCTGTTCCCTCTAACTGCCACGTGGCATGCAGTCGTGAGCACCTGCAGTTGACCTCTCCCTTCTCCCAGGCTGCCTCTGGCTCCCTGCCACACTGTGAGGAATGCCCTACCCACAGCCTCTGGGGCCTCGTGTTAGAATTTCTGTAGGATATACAGTTAGAAACAGGTACAGATAAAAACGGTATAGGTGAACCTATTTGCAGGGCAGGAATAGAAACGCAGATGCAGAGAATGGACATGTGAACACAGGGGGGTCAGGGGAGGGTGGGATGAATTGGAGATTAGGTTTGACATAAACACACTACCATGTGTAAAACAGATAGCTAGTGGGAACCTGCTGTATAGCACAGGGAGCTCAGCTCGGTGCTCTGTGATGGCCTAGATGGGTGGGATGGCGGGGGGGGAGGGAGGTCCAAGAGGGATGGGATATATACACGCATATAGCTGATTCACATCATTGTACAGCAGAAACTAACACAACATTGTAAAGCAATTATACGCCAATAAAAAAAACATGTGGGGAGAAAAAAAAAAAGCAGCAAAGCCACCAGGTGAGTATGACTAAACAGTGGCCAGTTACCCTACACAACGGCCACAGTGGTCTGCATCCCATCTGCAGGGCACGCGGCGTCAAGCATCCCCACCTCCCATACTTGCCGTCTAAACAGGCTGACTCCCACCAGTCTAGCCAGTGTTCAGTGACATCTCACTGTTGTGTGACTTGCCTATGTCCAATTTAGAGACTGCAAAGATGAGACCCAGAGCCTGGACCGCCACCGCAGCCCCATGAAGGCAGAGGACGGCCCACCGCCCTGCACCGCTGCCCTCCACACCCCGCCGCTGCGGGCCCGACTGCAGCCTCCTTGTAACCTCTAGTCGTTGTCCCGCCTGTGCAGCCTAAGCAGGCCTGGGACTCCACCAGCAGAGCTGTGAGGCTCGCCCATCCCCACGGTGCCACCTCCTGGCCATCACCCTCTGGCCCCCGGTCAGCCACAGGCCCCACTTACTGGTTGAAAAGCATGGAAAGCATGAGCTCGTTGGTCTCTTCAGGCAGGTTGGTGAGGAACAAGATGTGATTTGGTGGATTTTCTGAAAGCTGCAGGAGAGCGACGGGAGGCCATTGAGTCTGGTCGGGGATCTACAGCCCTCCTGCTCTCCAGCCCCTGCCCCACCCCACCCCTGCCCTTTCCTGAATTCTTTCTAGTCCTTCACCTGACATACCCTGTGTTGCTGCCTGTCTTGCCCCCCCCAGACTGTAAGCCACAACAGAGCACTGCTGTGCCCATAAGCAGGTGCTCAGAAGTTCACTGAATGAACCTAGGTGCAGCCCACCCCCACTCCAGCCTCACCGTGACCTTCCAAAGCTGCTCCAACAAACACACCAATTTCTGTCCCAGGGCCTGACGCCATTGCTACATCCTCATCCTCCAGTATCACCTTCTCAGGGAGGCCTGCCCAGACCACCCAACCTAAAACAGTGCTCCCACCGGCCCCTTGCCATTCCTGTCTTCTGACTATAGCAGACCCCAGGAGGACCAGACACTTACAGGCTGTGCAGGTGGCATCTGTCCCGGCATAAGCTGCTGTGGAGGCATGGCCCCTGGTGGGATCTGGCCGGGTGCGAGGCCCGGAGGCGGGATCATGCCGGGGGGCGGCATGTAGGGAGGCTGGCCCGGCATGTGGTGCATGATGCGGGGCGCCTGAGTCATCGGCGGCATGCCCTGCAGGGAGAGAAGGACAGGACTGAGAGGGGCGCCAGCAGGTGGGAGGAGACGTGCTTTCAGTGTCAGCAGGCAACAGAGAGAAGAAAAGGTTGTTACAGGAAACCCAGGGTGTGAGAGACACAGGGAGAAAGATCTAGTCTTGGAAAAGGCAAAAAAGGCACCCAAAAAGGGATGGATGGAGCAAAACAAACCCAAAGTCACAGCAGACATTAAATCAAAGAGTTAAAAAAAAATTTTTTTTTAACATATAAAATTGGTCAGGGGGACTTCCCTGGCGGTCCAGTAGTTAGGACTCTGAGCTTCCACTGCAGGGGGCGCGGATTCAATCCCTGGTCGGGGAGCTAAGATCCCGCATGCCATGTGGCGTGGCCAAAAAAAAAAAAAAAAAATCGCCAGAACGGCCTAACTTTGTTTAGAGACATATGAGTAGAAAAATAGCCTAGGACAAAAAATAAAAACATTATCAACTAAAAGGGGTGGAAATAAACACTGTAAGCAGCATGCTGTACTCCTGCTTCTAAAAATAAACTTCATGGAAAAAGAAACGGACCCAGAGAACAGACAGTGGAAGGCAGAGGTGGCTGGGAATGGTCAGGGCAGGTGCATGAAGACGTGGGAGGGCTGGTGGCAAGGGGAAGGGAGACAGCCTGAAGGCCAAGAGCATGTGCACCCAGGGGAGACAGGAGCTGGAATCACATCTAAGAGTCAAAGGTGGACAGAAAGCTGGGCACAGAAGAGTGGAGAGGGTAAGAGTGGCGAAGCTCGATGGTAAGCCAGACACCATCACCAACACAAGACAAAACAGAGTGCAACCGATCAGAAAAGCTGATGTGGAGGTTCGGAGACCTGAGTGGGTCCAATTCGTCCATTTTTCTTTAATACTTTGTGCTTTCTGTATCCTGTTTAGAAAACAGGATGTTTCCACTCTTTATGCCCTCACCAAGGTCACAGACATTTTCCTGTTTTCTTCTAGAACGTTTATTGTTGTAGCTGTCACGTTCAGGTCTATGATTCACCTCAAAGTAACTTATACATTGTTAAGGCAGGGCTAACTTTTCCCCTTACAGATATCCAATTGGCCCAGTATCATTTATTAGGGAAAAAAGCCCTTTTACCACTGGACTGCAAGTGGTACCTTGACATACATGGAGTGACTACATACACGTGTGGATGTTTCAGGACTCTATTCTGCCCCACTGGTCCATCTTTCTACCCTTATGCCAATACCATACCATCTTGATTACTATATACTGCAGGCCCCCAGCTTTGTTCTCCTCGTCTGCCTTGCTTTGCTTTTCCAGACATTTACAGACAGCCCGTCTGTCCCCACAAGTCCCTGTTGGGATTTTGATTGGAATCGTGTTGAATTTTAAATCAATTTGCAGAGAACTGAAGTCTTAATAGCAGTGAGTCTTCCTATCTATTTGCTGAGGTCGTCTCCAATTTCGCTCAGCCATGTTCTATAGTTTCAGTGGGTGGCCTTGCACATTTTTTGTTGAATTTACTCCTCGGAGCTATTTTTCAATTTGAAGTCTACTTGTCTGTGGCCAACGTGTAGAAATAAAACTGACTTTTTCCATACTGACCTTATATCTGGTGACCTTGTTAAATTAAATTCTTTTTAATCCTAACAGTTGATTAGTAGTTTTCTCTGGATTTTCTACACAGACATTGACTTAGAAGACACAGACAGCAAAATCAAGGTCAAGGAGAAAGAGAAAACAAAAGACTGAGACACAGAGAAAGAAAGATCCTGAGAAACAGGCAGGCAGGCACAGACATTTCCAAGTAGAGATACCGTCACTCACATGCTCAACCCCTCCCTAGAGACAGGCACACAATCTCTCTAAGAAAAATGGAAGGGGGGGTGGTCTGAATCCACAAGGGGAGACCCCTCCCCACCCACCCCCAAGCCAGCCCACGTGGCTGAGGAAGCCCTGGTGGTGAGAAGGCCGCGTCTCTGGGCCCCAGCTTACCGGGACAGGCCCCTGGACGGCGCCCACCACAGGGGCGGCCGCCCCACCCTGCACAGCCTTCTTGGCAGCCGGGGTCTCCTGGCTCTTGGGCTTCCTCTTCTCCCGCTTGCGGTCCCGCTCCACAAAGGTGCCCTTCATCTTGGCAATGATATCCGAGTCAGTCTTGGCGTACTGGATGCGCTGCCAAACCGAGAGCAGAAGGGTTAAGGAGACTGGTCTGGGGCCAGACCACCCGGATGCCAAATCAGACCTTGCCAGGAGCTTGGTGAGTAATGTCACAGAAATCACTTGGCCTCAACGTCCTCATCTGTCAAACAGGGACTGCGGTATTTCCCACTTCAAAGGACAATCATGAGAACGATGAGTTAAAGTGCTCCAAACGGTGCCTGGCACACAGCAAGTGCTCAGTCAGTGGTTGTTGAGATCCTGAAGGGAAGATGGGACAGCCCCGAGCATCAGGCCCAAGGCAGAAGGAAGGAAACAAGGTCAGGACAGGAGCACTGTGCAGGGGGGCTTCCATCACACAAGAGGAGAACTGAGTCACCAGGCTAAATCTCATTCATTCGGCGGTTTATGGAGCACCTATATTTGCTCTGGTGGTACAGCAATGAGCAAATCACACAAAAACCCCCGCTCTCATGGAGTCTGCTTGCTGGGAAAGATATGACAGAGATTAAAAAGTGAACTGGAGAAGGAGATGTGAGGAGCTGAGAAGAACTGAAATTTTCAGAGTGTGGCCAGGAAAGACCTCAGTGAGAAAACACTGGTGTAGAGACAGAGGGAGGGAGGGAGCCACGCAGACATCTAGGGAAAAGAGCATCCTAGCAAAGGAACAGCCATCAGAGCTAAGGAGTGCAGGGTGTTCAAGGAAAAGCAAGGAGGCCAACACACATGAGGAGGAGGGAGAAAGCCAGGAGCCATGGAGTGTCATAAGCAGGCGAGTGACGAGCTCTCACCTGTGACTCCCAAGGAGCGCTGTGGCCACGGGATGGAGAGTGGCCTGTGCAGGCGTCGAACCAGGGAGAAGGGCGGCAGCTGGGACCAGGCGGGTGGCAGGGGAGGAGTGAGAAGAATGGGTGGAGGGTTTTGTTTGTTTGTTTGTTTTGGGGGCTTTTTGGTTTTTTTCTTTTATTTTTTTGGTAGAGGTTTTGAAGGTAGAGTTGACGGGACTCACTGACAGAACTCACAGTGGCTCAGTGCTTCGTATGGTCCAAGCAATGATTTCAGAGAAAAGCAGGGGAGCAGGGGCCACACGAAAAGATTTACTGGTTTCAGTCCTCAAAAGTGAGTTCCTGGCTGCTCCGGAGAAGCAACGGAAGATGTGGCAACTGTGGGCTCGCCCACCCAGAGGTGACGACAGGCAGGAGTCAGCGCAGCCCTCTCCAGAAGGCGGTGAGGGCTCCGGCTGCCCTGCTAAACCCGGGGCCAAGGTCTTCCACATGAAGCGACCTGCCTGAGACCTGCAGGCACTGACACTTCTCTCACCTCCCCAAGGGAACTGGTTCAGGGAAGCATATTACAATCAGGTGAAACTGGAAAACTGACTGAGGAACAAAGGAAAAAGCCCAAAGAACCAAAAACATCTCCCACTGATACGGCAGGAATTCTAGTTTGGGGCAGGGACTTTAAGCCACTCCTCACCTCCTGGACGGCAGTCCCCACGGCTGCCCACTTGGCCTCCTGAACATCCGTAACCCACTTCTTCCCATCCCACGGCTCCTGCCCTGGTCCTGGCCCAACCCCACCACCTGGGAGCCGACCCAGCCTCACCTTCACAACGGAACCCCATCTCCCTCCTAACCCCCCTACCCAACAGCCAAAGGCAGCCCCCAAACCCTCCCTTGCTTCCCCAGCACCCTCGGAATCAAGTCCACTTTCAGGACCAACTCCAGCTCCTTAGCCTGACTTCTAACTGGCTCTCCAGGCCAGGCCCTCCCACCATGTCCCAGCCTTCACTCCAGCTAAGGGAACTTGACTCACTTCCTCAACTACACGTGCCCTTGGTTATCTCCAGGCCTTAGTCCACTGTCTTTCTCCTTCTCTTCCTTCAGCTACTCTTCTCCAAGTCTTACTCATCCAGAAAGGCTTCCCGGCAAACTCCCAGAATGGGTGAGAGGCCGCTCCTAAGCTCCCCCAGCTCTGTGCACTTGCCCGGTCCCAGCCCCGACCCCTCCGGGTCGCCGCCACCTGGAGGCAGGCGTGTCTCTCCAACTGCACTGTGGCCCCGAGAGGGTACAGCTGGGCCTTCCCTTGATCACTGTGCTTCCACAGCCCCAGGGCAGTGCACAGTGGATGCTGAGGACGAGCAAGAGAAACTCCCGTCCTCAATGGTCTGGACCACAGGCGACAGGAAGTCCAGAGCCACCCAGCCTGCAACAGCACCTTGCACAGGCATACACCCACACCCTCCACACCCGGTGCTCACCATGGGCTTGTCGTAGAAGGGGAAACCCTGCATGGAGCGCAGGGCATTGGTGGCGCTGCTGACTTCCTTGAAGATAACAAAGGCCTGGCCCCTCATCTTCAGGCTTCGTGATACCAGGATATCCAGGATCTGGCCAAACTGGGAGAAGATAGCGTACAGGGACTTCTTCAGCTCTGCGGTGGGGGGAGGAAAGACCCATAGGTGACTGGAGGCCTTGGTATCATGTCCTGCGTCTCGAGCTCCCATTTACAGAGAAGACGCAGCCCAGGAGGGAAACCATCAGTCCACTGATGAGTACAGAGCAATACCAGCAGCAGCCCAGAACCACTCAAGTGGTCGCGTGCACTCCTCTGCAAGAGATCGATGGTAACAGTACCCACCCCACAATGTCGCTGTACGAGCAACCTGAGTCACACATACAAAGGACACACGGTAAATGCTCGATAAACGCGAGCACTTCTTCTCATTGTCTCCAGCACCTTGACACACGCCCCTCTGATGTGGCCCTGGCTGACTTCTACCACCTCATCTCTCCCCACACTCCACCTTCACTGGCCTTCATACCTCCAGCCACACTGGCCTTCCAGCCCTTTCTCAGGCCATCACAGCAACTCTGCCTCAGGACCTTTGCACTGGCTGCTCCCTCTACTAGGAGCATCCTTCTGATGTGTACATGGCCTCCTTCCATTCAACCAGGGCTCAGCAGATATGTTGCCACCTGAGGCATTCCCTGACCGCCCTGTGTAAATAAGTGCCCTCTCATATCACTCTCCCCCACTCCTGGGACCCTACTTGCTCTTCCTTCATGGCATTTCCCACCTCCTGACATCATGTTTGCTTACTTGTTGTTTAGCTCTCCTTCTGAAGAGCTACAAGCCTGTCTTATTACCTTATCCCCATGAGCAGTATGGTCACCAGCACACAAACCTCCAAAACCATTTGCATGAATAAAGGTACCATTAAATGATTTATGGAAATAACTTCACTAAATTCTTACAACTACTCCATGAAGCAGCGGTTATAACTGTCTCAATTTTACTAACATGGATAGAAGCTCTCAGAGGATCTGTCACTGGCCCAGGAGGAGTATCCCAAGGGTGCTGGGAAGACCCTGAAGAGCCAGGACCAGGACAGGGACGAGGACCCAAGTCCATCTGAACCCAGTACCACCATACCTCACCAGCAAACTGCCACACCTGACAGCCAGAAAAGGGTACCAGTCCTATGCAAAGAAGGTATCTGAGCTTAAGATGCTTGGTCAAAGAGATATAGGAGAGGAAAGAAAAGGCGGGGCAGGGTAAAGAAGGAAGCAAATAGCCAAAAATTCTGATGACATTTCTGTGCTTTGTCTCCACTCCCCATCCCCATGAACCCAGTTTGGGCTTTAGTCATTCCGCTGGACCCTGGGCCTCTCCCCAGTCTCCTTTCTTGCCCACTCAAGTTCACCCTCCACAGCTGGAAAGATCTTTCACAACTGCATCCCTTGCCGGGCTCCCCAAAGCCCTCGGGACAAAGTCCAACACCTCACCCAGCCCACAAGGCCCCATGAGCCAGAGTGCACCGCTCACTGGAACGTTCTCCATGAGTCATAGGCCTCTAAGTCTCAGACACACAAAACTACAGTACATGTAGTTCCCAGAATGCCCTGGGCTCTCTTTTGCCCCTGGATATTTGCACATGCTGGTCCAGGTTAGGAACTCTCTTCCCCCACATCATAACATAAATACTGCTTCTTCTACCTGTTAGGCTTTTCCAAAATGTCTCCTTTTCTATGAAACTGAATGAATACCTCTTTCTAGGTGCCCCATCTCAATCCTGACTACTCTGCCTGTGCTTCCCCAATCATGGCCCTGGCTACTCTGGGATATCACTGTCTGGTAGCAGGTCTGTCATCCCTATTGGACTGTGGCTCCATGAAGCTAGGACCAGGACTGTCTCAGTCACCAGTGTGTCCCCAGCTCCACAAAGCACTGGCTGGGCACAACGTTCTAAAAGTATATGAGGGATTTATGTGGCTCGTTTTATTATCTTCAACAGAAACTTTATCGGTAACATCAAACTTAATCCCAGCGAGCTCCTTTGGTTCTCCTAACAATTTTCTTGAGGCGATAATAAGAGCTAACACTTATCCAACCCTTACTAACCGCTGGGCACCATAAAAAGAAGCTGAATGGAAGTCTAGCTAATATAATCCCCATAACACCCACACAGAGAAGATATGACTTTGCCCGGTCTTCCTATATAGAAAATGAGTGTAAACAAAAAGTGGTAACTTGCTCAAGAAAATGGAAAAGTATGTCTGATGTCAAGAATTGAGTTCTTAAGCAGAATTCCATACTGGTGGTGTCAACCACTTTTCAGTGCTGTGTGACCCTGGGCAAATCATATCACCCCTGAGTCTCAGTTTCCTAATCCAACAGGTCCTTCCTGCAGGGTTGCTGTGAAAGTTAAAAGTAACCAAGATTTATATTTACGTCAGTACCTGGTACCGAGTGTTAGCCATCATTATTGTTCATTTCATTTTCATTTTGAAATGAAACATTTCATTGTGGGCTAATCACTGACCAAGACA
The DNA here is from genome assembly GCF_965194825.1 of Balaenoptera physalus. NCBI lineage: Eukaryota > Metazoa > Chordata > Mammalia > Artiodactyla > Balaenopteridae > Balaenoptera > Balaenoptera physalus. The sequence goes on from NC_138900.1 coordinate 12,697,209, forward strand.
GTTGCAGTTCTTACCCTCTTGGAGCTCACAGGCCAGGAAAGAGACAGCCCCATGACAGCCCAGAACAATCAGGGCTTGAAGGGGGATGTCCAGGGTTATGGGAAGTCAGAGGCAGGCACGTGGGTGGAAAAGGGAGGGGGAAGGCATCCTGGAGGAGGGGTCCTGTGAGCTGAAACCTTGAAGCATGAGCAAGTGACCAGGTTAATGGGCAGAGCGTAAGATGAACTGAGGAAATGTGAAAGGCAGAGGAAGCAGCATGTGCAAAGGCCGAGGGGTTAACTCTTAACAGTTTGAGTGGACAAGGCTGAGGAAGAGACATGGATGCTGGGGACAGAAGAGGGGGCCGGCTCTTGCGGGATAGCCTGGAGTCCGGACTATCCCGATAACTCACCATCCTTCTTGATCTTCTCGTTGAGATTGTTGATATAAATAGTGTGGTTGGGGCGGGTCTCGGGAACTGCCATGGAGTGAGTTGCTGAGGTAGGGCTGAAAGAATGAAAAAGTCCCACTCAGCTCTGGGTTTCTGCAAATCCTTCGACCCAACGCGGGCTGTTTAGGGATCTTCCTTTCAAGAGGAAGTCAGGTAAAGCAGAGAGAAGGGAAGAGGGAAGAACAGCTCGCAAAACAAAGCAAACGCAGGACACCGCTTCACCTCCCCGCGTGGTGAGGGAAATCTCGTGAGGTTTACTACGAGTCCCAGAATGCTCTACGCGACTCAGTAGGCGAGTGTCCTAGGTGGCGATTCCCACTGGCCCACGACCTCAAAGGCGGTCCAGGAGAAAAAGCCCGGATGTAGAGGCAGTTAAGGAGGGAGGGACGACTTTGCAGAGCCCTGTCCTCGAGCAGCAGGAAAAGAGTTCCCCCACACGGGGCGCGGGAAGACCCGGGCGCCAAGCCCTCCACCCGCCAGGCGCCCACGGCCGCCAGCGCCCAAGAATACTCACCGAAAGAGTCTCAGTTCCCGCAAGGGACTTCTGCTACGTTGCTGAGCGCCGACCACAAAACTTCCTCTCCTGGTCCCGCCTTTGTCTTCCTACAAACCAATCCCTGCGCTGAAACCTGGTAGCTTGGCCAATCAGAATCCTGGGCCCAGATTTTGCCAATCAGAACGGCACTTGGGTTCCCGCCTCAGCAGGAAAACTCCGCCCACCGCCTGCAAGCCCTCCTCCTTTTGCGGCACCCGGGGCTACGGACCAATCAGTGAAGGCCACACCCCCTCTCGCGCTTCCTGCCAATCGGAACGCGGTTATCGCGGCAGTCTTTCGGAGGCCTTTCTTTGGAAGCCTCACTTCTCCCCAGCCGCTACGCGTTCTGTGTCACGTGATTGTTAAAGGGGCGGACACGAGTTACGAGTATTACCTCCGGGTTTGGGAAAGGTTGTGCGCCGCGGCCGCCATTTTGCTGGAAGGGGAGGCGCGTTTTACGTCGGGACTCCGTACCCTATCCCAGCGGTATCGCGGCTCCCAACGACCTCCGATCTATGAGCCTTCCCCAACCCACAAGACTCTTCCTGTTGCGCTCTGATTTCAGGACTTTCTCCACGACTAGGCTGTTTTCCCTGCCAGGTGTCCTTTTGACCTCTTGACCTCTGACTCAAAGGTCAGCTCTAAGGTTCCAAACTCGGGTCTGGGATGCGAAGGGGCGATCTGTTCTAAATTCCCCAAGTCTTTAGCACTGTGGCCGTAAATCCCACGCTTTAGGTGCTTCGTCCCAGGTCTGAGCTTTCATGTCCTGAAATTGAACGCCAGGTTTCCAAATCTAGCCAGGGATAAGAAGTTAACTCCTACTGTCACTCCTTGAGCCCTGCATCCCAACTTATACCACAAATCTGGTTCCACATTAAAGGACCCCGTTCACCCTCAGATTCCTTGTGATTTAAGTCAGCCTCAATCCCAGCTCCCAAGGTTCCAGATTTTAGCCCTGGTTTTTTCAGTTCCACTGCTCAGCACCCAAAATCTGGAACTCAGTTCTAAAACCTTCAAAATCTCCATCCCTGCGACCAGCACATTTTGGAGGATCCTTCCCTCTCTCATTCTCGATCTTCCAACCCAAGTCACAGACCCCAAAATGATTTCTCCATGCTCTCCTTCTTTAGAGCCACCAATTCCTCCTCCCCAAACCCCTGCATCCCAGGCCCCCATAATTCCACCTCCTCTCCTACCCCCAAATCTCCCGGAATTAGCTTTTCCACCTTCTCCCTCAAGTCTCCAGACCCCTATTCCCCCACCACCGCCACTGCCGCCTCCACCCCCTACCACCGGGTTTTCTCCCCCTCACGTCTTCGGCTTGGAGAAGAGCCAGCTTCTGAAGGAGGCCTTGGAGAGGGCCGGCCCAGTCCCCAGGAGCAGAGAGGACGTGAAGAGGCTCCTGAAGCTGCACAAGAACCGGTAGGGTCCCCATCCCCCTTCCCACCCACCCACCCAGGGTCTCACCCAACCACTTGTCCCCAGATCACTGCTGCCATCTCCTCTTGGGGTTTCCCATTTCCTCAAGGTCAAACGGTCTGACTGCTTCAGCCCCCTTTCTTAGACCCCTTCAGTGGCGGTGTGTCTTCAGCAATGAGGAAAGCTGCCCTCACAAGAGCACCTCGTCCAGTGGGAGAGACAGATCCCTTCCTCCACCAAACAGTGACAGCCCAGAGTGGTCAGAGCCGTGAGGAGGGAGCCCAGAGGGAGTGCCTGACCGAGGCTGGGGGGTCAGTGGGGCCTGCCTGAAGGAGGGGATCCCTGAGTGCTGTCGAGCAAGTTATGCCGGGGTACGTGATGAGGAGAGTAAACAGCTTGTGCCCAGGCCCAGAGTGACATGAAGAGATGTTCTTTTCAAGGACCTGCAAATATTTCTTTATTGGGACAGAGGAGGTGGCACATGTGGGTTTCCCAGGTGGGCAGGAGCAGACCACACAGGGCATGGGGGGCGGGGAGGCGGGCGTGTGAAGGAAGGTGGACCGTCCTGAGGGCACTGGGGAGCTGTGGAATGGATCTGTGCCCTTCCAGGGAGGGAGAGAGACTGCCTTCGAGGAGTAGAGTGGTGAGATTGGAGTCTAGGGGCCCAGGAGGAAGCTGGAGCACCAGGAGATCAGGCAGGAGGGGAGGGGGCTAGACTTGGGCTGGGGCTGAAGGGAAGAGGGACAAGTGACCTGCCCAGACTCACTGAAGAAACTTCCAGCTCTCTAGACAAGTTTATAATCTGCACTAAACGCCCCAACCATAGTGAGGCAAATTTTTTGTTTGCTTGTTTTTTGTTTGGGCCGTGCTGCGCAGCTTGCAGGATCTTAATTCCCTGACCAGGGATCGAACCCGTGCCCCCTGCAATGGAAGTGCAGAGTCCTAACCACTGGACCGCTGGGGAATTCCCCCATAATGAGGCAAATTTAATGCAAGTAACAACTACCTGTTATATGCCAGCTGCTGTTCTAAGTGTTTTTTACTTATTAATTTAACCTCAGCAATTCCATGAGACAGGAACTGGTTTTTTTTTTAATTGAAATATAGTTGATTTACAATGTCATGTCAGTTTCAGGTGTACAGCACAGTGATTCAGATATATATATATGTAAAAACATATATATATGTCTGTATATATTCTTTTTCAGATTCTTTTCCCTTATAGGTTATTACAAAATACTGACTATATAGTTCCCTGTGCTATACAGTAGATCCTTGTTGTCCAGTAGGTCTTATTTTATAGACAGTAGTGTGCATCTGTTAATTGCAAAATCCTAATTTATCCCTCCCCCTGCAAGATAGGAACTACTATTGTCCCATTTTCCACATGAGGAAACTGAGGCTCATAGAGGTGAAGTCACTTAGCCACGGTGCTTAGGAGAGGAAGGGCATGGCACTGGGGCTCCCTGCTACGAACCACTGTGCTGTGATAATCATCTCCTCTCATCAGGAAGGTGCCCCCCTCAGCCTTAGTCTTTCACTGGCTTTGGGATAGAAATATAAGCACATTGCCCAGCACCTCCTGAGCCCTGGTGGGGGAGAGGGGGGAGGGGTTGGGATCGCCAAAATATTCTGAGTGGCCTTCCCAGGAATGGGGCTGGGGAAGCGTGTGGGGAGTCTATCAAGGTGATCTCTTAGGCCTGGAGCACTTGTTACCTGGTTTTGCTCAAGGCTGAGTGGAAGGGATTCCCAGCATATCTAACTGCCTAAAAAACAGGTTTGAGAGGGGAAAAGCATTCAGAGTTTGGGTATTGATAAAATAAAACTCCTATTTTATGGCAAGATGAGAGAATTTTAAACATGAAATTTTTCTTTGCCCATTGGGGCCTCCTCCCTCCCGTTTAGCGTGTATTGTGCGTTTGCATTAACCAGACCTCCTCAGGGGATAACATTTCTTCTTGATCTCATCAAGGGTCACAACTCCTTAGGAGACAGCTTTCCTTCTTAATTTTGTTAAGGGATTGCAATGACCCATGACCCATAACTTGCTTTGCACTTGTAGATCTGGATTGAGTAAACTGTCAATAATATGTCATTTGACATGTAACCAACCCTTTGTCTCAAAAACTTATATATAACTGTGTTTTGATCTCTCACAGGTGGAACAGTCCTCAGAGCTTTCTGAGAGACTGTCTCCCAGGTTATAATCCTCAGGTTGGCTCGAATAAAATTTTCTCTTTCTTTCTTAGATTGACTATTAATTTTTTCATCCATGGTGTAGAGACACCCCTTCTAATAATTTAATCCCTCTGGCTCCTAGTTGCAAAGCTTTTGCACATCTGCTCTTTGCCTCTTCAGTAACTGAGGGAACGAGCAGGGAGCAGCAGGCAGAAGGATGATTCCCACTGAGCAGATGTGGAAACTGAGGCTGGTGGGGGCAGGGTCTCAACAGGGATGAAGGAAGTCTGACCCAGCCAAGAGCGGCCCTCGGGCCTCAGGACAGCTGGGCCCACGTTCCTCCCCTTCAGCATCCCTGACACCCCACTCCCAGCCAGCCCTCGATGTGGGGGACCCTAGGAGCTGGTTCCCGCATGACCTGAATGCGACTGTGATTCAGTTTCAGAAGTGACCTGCAGTGGATCCTCTTCTGTGCTGACCTGCCCTCCCTCATCCAAGAAGGCCCTCAGTACGTGCCCTAATCCGGGACCCCAACGCCTTGGCCGGCCGTGTGTTCTGAGCCTCTGCCCTCACCAGGCTTTGTGAGGATTGACCCAGGAGTGTGGGAAGAGTGGGTTCATCCCAGGCAGCCTGGGGAGAAGGAGGAGGCCGAGGAGGGGAGGGAGCGGGGGAACCTACCAGGTGAGGGTCCTGGGTGCATGCGCAGTAAACAGTTGGAACGAATAAGCAAGTGATCAAACGAACCTGGTCCATTATCTCTTACGCCACCCTGGCACCTGCTCCTCCTAGAAGCCCAGGTGACATCTCTCCCTACCCTCCCACCCACACCCCCAGCCCTCCAGCCCTGGTTCAGGCCTTGGCCAGCCTCTGTCCCAGGAGGGGGAGTCAGGTCTCCCCACTTGGCCTGGGAGAGGAGAAGGGAATTCCCCCAGGGTGGCAAACCTGTTCCCCACACTCCAGTTTCCAGGCGAGAGGGGGCCCAGGAAAGACACGAGTTAGGGGTTGGGGGGCTGGGCCTGTGTCTCCCCAGGTGCGGGCTGGTGGCCTTGTGGATGGCAGGCACTCTCCTGGCGCCCCTCAGCGGCACCCCCCTGGAGAGACTGGTGCAGGTGGCCATGGAGAGAGGTTACACGGCCCAGGGGGAGATGTTCTCAGGTAGGTTGGATGTGGAAGGGATTCAAGCCAGGTGTGCTGCAGGAGGGGACTGGAGAGCTTGGCTAGGACACACCGGGCACATAAGGGGGCTTTGTTCCATTCTTTGGGCCCTTGTCCCCCTCCCCAGTAGAGCAGAGTGTCACAAGGTGGACTCTGGAGCCAGGCCACCTGGGGTTTCCAGCCCAGCTCTGCCATTTCCTACTGTGTGGCCATGGACAAGCAGCTTACCCTCTCTGTGCCTCACTTGCTGCATTTGTTCAAAGAGGTGATGGTCAAGGCGAGAGTTATAGGCGTTGATTCCCGAAAGCCTTTGGCGTGGTGCCAGGCACACAGCGATCGCTCTGTGTCTGCTCTGTCCCTGCAGTGACTGACATGGGCAGGCTGGCCCAAGAGGCACTGGGCTGCCAGGCAGAGGTGCTCTACGGCGGCCTGGGTGGTCCCAACAGAGACCACGTCCTGCAGCACCTCGTCGCCGGACATCCCCTGCTTATCCCGTATCCCAGGGCCAGGAAGGGAGCAGCAGGGCAGGGGTGGAGACGGTTGGGTCCCAGGGCCACACCACAGCTTTGGCCTTAACCCCAGTGCCAGCTATGACGAGGACTTCAACCACGAGCCGTGTCAGAGGAAGGGCCACAAGGCCCACTGGGCAGTGAGTGCAGGTGGGTCCCCCCTCCCATGCCCTGTGCCCTCACCCTGGATCTCCCCAGCCCCCTGTCTCCCCTCCTCACATTCTTACCCTCGCACTGGCACCTCCCCACTACCCAAGGCAGGCACCAGGGTTGGGCCGTCCCTGTCCCTACAGGGTACTTAGCAGGGACCTGGCCAGCAGCAGGTACTTCAGTGTCCGCCAATCAGGGTTTTCCACAAACAGAAACTCAGAGCGCAGACAAGGATCAGACAGTCTGGGCTGCAGACTTGGTCCAGCCACTTCCAGGCTCTGTGACTCTGGGCCTCCATTGCCCTATATCTGGAGATGAAGGCGACAGTAGCACCCACATCATAGGCAGAGGACGTAAAACTCTTTGAACGGTGCCTGGTATGTTACACGTCTCAGTAAGTGTTAGCTACGGTCGGCATCCTCGTCTTCCCACCTGCCTGAGAGGAGGCCAGAGCTGCACGTCAGGTGGCCTGGATGGAGGCTCCCTTGTGTGCATGCCTCTCTGAGCATTGCTCTTCTGTACAGCTGGTGACAACTAGGTGACGATGTTTGCTCTGTTCAGTGCCGCCTTGGCACCTCCCTGTGCTGACAGGCTGTTGGAGGCCGGACTTAAAATGCCTGCAGCTCTAGAGCCCAACACCATGGGTCCAAATCCCGGCCCAGCTGTCTGCCTGCTGGCCCGTGCTGACCTCTCTGTGACAGTGTGGGGATGGAGGCAGCACCTACCCTGGAGGGCTGTGGTGGGACTCAGGGAGCCCCAGCCCCTCGTCAGGGCTCAGCTCCCACTCACAGCCTCCCTCTCTCCTCCCAGGGGTCCTGCTGGGTGTGCAGGGTATGCCCAGCCTCGGCTACGACGAGGACCCTGAGCTGCCAGGCCTGTTCCACCCAGCACCCAGCACGCCCCGCCAGCCGCCGTCCCTGCCAGCGGAAGGCTCCCCAGGAGCCGTCTACCTTCTCGCCAAGCAGGGCAAGAGCTGGCACTACCAGCTGTGGGATTACGACCAAGTCCGGGCCAGCAACCTGCAGCTGACGGACTTCTCGCCCTCTCGGGCCGCCGATGGCCGGGAGTACGTGGTGCCCGTCGGCGGGCTGCGGGCCGGCCTCTGCGGCCAGGCCCTGCTCCTGCGACCACGGGACTCCGGCCACTAGCCTGCTGCAGCCCCGAGCCCGGGGTGACGGGGCGCAGCCACAGCTCGGCTGTGTCACCTTTCTCAGAGTGCCCCATCTTCTCTGTGCGACAGCCTGGGGGCTTGGGCTGGATCTCTGAGGACCTCCATCCAGAGATCCTTCATGCAGGGTCCTCCCGCCGAATCCATCCAGTCCCAATCCTGGGCCTCAGCTCCCCCAAGCCCGTCCCCACAGTATTGAGCACCTACTCTGGGCTGGGGTTATAGCCAGGAGCCCCGCAGACAAGCTCCCTCTCTGCAAGAGAGAGACTGCCCACCGCTCAGACCCTAGGGCTTGTGCACCCCGGCTCAGTGCCGCAGCCGCCCGTCTCTGGCTGCCGTCTGCCCCTCTCTCTGGACCCCTTGCTGCTTCCCCGTGTCCATGTGGAGCCGGGGAAGCCTTTTAAAACGCAAACCAGGGACTTCCCTGGCGGTCCAGTGTTTAGGACTCCGCGCTTCCACTGCAGGGGGTACAGTTCGATCCCTGGTCGGGGGTGGGGGGTGGGAGGGTGGGGACTTGAGACCCTGTATGCCACGCAGCACAACCAAAAAACAAAATGCAAACCAGGTCTCAGCACTCCCCTCCAGAGAAGCTTCCAGCACCTACCTCCTCGATACTTCTTGCAGGGCAGGGACTAAACTCACCCCGCACCAGGTCACCTCCCTTACCCCAGGCTGTTCTTCCCCACGCTTTCTGCCACCAGCCAGGCATAGTGGCCTCTCAGGTGCCTAGGGTGTCCTGTCTCCCCCACCCCCAGGCCCTGTGTTACAGACAATTCTGGAACCGCTCTACCCTGGCTCCTTGTCACTTCCTCCGGGAAGACTCCCTCGGGCTGAGCACCTCCTCCACCTATGTGTTCTCCTGATTTAAAAACAAAAGCAAAAGCCTCTAAGACTAGTTATTTGTGCCAACCCCTTTACCCCTGTTAACTCATCAAATCCTCCAACCCTGTAAGGAAGGTACTAGATCCTCCCTGTTTGACAGATGGAGAGACTGAGGCCTGAAGAAGTGCAGTCACTGGCCTAAGGTCACATGGCTGGCAAGCGGCAGGGCCGGGATTCAAACCAGGCAGAGTGTACCTATACAGATGGGGGAGGGGGACAGGGAAAGAGAGAGAGCATTTAACGAATACCTATTGCATCCGTTCAGAAAGGGGAGGAACAGATCTGTCTTGGTCACTGCTGTGTCCCCCATGCCCAACAAAGGGTTTTATTAGAAACTACAGTGTAGTGTTTCTTACCCACCCCAGCCTTGACACCCTGGTTGGCACTGTTATCTGGTGCACTGTCCTGGGAGCCCTGGAGGACAGGGCTTGGAGTTGTCTTGGTCACCCCTGTGTCCCCTGCACAGAAGAGTAGCAACTCAGTGAAGCGGATGAATGAACCCAGCCACTCTGAGCCTGCCTCTGCCCCAGACCAATCATCCCATCACCCCACCCGCCGCTAATGCTCCAGTTATGAGCTTTGAGCCCACAAGCCCCAGATGCAAAAGACAAAGGTGACTGTAAATTTGCTGTTTATTGGGGTGTCGTCATGGGAAGGCAGTGAAGCAGTTTTGCCTCCTGTTCCCCAGCGCTGCCCCGTCTTAACAACTACCTCTCATATAAATAAGTATAAAGATGGTCAGTAGAAAAGGAGCACACGTCAGCTGGAAGACCACGTTAGAGCTTTGGCTAAGGGAGAGGGGGGCACCTGTCCTCCCCAAGCCCAGCCTTGTGGGCCAGGAACCCAAAGTTAGGTGCAGGAGGAGGACAGAGGGGCACTACCCACACCTCAGAGTGCTGGGGTCTTTGGTTTGGACCAGGTTGCAGGACCACCTAGCCTGCACCACAGGCCCAAGCGGGGCCTTTTCACAGCAGAGGCCAGGGATGGGGGCCCTCCCGAGGAAGGCAGCTGGTTCCCAAGCCTGCTTTCCCCTTTTCCTTCTGAATGCCCTTCCTGCCACCACCGTCTGCTAGGAGGAAGGAGACAGAAAAGGGTAAAGGGCAGAAGGAGGAAGTCCCGAGGCTGAGCTGGTGCCTGAGGAACAGGGCTGTGCTGGCCACGGTGCTGGCGTGGGACGTGGCTGTGGTTTCAGTCTGCAGGGGGCGCAGCAGAGTTCTCCCAGGAGCAGGGCAGGAGCCCACGGGGCAAGGGCGGGCAGGACAGGGTGAACAGGGCCCTGCCCAGCAGTGGCAGCTCTCAGGCCAGTCCCAGGGTGCCACACCCTCAGAGCCTCTGTCAGCACTTGGAGGGACCCCAGATGAAGAGACTGGGCTGTAACTCTCCCGGGCGGGCCAACCAAGGGCTGCTGCATTCGTTCACAAATGAGGTCCGGTTCTCGGGCCTGCCAGGGGCCAGCTCGCAGAGGGAGGGGCTGACGAGGAGGCCAAGGTAACAGTCACCCATGTGGTGACAGGCCTGAGGTCACGCCTGTGCCCTGCAGCATGTGCACTGTGTTCTCTCACGGCGCGTGATTTAGTTGTGGCGTCTGCAGCCCCTCAGAAGCCTTCCTGGCTGGTCAGGGGACCCAGTCTGGTTCTGACTCACCGCAGGACCCAGCCGTGGCACACGCCTCTCGGGTTCTTAACGACCTCCCCACCCCCGAGAGGGTGCGGTGCCACCTGATCGCCAAGGCCCTCTGCATCTTCTGCATTGGTCCTGCGTGGTGTGCAGTGCAACCTTTCCCATCCCTGGACTTCAGGCCCCCATGCATCTCGGGGCCCCTCCAGCCAGACGGGCACCATCCAATAAATAAACGTGATGGTGGGCGAGCAGGTCAGCTATAGGCCAGGCCCTGGAGGAGGCGAATCACGTTGTCCAGGCCCCAGAGGTAGCCGTCCTCGCGGTTGCCCTCAGCCCAGGGCAGCCGGTGGCTGAGCGTCTGGTGGTCAGGCAGGGCCACTGTCTTGCCGAAGTCGATCATCCAGACCTTGGCCAGGCTGGTGTGGTCATGCACAAAGAGGAGGGAACTGCCTACCACCTGCAGAGGGAGAGGCAGGAGGTTAGAGGGAGGGGCAGGCACTGGCCAAGGTCCCAGCCCCACAGACTGCTGGGCAGGGTGGCTGACGGCATGAACTTTGGAGCCAGGCTGCCTGGGTTCAAACCCTAGCTCTGCCACTTATGGCTGTGTGGCCTTGGGCAGGGGACTTAACTTCTCCTTATCCCTGTGTCCTCATATACAAAGTGGGAATAACGGAATAAGAGTACCATTTACCTCAAAGGTTGCTGTGCATATTATGTGTGAATTAATCCATAGAAAGCTCTTAGAAGAGTTGCCCGTATAAACAAATGCAAAACAGTGGTTAACTATTATCCTTTTTCAAGCTGGGGTACAAACTCAAACGCCCGCAGGATCCTGAAGCCGTCAGAGGGGCCTGGCGGGGGCTGAGGGAGTGGATAACGCCGCCCTGCGGGAAGCGGCAGCAACCACTCAGCCCCAGCGGACTGCTGCTGGTGATGCCAGGCAAGTGGCTTCCTCTGTCCGGCTCGGTTTCCTCATCTGTAGAATGGGGGTGATGGTAACTGCCCCGCCTCCTGGGGTCACTGCAGCATTCCACGTTCCACAGCTCACAAGCTGCCTTGTGGAGCGGGCCACACAGCCCTCCGGAGATACTGGGTTGTTTTTTCTTTTTTAGTTAGAAATACATTCCTTCCCTTCATCTGACGCCAGGTTTGCAAGCCTCTCCCTTTTTCTAGTCGGGTTTCAGACACCAGTGCTCCCAGAGAACCTGGATGACTGGGCAGGCGAGCAGGTGGCTGTCAGAAGAGGCAGACGCTGCCCAGCTCTGGAGGGCTGTTGGCATGTGGCGAGCGGCCCAGGGTTACCATGTCGCCCGTGGTGCCAAGAGAAACTGGAAATCCCGATTTTAGTGTGAACTCTCATGTTTTCAATGTTGGCAACTGATTTTTTTAAATGTTTAGTCACCAGGCAGGTGAAACCAAACCTGAGGACAGAAGAGGTGGGGTCCCCAGGCCTCCTCTTTGTGACTTGCGTGTAAAGCTCAAAGGCAGTAACAAGGGTGATGAGGGTGATGTTTGGTGATAACAAACGTGACCATAAAAGCTGGCACATACTGCAGGGTTCCTATGGGCTGGGCTTTAACTATATTAATCCACTTAACCTTCGTTACACCCGTGCGGCAGGTGCTACTGTTACCCTGTCCTACAGGTCAGGAGACAGGCCTGCGGAGCTGCTGCCCAGGCTCAGGTGGCTGGGATTCGAACACAGGCTGGCCTGACGCCCAGATCGATGCTCTTTCAGAAGTCAGTGATATCAGGAAAAAGAGGAGAGAGGGGCTTGAGGGGGGAGGCGGAAGAACTCGGAGATAGACACAGTGACGTCACCACCGACTTTCTGAGACAGCCCCAGAGAGACGAATGTTTCCAAAGAGACACAGGCTGTGGAAAGGAGAGAGAGGAAAGGGGAGGGGGGAGAGCCACCAAATGAGGAAGGCAGGTAACAATAATTGTAAATAATCATGGGTATAAAATAATCACAAGAGCACTTCTGTGCTCCTTACGGCGCTCTGCATTTGCTCATCTCCCACCTCAGCAGCTCTATAAGGAAGGTACTATTGTTCCTCCCCACGTTAGGAGGAAACTGAGGCCTGAGAGGGTAGGTCATATGCCCAGGGTCACACAGCAGAGCCAGCCTTCATCCCAAGGCCACCTGGCTGGGGTCCATGCTCCTAACTGTCCCACCTCCCTGAAATCCCTCGTGTTGCCTACCCTAAAGAAGCAAACCCCCAAACTCGGGGCTTCCTTTTATAGCTTTGGCCTGTGACCCTGTCGGTGGTTTCTCCTGAGTACCACCTGGACCCCGACACTCCCCCTCACACAGGGCCCTCTGTTCCCATGGTGGCCGGGGCTCGCACCTCGTGGGTCTTGAAGAAGGGGGAGTTCTCCAGAGCTTCACGAAGTTCTTCTAGGCGTGCCACATACTTTTTCTGTGCATGAGACGGAGGATTTCTTGGTTAGCTTATGGACTTTGTGGGTCCTTACCCACCTTGAGATCTGACCTCATCCCATACCCCCAAAGGAGTAGGCATAGCCCAGCCAGAATGGGATAAAGGGGGCCATGGGGAAATGGGAGGTGTGGGGGGGGGCAGGGATTGGATGCATCAGGGTGGCACAGACAAGAGTGTGATTGGGGACTTCCCTGGTGGCGCAGTGGTTAAGAATCCGCCAGCCAATGTAGGAGACACGGGTTTGAGCCCTGGTCCGGGAAGATCCCACATGCCGCGGAGCAACTAAGCCCGTGCACCACAACTACTGAGCCTGTGCTCTAGAGCCCGTGAGCCACAACTACTGAGCCCGTGTGCCACAACTACTGAAGCCCGCGTTCCTAGAGCCTGTGCTCCACCACAAGAGAAGCCACCGCAATGAGAAGCCCTCACACCGCAACAAAGAGTAGCCCCTGCTCCTGCAACTAGAGAAAGCCCATGTGCAGCAACGAAGAGCCAATACAGCCAAAACTAAATAAACGAATACAAAAAACAAAAATTTAAAAAAAAAAGAGTGTGGTTGGTAGATTACATGAATACCCACAATTCCTAGCAGCTCCTCCCACCAAGAGGTGGAGTCTTTCCCTTGAAATCTAGTCTTGGTCTCATGACTTGCTTTGGCCAATAGAACATGGCGAGAATGATGGTGGCCATTCTGAGCCTAGCCATCGAGAGGCTTTGCTTTTTCACTTGTTCTCTTGGCCTGCTGCTTCCACCGTGAGAACAAGCCCAGGCTGGGCTGCTGGATCGAGCCAGGAGCCGAGACAGTGAGGCAGCCCCCAGACGTGAGAGCAGGGCCCTCCCACCAGCGGGCCTGACGGGGAGCAATGCCAGCCAGTGTCAGCCAATCTTGGCCCAAGGCCAAAGACCATTGATGTGAGAGGAACAATGATGGTGGTGGTCCTAAGCTGCTACATTTGGGGGCGTAGGTGTCCCGCTCACCAGGATCGCGCGGTTCCCATCCACAAAGTCCTCCAACACCTTTGTCACCTCCTCCAGCTTCCGCGTCTTCTTGAAGTTAGTGTTGCAGGTCCCATCGGCTTTCTACAGGATGAGGGGTGTCATACCTTTTCCTTCCCACGCCCAACACCAAGCAGCCTCAGGCACTTCCAGGGGCCACCTACCCGCCTCCAGGCTCACTTGCTGTTCAGGGGAAGCTAGCCCACCTGCCTAGCCCCAAGTCATACCCCTGAGCAACCAGTCCTTCAAGTCTAAACTTGAACCCCCTGGTTGAGCCAGTCTAGCCAAGTGGGCTTTGGAGCTGGGTGGATCTGGCTTTGAATCATGGCTCTGCTAATTCCTAGCTAGGTGGCATTAAGCAAGTCACTTCACCTGCCTCAGCCTTGATTTCCTCATCTGGAAAATGGGAATTGTGTTAGTATCTACCTCCTAAAGCTGGTATAAGGATAAGGAGAGATTGGGTGTGTAGGACACACTGCACAGTGCCTGGCACATAGTAAGTAAGCACTCAGTAAAAGAGACTAATGTTATTTTTTGTCTGAGAGGGGCACAGAGAGCGCCCTGAGTCATTCTGCCATGCTGTGCCAGGTGTCCTGTGGGCAATGGTTAACATGGAGGTAATAGCACAGGTAACAGCACAGATGAGGGATGCAAATACTGAATAAGATCATCACAAAGGGAGATAAGAATAATGGAGTATAGGGAGTTATAAGGAGGTAAAGAGAGGGCCCTGAACTAGTCGGATGGAAATCAAGGAGGGCTTCCCAGAGGAAGTGAAACTTGGAAGGAGTCAGGAAAATGACCGGGAGTCAGTCAACCAGGGGAACAGGGGAAAAGTAGTCCTGGCACAGGAAACAGCATGTGCAGAGGGCCTGTGGCAGGAGAGAACAGGACCCTTTCAAAGAAATGAAAGTGCTTCTCTGTGCCATCTATAGGGGACTGTGGCACATCCACAAAGAGCTATTATAGAAGGAATAGGAAGGAAGGGAGGGAAGGAGGGAGGGAGGAAGAGGATCTCCTATCTCTCTACGAAATGATATGGGAAACTCTCCAGGACTATGCCAACTTTTGTTAAAAAAAAAAAAAAGGGAGGAGGGACTTCCCCGGTGGTCCAGTGGCTAAGACTCCACGGTCCCAATGCAGGGGGCCCGGATTCAATCCCTGGTCAGGGAACTAGATCCCACATGCTGCAACTAAGAGTTAGCATGCCGCAACTAAAAAGATCCTGCATACTGCAACTAAGACCCAGTGCAGCCAAATAAATAAATTAAAAAATGGGAGGAAAAGGTAGTATATACAACTGCATTTGTTTGTATATACAGGAAGAAATATAAGAAACTGATAAAGTGGTTCCCCATGAGGAGGGGGTGGTGGAGGGACAGAATGGGAAGGACGGCAACAGGGTTGGGAGAGAGATTTCTCCTATATACCCTTTTATAATATTATTTTGACTTTCGAGCTGTGTGAATAGCTATTCAAACAATTAGATTTAATTTACAAAAAAAAGAAAGAAAGGGGCTACCCTAGTGGCGCAGTGGTTAAGAATCCGCCTGCCAATCAGGGGACACGGGTTCGAGCCCTGGTCTGGGAAGATCCCACATGCCGTGGAGCAACTGGGACTGTGAGCCACAACTACTGAGCCTGCGTTCTAGAGCCCGCGAGCCACAACTACTGAAGCCCATGTGCCTAGAGCCCGTGCTCTGCAACAAGAGAAGCCACCATAATGAGAATCCCGTGCACCACAACGAAGAGTAGCCCCTGCTCTCCACAACTAGAGAAAGCCCATGCACGGCAACGAAGACCCAATACAGCCAAAAATAAATAAATAAAATAAACAACTTTTAAAAAAAGAAAAAAGAAATAAAGAAGAAAAGAGAACATTTTTCTCCATAAGGAGGAAAAAGCCCCTCCAACTGCTGTGTTGGATGAGGGATCAGAGGAGGTGAGACCAGCATCCGGGAGGCCAGGGAGGCTGAGGCAGGAGAAGATGCGGCTGGACTAGGACAGGGTCTGGGTCTTGGGGAGGGGAAAGAAGATGGAATCAAGAGACCTTCAGGCAGATGGATAAACAAAACTTGGTCTGTGATAGACACAGGGGTAAGAGAGAAGCAGGACCCCTCCTAGTGCATCTTTCCATCCTCTGCAGTCTCCTGCTCTCTCTCCAGATCTTGCTTCTTTCCTGCTTTCTCTGACACCCTGGTTCCTTGGGAGGCCCTGACTCAGATCTAGCTCTTAGCCCTCTACAAACAGGCTAGCAGCCCCTGGCCCTCACCTTGATGCCCTCGATCCGGAAACCCAGGGTGGAGGTCGAGCTCAGGGTCTCCCTCCACTGCATGTAGCGGGGCTTGGTGACTGCACCCTGGGCATGTTCCTCGGGGGTGGGGGCCCCAGGGTCCACAGCCACCATCTTCTCATACATGTCCTTCCGGGGCCGGGGCCGTTCTCGCGCCTTCACCAGCTCCTCCTCCAGGTAGGTCCTGGGACACAGAGGATATAACAAGGGAAATTATGAAGAACAAAGCTGGAGGACTTACAATTCCTAATATCAAGGCATGTTACAAAACTACAGCGTGGCACAAGAATAGACAAATAGATCAATGAACCAGAACAGAGTCCACAGACACACACGTACATTCACCCAATTTATGACAAAGAAGGCACCACAATTCAGTGGGGAAAGGGCAGTCTTTTCAATAATTGGTGCTAGGTCAATAGGATATCCATATGGCGGTGGGGAGAGGGGAATGAACCTCGATCCCTACCTCAGGCCATATACAAAAATTAAATCTAGGTGGATTGTAGATCCAAATGTGATAATTAAAACAAAGCTTGTAGAAGAAAACATAGGAGAAGATCTTTGTGACCTTAGAGTAGGCAGATTTCTTAAACACAAAGCTACTAACCATAATGAAAAAAATTGACAACCTGTACTAAATTAAAAGTCCTTCTCGGGACTTCCCTGGTGGCAGAGTGGTTAAGAATCTGCCTGCCGGTGCAGGGGACAGGGGTTCAATCCCTGGTCCAGGAGGATCCCACATGCCGTGGAGCAACTAATCCCGTGCACCACAACTACTGAGCCTGCGCTCTAGAGCCCGCGAGCCACAACTACTGAAGCCCGCATGCCTAGAGCCCGTGCTCCGCAGCAAGAGAAGCCACCGCAATGAGAGGCCCATGCACCGCAAGGAAGAGTAGCCCCCGCTTTCCACAACTAGAGAAAAGCCCGCGTGCAGCAACAAAGACCCAACGCAGCCAAAACTAAATAAATAAATAAATAAATAATTTTTTAAAAAACCAAACTTCTGTTTATCAAAAGACGTTAAGAGAGTGAAATGGGAGAGTTGGAGTGTGTGTGTGTGTGTGTGTGTGTGTATCTCCAGCAAAGGACTTGTATCCAGAATATATAAAGAATTATAAATCTTTATAATAAAAAGAAAAAGAGAGACCAGTAGAAAAATGGGCACTTTTCAAAAGAGGATATCCAAATGGCCAATCAATGCTCAAGTTGTTTGGTCATCAGAGAAATCGAAATTAAAACCATAACTATTCACCAGAATAGTTAAAAGTAATAAAACAGGTAATACAAAATGTTGATGAGAAGATAGAACAGAACTGTCATACACTGATGGCAGGAAAGGATGCTGGTACAACCGCTTTGAAGATTGGCTTGGCGCTATCTTCAGAAATGTTCCCCCGACCCTTCACCTCTGCCCCATGGCTGCCCCTGAATCTACCTGCTGCCCATCTTGCAGTCCATGATGGAGGGGTTCTCAAAGTCTGCCAGGAGATCTTCCATCTGGTTGAAGGCCTGGCCATCCTGCTGCACCATGCCATAGTAGGCTGGCACGAAAGGTCGCAGCGGGTCGCGCATCAGCTGCTCCAGGCTGCGTTGCTCATACTGACAGAAACGCTTTAGAATCCAACCATCCTCTCCTGCCTGGAAGTTCCCTATGAGCAGCAGTCAATGAGAGGGTCAAAAACTGAATGAGCAAGAGAATCCCCCCACCTCCTGTGTGTATCAGGTCCTGGCCACCATCATCTTGCCTGACCCTTCCGCAATACTTTCTCTCCCTACCAGCAATTCTCAAAATCTTGGCCAGAGGTGGTGAAGGAAGGACCTAGTTCTGCATTCTGTTTAAACAGAGCCCTGTTCACAGCACACTGTGTCCTCATTTGTTTTGTAATTTTGGATTATGAGCTCTCGATCAGCAATGGGAATTTTTGTGAGATCTGAGTCAACAGCATGACTCTCCAAAGCAGATTTGCATTTGCTTCTGCCTGGAGTCCCAGAGTGCCAACAATCAGGGCCTTGTTCATTTACAAATCTGGCATTTTGTGGGCCATGCAGATAGTGTAGATTAGAATTACAAATTCTTATTGAGGCAGATAGTATTTTCAGATTATATTTTCCAAAGATGGCTGCAACAGTAGCTCATGTCCCACATGCTCTTCTAGAATTTTGCCACTCCCACCAAGAAGTGGAATCTAATTCTTTTCCTCTTGAATCTGAGAGGGCTTATGGCAGAAGCAACACTGTGACTTCAGAGTCTAAGTCATAAAAAAGATGCGGCTTCCACTTTGTTGGCAGAGACACTTGCCTTTCAGTCCTGAGCTACCATGTAAGAAATCTGATTATTCTGAGGCCACCATACTGTGAGGAAGCCCAAACAGCTACACAGAGAAGTCACATATAGGCTTTCCAGCTGGCAGCCCCAACTGAGAACCAGCCAACAGCCAGCATCAACTGCCAGGTGTGTGAATGAATGAACCTCCAAAGGTCTCCAGCTTGCAGCCTTCGAGTTGTTCTAGCTGAATTCCCAGATATCACGGCGCAGCAACAAGCCATCCCTGCCATGCTCTGTCTGAATTCCTGACCCAAAACCTGTGAGTGTCATCAAATGGTTGCTTTATTCCACTAAGTTGTTTGTTTTTTTAAACCACCACTAAGTTTTGCGTTTTTCATTTTTGGTATTTTTTAAACTCAGCAATAGTAACTAGGATGCACACAGATGGCAGGCCTGTGTTTACAGTTTTAGGGGGGCCTTGCCTTTCTCTGACTCAGTTCTAAGGATGAACAGGCAGATAAGTTCCCTTCCTGCCTCCCTCTGCTGGTGGGTACAGTTGGTCTAGTCTGGCCCACAGCCTGTTTTTGTGAAAAAAGCTTATTGGAACACAGACACACTCACAAATTTATATGTTAACTATGGCTGCTTTTGTGCTGCAACAACAGAGCTGAGTAGTTTATATTTATTATCTAGCCCTTTACCAAAAATGCTAGATTCTAGGCCTTGTGCTATTATGTGCTAAAGAGATTGTGCTAGGTCCTGGGGAAAAACCGTTATAGCTGTTGTTTATTGGGGGCCTACCCTGCTCTGGCCACAGGGTGAGGACGGGGACTGGTAATTGCCATTTATGAGGGGTCCGTCTCTCAATCTCAATATACATTTTGATTTTCACCCTTTAGTTTACCCTGCAAGGGAGGTACGATTATCTCGCATTACAGATGAGGACACTGAGCCCCAGTGAGGGAAAGTAACTTGCCCAGGGTCATCCACAAATAAAGCGCGGAACTCGGATGTGAGCCCAGGCCCATCTGTCCCGACGGTCGAAGATTTGCCCCCTGCCACCGGGATAACAGGAAACAGCCCTCCATCCTGATGTATGAATGGCCCAGCCCAGGCCTAAGCACTTTCCATAAAAGCCCCATAAGCGGGCTTCCCTGGTGGCGCAGTGGTTGAGAGTCTGCCTGCCAACGCAGGGCACACGGGTTCGAGCCCTGGTCTGGGAAGATCCCACACGCCGCAGAGCAACCAGGCCCATGAGCCACAATTACTGAGCCTGCGCGTCTGGAGCCTGTGCTCCGCAACAGGAGTGGCCGCAATGGTGGGAGGCCCGCGCATCACGATGAACAGTGGCCCCCACTTGCCACAACTGGAGAAAGCCCTCACACAGAGGTGAAGACCCAACACAGCCATAAATAAATAAATAAAAATTAAAACTTAAAAAAAAAAAAGAAAAGCCCCATGAGCTGGAGACCGTCACCAAGCCCATTTTACAGATGGGGGAACTAAAGTACAAACGGCAGTTCCTTCCCCGCCCAGGCGTCTCTGCCCAGCCCTGTCTGTCCCCCACCTGCCCTTCTCCCCTCACACTCACCAGAGTGTCCAGACAGCTGGACCCAAGGGTAGTGTTTTCGGAAGGAGACCATGAAGGGCGAATACTTCAGCACTGTCTTCAGCTTCTTCCACGGTTTGTTCTGTGTGGGGCAGAAAGGGTGGGGTCAGGGCTAAGGCCGGGGACGGAGGGGGATGGCGCTGCTGCCATGAGAGGGAACCAAGGTGGACCTGGGGTCCTTAGGGGGGCTTCCTGGGATCCCTGGGCCCAAGCTCGTTGGGGTGAGCAAAGCTCACTGACCTCAGCAATCACAAACTCCCCAGAGGCCTCAGCAAAGGCGGAGAAGAGTCTCTGTCCATTTGTCTCGGTGTCATCACTTTGTATCTGTGTCTCTCTGTCCTTCTCGAAGGAGCAGAGGTAGGCTAGGTTGTGTTGCAGTCACCAGCAACTCCCAAATCGTCCCCCAACATATATACACCAAAAAGGTGGACGCCTGCTGTCCCTGAATTAAGTCAGACCTTCCAGGGAAAATGATAAAGGCAGGAGTTGATGAATGGAGGCCGAACCACAGAAACAGAGACAGATGACAAAGTGATGACAAAGACAGGGACAAAGGTGGAGACTGCAGCAGTCATGACAGCTGCTTACCAAATAGCTCCAGCCTGTGCCCCTACCAGGGATATCCCTGCCCTCCTGAACTTAGCTTTGGCCAATGAAATGTGAGCAGACGTGTCACTTTTGGGTGGAAGCCTTAAAGCCAACGAGTGACTCTCCATGTTCTTTTCCCTATTGTAGAAAGCCGTGGGGGGCTGTAGGAAGAGAAACAGAGGCTGAGTGAAAACAGCATGGAGCAGGGCCACCTCACCCACCACTGACCCACGGTCAATGTGAAGTAGGAAAGAAAATAATCCTTTGTTGGGAATTCCCTGGTGGTCCAGTGGTTAGGACTCCGTGCTTTCACTGCCAAGTGCCTGGGTTCAATCCCTGGTTGGGGAACTAAGATCCTGCAAGCCTCGGGGCCAAAAAAAAAAAAAAAATCCTTTGTTGTTCCAAGTCACTGAGTTTGGGGGCTGTTTGTCACTATAGCAAATCCTGACCTCTTCCAACTGACACAGAGATAGGCACAGAGTTACTAGAAGAGAAAGAAATATAGAAAGACAGAATGGGAGACACAGATACAAAGTAATGACAGAGAAAGAAAAAAACATAGATGCAGAGAAAGACAGAGAGAGAGCAACAAAAAACCAGAGAAGCAAACAGAAAACAAGGATTTAGTTGTATCACATCGACTCAAGCAAGAGCTTCTTGAGACCTGGTTACTGCCTGATTCATTGCATTTGCACACGCACGTGTGCACACGCGCACACACACAAATATCTTCTCTGCTCCAAGCACACAGCAGGCCCTTAGCAAGGATTGGGAGAATGAGTCGTCTCCAGAGAAAAAAGCTATGTGGCTCATCTCCCCCCACCCCGGGGTCAAGGCCATGTTCTCTCCTCCCCCCCAGAGCCCAGCTACCTAACAGACATCTAATGGACGGTGGGAAGGTCAAACACAGGCAGGGGTTGGACTGAAGGATTCAGGAAGGGCTATTCCCTCCCCTCTCCAGCTGCCAGCCCTGGAGAGGAGGTGATGAATAAAGGTTCCTGTTTACTAAGCACCTGGAACATTCCAGGCACAATGACAAAGGCTCAGTGTGCCATAACCTACTTAATCCTAAAAACACAACCCCAGGAGGACTGCTGACTGTGTTACAGAAGCGGAAACAGAGACTCAGACGGGTGAAGTCACCTGCCTAAATCACACAGCATAGTGCTGGGGTTCTACCTCTGGTCTGACTCCACTGCCCTGGGCTTATCCATTACAGCCCTGCTAGATTACAAGCCTTGAGGGTGGGGACTGGGGTTGTCATGGTTACAACTGTGTCCCCAGCCATGGCCTGACACACAATAGGTGCTCCAAAAATGTAGCTTGGGTTGAAGGAGGTTGATTAAATGTCTTTTTTTTCTTTTTTTTCATAAGCAGGTTCAGTATCTTCTTTCTCTCTTTTTTTTCTTAGATCTGATGGTTTATCTGGGCTTTCTCAGATGACTTCATCATGGCCTCAGCTCACATCTCCTCCTCCTCCAGGAAGCCCTCTCTGATACCCCAGGTCTGGCCAGTCACCTTCTCTAGACTCCCACAACCCTCTGGGCTTCCCCCATCCCAGCCCTGAGCACTCTGAGCTGTCACTGCCTGGTGATGGGTCTGTCTCCTCCACTGGCCTGGGAGCTCCATGCGGGCAGTGTCTGGGTCACTACTGTGTTCCCAGCAAAGCCAACATGGGGCCAAACACAAATTAGGGACCCGGGGACTGTCTGTTGTCTGATTAGGAGGACAGGATGGATGTGAGAAGGAAGGAAGGTGGTGGGGGGTAGAAAGTAGCTGGGCCTTTAAGGTCAGATGGGATTTCAAAATGAAGCAAGAAGGAAGCGAGGGGTATTCTGGGTGGTGGGAACAGCTTGAGCAATGAGCTGAGGCAGGATGGCTGCAACATGTTCAGGGAACAGTGTGTACTTCGGCTCCGTTGCAGCAGCAGAAGGGAACAGGAGGGGAGAAAGGAAGCTGAACGTAGAAAGGAGCCTGGAGACAGGAAGCTCTGAACGCAGGACTGAACTCCTGATCGCTATCAGGCAGGCCCTGGGAAGCCATGGAAGACTCTGGAGATGGGAACACTCAAAAGTTAGTCAGAGCTGAGTCCTGGAGGCAGATTCTAGGGGATGAGGAAACACTGGAGACAGAGAGGCCTGGGAGGAAGGAAAGTTAGGGACGGATCCACAAACTGCAGGGGTGAAAATGACTGGGTTTTCAACTCAGCCAGCACTGAGTCAGAATCCAAGCTCCGACCAGACGTGGCCAACTCTAAGCGAGTGACCTCACTTCTCTAGGCCTTAGTTTCCCCTCTGTAAAATGCAGATAATAATAATCCCAATCTTATAGTGCTTTTATAAGGATTCAAAGAGTTAACACACATATAGCACTTGGAAAAGTGCCTGGTATTCAGTAAGGGTTTGAATCTCGGCTCTGGGTCTTCCAAGGTCTGTGACCTTGGATGAGTCTCTGTGCCTCAGTTTCCTCGTCTATAAAATGGGGATCATAATATCTACCTCATAGGGCTGCCGTGAAGATTAAGATGAGTTAATATAAGCAAAGAGCTTAGCACAGGGAATTCCCCGGTGGTCCAGTGGTTAGGACTCTGTGCTCCCAATGCAGGGGGCGTGGGTTCGATCCCTGGTCGGGGAGCTAAGATCCTGCATGCCTCGGAGTGTGGCCGAAAAAAATAAAATAAAAAAATAAAAAAGAAAGCTTAGCACAGGGCTGGGCATCAGCGAGTGATAGCTGTTATTTTTGTTTCTTCATTCACTCCAGCTCAGCTGCTCTGAGATACCAAGGAGATGAGGGAGTAGGCAGAGGGAACAGCAATGGCAGAGAGCCCCAGAGGGTCAGCGCCTTGGCTCCGGCACAGGCAGGTAGGGGCAGGTCTATCTCTTCCATCTGTGGCCACATGTGTGAGCACGTTCCTAAAGGGAAGCATGTGGGGTGAGGGGGGCTCAGGGCAGATTCCAGCCAGGGGCCCCAGGACAATGGGAGGACCCAGCAGGCAGACCCACCGGAGGCTCTCACACCTGCCTATGCGCTGACCCTCCCTCCCTGAACCTGCCCTGATGGCCTTCCTGATTCACCAGAGAACCGCACCCAAGCTGCAGATGAGGATGGAGAATGTAAACAAGAGCCTGCAGGAGCACCCTGGGGAGCTGGGGGGCAACGCAATGGGGAGGTGGGAGAGTCCCTGGCCAGGCTGGGGGTCCCTTAGCATTTTGGGTTCACACAGCTCTTTGAGAATCTGATAAAAGCTGGGAGCTCACTCCCTACAAAAGTGAATGAGCTAAGGGGTGGTGAAGGCTGATGACCCTTTAAGGCAGCTACAGGCCCCAGACTTAGGAAAGTGGGGTAGAAAGTGCACCCTTTCTGTCTGCCTAAACTAGTGTTCTTTAGAGTTTGGGGTCACAGACTGTGATCCAACAGAAGTCACAGACCCTTGCTGCAAAAACATGTGTATACACACACAGATTCACACAATTTCAGGGATTCCTGGGTACCATGAAGTTGGCCAGTGGCCATCCATTTTAGACCCCAGGACTGGAGGCAGTGGGCGAGGGGAAATGAAGAGAATTAGCAAGAGGCTACCTGGAGAGGGTTAGTAACCCTGCTGTCGGATGGAAGAGGTGCCTGGAGATGAAACTGCTGGTGGAGTTCTAGAGAACTTCTCAAAGGAAAGGCGGGGGCGGCGGGGCGGGATACGGGATCTGTGGGGATGTGGCTCAAGGGCAGGATGGGTCCCACTCACCCCAGACCTGTCCTCGGGGTCGCTGGAACCTCCACCCCCGGCCACCACGTCATCCTCAGACTCGTCGAAAGAGGAGGCAGAGGAGAAGCCTCCACTGCCCCCTTCAATCTGGGAGGGGGGTCCCACTGGCTGAGCCTCAGGCTCGGGGGTTTCAGGAGTGATGATGAGGCGGGGCACAGGGGTCAGGGGGCAACACTCCTGGTGAGAGTACAGGTGAGTCACCAACTCCCCGTGTTCTGGTTCCTCTAATGAGCCATCTTGGTTGGGTTCCCCCAAAAGGCAGTCTGTCCCAGGCTCTGTCTGGGGTCCATGAGTATCTTGTGTCTGGGGTCCATCAGTGCCAGGCTGTGGCCAGAAGCCATCAGTATCTTGTTGTGTTGGGAAACCATCGATGTCAAGCTGTTTCCAGGCTGTTTCCGTATCCTGTTGTATCTGGGAGCCATCAATGTGCTGCTCTGTCCAGGGGTCTTTGGTATCCTGTTGTGTCCTGGAGCCATCAGTGTACAATTCTTTCCAAGAACCATCAGCATTTGGCTCTGTTGAGAGAGAGGCCCCTTCTGGCTGAGTCCGGACGCTGGACCTGTTCTGGTGGGTCCAGAGGTTATCAGCCCTGGGCTTGGCCCTCTCTGGCTGGGTCTGTGACCCATGTATTTCTAGCTCTACCCAGGGCCCATCAACCCCTTGCTGTGCCCAGAGGTTAGCCCTCTCTGGCTGACACTGGAGGTCAGACCTGTGTGGATCAGTCCAAAAGCCATCTGTCCTAGTCTCCGTCCAGTCACCGGCTGTCTCCAGTTCTGACCAGTGGCTGCTCCTTTCTGGATGTGTCCGGAGGATGGACCTGCCTGGCTCCGTCTTTTGGCTGGGCCGCTCCGTCCCCGCCCCGGAGCCAGCTGCTTCAGGCTCAGCCTGTCCGTCGGTCCCCGACTCAGGCCCGAGGCCGGCCCTCTCGGGCTCGATGTGGAGGTTGGACTCCTCGATCCGGGCCCGGGGCCCGCCCCTCTCCGGCCGCCCTGCCGGGCCCCCTGCGCCGGGCCCAGGTCGTTGCTGTCCCGGCTGCCGCCGCCGCCCCCCTCGCGGCGCCGCCAGTCCCATGCGGGCTGTCCCCGGCAGCGCCCCAGCCTCCGCCTCGCTCAGGTTTCCTCGGCACGGGCAGCGCCTCATGCCCGCTCCCTAGGTTCGGGATTCGACCGGGCCCAGCCCCTCCTGCCCCTTTAAATCCCGCGAGGGGTGTGGCTGGGGAGCCCCGACTCGCGGGTTCCGGCCCGCGGAGCTCCAGCCCGCCCAGCCAAGCAGGGGTTAACCGATACTTTTCCCCCCCCCCCCCACCCCGCCCACAACTCCCGGGGAAGGTCCCGAAGCCCCGCCTCGCCGGACGTGACGTAAAGGGGTACGGGCTTTGTCTGGCTCCTCCCGTCTCCATTCGCGCGGTGAACCGCGAGCGCCTGGAGCTAGTCCAGGTCTGGTGTGGGGCGCCGGGATCCTGGTCCCGGACCAGTGGGGCCCTGCGCAGCACCCTCGCAATTAACCCTACCTCCCCACACCCTCGAGTGACTAGTTTAGTCTCCCTATAACCCCCGGCGACGAGTCCAGCAGCGCGCCCATTCTTCACGCAGCGCCGGGAAGCACTTTCGAAGAGTTGGGAATTCCACTTGTGTGAGTTCGAGACCCGCCTCTGCTAGTTCCTAGCTGTGTTACCTTGAACGAGTGACTTCCTCTCCCAACCCCCTGCCCCAGCCCCAGACTTAGTTTTCTCACCTGTAAAATGAGGATACATTATATTGCTTGATTGTTTTGAAAAATGTGTATTCAGTGCCACAAGAGCCAGTCACTTTTACCAACTGGGAAGCTGAGGCCCAGAGCAGTGAAAGAATTTGCCTAAGGTTAAATGACGGGCAAAACCAGGGTCTTAATCTCTGAAGCTAGAACGCCTGGTTTCAAATCTTAGCTCCAGCACTTACTTCCTGGATGACCTCTCCCAACAGACTTGTCTCTTCAGAGCCTCCGTTTCCCATCTGTAAAAAGGGTTGTTATGGGGATTTTAATTTATTTACAATAGCATTTACATTTGTATACTTGCTTTGTGCCAGGCGCTGCACTTACCGCTTTATACCCGAAATCTTGTAAGGTAGGGATGATCGTCATCCCCATTGCACCGTCAAGGAAACAGAGGCACAGAAAGGCAAAGGGGTGAGTCAAGATCACACATCTAGGGAATTCTGACAGTCCAATGGTTAGGACTCTGTGCTTCCACTGCAGGGGGCCTGGGTTCGATCCCTTGTCGGGGAACTAAGATCCCGCAAGCCGCCTGGAGAGGCCAAAAAAAGGGGAAAAAAAGATCACACATCTCAATTGTGTAGATTTGAAATTTGGCTCATCTAATCCAAAATTTGGGTCTTTGGTCACTATTTTTTTTTAATATTTATTTATTATTTTATTTATTTTGGCCGAGCCAGGTCTTAGTTGCAGCATGCATGCGGGATCTAGTTCCCTGACCAGGGATCGAACCCCGGCCCCCTGCATTGGCAGTACAGAGGCTTACCCACTGGACCACCAGGGAAGTCCCTTTGGTTACTATCGAGTGATACAACTTGATTTTGAGGCTGGGGGTGTTGGAAGAAGAGCCGGAAGTAGGAATATTTTATGTAAATCAGTTCTGCCTCTGCTCAGAATTCTCAGTGGTTGCCATTCTACTCAGGAAAAAAGCCACAGTCTTCACCGTGACTACCTCTAGTGTACCTGAGCTGGCTCTGCTTACCTCCCAGACCTCATCTAATCCTTTTCCCCTCACTCACTCTGCCCATTGGCATCTTTGCTATTTCTCTGAGATATCTTCCAGCACAGGGACTTTACACTGGTTGTTCCCTCTGCCTGGAACATTCTTTCCTCAGCTATTTCAATTGCTCCTTCCCTCACCTCCTTCAGGTCTTTACTCAAATGATGTCTCCTCAATGAGGCCTTTCCTGACCACCCTATTTAAACACGCACTCTTCCCTCCTCTCTCTGCCCTTCCCTGGTTTATTTTTCTCTTTAACAAGTGTCACCTTATTACATATACTTATGTATTTTATTTTATTGTGCCTCTCGTCAGAAGCCAGCACCAAGAGGGCAAAGATTTTTGCCTGTATTGTTCCTTGCTGTGTCCCCAGTGCCTAGAAAAGCGTATGGTAAGCGCTCAATAGAAATTTTGAAAAGAATAGTTTTTCTATAAGAAATTTCTCTCACGTATAGAGCTCTTGTTCTGTACCAGCTCTGTGCCAACCTCTCTACAGACACTATTTCACTGCATCCCTTTCTCACTAACACTGAGCAAGAGGGGATGCCATGGCCCCACTTTATAAATGGGGACACTGAGGGTCAGAGCTCTGCCAGCCTGTAGCCTTTGCTTGTAGCCACCAGGCTATTTGATATGATCTCATGTATCTGATACCAGGCTTGGTACCATGAGTCACAGCCCTGTAGGATAAGTTATTGTCATAGGTGCTTTTTATATATTTTGCCCCCAAGAGTGAGCTGCCACCTAGCTCCTGAGTCAGACCCTTATGTCTGGAAGAGTACAGGGGGTGGTTTCTGTTTTGAAACAGTCACCTGGAAAGGGGCGTTGGGCACAGATCCAGGTCTATAAAGTGAGTCATCTCTTTACAGACCAATGGGAAGTCATAGCAGGGTCCCCCTAATGCATCATACAGGCTGGGAAGCTGAGATCCAGAAAGTGTTGAGGCTCTTCTGAGGTCACGTAGCACAGGGACAGAGACAGGGAAGTCTGATTCCTGACAAAGGGGGTTGGACAGGGTTTGGGGGAGGCAGTTCTGTGTGGGGAGTGTCATATCCTCTCTCCCAGTGGTGGGAGAGATGTCCCAGCCAGCTGCTTCTGTTCCAGACTGTGAGAAGAGGGGTGAGTCAGTTTACTGGCGGGGGGAAAGCAGGCTTTAAGCCTGTCCTCCCTCCCCCATCAACAACACACACACCCCGATGGGCTGGGAGCTGGTTTTCTGGGATGCCAAGGCTCCTGAGTCAGCACTGGGAATCTTGGCTGAGTGTGCTCTGGAAAATGTCAGGCCTACAGGAAACAAAGGGCTCCCACTCACACCATCCTGCAGGTGGGCGGGGAGCTGAGAGAGCCGGGTGTAGGAGGGAACAGGGGCCCAGTGTGCAAAGGGCTGGGTGTGAGAGGGTTTATGCACACCGAGGGAAACAGTTGGTGAGCAAGGCAGGGGGGTTATATGGGCAAGGGAGGAGGTTGGGTACCAGGATATGGGTATTTGAAGCACAAGGTGAGTGTGCAAAGTGGAGGGGCTCCATGTGAAAGGGAAATGTTTGCTGAGAAGATGTGTGTTCAAAGGAGAAATGTTGAGCCTACTAGGGGTACAGACAAGGAAAACGGAGGCTGACAAAATGTTCGCGCAAAGGAGAGGTGTGGAGTTTGTAAAGGAGAGGAATGTTTGTAAAATAGACGTGTAGGAAACTAAAAGGTCCACCTCGGACAACGCACTTTGAAGTCAGTGTAAGGGCACAGAATGGCACGTGAGCGCTTCTGGCTGTGGCCCAGCCCACCCTACCCTACCCTTAGGCCGTGGCCCAGCCTACCCTACCCTACCCTACCCTACCCTACCCTACCCTACCCTACCCTAGGCCGTGGCCCAGCCCACCCTGAGGCCCCTCCTCTGGCCCCGCCCCCTCACGTACAGCGGTGCGCATTTTGTGCCAGTCAGCGATCTGCTCCTCCGTCATTCGCTAGCTGACCGGAGGGGGCGGGCATGAGAAGACTCCCGGAAATGCAGGCCTCCCCGGGCGGGGCGCGTAGCTGACCCAGAGCCGGGGAGTGGGTGCTTAGCAACCGGGGGAAGTGCCTAGTAACCGGGTTGGTAGGGGGAACACGGGAAGAGTTGTGGGTGCCTAGCAACCGAGGGGAAGGTGGTGCCTAGCAACGAGGGGGTTGCTCAGAGGAGTGGAGAAGTAGCCCTGGAGGATCTGTGGGTGTCTAGCAACGGGGGAGGACCCTAGCAACGGCGCGGAGTGGGACCAGGGGAAAGTGGTTTGGAGAGGTGTTCGGGAAGAGTTATGGGTTCTTAGCAACGAGAGAGGGAACCAGGCGAAACTGGGGGCCTGTTAACAGGGGAGGAAGTCTTTGGTGGTGGGAGGCTTAGGGTGGACACGGAGGAATGTGAGGCAAAGACGGGCAAAGCAGGGAGGTCAGTCCCACAATTCCTACCCGAATAATCCCTCCTCTTCTCCCGCAGACAATGTGGCTGGAGGTGGGGGGCCTACTACGGGGGACCTGTGGACGGTGGGGCCGGACTACTGGTCTGCCTTGTGGGGCCCTGGGGCCTGGGCCCCTCTGCTGGGTAAGAGGCTGGGGAGGGGTCTCCAAGGGGAGGAGGCTGAGGGAGGCTTCAGGGAGTCAAAGGACAGGGAGGGGTCTAAAAGGGCCAGGCTGACAGTACGTCCTCCACTCGTTACCGGTGTTCACGTCTCTTGCAGGGGCCATGTGGGGGTCCTTGGACCCAAAAGCTTCACCAGGATGGGCCTGGCAGGGGCCTGGGTGAGGAGGACATTCGCAAGGCACGGGAGGCCCGGATCAGGAAGGCACCCCGGCCCCAGGTATCATTGCCCCACACCCAGCAACACCCCATGAAGGCAGCTGGCCTCCCGAGCTTGGGGAAGGGTGTGGTGGCAGGTTGGTTGGACTTCCTGGGTGCTGTGTCCACCTTTTCCCGCTCAGACCTTCTCCCCGTTTCCCAGCTGAGTGACCGTTCTCGAGAACGCAAGGTGCCCACCTCCCGCGTCAGCCGCTTGGCCAACTTTGGGGGTAGGTATGACTGTGGGAGGTTGTGACCTAGATCAGAGGAGGTGACATTTACACAATGAAGCAAGGAAGAGAGTGGAGCAGAGACAGAGAGAGGAGGGAGAGATGGAAAAAGAATGAAGGCAAAGTCCTGTAGAACCAAGAGAAATAGAGAGGAATGTTATGTTTATTGAGAACTTGGAATGTGCAGGGCCCCATACACATGTGGTCTCTGCACTGAATCAATGAGTGTTTGTTTCTGTTCTATAGATGAGGAAGTGGAGGCTAAGGGAGGTGAAGTGACTTGACCCCGGTTCATGCAGCAGGATTATTCAAACTCCAGGTCACAACCTGCATGAAATAATTTTCTTTTAATTATTTATTTATTTATTTGGGTTTTTTTGGCTGCATTGGGTCTTTGTTGCTGCGCGTGGGCTTTCTCTAGTTGCGGCAAGTGGGGGCTACTCTTCATTGCAGTGCATGGGCTTCTCATTGCAGTGGTGTCTCTAGTTGTGGAGCACGGCTCTAGGCGCACGAGCTTCAGTAGTTGTGGCACATGAGCTCAGTAGTTGTGGCGCACGGGCTTAGTTTCTCCGTGGCATGTGGGATCTTCCCAGACCAGGGCTTGAACTCGTGTCTGCTGCGTTGGCAGGCGGATTCTTAACCACTGCACCACCAGGGAAGCCCTGCATGAAATAATTTAGCAGGTTGCAACCAGCATTAAAAAGAAGAATGGAGGACTTCTCTGGTGGTGCAGTGGTTAAGAATCCGCCTGCCAGTGCAACGGACACGGGTTCAAGCCCTGGTCCGGGAAGATCCCACATGCCGTGGAGAAACTAAGCCCGTGAGCCACAACTACTGAGCCCACGTGCCACAACTACTGAAGCCCGCGCACATAGAGCTCGTGCTCCCCAACAAGAGAAGACACCGCAATGAGAAGCCCATGCACTGCAACGAAGAGCATCCCCCGCTCGCCGCAACTAGAGAAAACCCGCGCGCAGCAACGAAGACCCAACGCAGCCAAAAAAAAAAGAAAAGAAGAAGAATGGAAAATATGTGTACATGTAGAGTAAGGGAAAGTCTTGTTTCATGAAACATTATATATACGTCGGTCTCTACCGGTTATAATGCAAATGTCTTCTTTACTGTGGATCATGGTTCAGGTTTTAAAGATACTGATTGAAGGAGCCAAATACACTGGTTAGAGCTTTGGCACCATGCTGCGCGGGGTTCAACAGGTGATTCTGTCACATCCTCACTTTGTGACTCTGGATAAGTTACTTAACTTCTCTGAGCCTCGATTTCCTTTTCTGTAAAATGGAAGTTTTTCTGTAAAATTTCTCTCATGAGGGTGTGAGGACAAAATGAGTCAATGCATAAAAGGCACTGGGAATGGTTCCTGGCATGGAGAAAAGTGCTCAGAAAATGCCAACTACGATTATTTACAGAGATGGTGACAGTGAAAGAGGCAGAGTGACTCGAGATGTCTTTAAGGACAAGAAGACAGAGGAGGCAGAGGAAATCAGAGCCGGAGAGCTAACATCCAAAGGAGGAACTGAGGGAAAGAGGCCTAGACAGACATGCCGGGTGGACGGAAGGGCAGAGATGGAGAAATAACTGACTTAGA
This sequence comes from Balaenoptera physalus, assembly GCF_965194825.1. Lineage (NCBI taxonomy): Eukaryota > Metazoa > Chordata > Mammalia > Artiodactyla > Balaenopteridae > Balaenoptera > Balaenoptera physalus. The sequence goes on from NC_138900.1 coordinate 12,728,602, forward strand.
AAAGGAGAGGTGAGCATGAAGAAGAGGAGATGTGGACAGAGAAACAGCAGTCATAGGAAGACAAAGAGTCCTGGGGGGATCATTTCGGGGCCTTCTTACCCATGGCTGCACACTAGAATCATCTGGGATGCTTAAAAGTAAAAGAATTCTGAGGCCTCATCTCAGGCCAGTTCAACCAGAACCTCAGTGGTAGGGCCTGGGCATCGTATTTACAAAAGCTCCTCACATGACTCTGTGTGCAGCCAGGGGTGAGAACCACTAACCGGGGAGACAGAGACAAGGAGAGAGGGATGGAGAAAGAAGTAGTCTCACCTCCAAGGGAACCTCAAGCAGGGAGAGAGTGAGTAAGAGACTGATTTGGAGACAGAGGGATGCAAAGAGCTGACTACAAAGAGTTGGGAGACAGGTGTACATAAAGAGAGACAGAGAAGAGAGAGGGTCAGTGGGGTGGGGAGGGGGTGGGGGAGGAGATCGCCCCAGGGCAAGCGGGCACTCAGGCTCCTCTCTCACTCCCCAGGACTGGCTGTGAGCTTGGGGCTGGGAGCACTAGCTGAGGTGGTCAAGAAGTCCCTGCCCGGAGGACGTGTACAATCAGGTACGTGAGCCACGCTGCCTGGGTCCACACCCTGGCCTTGCTGTGTGACCTGGGGTAAGTGGCTTCACCTCTCTGAGCCCCAGTTTCCTCAACTGGAGAATGGAGCTGATGATAACATAGCCACCTCTTAGGGTCGTGGTGGAGGGCTCAGAACAGGGTGAAGCTGCTGTCAGGATGGTGTTGAGTAGAAGCAGGTCATGAGAGAAAATAATGTAAGCCATCCAGAGTTGCGTTCTTAACTGTGAGCAGGAGAGGAAGCATGAAAATAGGAGTGCCGGTGAGGGTCTGTGGACAACAGAGACGGACTGGGCTGTGTAGAGATCAGCATTTGTGGGTACGATTCCACAACATGTCGATGTCTTGAAACAAAAACAGGGGTGGATATTCTAGATGAAAAAGAGACTAGAAGGATAATAACTGACAAATGGAATGTGTGAGCCATGGTTGGATGTTTGAAAAGAAAATAACTATAAAAGACTTCTGGGGACGATTGGGAAAATGTGAATATGACTGGGTAGTAGGTATTCAAGAATTAGTGTGAATTTTCTTGGGTGTGATTTTGGCACGGTGATTGTGTAGGGGATTATTCTTATTCTTCACACAAGTTGAGTGCAAATCAGTCAGCAAAAGTATTGGTCAGTGTCTGGGTACACACGCACAGATAAAGCGGGTGAGGCATCATGTTAAAACATTGAATCAGGTGTGCAGGTATTCATGGTGCTATGAATGCAGTCTTTCTGTCTATTTGGATCTTTTTCAAAATAAAAAGTTGAGGGTAGGTAGAGGAATAGGCTTTAGGGTAAGGCCAGACTGAATCTACACCCTGCTCTGCCACTTCTGTGCTGTGTGCCCCAGGGCCAGGCACGGTATCTCTCTGAATCTCTTGCTTCCTCATTTTGAAAATGAAGGCATTGGTAGTTCTTACTTCCTGGGGTGTTGTGGAGGTTCAGCCAGAGAATCCACAGAGACACTTAGAATTCTGCCTGGCACAGGCTGAGCCCTCAGTAAAGAGCTCAATAAGTGTTTTATGAAATAAATAAAAGCTTAATAAACACTTTATTGAATAATAATATAATTTGCATATAGAACTGTGCACATATCATAAGTGTATAGTGTGGTTCATTTTCACAAAGTGGATGCATCTGTGCACCCAGATCAAAAAACCCTAGAACAGCAGTTCTCAAACTTTTTGGTCTCAGGATCCCTCTACACCCTTAAAACTGAGGAATGGATAAACAAGATGTATTATATCCATACAATGGGATTTTATTCGGCCGTAGAAAAGAATGAAGGACTGATCCATGCTATCGTGTGGTTGAATCTTGAAACACTATCCTAAGTGAAAGAAGGCAGAGACAAAAGGCCACATTTTTTTTTTTTAAGGCCACATATCGTATGATTCCATTTATCTGAAATGTACAGAAGAGGGAAGTCTACAGAGTCAGAAAGTAGATTAATGGTTTCCAGGGACTCAAGGGGAGACGGGTCGGGGAAATGGGAGGGGGTAACTGCTGACAGGTTAGCAGTGATGAAAATGTTCTGAAATTGATTGTGGTAATAGTTGCACAACTGAATATACTAGAAGCCATTGAACTGTGCACCTTAAATGGGTGAATTATATCATATATGAATTATATCTCAATAAAGCTATTAAAAAATAGAATGAGAACCCCAAGAGCTTGTTTATGTGGGGTTGTATTTATGGATATTTGCTGTATTAGAGATTAAAACTGAAAAAAAATTTTAAACACAAGAATATACACACACACACACACACACACACACACACACACACACTCACACACTCTCTCTCTCTCTCTCTCCATCAGCCGTCAGAGCAGTGACAGCATCACAGGTCACAGAGCTTCTGGAAAACTCTACTGAACATTTGTGGGTGAATGAGAGTAAAAAAGGGCAAATAACATATTAATATTATTATGAAAATAGTTCTCATCTCACAGACCCTCCTAAAGGGTCTCAGGGGCCCCCAGAACACACTTGGAGAATTGCTGCCCTCGTTCTCCAGAACCTCTTCTCGTGCCGCATTCTGGTACCTCCCCCCTCATTAAGGGTCACCACTGTCTTGGCTTCTGACCCCCTGAGATTAGTTTTGTCTGTTTTTGCTCCTTTATACGCATGTAATCAGACAGTGCATTCTCGTATGTGTCTGGTTTGTTTTGCTCAGCATTCTATTTGAGAGATGCATCCATGTTGCTGTGAGCGGTTGTAGGTTGTTTATTCAACACTGTAATAGTCACCCTGTGACTATTCCACAGTTCCTTTGTTCGTTCTACTGATGGTCATTTGGGTTGTTTCCAGTTTGGGACTGTTATGAATAGCGCTGCCGTGAGCCTTCTTGGAGTATCTGTTGGTGGACACATTTATGCCTTTCTCTTGGGGATATACCTAGGAGGCAGATTGCGTCAGGTATAGGTGTGTGCTTTACTGGAAACTTCCCAGCTGCTTTCCAAAGGGCTTGGGCCATGGCACTGTCATCGGCAGTGTCGGCGTTCAGGTGCCCCACATCTTTGCCAACACTTGGTATTGTCTTCTTTTTTGTTTTAGCCATTTTGGTAGGTGTGCAATGGTGTCATACTGATTATTTTTGTGGTTGCCATACTAATGATTATTCTCTCCACCCCAGAGGGAGGCTCCTGGCCGGGCTCCAGCCTTTTCCTTTCGGAGGCCAATGCCGAGCGGATTGTGCAGACCTTGTGTACGGTTCGGGGGGCCGCCCTCAAGCTTGGCCAAATGCTCAGCATCCAGGGTACGGCATGACCCTTGACTCCTGACCCCTGACCTCAGTTCCACCCTACCCCACCTACCACCAAGCCCCAACTTCAGAGACTCCCACAGGGGCCCCTCCTGGCCTCTCCCCTCACCGCTTCCCTCTTCCCGATGTCTCCCAAGACAATAGCTTCATCAGCCCCCAGCTGCAGCGCATCTTCGAGCGGGTTCGCCAGAGTGCCGACTTCATGCCCCGCTGGCAGATGCTGGTGAGTGCCCAGAGGGGGAAAGGCTGGCGAGGGAGTCATGCCCCACCTGCCTGGCCCTCCTGTCTTCATGGCTGTGCTCCTTGTCTCACTCTGAGCCTGTGTCCCCATCTGTTAAATGGGGACCACTAAAGCACACATCTCATAGGATTGTTGCGATGAGTAAATGAGAGAATGGTGCATAGCACTTAGTCGAGTTCCTGGCAGGCTCAGGGCTCTGTCAGGGCTGTTAAAGAGGCGGTGAAGTGCTGTGGTCAGGGACCAGACTTCGGGAGTTCAAACCCTGGCTCTGCCACTTACTACCTGTGCGGTTAGACGTGTGGCCTGCCCTCTCTGTGCTTCAGTTACCTTATCTGTGATTGGTGGTAGTCATAGCAATGGCCACATCATGGGACTGTGGAAATCAGTGTATATGTAAAGCACTTTGAAGGGTCCCTGACACCCCATGAGTGACATGCAAGTGTTAGCTCTTCTTATTACCGGTCTTTTAATTAAAGGAGAAAGTGTCTGTAAATAGATTGGCACAGCGCCAGGCACTGAGTAAATGCCTGGGCAAGGGTGTGGAATCCTGAATCCAGCTGCCTGCCTTCTGAGCTCTGTTTGGCTCCCTTGCCATGTGACCCTGGGCAATTATTGCCCTTCTCTGAGCCACTCTATACAGGGCCCAGCCCACAGGAAACCCTCTGTAAATTTTAGCTCTCCTTTATCACATTAACTTTTGAGTTAATAATACAATATACGGGTATAATGAAGGATTATTATCAATCTTAACCCTACATGATAGCAATCCACACATCAGCCCGCACAGCCTCGGGAGTATGGGCTCAGGCTGGGCCTCCCAGTCTGCCAGCGCCTGGCTCATCACCTTGGTCAAGAGATCTCTCTCTGAGCCTCAGTTTCCTCATCTGTAAAGTGGGGTAGTGGCCAAGAGCTTGGCCCAGGGCCCCGCGTGTGGTGAGTGGGGTTATTAACGCGCAAAGCACTCAGCACAGAACGTGAACCCGGCTGCCTTGAAACCATGATGACGATTGTCATGACCACTCTCCCCAGAGAGTTCTGGAAGAGGAGCTCGGCAGGGAGTGGCAGGCCAAGGTGGCCTCTCTGGAGGAGGTGCCCTTTGCTGCTGCCTCAATCGGGCAGGTGCACCAGGGCGTGCTGAGGGACGGGACAGAGGTGGCCGTGAAGATCCAGGTGAGAGGGGAGGTGGGGCGGGGGTGGGCTGGGCACCCGGCCGCCCCAGAGGGGTGACTCCCATCCTCCTCCCCTCCTCCTCCCCTCCCAGTACCCAGGCGTCGCCCAGAGCATCCAGAGCGACATCCAGAACCTGCTGGCGGTGCTCAAGATGAGCGTGGCCCTGCCGGAGGGTGAGGCGCCCGGTCCACCCTGACTGGCGGAGGGTCGCCCTGAAGAGGGAAAGCAGGGCTGGATGGGGGGAGCGGGGGGCCAGCTCGGGGCAGGGTGCGCCCGTGTGTGTGAGCCTGAGTGAACGCCTCAGTCTGCGTGTTTGAGACAGAACAAAGGGGCACCAAGGCGGGGAAAGCCCAGAGTAGTATGGGCGTGTGAGAAAAAGACAAACTCAGAGATGCCAACAGGAGCCCAGACAGAAATCCGGAAACAAAACAACAAAAAAAAAGAAATCCAGAAACAGACACACAGGGGGTGTGTGCAGAGGGACTGGAGGCCTGAGAAAGAGCCACAGAAGCAGGAAGGGAGCGTAAGTGGGACCTCGCATGTGTGTAGCACGTGAGACAGCGCCTGGGGGAGATGGAGCAGAGGTGTGTGTGTGTGCGCGCGCGCACGAGGGAGCGAGGAGAGAAGAGAGTGAGAGAGTCAGGCCCGGAAGTAAGCTTCAGAGACACTGAGAGCAGTGTGAGAGAGTATGGAAAAAAGGACAGAGAGGGACTTCCCTGGCGGTCCAGTGGTTAGGACTCCACGCTGCCACTGCAGGGAGCCCAGGTTCGATCCCTGGTCAGGGAACTAAGATGGGAACTAAGATCCCACGTGTCACGAGGTGCGGCCAAAATATTTTTAAAAAGGAGAAATGGACAGAGAATAGGCGGCAGATGTGACTATGATAGGGGCCTAAGGACCGCTGTGTGTGCCTGAGAAAGAGACCCGAGCAGAGAGGGTTCTGCGGAGCCCGCAGTCGTGTGAAGGACAGAGGGGGAGTGCATGGCCAGAGAGTGCGGGTAAAAGGCATGGAGCAGACGGGGTGAGGGACGGTGAGACAGGGACAGAGTGAGAGGCACACCGGCAAGAGAAGATGTCCCTGAGTGGGAGCCTGAGGGGCCGGGCAGGGGGCGAGGGGCAGGCTGTGGCCTTCCCTGCTTGACACGCTGCCGCCCCTCAGGCCTGTTTGCAGAGCAGAGCCTGCAGGTGTTGCAGCGGGAGCTGGCTTGGGAATGTGACTACCGTCGTGAGGCGGCTTGTGCCGAGAACTTCAGGTGAGCTGAGGCCCCTACAGGCCCCTGGAGGCCCCCTTCGTCCCTCCAGCTTCCCTCCCGGGCTGAGAGGGGGGTGGATGCCCTCACAGCCTCCGGCAGCTGGAGCCCTGGGGTAGGGCTGGCAGACTCTTCCTCTTCATTTGTTCATCCATCCATGCCTTCACTCATTACTTCGTTCACACCCTCTGTCCTCTGTGAGCTTAGGCAGGTCACTTCCTCTCTCTAAATGTCTCTACCTTCTCATCTGTCAAATGGGACACAGAACCATTGCAGGCTGGTGGGGGAGACAGACTTGTCAACAGGCATTCCGTCACACGAGATCCCGTTACACCTACCGGACTAACAGAGATGAAGCAGTCTGTGTGTCAAGAGTTGGAGAGAACGGGGCGGCAGGGCGTCCTTTGTACACTGTGGACAGAGGGAGAAATTGATACAAGCATTTTGGAGAATGGTTGGGCATCATCAAGCCTCAGTGTTCACATCCAACCCACCAGCTGCCCTCCTGGCTAAATACTCTAGTGACCCTTAATGCCAGTGCACACCGTCAGACTTTTCCGGAATACTCAGAGCAGCAATAGCCCCAAACTGGAAACAACCCAAATCTATCAAATTCACCCAACAGGGCGGATACATAAGTTATGGTATATTCATCAGCACAATTCGTACAGCATCAAAAATGAATGAACTAGAGCTACATGGAACGGTGGTTGTATCTTAGAGGCAGCCTGATAAGCGGCAATTAATTGCACCTCAGTGAGACCTTCCACAGCGTGGAGCACGGCCCACACGTTCACTGAGCCCGGCTCTGTAGATACGAAGCGAGAGAAAGGGCAGTAGAAGGCAGTGGTTAGGGGCATGGGCTCAGATGTGGGATCCAGTCAGGATCCAGTCCCGGGTCAGCCCTTAACAGGCTGGGTGGCCTTAATCTGCCCAGTGGCCTTGGGAGAGCGTCCTCCTCACGGGGAGTGAGGATAAAAGGGAATTGTGCTGACTGAATGCTCAGCAGAGCCCTGCCCTATGAGGAGCGGATCAAACATCAGAGATTTGATAAACAAGGACAAAAATACAAGCCCCCAAAGCGGGACCTGGAGATGGAGAGTGTCAGGTTGGCTGGGCCAGAGCACTGCAGTGTGGGATCTGGGGAGACCACCACCTCACAGGATTTCCCAGTGCTCTCAGGATAAAACCCACATCATTTCTCATTTCCCCGGCTCCTCCCCATCTCCCTGTCCCCCCACCCCCCAACTCCAGCCGTCCCACAGGTCCCCATCCAGAGGCCTCGCTAATATTCTTTGCCTCCCAAATCTTGTATTGACACACCTATCTCAATCTATTATTGGTCTGTTTGTTAGAGTGTGGTCTCTGCTGTGTGTGTGGGGGGGGGGGGGGGTCACGCCTGGGGCTCATCTACTGCTCTGTCACCCAGCATCATCCAGCACAGGGATGGACACCGAGAAAGGTTCTTTCCCTTTATTAGCCAGTGTTCAGAATAATGACTCCAAGGAGTGGCCAGCGAGTATCACTGTGGACTCGGAGATTTGTATATGAGTGACTGTTTTTTGGATGGAGTAATGGATAAGTTGATGAGAAAGTAATGCTCATCAAGCTTAATTAATACACTGAGTTCATCCTGGGGCGACCAACAGAGAAGTGTTTCTGGAAGGGAAGTGGTAATTGGGTCTCCAGCAGCACCCAGCTTAGGGGCAGACACAGAGTGGGTGCCATGGAAATATTTGTTGAATGAGTGAATGAATGAAATGTCTGAATGAATGTCAATCCAACCAGGTATTGGCCATCGCTCCAGACAGACAGGAAAGAGGAGGGCAGGAGGAAAGGCAAGACAAAGACTGTTCATGGAAGACTCCTCAGAGGAGGGGGAGGCCTCAAGCAGGGCCACAGGGGCCTGAAGTGTGAAGTCCCATCCCCGCCCCTCCTATCTGCCCCAGGCAGCTGTTGGCAGATGACCCCTTCTTTCGGGTGCCAGCCATTATTCAGGAGCTGTGCACGATGCGGGTGCTGGGCATGGAGCTGGCTGGAGGGGTCCCGCTGGACCAGTGCCAGGGCTTGAGCCAGGACATCCGGAACCAGGTACATGGGGCTCATGGGACAGTAGGGCGGGTGCTGCCCTGGGGCACAGCTGACAGGGCAACCCAGACCCACGGTCCCTCTGCAGGCCTCAGAGGGCTTTACAGGGGCACATGGCTCTGAGATGTCTCTTACTCCTTCTTCCCACCCCAGATCTGCTTCCAGCTCCTGAGGCTTTGTCTCCGGGAGCTGTTTGAGTTCCGATTCATGCAGACGGACCCCAACTGGGCGAACTTCCTGTATGATGCCTCCAGCCACCAGGTTGGTTCCTTGTGATGCGTGTCAGGGTACATTAGCTGCTGTAACAGATATTTCCCAATATGGCAGTAGCTCAACACAGTGGTAGTTGATTACCCATGTAACAGGCTGGAGTGGCCCTCCTCCAGGCAATGAGTCAGGGACCCAGGCTCCTTCCCTTTTGTGAGTGTGCCATCCCCTAGGACTTGAAAGGCTCTCCTTCCAGTGCAAGGGGAAAGAGAGGTTGAGAGGGTAACCCCCTGTCTAACTGCTTTGGCCGGAAGTGACCCATCATTCCCTTCACCATTCCACTGATAAGAACTGGTCATGGGGCTAGTCTAGATGCAGGGGATGCTGGGAAATGGAGTCCCTGGCTAGGCAGTGGCTTCCTAGTGGCAGTGGACAAGAGGGAGCACCACTTCTGCAAGACAGTCATCATTACCATACCCATCATTCACTTAGAACACACCAAGCACCTACTGCCTCTTGAAAGTGATGCCAGGACAAGCCTGATCCTTGCCTTCCCGGAGTTCCCAGTCCAATGCAGGGACCCATCACCAGACAGTATGACCTGTAGTTAATACCTTGATGGGGAAGCACAGGCGAGGGGCCAGTGATGGGGGTGGGGCACAGGGGGCAGTGGGAAGCCAGGAAAAGTGGCTGACCCTGCCTGGGGTGGGTGGGGTCAAGGAGGGTGAAACCAGAAAGACAAGAGAAGGACAGCCGTCTAAGGAGCAGGGAAGAGCATACTTGGCAAAGGACACAGGCTGTCCAAAGGCCTGGGGGTGACAGTTTGGACTGAAAAACTCTCAGCGTGCGTGGTTGCTAAGTGGTTCTCCAAAGTGGTCTGTGCCATTCTGTCCCCAGAGGGGTCTTTCTGAAACACAAATCTGGCCAAGCTGTCCCTTCTACAGCTTCCAACACCCTCAGGATCAAGTGAGCCCTGTGCTGAGTGTGACATGGCCCCACTTTGTCCAGCCTCAGTCCCTTGACACCCTCTTCCCCCCCAAGTGCACAGACACCCTGCATCCCTCCAAGGCTCACACCCCAGGGCAGGTGTCTTCCTTCCTCGGGTGTGGTGATATGAGGCCTGACATCAATTTATTGGGTCTCGACAGCAGTTTTTGTTTTAAAAAGATAGAATGTGTTGGCAGATGGGAGGGATGCATATTATTTCAGGACACTTTTGTTTTATGTTTATATTCATATGTGCATGTGCACTGGTGCCCAGGATAATCTGCATTTCTTTTTTTTCTTTTCTTTTTAAATAACTTTATTTATTTTATTTATTTATTTTTGGCCGTGTTGGGTCTTCGTTGCTGCGCGCGGGGTTTCTCTAGTTGCAGAGAGCGGGGGCTACTCTTCATTGCGGTGGGTGGGCTTCTCACTGCGGTGGCTTCTCTTGTTGCAGAGCACGGACACTAGGCACATGGGCTTCAATAGTTGCAGCACGTGGGCTTAGTAATTGTGGCGCGCGGGCTCTAGAGCACAGGCTCAGTAGTTGTGGCGCACGGACTTAGTTGATCCACAGCATGTGGGATCTTCCTGGACTAGGGCTTGAACCCGTGTCCCCTGCATTGGTAGGCGGATTCTTAACCACTGCGCCACCAGGGAAGCCCCTAATCTTCATTTCTTACTGTGGGTTTTAATAAACAGTTTGAACTCCGCTGTCGTAGAGAAACTTACACACATGTTCATGGGGTACTGATTTTTTTTTTTTTTTGCCATTTTTTAAACATTTCAACTTTATTTGGTTCATTTTATCTACATTCTTTACTTATTTACTTATTTTTAATTAATTAATTTATTTATTTATTTATTTTTGGCTGCATTGGGTCTTTGTTGTGGTGCGCGGGCTTCTCCTGTTGTGGAGCACAGGTTCTAGGCGCGTGGGCTTCAGTAGTTGTGGTGCATGGGCTCAGTAGTTGTGTCTCGCGGGCTCTAGAGCACAGGCTCAGTAGTTGTGGCGCACGGGCTTAGTTGCTCCGCAGCATGTGGGATCTTCCCGGACCAGGGATCGAACCCGTGTCCCCTGCATTGGCAGGCGGATTCTTAACCACTGCGCCACCAGGGAAGTCCCTTTTTTTTGAATTTTTGAATTTTATTTTATTTACTTTTTATACAGCAGTTTCTTATTAGTTATCTGTTGTATACATATTAGTGTATAGATGTCAATCCCAATCTCCCAATTCATCCCACCACCACCTCCCCACCCCACCCCACCCCCCCACTTTCCCCCCTTGGTATCCATATGTTTGTTCTCTACATCGGCGAGCACTGCTTCTAATAGCAAAACCTAGAAATAACCACAGTGCCCATCAAGCAGATAAATATGATACGTTCATGCAACAAAATCTTACATGGCGGTGAAAAAATGAATGAATGAGCTAGAGCAATGGGGATGAATTGCAAAACCATGTCAAACACAAAGAATTTGCAGAATAACTATCATAAATACCATTTATATGAAGTTTTAAAATATGCAAAACATTAGTATGTTTTGTTCATGGATCCACATATGTATAGAAAATGTAGCAACACATGCATGGGAATTTCAGGAGACAATTTAATAATAAAAATAATTTCAGGAAAGTGGTGACCCTGGAAGAGAGGGTGGGGGTGGGAGGAGGTAGGATCAGGCCCCACTTAGATTGGTAGTGTTTTATATTTTAAACTGGGTGGTAGGATTTGTGGGTGTTGATTTTACTTTCCCATATATTTTATTATTCTCCAGATTTTTTTTTCTGAGCCTAAAACATGTTGTTATAAAAACAACTAGGACCCCAAAAATAAAAACCAGGTCCCTTGAGCTTCATGTGGGGGTGGATTGATGTGTGGAGACCGGAAGCCAGGAGCCCAGGGGAGGCAGCTGGGCGGGGCCTTGGGCAGGAGGGGCAGCGTGTGGGGAGAGGGGGACAGACCCTGGCACCCCCATAGACAATGGGGAGCACTGGTGGACTCCCAGTGTCCCTTTCACCATCCTTCATTTCCAGGTGATCTTGCTGGACTTTGGTTCAAGCCGGGCATTTGGGACTGAATTCACAGACCATTATATCGAGGTGAGTTCCCCCAATCCTGGGGTCTCTGAAGGGTCGAGCCTCAAGCCAGATAGTAAGGCTTGTAGAGAAGGAGAAACAGAATATCTGGAATGAAGAAATAAATAATAGTGATATTAATAGCAGCTAACTAATACCAAGCACTTAATATTATGTCGGGCACCGTTTTAAGTGCTGTACATGTGGTAACTGATCTAAACCAGAAAGCAACTCTATGAGGTGAGGACCATTTTTAACCCCATTTTACAGAGGAAGTAACTGGGGCTCAGAGACGTTAAGTCACTTGCCCAAGGTCACAGCAGACCTGGGATTCAAACTCAGGGAGTCTGGTTACACAGCCCATGTTCCCAGCCCCTCACTAGCTGCGTCCTAAGAGAAAGGCCCACGATGGCCAGCCTGTCACCTCCCCACACCCGATGCTGTCCAGGGCCTTGGTGTCCAGCCTTTTGCTTACATACTTCCCCTCCAGCTGCTCTCTAGTGAGCAGTTCTCTCTTTAAGAAGTGTTTCCTCACTTTATGTTGCCTGTCCTTCCCACCCACAGGGGTTGATTTGTCTCAGAGCCCACAGAAAACACCATCTCATTAATTTGTTGAGATTGGACATTCGACCTGGGTCTTCTTGTTTTTTTGGTTGCGTTGAGTTCATTGCTGCATGAGGGCTTTCTCTGGTTGTGGCGAGCGGGGGCTACTCTTTGCTGCGGAGCACGGGCTCTAGGTGTGCGGGCTTCAGTAGTTGTCGTGCACAGGCTCAGTAGTTGTGGCCCACGGGCTTATTAGTTGCTCCGTGGCATGTGGGATCTTCCCGGACCAGGGATCGAACCCGTGTCCCCTGCATTGGCAGGCGGATTCTTAACCACTGCACCACCAGGGAAGTCCCTCAACCCGGGTCTTCTAATCACTGGGTCATCAATTCAAACGTTCTCTGACCCCCCTCTGTGCCTAGTCTTATTCTAGACAATACTGGGGACAACAGTGACCAATGCAGTCCAGGTCTCTGCCTTCACAAAACTCACAGTCCAGTAGGGGGACAGACAGAAAGAACCAGAGTGGTCAGGGCTGGGATGGGAGAATCACGGGGGACTGAGGGAGACCGGATGAGGAGCCTGGCCTGACCTAGGGGGTCAGGGAGGGCTTCCTGGAGGAGAAGACATCAGAGTTGAGACCTGAGGGATGAGAAGACCAATCGGGAAGGAGCTAGGAGGGTACTCCAGCCAGATAACATGGGCAAAGGCCAAGGGGTGAAAAAGGATATTCCGACTAGAGCAGCACTTCTCAAACTTTAATGTGCATGAGAACCCCACCACCACCATGATCATGTTAAAATGCAGATTCTGGTCTGGAGTTAGGCTTAAGATGCTGCCTTTCTAACATGCTCCCAGGTGATGCCAAAGCTACTTGTACAGGGACCACGCTCTGAGTAGTAAGATCCTAGAGGACCAGAGGGAAGTTCACATTCGGACTGGGCAGGCAGGTGGGACAGAGCAGGAGCCAGCGGTGAGGCTGGAGCCCAGTCGCTCTGGGTCTCTGAAGCCATGCTTTGCAGCTTGTACTTTATTCAGGTGCCCTGGGGAGCCGTGGAAGGGATTGGAGCAGGGGAGGGACATAGAATTCGGAAACTCCTGAATAAAGAGTGGTCTTTTAAGACAGGCCGGGAGCCTGGGCGGGTGGGGGTTGGAGGGGGTTCTGGCCTGAGGACTGGGGGATGGTGGGGCCACCCTTTAGATGGGGACAGGAAGGAATTGGTAACCCCCCTCCCCCCTCCCCCCCCCCCCCAACACACAGAGGCTCCTTGGGGCCCTCTCTGCAGGCCACTCGAGGCACAAAGCCGAGGCCTCTCTGGGTAGTTGGGACATCCCCTGCCCCTCCCCACCACAGGCCTGTTCAGCACGGCCCTCCTGCCGCCTCCCCAGCCTTCTCCAGTTTAAGAAAGGCCTGTCACACTGACCCCCCAAGGACCACAGGCGTGACAGATGGCCAGACAGGCTGGGGCAGGGGGAGCTGGGACAGAACAGAACCGCCAGATTTAATCCTGTATCCCCCTTCCTCCCAAGAAGGGGCAACTCAGTGGTGAAGGGTTCGCCCCAGTTCCCCTCGTCTCCTTGCTATTCCCCACTCTGAGCCTGTTTCCTCGTCTGTGAAGTAGGGACCCGCCTATTTACCTCTTAATAGTAATAGTAGCTCACAATATTTATGGCCTTTCCTACACGCGGGCACCGTGCGAAGCACTCCACAGATAAACCTTCATCCTCCAAGAACCTGGCAAGGAAGATGCTTTCATCATCCCCACTTCACAGATGAGAAAGCAGAGGCCCCAAAAGCAAAGCGACTTGCCCCAGAGTCAGCCAGCAAGTGGCAGAGCTGGGATGGAGCCCAAGCAGGCTGGCTCCCACTTCTGTCTGTCTGTCCATGTGCCCTCAACTCCTGCCCATCCTGCGTGGCTGGAGAGCTGCTTAGCTCCAAACACTGATTTGCTAAACAAAGGGTTTTCACCAAGGGCCTCCTGAGTGAGCGCCACTTGGGACTAAACCCAGCCGGGATCCCTGCCTTCCTGGGGCTCCAAGTCCAGGGCAGGAACCAGACATCAACAGACATCAACCAGGTGATCACAGAGATGGCAACCTCAGAGGCAGTTCTGGGTCATGATCACATACTTGCCCAATTGAGTGTTTGGACCCATGGGTACCACTTGACATTTGCTTTCCTCTGTGCTGTTTCACTGTGGTAGTTTCCAGGCAGGCTCTGCCTTCCCAGCCAGGTGGGCAGAACACCTGACCACTGCAGCCCCCAGGCTCTGGAACAGTCTTGAGAGAGACACAGACAGGGGTAAGGTGGGGAAGGAGAGGCTTCTAGGTGAGAGGGCTTAGGTAGATAAGAACAGAAGTGGGTACTGGCAGGGCCCGGCTTCTAGCTCCCACCTCCAGACCCCTCCTTGAACCCCTCTGACCCTGTGCCCACATCCGTCTCCCCAGGTGGTGATGGCTGCAGCCAACGGAGATAGAGACCGGGTACTGCAGAAATCACGAGACCTCAAATTTCTCACAGGCTTTGAGACCAAGGTTGGGAGAGTAGGGTCTGGTGTCTCTTGGGGGGAGTGGGGAGCTGCTTCTCTCTACTGGGGAAACTGTGGATGAGTGAGGAACTCTAAGGGGGCTGCTTATCTGTACTGGGGGTTCTGGGGAGGAGGGGGGAATGGGGGCTGCTTGGCTACTCAGGAATCCTGAGAAAATGGGCACCACTTATCTGTTCTAGAGGGAGGAATGGGGGACTGCTGGTGGATGGGGGGGGGGTCAGGGAACAGAGGCTGCTTCTCTGTTCTAGAGAGAGTGAGGGCTATTTGTCTACTGGAGGCTCTGAGAGGACAGGAAGGGCCCTTTCTTTTGGGAGGAGTAGGGGGCTGCTTGTCTCTTAGGGGCTCTGGAAGGGGTGGCGGCTGCCTATTACTCTTTGGGGAGTTGGGGGCTTGTGTTTATACTTGAGACTCTGGGGGAATGGAGGGCTGTATGTCCACACTGGTTGCCTCTGGTTTCCCCGACCCCTAGGCATTCTCGGACGCCCACGTGGAGGCCGTGATGATCCTGGGGGAGCCCTTCGCCACCCAGGGCCCCTACGACTTTGGAGCGGGTGATACTGCCCGCCGTGTGCAGGGCCTCATCCCTGTGCTGCTGCAGCACCGGCTTCGCCCACCGCCCGAAGAGACCTATGCCCTGCACAGAAAGCTGGCGGGGGCTTTCCTGGCCTGTGCCCGCCTCCATGCCCACATCGCCTGCCGGGACCTCTTCCAGGACACCTACCACCGCTACTGGGCCAGTCGCCAGGCATAGCCACTGCCCGAAGCCTCCTAACCAGAGGGGTGTCTGCTCAGACCCCTCAGAGACTCCATCTCGGGATTCCAGCCCCATAGCAGGCCATCCCCTGCTCTGAGGCCTCCTCCCCTCTCTGCTGCAGGTCTGGGGACCCACCTTGGGCTTGGGACTAGGGAATTCCAGCTTCATACCGCCGTATCCTGCTCTCCCCACTCCAAAGGGAGCATCCAGGAACTCTACCCAGCTATTAATTTATGTGTGCCAACATGTGAGAGAGCCTTAGGCCCCTCCGCACTGCCATTGTGGAGATCAGACTCACCTAGACGGGGAGCCCCTGACCTCTGCCTCAGGTCTCCCCCAGATGTGGCCGGTGTTTGAAACTTCGGTCCTAATAAAAGTGGCCCTCCCCTTCCCCCAGCTCTTTTCTCTGCGCTGGGCGGGGAGGGAGAGGAGCTCGCAGGCTGCCTCCAGGTGCAGATGGCCAGCCCCCCTCCTACCCTGTTGTCTGAAAGCCCCAGTCCTGCCTGGGCCATCTGTTGCGGGGACCCTCCTTCTCCCCTTTCCCTACCCCCCACCCTGCCCCTTCCGCACGTGCTGACCACCTGCTCCGAAGGCTGTGGCAGCTGAGAAGGCCTCCCCCACCCCCACCCCCACCCCCGGCTCCGCCACAACACACACACCACCTCCCAGCCTCCTGGCTCCCTCCACTCGGCTCCCAGCAACCTCGCTTTTGCTAATGGGCCTTAATGCCCCTGCCAGCTGCTTTGCCAAACCCACAGGATTGGGCGGGTGCGGGGGCACTTGGGCGGCCAGAACCGCTCCCCGGTCCCAGCCTGGCGCCCCCGCCCCCAAAGCTGAACCGATCGCGCACCAGGACGCCGGGGTCTGTTCATTCCCCCTCCTTTCCTGGCAAAAGTGCCTCGTCACCGCTTCTGCCCGCCCCCGCTGGGCTGGGAGAACCGTGGGGTGAGCTGGAAGATTTGGGGATGAGGGACCGCGAGGCGCCTCCCGAAGCAAATCTTTCGGACGCGGAACTTAAGGGGATCTGAGGTCAGGGGTCACGGAGGGGAAGGGAGCCCAAGCCTGGATGGACCTAGGAGAACGTGTCAGCGAGATTCACGTGTGTGCTCAGCCCAGGACTGGCCAGTGGGCGTGGCGGGGCGGTGGCCACACGGGAGGAGGCGGAGTCGTGGTTGCGTATAGGCGTGGCCTGCTGGTCAAGGGGCGGGGTCTCTTTGCATATCCAGCAGGCGGCGGGGCTGGGGCGGGGAGCCGAAGCGGGAGGGGCGCTCCCCCGCCCCTGGAACGGAATCCTCCCGGGAGCGGAGCAGGCTAGCGAGCTTGCATCCCGCACCATCCCTCGGCCCCCGGCCCTGGCCCGCGTCAGACCGAGCTGCCGCCGCCGCCACAGCAGCAGCAGCACTCGGGGATCCGGGCCCAGCCGGGGCCGCGGGAGGCGGGGGAGCCGGAGCCCTGGATGTCCCGCAGCGCGGCGGCCAGCGTGAGAAGGGCGGGAGAAGGGGGCTCGGGTGGGGGGCGGCGCCGCTGCTGATGTGGCGGAGGGTGGGAGGCGGCCGCGGCGCCCGGATGGAGAAAGGGTGCCAAGGCTGGGGAGGGTGGTCCTGGGTGGGGGTCCAGGAATCGGCTTCCCACCAAGCCAGATCTTGGGAGACAGGGGTCTCGGGCACAGGCCTTGTCTTGCCAAGGCTCTGGAGATACGGATCCCAGACACAGACCTCCCCCTCAAAAAAATCAAGGACAGGGGGACAGATTCTAGGTACAACTCCCTAGGCAAGATTTTGGGGATGGGGTCTGGGACGCAACCTCCTTATCAAGTCAAGGCCTCTAAGAGGGGATTCCAGACCAGACGCAATCCTTACCCCTCCCGGCCTGAGGGGCTCTAGGCAAGGTCTTGAGAATGGGGTCCCTGGGCACAGCTTCCCCACCAAGCCAAGGCCCAGGGGGATTCCTGGCACAGTCCGTCCCCAGGCCTCAGAGGCGTCGGGGCACAGCATCCCCCCATGCTTGGGCGGCGTCCCAGGAACAGACCCTTCTCAAAACAAGGTCTCTGTGCTTGGGACTCTATCCCCCCAAAGCCTGAATAAAATAAAGGGAATTTCAGGCAACCCCACACACAAAAAGGCTTGGTCAAGGGTCCCAGGGCACAGGTCTCCTGGGCCACCCTCTTTGTCCCTGGGGCCGCCCAGCTGTCTGGGAGGGGCCCCACCCACAGACAATGCACCGCCTCCCACTCCGGTTCTGGCCCCCCAGGCTCCAGGATTCAGGCTGGGCCAGGGGGCGGCTCCCCAGGGACCTGGTGCAGCCCTGTCTGTCTGCAGCGTCTGCGGTGATGATGGCTTTGTGTGTGGTACCTGGGGGGAAGCGGGGAAGCAAGCGATGGGGAGGTGGCTAAGAGTGTGACCCTGTGTTTTTGTGACTGTGGCTGCCTGTGTGTGTATGTGCGTGAGCTGCAACTGGTGACTCTGAGGAATCGTGTGTTTCGTGCTTGTGGTTGTGTCCGATAGCGTCTGTGATTGTGTCTCTGTATGTGACCCCAGCATTTGTGTGGCTGTGTATGTGTATATGACAGCTGCTCGCTCACTGTGCAGAACCCTGTACTTTTCAGTCTGTCTGTGTTTGAGTGTGTGCATGGTTGTGACTATGTGGTTGTGTCTTTGATTATGTCTTTTGTGACCCCATGTATGTACCTTGGTAACTCTAACTGGGTATGTGACAGTGTATCTATTGAGTAGGGGGTTGGGCATGTGTGTGGCTGACTGAAGATGTGGGTGGAGTTGTGACTATAAGTGGAGTTGTGTCTATGACTCTGTGTCCATGTGCGACTGTCCTAATGACTTCGAATGTTTGTGACTGTGTCTCTAACTGATTTTATATGTGTGTCACACATGTGTTTGTATGACACACAACTGTGCCTGCAACTTTAGGTGTATGACTGCCATTGTATTTGAAGTCACATTGTGCTTATGTGACAGGTTGTGTGCTGGCACTGTGACTTGTATGTTTACGGTTGTGTGTTCAAAGCCACATCTATGTGTGTGGCCGGGATTGTATAAATGACTACATCTAGGTCTGTGTGTTGATACTGAGTGATCTGTACACTTATAGTTGTGTACCTGTGATTTGGGTTATGTATTTGACTTGGAGTCTGAAACCCTGACAGACTATTAATAGTGGGTTATTTCACTGCATGTGACTCAAGCTATAGGTGTGTCTGTGTGTGGTGGCACCAGTGATTGTGTGTGTGTGGGGGGGATGTGTATGTGACTGTGGCTTCTGTATTTGTGTGTGACCTGCATGTCTGTGACCCTGGGTGACTCTATATACTTGTGTCTGTGTCATGGTCTGTAAGAGTGTGTGTCTGTAGCCGTGTGGCTGTTTGGGGTGGGTGGGTGGGTGTCCCCGTATGCGTGCTGGGTGGCTTATGTTTGAATCTGTGTGATTTGGTGACAGAGTGACTGTCTCCTGGCTCCACACATGACTATCCGGAACTGTGTCTTCTGTGTAAACGCAGCTATAAATGCTCTGTCTGGGTCACTGTATTTCTAAGCACATACCTGACTGTGTGCTTGTGTGTGTGAAATGGAAACTGTGTGCTGATGTCTCTGTGTGTGAGATATTGTGTGTCTCTCCACACGGGGGCTGTGATTGTATGTGGCCCCATACGTGTCGGTGTGACTTACGTGTTTGCAGGAAGAGAGACTGCATGTTTCTCTGTGATGGTCTGACATGGCACAGCTGGGGGTGGGATGGTGGGTGACTGTGAAATAGGTACCATGACCGTGATATATGGCTGGGTAACGTGGACACTCATGCTGTGGGACTTTGCATACATGACCGTTTCTGAAATGCGTATGGCTGTGACTCTGAGCCACTGACTGTCTGGCTGTGTCTGAGTGTGGCCGTCCTTGGGGAGAACTGTCTCTGGATGGCTTTATGCATGTCCTGAGTTTGTGTGCCCATTTCTCTCTAATGCACGGGCCGTGGCCATCGGGGTCTGTGCGTGTGCTTGGGTATAGAGAACCATCCATATACGTGTGGCTGGTACCATGACCAAGTGTGTGCCTCTACGACTGGGATGTATGGCTGTGTGACAGTGTGTGACCAAAAAGGTGTGTTGGTGTGACTGACACAGTTGGGGTTGAGTGTCCTTGTGCAGCTGTGTGCCGGTCGATGATTAAACACATGTGGCTGTGGCTGGGTGTGACTGGGTGTGACCAAATATGTGTCAGTATGTCTGCATGCATCCCTGACCAGATGTCAACAGGCAGCAGGGGAGCTGTATGACAAGTGTGTGTGCCTCAGAGCTAATAGGTGACCTCCCGCAGGGTGTGATTCTACACGGGTGGGTCTGTAATGTGAGTATCTTGGTTGGGTGCCCGAGGAAACAACTGTCATTGGTTGGCCATGGGCTGCCCCAGTGGGTGTGCCCGGACCCAGCTCTTTGTATATGGCAGAGAAAAGAGAAGTGCAAAATATCAGTTACTGATATGACCAGACGTTTGTGGCAGTGCCTGGGCAGCCTGGGACTCTACATACCTGTGGACAAATGGTCTGTAGCAGAGACTGTGTGTCTGTGAACTTGGATATGTGGCCAGGTATTTACAGTGGCTGTGACTGTTGATGTGCTTCTGTGTGATCCGGTGTGTGTCGCTGTGGTTGTCTCTGTAACTAATTGTGCAGAGCTGTGACCAGGTTCTAGGGACAATTGGGGACCGGAGTTGCATGTACACATGTGACTGTGTGTGTGCAGCCCTGGACATGTGTCTAGAGGGCAGGCCACCCCCCTTCACACCATCCCCTTGGGTACAGACAGCCTCCTGAGGCCAGGACATCCCCAACAGATGCTCCCAAAACACACCTACTCGTTCCTGGGCCCTTGCAACCAGGTGGCTGATTGCCTTAGTAACAGTTGCTATGACAACCAGGGCTCTCATCAGAGATTCTGAGATGAAGGGGGGTTGGCTGATGTCCAAAGAGGGGGTGAGGTAGGGGACTGCGCCCTATCCCAAGCCAGCTTCTCAACTTTTCCTCCCTCCCCTGGGCAGGGCGGACCCAGGAGTCCAGAGCAGCATCTGCCCCCTGCCCCCTGTGGGGCCCTGGGGCCCCCTGAAACCTCCAGGACGGAGCCAGGTGAGTGGCCAGCTGGGGACAGGGCGAAGGCTGAGTGAGGGGGTGGGTCTGCCTGGCATAGCCAAAGGAACTGTCCCTGCGGTCACACAGGCTTAATCACACTCACAAGTGGACACCCCCAAACGACTTCCCGGCACACCCAGTGACCTCGTTCACAGACACACCCACCTAGACTAGGTCTCACACACGCACACACACACTTGGACACTCAGACACACACCAACATCCCCACACCCACAGGTTCACAGTCACACAAACATACAGACACAATCCTAGACAACAGCCAGACTCCCTCACAGGTGAGCACAGACACTCACCAGATACAGACTCAGGGACTCTCAAGGGATGCAGTCTTGTACAGTCTCCCCAACAACACACACAGACCCACACTTTGCAGACAACAGCCACACTTTCACAAGCAGACACAGCCTCACAGACAGCACCCGTGTGCTCCTGCCTTCACAAACAGCTACACTTTTGCACACACAGTCTCACAAATAACACTCAGCACTCTCATAGACAACAGCCACATTCTCACACCATCACACCCTCACAAATAACACTCACAAACACACTCTCAAAGATGACAACCTCATGTCCTCACACACCCTCACAGATGCACGGTTGCATACAGACACACCCCCAGGACAACGCTTATGGACCCACATTCTCTGCAACAACACCCACCTTATCTGACCCAGACACACTCTCACAAACAACAGCCACAGACACACAGCCTCACCACCAACAGCTGCACTCTTGGACAGATGTGGTATCTTGGGTAACTCTCACAGACACACACTGTCATGGGCAGTGGTCATCAAAGACAATAGCCACATCTTCACACAGACACACAGCTTCAAAGACAACAGTCACGGACACACCCTTTCAAAGACAACAGCTTCATGCTCAAACACAGACCCATCCTCACAGGCAACATTCCCTGACACACACTCACCACCACTCTCACACATAGCTACTCTTCAGCCACGAGTTTCAGGGACCTACACTCACAGACGACAGCCACACTCTTGGACACAGACATCCCCTCACAGACAGCATTCACAGACACCCACTCTCATCAACAACCATTCTCAGACCCGCGTCCTTCCGTACAGCCTTCAGCTATATACACACTCACGGACAATAGGTGCATGCTCAGAACTAGACACCCTCACACACAACACTCAGGAACACACCAGGGAATTCCCTGGTGGTCCAGTGGGTGGGACTCTGTGCTTTCACTACCCAGGGCACGGGTTCGATCCCTGGTCAGGGAACTAAGATCCTGCGAGCCACGCAGTGAGGCCAAAAACAAAAAAAGGAACACACCAGCTGCACACTTGCTTGCACACACAGGCGGAGTCTCATCTGTTGGTGCTCTGTCCTAGGTGTCCCCTCACACTCCTCCTGGGACTCAGTATGGCTTCTCAGTCAGCGAAGGCTGTCTTAGTGACTGGCCACCACCTCCATCCCTACCTCTGACATCGCAGGTGCACGCCTCCCCAGGGGCCTCTGCCTTAGAACAGACACATTTGTCAGAGGGGCTGTATCTCAGAGTTGCAGAGACCCGCCCCTGTCCTCAACACCCTCTGGCCTGGGCTCTGAACCGCAATCCCTGGACCTTCTGAGTCCCCCGCATCAGACCCATGCAAGTCTCAACTCCTGTGCTCTCTGACCACCGCATCCCCTGACCTTGTACCCCTAAAACCCCTGACCTCGTGACCCCTGACTGCTATGCCCTCTAACCCCAATGTCCTCCACTGCCTTAACTTCCCATTACTTTGGATCATCATGCCTCTTGACTGTCACATCCCGAATCTCCAGACCCCTAAAAGCTGTGACTCACGACCACCCCCCCCCCACGCATCCCAGACCTCCCTGCCTCTTAGCCCCACGTCTTCTGAATCCCCACTGCCGACTCTCCCACTCCCCCGCCTTCCAGTTGCCCCCTTTGCCAGTATCCCCTAACTGCTGCCAGTCTGTGTTCCCTGGATGTCATGTCCTCTGACCCAGTGACCCCCTAACCCTGTAGCCCTACTGCCACGTTACCTGACCCCTTGCTCCCTGAGCCCTATTTCCCCCCACCTTGAGCCCCATGCCTCTGACCCTTGACTCGCACCCCTGTCTTCTGTCAGCAGACGGGGCGGGCACCATGAACAAGCTACGGCAGAGCCTGCGGCGGCGGAAACCAGCCTACGTGCCTGAGGCATCGCGCCCACACCAGTGGCAGGCGGACGAGGACGCGGTGCGCAAGGGCACGTGCAGCTTCCCGGTCAGGGTGAGTGGGCGGGGCCCGTGTGGGCGGGGCTGCGGCGGTGTGCGAGCTGTTCGCTGTGCGCGTGCGTGTCCAGTGTGTTGTCCGTCGCCCGGTGAGTTGGCTGAGACCGAAGAGACTTCACAGCCCCAAAGAACTGCGGATCCTGCAGAAGCAGGACCCCACGGCCCGAGTCCCTTAAAGTTGGGATTAGAAACCAAGACCCATTCTCTTGTGCCAGGAAAATATTACCTGGGGCGGGGGCGTCCCGCCTGGAGTCACGCTATTCTGTGGGAGCTCACAGTTTCCAGGGGGGCACTGGAAGGTCACAAAAATTCTGTAGCATTTGCAAAGCCCTCTACTGTTAAGTGCGTTCTGGTTTAGACCACCACGACCCTTTACAACATACACGAAAATTTATAAGGGAGACAGCAGGATTCAGGTTCAACTCTCCACTCATTCCCTTCCTGGTTGGGTGACAACAGACGATGGTCACAGCGCCTCCCCTCCCACCTTGTTTTTCCTTCCCCTAGAAGCCGACCTTGCGAGGGAGGGGCTGGTGGGAGGTGCAGGAAATGCTGGTGAGAGTGAGGACGGGAAGGCAGCCAGTAAAGCGTGTCTTACTAAACTATAGCTGTGAGCAACTGAGCTTGATGCCACTAGGGAACTGTGGGAAATCGAGCCATCCCACCCACGGGGTGAGGGAGCTGGGGCGTGTGTACCCCGGTTCCTATCAGTCATTGCCTGGGGCCAGTCCTCAGGCGCAGATGCAGACGCTGGCACTCAGAAGGACACCAGGGATGTGTTAAAGGCCAAGGATAGAGGCAGGGTGGGAATCATTACTCCATGATGTGCTTCAGTTTTCTCACCTGTATGTCTGGGATAAGAATGGGGTACCCAGACTTCCCTGGCAGTCCAGTGGTTAAGACTTTGTGCTTCCACTGCAGGGGGGCATGGGTTCCATCCCTGGTCAGGGAACTAAGATCCCACAAGCCATACGGCGCGGCCAAAAAAAAAAAAAAGGTCCCCACCTTGCAAAGTTGAGGTAAAGAGTAAATGAGTTCATTCATATGATGTGCTTAGGACATTGCGTGATGCATCGCAGCGGCACAGTGAGCGCTAGGAATGACTGATTACTGTGCTTGTTTCATGTTCTCCCATCCCCTTCGCACCAAGTACCTGGGCCACGTGGAGGTGGAGGAGTCCCGGGGGATGCACGTGTGTGAAGATGCTGTGAAAAAGTTGAAGGCGGTGAGTGAGAGGCTGGAGCAGGGAGGGGGCAAGGTCAGAGCAGAAGAGCCAGCCCTGACCACACCCTCTGTCCTCCTCCTCCACTCCAGATGGGCCGGAAGTCTGTGAAGTCTGTCCTGTGGGTGTCAGCCGATGGGCTCCGGGTGGTGGATGACAAGACCAAGGTAGGGGGCCCGTGGGCCTGGGAGTGGGCACTAACGGGCCCCTGTCCTCACCCTGCTCGAACGGGGCCAGGGACGCCTTCTCACCCACCTCTAGGATGTCCCTCCCTCAGGGACCTTCTAGGCTCAGCCGTGTGTTCCTGTAACATTTTGGCACCTCTCACAGTCATAATTCAGGATTGAGTCCTGTGGCTATTTGTGAGCTGGCGTGGATAGTGGGTGAGAGCACGGACCGTAGAGCAGCCACTTCAGCTCGGATCCCAGCTCACCCACTTACCAGCTGGGTGACCCTGGGCATGAGGGGTATGAGATTTAACCCTTCCGTGCCTCACTTGCCTCATCTGCAAAAATGGGGATAAAAATGGACCCAACCATTAAATGAGAAAGTATATGCAAATAGTTTAAAACTATGCCTGGTACAGCAGAAATGTTCCGATCAATGAATGTTAGCTGTTACGTGCTTATTGTCCGTCTACCTGGCCAGATGGGAGCACCAGGGGCCGGGATCCGGGTGTCTGTTTGCTCACCATTGAATTCCCTGCCCCTAGCACAGAGACTGCCCAAGGAGACAGCCAGCGCATGAAGACAGTTAGGTTAATGACTGAACAGGATTGACACCCTCCAGCAAGCTTTGACCGACTCCCGTCCAACTTGGGTCAGGCACCTCTTCTTGCTCCCTAAAGCCCCTGAGCCTCCCCGATCCCAGCCCTGAGCCCTCTGCCTGTGCCTCCCTCATTACAGCGTGGCTGTGACTCTGGCCTGTCTCCATCTGGTGATGAGTCTGATTCCCGCACTAAACTGGGAGCCCCATGTGAGCAGGGCCCACAGCTGTTTCAACAAGTGCAGGATCCCCACCCGGTTCAGGACAGGATATAGAGCAGACACAAAGGGAATATTAAGTGAATACATGAAAGACAGTACACATGCCTTTCCTGGCCTCCCTGGTGCCTCCCAGGACCTGCTGGTAGACCAGACCATCGAAAAGGTCTCCTTCTGTGCTCCTGACCGCAACCTGGACAAGGCTTTCTCCTATATCTGCCGTGATGGGACCACCCGCCGCTGGATCTGCCACTGTTTCCTGGCGCTCAAGGACTCCGTGAGTATCACCAACGCCCAAAGCCAGCTGACTGTCTCCCATGCCCTGGTGTCCCACGCCCAACCCCAGCCCGCTGTGTGGTATCAGGCGAGTCACTCACCTTACCTCTCCTCTCCGTGACCTCATCTGGAAAAGGGAGTGTATTCACAGCCCCTAACTTAGAGGATTATTGTGAGACTTGAGGGGGTTGATACAGAGTATTTGGAACAATGCCTGGCATATAGGAAGCACTCAGGAAAACATTAGTTCTCATCCTCCTCCTTGTTATCAATAGTTCTTCATGTTTCTCTAACTTTTCTCATTGAGGAGCATATACATACAGTAAAATGCGCAGATGGCCCAGGCACAGCTCCATGAATTTTTGCTTATTTTTAAACCTCACCCAAGTCAAGCTGTAGTTTCCTGCCCCCAGCAGCCCCCTTGGGCCCTTCTGAAACAACACCCCCCAGGGTACCCACTCTTCCTTCAGAGTTGATTCATTTTGCCTGTGGTTCTTTATATTTTTGGGGGGAGGGGGGCGTCAAGATCCCCTCTGAGAATCTGATGAAAGAGATAAATGGACTGTCTTCTGAGAAGCATTCTCACAGGATTCTGAGGCTTGTGACAGAAAACCCTCAGATACCAGTGATTTCGGTGAAACAGAAATCTGTGTTTCATGTGAAAGACATCCCTAGGCAGGCAGCACAGCGTTGGTGTGACTCCTCTCCACTCAAGGGCCATGGCTCCTTTTATCTTGTTGCTATGCTGGAGTATGGCTTCCACTCCATGATCCAAGATGAATGCGCATGCTCCAGCCTTCACATCTTCATCCCAACTACATAAAGGAGGGAAGCATGGAGAGGGGCACACTCTCTGCTTTTTGGGAGGTGTGTATTGGCCTTTTGTGACCTATTGGCCTTGTGTGACCAGCTTCTTTCACTTAGCATAATGTTTTCAAGGTTCATCCATGTCGTAGCATTGTATCAGTACTTACTCCCTTTATATGGCTGAATAATATTCGTATGGATATACCACATTTTGGATATACCATATTTTGCTTATTTATTCATCCATTGATGGACATTGGGTTGTTTCCACCTTTTGGCTATTATGAATAGTGCTTCTCTGGACATTTATATGCAAGTATTTGTTTGAATACTTGTTTTTAATTCTTCTGGGTATATACCTAGGAGTGGAATTGCTGGGTCATATAGTATGTTTAAGTTTTTGAGTAATTGCCAAGTTGTTTTCCTTGGTGGTGACACCATTTTACATTCCCAGTTGCAATGTATGAGGGTTCCAATTACTCCACATACTTGCCAACACTTTTTTTTTATTCTAGCCATCCTGTAGGTGTGAGTGGTATCTCATTGTGGTTTTGACTTGTATGTCGCTAATGACTAATGATGTTGAGCATCTTTTCCTGTGCTTATTGGCCATTTGTATATCTTTTCCAGAGAAATATCTATTCAAATCCTTTACCCATTTTTAATTGGGTTGTTTGTCTTTTTACCATTAAGTTGTAAGAGCTCTTTATATATTCTGGATACTAGGTGCTTATCAGTTACGTGATTTGCAAAACTTTTCCCCCATTCTGTGGGTTGTCTTTTCACTTTCTTTTTTTTTTTGGCCCCATGGCATGTGGGATCCTAGTTCCCCGACCAGGGATTGAACCTGCGCCCCCTGCATTGCAAGCACAGACTCTTAACCACTGGACTGCCAGGGAAGCCCCATCTTTTTGCTTTCTTGATAGTGTCCTTTGATGTGCAAATGTACACATTTTGATGAAGTTCAATTCATCAATTTTTTTTTGTTATTTCTGCTTTTGGTGTCATATCTAAGAATTCATTGCCAAATCCAAGGTTGTAGAGAGTTACCTCATGTCTCATTCTAAGAGTTTTATAGTTTTAGCTCTTATATTTAGGTCTCTGATACATTTTGAGTTAATTTTTATAAATGGTATGAGGTAAGAGTCCACCTTCATTTTTTTTTCACGTGCATACTGTATCCAGTTGTTCTAGCACCATTTGTTAAAGAGACTATTCTTCCTTCATTGAATGGTCTTGGCACCTTATTGAAAATCAATTGACCATAGATGTGTGGGTCTATGTCTGAGCTCTCAGTTATATTTCGTTGGTCTATATGTCTCTCCTTATGCTAGTATCACACTGTTTTTATTTATTTATTTATTTATTTATTTACTTACTTACTTACTTTTGGCTGCGTTGGGTCTTTGTTGCTGCGCACGGGCTTTCTGTGGTTGCGCCGAGCGGGGGCTACTCTTCGTTGCGGTGCGCAGGCTTCTCGTTGCGGTGGCTTCTCTTGCTGCGGAGTACGGGCTCTAGGCGCACGGGCTTCAGTAGTTGTGGCACGCTGGCTCAGTAGTTGTGGTGCACAGGCTTAGTTGCTCCGCAGCATGTGGGATCTTCCCAGGCCAAGGCTTGAACCCATGTCGTCTGCATTGGCAGACGGATTCTTAACCACTGAGCCACCAGGGAAGTCCCGTATCACACCGTTTTGATTACTTTAGCTTTGGAGTAAGTTTTTAATTTGGAAAGTGTGAGTTATTCTATTTTATTCTTTTTCAAAATTGTTTTGGCTGTGCTGGGTCCCTTGCAATTCCATATGAATTTCAGGGTCAGCTTTTCCATTTGTGCAAGAGTCCACTGGGATTTTGAAAGGAATTGCATTCAATCTGCAGAACACTTTGGGAGATATTGCCCTCTTAGCAATATTAGTCTTTCAATCCATGAACACAGGATGTATTTCCATTTATTTAGGTCTTCTTTAATTTCTTTCAACAGTGTTGTGTAGTTTTCAATGTGTATGTCTTTCACTTCCTTGGTTAAATTTATTCCGAACTATTTTATTATTTTAGATGGTATTGTAAATGGAATTGTCTTAATTTCAGTTTTGGATTGTTTGCTGTTTGTGTATATAGATATAACTGATTTTTTTGTGTGTTGATTTTGTATCCTGCAACTTTGCTGAATTTATTTATTTGCACTAACTGTGGATCCTTTTGATGTTCAACATATACGATCATGCCATCTGCAAACAGAGGTAATTTTACTTCTCTCTTTCCAGCATGGATGCCTTTTATTTCTTTTTCTTGTCCAGTTACTCTGCCTAGAACTTCCAATAGAGTGTTGAATAGAAATGATGAAAATGGCATTCTTGTCTTGTTCCTGATCTTAGGGAAAAGCTTTGTCTTTTACCATTGAGGATAATGTTAACTGTGAGTTTTTCTTTTTTCTTTTTTTAATATATTTATTTATTTATTTATATTTTATTTTTGGCTGCGTTGGGTCTTTGTTGCTGTGCCCGGGCTTTCTCTAGTTGCGGCGAGCGGGGGCTCCTCTTCGTTGTGGTGCACGGGCTTCTCATTGTGGTGGCTTCTCTTGCTGTGGAGCACGGGCTTCAGTAGTTGTAGCACGTGGGCTCATTAGTTGTGGCCCGTGGGCTCTAGAGCACAGGCCCAGTAGTTGTGGCACACGGGCTCAGTTGCTCCACAGCATGTGGGTTCTTCCCGGACCAAGGCTTGAACCCGTGTCCCCTGCACTGGCAGGCGGATTCTTAACCACATGCCACCAGGGAAGTCCTGTGAGTTTTTCACAAATGTCCTTTATAAGGTTGAGGAAGTTCCCTTCTATTCCAACTTTGTTGAGTGTTTTATCATGAAAGGGTGCTGGATTTTGTCAAATGCTTTTTCTGTGAGAATCGAGATGATCGTGTGGGGTTTTTTCTTCATTCTATTAATGTGGTTGATTGATTTTCATATGTTAAACCAAGCTTGCATTCCTGGAATAAATCTCACTTGATTCTTTTAATATTCTGCTGGGTTCAGATTGCTAGCATTTTGTTGAGGCTTTTTGTCCCCAAGTTTAACTTTAAGAGGTGGCTGAGCATCTTGTTTAGGGAACAGAAGTCAGACATACCTCATTAGAATCCCAACTCTGCCACTCGCTTGTTATAATGGGCATGTTGACTGAACCTTAATTTCTTCATCTGTCAAATGGGTTCATAAGATTGTCCACCTCCCGGCACTGTTGTGAGGATTCCATAAAAGGATGCAAATCAGGGCTCAGCCCGGGGCTATACAAAATTTCTGCTGACACATATGTGAGTTTCCCTGTGCCTGGCTTTGTGCTGCATGCCTTGCACATATTTGTTCACCTAATTCCTGCAACAACCCTGTGAAGTGGGTGCTGTTAGAGCCCCCATTTTACAAATGAGGAGCCTTGGGTACTGGGAAGTGATTTTCTTGAGATCACATAGCTGGGAAGTGGGAAGCCAGCATCAATCCCAGGCTCTCTGGCCTTGGCGTCTCTCAAGTAGGCACTCAAGAAACAGGGGTTGTTGTTTTTACCCCCAGTACTTTACTACAAAATGTTTTCAAGCATGCAGCAAAGTCGAAAGACTTGTTCAGTCACCAGTCACCTGGACACCCCCCACCCAAATCCTGCCATTAACATTTGTCTGGGCTTACTTTATCACTTATCTCCGCATCTTATTTTTTGATGCATTTCAAAGTCACAGACATCAGAATTCTTCCCCTAGACACTTCAGCATGCATACCATTAAGTAGAATTCATATTTGTTATCAGCTCTTTTTCTTTTGAAGCGAAATACATGCTGACCACAAACCTTAAGTGTACATTTGCTGGGTTTTGACAACTGTATACACGCGTATAACCCAACCCCCCCATCAAGATCTAGAACAATTGCCACCACCCCAGACTGTCCCCTCATGCTCCTTCTCAGTCAGTCCCTATGCCCACCCCTAAGAAACAACCACTGTTCTGATGTTTTTCACCATAGATTAGTTTTGCCCATTCTGTAACTACATGTAAGTGGAGCCATTCAGGGACTTCCCTGGCAGTCCAGTGGTTAAGACTTCACCTTCCAATGCCGGGGAGTGTGGGTTTGATCCCTGGTTGGCGAGCTGGGATCCCGCATGCCTTGCGGCCAAAAAACCAAAACATAAAACAGAGGCAATATTGTAGCAAATTCAATAAAGACTTTAAAAAAAATGGTCCATATCAAAAAAAAAATCTTAAAAAAAAAAAAAATGGAGCCATACAGTATTACACTCTTGTCTCTGGCTTTTGTCCCTCATTTTGCAGATGTGCACTGAGGCCCAGAGAGGTGAAGGGACTCATCCGGAGTCACCCAGCATCCAGCTGCTGGACCCCGGGGCTCCTGGCGTCCGGTCTGCACTGCACAACGTCGCTAATCCTGCCCCAACCTCTTCCCACAGGGCGAGAGGCTGAGCCACGCAGTGGGGTGTGCGTTTGCGGCCTGCCTAGAGCGGAAACAACGGCGGGAGAAGGAGTGCGGAGTCACGGCTGCCTTCGACGCCAGCCGCACCAGCTTCTCCCGGGAGGGCTCCTTCCGCCTTTCCGGGGGTGGGCGGCCGGCTGAGCGAGAGGCTGCCGACAAAAAGAAAGGTGGGCGCTGCCCGGAGGGCGGGGTGGGGGGGCTGGGCACCGAATGGTCCCAGGGTGGGGCCAAGGGATCCAGATTGGGGGGAGAGCTGCAGAGGTACAGGGGCTCTACAGTTTACAAAGCAAAAAGGAAACACACACACACAAAACCCAAAACAACAAAAATTTTTTTAATTAATTTATTTTATTTTTGGCTGTGTTGGGTCTTCTTTGCTGTGCACCGGCTTTCCCCTAGTTGCGGAAAGTGGGGGCTACTCTTCGTTGTGGTGCGCGGGCTTCTCATTGCAGTGGCTTCTCTTGTTGCGGAGCACGGGCTCTAGGTGCGCGGACTTCAGTAGTTGTGGCTCGTGGGCTCTAGCGCGCAGGCTCAGTAGTTGTGGCGCATGGGCTCAGTAGTTGTGGCGCATGGGCTCAGTACTTGTGGCACATGGACTCAGTAGTTGTGGCTCGTGGGCTCTAGAGCACAGGCTCAGTAGTTGTGGCGCATGGGCTCAGTAGTTGTGGCACACGGGCTCAGTAGTTGTGGCTTGCGGGCTCTAGAGTGCAGGCTCAGTAGTTGTGGTGCATGGGCTTAGCTGCTCTGTGGCATGTGGGATCTTCCTGGACCAGGGCTCGAACCCGTGTCCCCTTATTGGCAGGCGGATTCTTAACCACTGCACCACCAGGGAAGTCCCCCCAAATTTTTTTAAGTAAAAAATACAAAGCAAAGCACCAACCACAAAGTTTGGTTACAGTTTATAAAGCGTACTTCAGTTTAAGGAGTCCTCTGGGCAATCTTCTGTTGGCCACAAATCCCAGCAAAGCTCACCGAGAGCTTTATTATCTGCTAACCCAGGGAGGTTCCCAGGCTTTTCAAACTGTGTATCCACCCTGTTAATGGGTTGTGAAGTCAGCTTGCTGGGTTGTGGTTAGCATTTTAAGAAATGAAATGGAAAAGAATAGAAAATATCAGAGTAATTGAATGTAGTAAGGGTAAGTATAGTTCAATGATACTTTTATGTCAGTATATCTGTTTGTGTGTGTGTGTATGGAATGGGTTACCATGTGAACGGTATTTCTTATTCTGGGTTGCCGTCGTGAAAGTTTGAAAAACTTTTCGGTAAACTCTAACATTCTAGGTCAAAGGCAAATAGTTTATAAGTTCTCAAACTGTGGTTTTTAAATATACGTGTATTATGTGCTGAGTCAAAATGTAATTTTTAATTTTATTTTACTTTTTTTTACTGTTTCTAGTTTTTACATTTTTGGAAAACACTGCTTAGAATTTACAAAGAATCCTGAATTGGGATTCAGGATAAAGGAGACTGAAGAGATTTGACAAATATTAATAAATGCAATGTGTGATCCTGAATTGAATCCTGGATATTGTATATATAGATATACATTCAACATTCAATCCAATATATATACATATTGAATATATGTATATAAAATATATACATTGGAAAAAAATATATATATATATATGAACATCCATAAAGGACATGAGTAGACCAGTCAGGGAAATTAGAATATGGACTGTAGACTAGCTAACAGTATCATATCCATGTTAAATTTCCCAAGTAGGAAGTTGTCCTGTGGTTCAGTAGGAGTCCGTCCTTGTTCTTAGGTACATGCTGAAGGTTTTAGGGTTGGGTAAGCTGTCTGCAGCTTAGTCTTTTTTTTTTCCCTTGCTGTTTATTTTATACATAGTAGTGTACATCCGTTAGTCCCAAACTCCTAATTTATCCCCTCTCCCTCTTCCCCTTTGGTAACCATAAATTTGTTTTCTATGCCTGTGAGTCTATTTCTGTTTTGTGAATAAGTTCATTTGTATCTTTTTTTTAGATTCCACATATAGGTGATATCACATGATATTCGTCTTCCTCTTTCTGACTTACTTCACTTAGTATGATAATCTCCACGTCCATCCATGTTGCTGCAAATGGCATTATTTCATTCTTTTTTTATGGCTGGGTAGTATTCCGTTGTATATATATTACCACATCTTCTTTATCCATTCATCTATTGATGGACATTTAGGTTGTTTCCGTGTCTTGGCTATTGTATGCAACTTACTCTTAAATCATACTGAAAAAAGATTATGGAAGGAGAGACAGATCAAATACTGTAACAAGTTAACACTTGTTAAGAGTTAACAAGTGTAACAAGTTAACACACGAGAACATGTGTGCTGCTTGTTCCATTATTACATCTTTTCTGTAAGTTTAAAATATTTCTAGCTGAAAAGTTAGGAAAACAAGTTTTTATCACTTGCTAGAATATTAGAGTTTACAACATATGTTTTTCTTGGTAAACTATGTGACCATTTACAAACCTCTTGACAAAGTTAAGGAGTTCTTCACAGCTTACAAAATATTTTGCTGTTTACATCATCTATTAGAATTTATAAAGAATTTTATCATTGGCAAAGCAGATTACAAAGTAAAGTTAACAGAGGGCCTAAGTACATATATTTTTTTTAGTGAAAACCTGTCTTTTATATATATATATTTATTTATTTTGTTGCACTGGGCCTTAGTTGCGGCAGGCGCGCTCCTTAGTTGTGGCATGTGACTCTTAGTTGCTGCATGCATGTGGGATCTCGTTCCCTGACCAGCGATCGAACCCAGGCCCTCTAGTAGGAGTGCGAAGTCTTAACCACTGCGCCACCAGGGAAGTCCCTATATGATATTTTATTGTTTGCAAAAGAACACATTGACTACACTGAGTTTACTATTTATATGGGATATTAGAATTTACAAAGAATGTCATGCTTTAGAGTTTGCAAAGGATTTTGCTGTTTCCAAAGGATATTATACGTTCCAGGTACTTTGGATTGTAGAAAGCACTTGAGAGCTTGCACTGCAAAAATGAGAGTTTACAAAGTGTGGTATATGATTTGCCGAACACATCACAGTGTTTAGCCGATGATGCACTGATTCACAGTCTCAAGGCACCGCACGTTCACAAAGAGCTCTGTTCAGGAGTTACGGAGCAGTGCACTTTCCACAAAGTTGTTTACCAAGCTTTTGTGGGATTCCAGAGCGTTGAACATTCACTGCCTCAACTGACCCTCTCAGGAGATTAGGGAAGGCAGCAGAGGGATGTTTATCCCAGGTTTAGTTGGGGAAACTAGAGCCCGGAGAGGGGAGGAGACTTCCTGAAGCCCAAGGTGGTGGGGGGCAGAGGTGGTTTCCCAGTTCCAACCTGTCCCGGGCTGTTTCCACTGGCCCCAGCCTGGCCTGGGTGAGAGCCTCACCGCCCCCTCATGGAAGATGGGAGAAGCACTGGGCAACCTCCCTGCCCTCTTTGGGCCTGAGTTTAACCTCACTAGCATTCAGGCAGCGGCTCAGGTGAGGCCTTGATGGGAGGATGGCTGTGTGTTTGTGTATTGGCAGGGGTGGGGAGA
Source organism: Balaenoptera physalus (assembly GCF_965194825.1). NCBI lineage: Eukaryota > Metazoa > Chordata > Mammalia > Artiodactyla > Balaenopteridae > Balaenoptera > Balaenoptera physalus. The sequence continues at coordinate 12,762,549 of NC_138900.1, forward strand.
CCCTGGCTTCTTATGCTGAGTGGGGAGACCAGGTACCTGCAGAGGACTGAGAACAGCCCCAGAGGGGAGGGAGCCCAGGCTGAGGGGCTGAAACAATCTGGAAAACTCCTCAGAGGAAGAAGTATGCCAAGCTAGGTCTAGAACAATGGGTAGCAACTGGAGGACGGGAGGAGGTACTTGAGGTGGGAAGAATGGTGGGAGGTGACAGAGAACAGAGCAGATGGAATGATGGAGGAAGACAGCATGATGTGGAGAGACCAGGCCAGAGGGAGAGACGGGTTAGTGCAGTCATCTGGAACTCAGACTCTGGAGTCAGCCTGCCCCTTCCTTCACAGTATGGCTCAGGCAAGTCACTTGCCATTTCTGGGCCTCAGTTTCCACATCTGTAAAATGGGGATAATGATAATATCAACCTCACTGGGTGGTTGTGAAGACTGAATGAATTAATACTTGCAAGGCACTTGGAACAATGCCTGATACATTGGTCATGCACCAAAAAAGTGTTTGTTAAATTAATTAGAAAGGGAGACAGAAGGTCTCAGAGGGAGAAATAGCAGAAGCAGCAGAGGAAGATGGATGGGGGACAGAAAGCTTGAGACACACAGAGGGTCAGGTTGGGTGACGACTCCCCCACGGGCCTCCTGGGGAAAGTGGTCCTGGCTTGGGTGGGGATGAGAGACATTTGGGGGCTCTGACCAGCCTGTCTTGAGGGCAGGGCACACTGGGTGAGGAAGGCAGCATTGGAAAACAATCAAGGGGTCTGGGTAGGAGAGGCCTCCAATGCCAAGGTGAGCTATCTAACCACCTGTCTCACCCATGTCTCCAGCAGAGGCAGCAGCTGCCCCAACTGCGGCTCCTGGCCCTGCCCAGCCTGGGCACGTGTCCCCAACACCGGCCACCACATCCCCTGGCGAGAAGGGTGAGGCGGGCACCCCAGTGGCTGCAGGCACCACTGCGGCTGCCATCCCCCGGCGCCATGCCCCCTTGGAGCAGCTGGTTCGCCAGGGCTCCTTCCGTGGGTTCCCGGCGCTCAGCCAGAAGAACTCACCTTTCAAACGGCAGCTGAGCCTACGGCTGAATGAGCTGCCATCCACGCTGCAGCGCCGCACTGACTTCCAGGTGAAGGGCACAGGTGAGCCTGGGGCTCTGCAGGAGGGAACATCGGGATCAATGCCGCTGTCTGTTGTAAGCAAGAGATGGAGAAGAGGTGGTGCACACCATGATTTTTTTTTTAACATCTTTATTGGAGTATAATTGCTTTACATTGTGTTAGTTTCTGCTGTATAACAAAGTGAATCAGCTATACATATACATATATCCCCATATCCCCTCCCTCTTGCATCTCCCTCCCACCCTCCCTATCCCACCCCTCTAGGTGGTCACAAAGCACGGAGCTGATCTCCCTGTGCTATGCAGCTGCTTCCCACTAGTTATCTGTTTTACATTTGGTAGTGTATATATGTCAATGCCACTCTCTCACTTCGTCCCAGCTTACCCTTCCCCCTCCCCGTGTCCTCAAGTCCATTCTCTACGTCTGCGTCTTTATTCCTGTCCTGCCCCTAGGTTCTTCAGAACCATTTTTTTTTTAGATTTCATATGTATGTTAGCATGTGGTATTTGTTTTTCTCTTTCTGACTTACTTCACTCTGTATGATAGACTCTGGGTCTATCCACCTCACTACAAATAACTCAATTTAGTTTCTTGTTATGGTTGAGTAATATTCCATTGTATATATGTGCCACATCTTCTGTATCCATTCATCTGTCGATGGACACTTAAGTCACACCATGATTAATTAGCACTGCCTGCCACAGGCAAAGGAGAGGAGCAACATGTGATCAATTAGCAATGTCTGCCATCAGTCTGGGAGAGGAGAGAGGTAGTGTAAGCTGTGATCAATTAGCAATGTCTGCTCCAGGCAAGGGATAGCAAAAAGGTGGTGTAAGTCACGATCAGTTAGTACTGTCTGCTGTAGTTAGGGACATGAGAGCAGTGGCATATGTCATGATTGATTAGCAAGACTTCCATGGGCAAGGGAGAGGAGAGAAGCTGCCCAGATGCCATGTTTTTGCTCAAGAGGAGACTGAGGCACCATAAGCTAATGCTCCCTCCAAGCTTTTGGCCAGTAGAGCCGTGAGATCTGGCCAGGTCAAGAGTCCAGGTTCAGAGGAAAGAAGGATTGTGATTAACAATGTCTGCCTAGGGCAGGGAGAATAGCGTGATGACAGACATCATGATCTCCTTACAGTATGTGACTTGAGCAAGAGAAAAGAGCGAGGTGGCACACCACATGATTGATTAGCAAAGTTTGCCATGGGCAAGCGAGAAGAGAGAGCAGGAGTATTATGTTTTGCCCAAGAGATGACTCCCAGAATTTGGCTTATGGAAGCATGAGGTGAAGGGCACAAGTGAGCATGGGGATCACGGGGTCAGGGTGCATAGTGATGGATTCGTGATGTCGCTTCTGGGTAAAGGATTGTGCAGAGGCAGCACCCATCATCATCCATTAGCCATGTCTTCGAGGGAAGATGGAATTGCAAGGACCAGTCCTTTCTTTCAGCATTTGGCCAGTAGAGCCACCAGGCTCTACTGGTGAGGGGTAAGGTGAGCAAAGAGTTCGATGGGAGAAAAGCATCCTGTTTGATTACTAATGTCTGCCATGGACCAGGAAAAGGAGAGAGATGGCATATGTTGTGATTTAAAAATGTATGCCATGGGAAAAAGGGAAGAGAGAGGTGGCATGGAACTATGTTTTGCCCGAGGGACACAGGCAGGAGAGCTGCCTTTCCTCCCAGCTGTCAGTGAAGTCATGTGGTCTGGCCCGCTCTCCTGCTTCCATATGCCAAATCCGAGACACCTACCCCTTATGGCCCCGGGGACTGGTGTGGGAGGTGTTGATCTGTATCCAGGAGGCTGGGCTACTGCAAAAGGTGACTGCTGAGCAGATGCCAACGCTTGTTGAGAATGACGCTCGCTCACTCCATGTTGTGCAACATCCCGTGTACTGCATGCACCCTCAGATTTGCTGTCCTCATTAAGTAACCTGCCGTTAAGCACACCCCCAGGGCTGTCACACCTGCTCCCTGAGAGGTGGCAGGCACCCCAGACTTTATTTAGAAGCCCCGCGTGCCAGTAGCCAGTTGCCCACTTGCTTGGATGTAACTTGCCACACAAAAATTTCACGGACTCACACAGATGTCCCACTCCACTGCGGGTGTCACACACACTCAGAAGTCACACACTTAGTCGTGGGCAATCAAAAATCACACACACTTGGAAGTTGCAGGACCAGGTGTTACCATTACACACACTTAGAAAGCACATATCCAATACAAACTACTGTATATAAAGTAGGTAAACAACAAGGCCCTACTGTATAGCAGGGAACTATTATATTCAATATCCTGTAATAAACCATAATGGAAAAGAATATGAAAAAGAATATATATGTATATATGTATAACTGAATCACTTTGCTGTACACCAGAATCTAACACAACATTGTAAACCAACTATATTTCAATAAAAAAGAAAGAAAGAAAGCACATATCCAGATGTCCCATTCAGAAATCACACACACAGATTAACACACGCTCACGAACGACACACCTGGATTCACACAAACTTGTGTGAATCACAAGTCACATATGCTAATTCATGCCGAATTCCATACATCACGCAGGCAGATTGGCTCACGCTGGGGAATCACAATCGGATGCCACAACCTGGATTTCAGTCACACTCAGATGCCACCCCCCAGAAGCTGCACACCCATTTGGACTAACAGGCACAGTCATCATAGAAATGACCTGGAAGGCACCTACTGTCCCACCTCAGCAGCCCCACGTCACACCTGCTGACTCCTACAGCTAGTTTCTTTCTGATGCTCACAGAGCATCACACACACTCCCTTGGAGGTAGCCACTCGCTGAGCTGTCACAGGCACTTGTCACACACCACACTTGACCATCCTCTTGTTTATTTGGATGGTGCCTTTGCTCATCCTAAGCCCTCACGAGGCCACCACACCTGCTCAGCGTGTCCTGTCTTGCAGGCACAGGTGCATCTCTGCCCTCATGACATATGTTATGGGCCAGGCCTGGTGGGACCCCACTTCTGCACGCAAAGCAAGACAGATGATCCCCAGCCAGTGACCAGCAGCGTGGCCAATATCCATTCTGACTAGTCAATGCTCTTGCCATACATGTGGTTGAACACTTTTTATTTATTTTTTTGGCCGCGCCACGCGGCTTGTGGAATCTTAGTCCCCTGACCAGAGATTGAACCCGGGCTCCGGCAGTGAAAGCACCAAGTCCTAACCACTGGACCGCCAGGGAAAATTCCCTGAACATATTTTTAAATTAATACATATTGGTAAGCATTTAAAATATTTCTTCCGGTTTGCGGCTACATACAGCTCTTGAGGTCCTCCTTGGTTTGGGATCCCTGTGACTGTCTGCCATCAGATGTCACACACTACTTGGCTGTTGTACCACTCAGACGTCACACACACACACACGTGCGCAGTTACCATTTTTGTGGCCATGGCCACTTAGTTACTGCAGAGTGGACCCTCCGACCCACACACCTTGTGAGGGCCACCTGCGGGGATGGGGTCAAGGGCAGAGCCTGGGCCTGTCCGCTGACCTCCACCCTCTTCCCTGACTTGCCAGTGCCTGAGATGGAGCCTCCCAGTGCCAGTGACAGCGACAGCATCAGTGCCCTGTGTACACAGATCAGCTCATCTTTTGCCAGTGCTGGACCACCAGCCCCAGGGCCACCGCCAGCCTCAACAGGTAAACTCAGCCCTTCTCTGGGGGCAGATGCCCTGCAGTGCCCCTCCTGCATCCCCCTGCTCCTTTCAGGGCTCCTGCAGAGACTCTGGGAATCTTGGAATCCCACAGGCTTAGAACCACGGGTCATCTAAGAGCCATGGGATTACCATAGAACCATGGATCATTTAAGAGCTATGGGGTCATCCTAGAATCATGGGATCAATCACTTTAGAACCATGGACCATCTTGGAACCACGGGGTCATCTCAGAGCCGTGGGGTTCATCCTAGAACCATGAGATAACATAAGAATTATGCGGTCACCTTAGAACCATGGGATCAGTTTTTAAACCTTGCTGTCTTAGAACCATAAAATCTAGAAACCTACAGCCTTTGAATCACAAGATATTAGAACCTAACAGATTTGGAGCCAGGAAACCTTGGAATCTTACAGCCTTAAAAGAGTGCTCGCTGAGAAAATAGTGCCAAGGAATCACCTTAGAGCCACGTGCTTATCCTAAAACCGTGGAAGCACCTTGGAATTACAAACAATGTAAATTTAGAACCCTAGAATCTTAGAAAACACAAACTTAAAAACACTGAAACTTACCCACTATGCTAGAATAGTACACTCTGAGAAAGATCCATGCAATCTTAGAATCTTAGCCTCCTAAGACAATACACTGTCAAAATATTAGAGCCAAGGGTGATATTAAAAAATATTTAATAACAGGTTTGCTACTGACCAATCAGAAGGGAAGCCGGCCTGGGTGATTGTCAGTCGTGCCTATACTTTTTCATCTTAGGACCTTAGAATCTCAGAAATGAATTTTCGTAGCACTGCATGACCTGTGGTCCAGGATGGTCAAGCCATCTGCCCAAAGCCCATGCAGCTAATGAGAAGCAGAGCTGGATACAAGGCAGGTGGCCTGGTCCAGAGTATGATCCCCAGCCTGGGGGTCTCTCTGCGGCAGCCCATGCCCCCTAACTGCCCCTCTCCTCTCTCCAGGGACTTCTGCCTGGGGTGAGCCCTCCGTGCCCCCTGCAGCCGCCTTCCAGCCTGGGCACAAGCGGACCCCTTCAGAGGCCGAGAGGTGGCTGGAGGAGGTGTCCCAGGTGGCAAAAGCGCAGCAGCAGCAGGCAGCCTCGGTGCCTGCCGTGCCCCCCGGCCTGCAGCCCTTCCCCGCCCCCGTGGGGCCCTTCGACGCCGCACCTGCCCAGGTGGCTGTGTTCCTGCCGCCTCCACACATGCAGCCCCCTTTTGTGCCCGCCTACCCGGGCTTGGGCTACCCGCCCATGCCCCGCGTGCCCGTGGTGGGCATCACACCCTCACAGATGGTGGCCAACGCCTTTTGCTCAGCCGCCCAGCTCCAGCCCCAGCCTGCCACCCTGATTGGGAAAGCTGGGGCCTTCCCACCCCCTGCCGCACCCAGCGCCCCTGGGGGCCAGGCCCGTCCTCGCCCCAATGGGGCGCCCTGGCCCCCAGAGCCAGCACCCGCCCCGGCCCCTGAGTTGGACCCCTTTGAGGCCCAGTGGGCAGCGTTAGAAGGCAAACCTGCTGTAGAGAAGCCTTCCAACCCCTTCTCGGGCGACCTGCAGAAGACCTTCGAGATTGAACTGTAGCCCGAGCCACCCCATCATCTCCAGGAGCCCCACACCTGGGAGTGGAGGCCCAGCCTCTCCCCAGTCCTGCTCCCTGGGGCTGCACCCTCCTGACGACCTCTCTAACCCTTCTCTCGACCACCTCCCACAACCAGTACAGAACCGACATTGTGACGCCCAGGTTGCGATGGGATGGAATTCAGGGACGGACCCAGCCTGGCTAAGGGACCCATTTCTCTGCCAGACTTAGGCTGGCATGGCCCCCTCTCCCCGGACCCCAGACACAGGGGGATGGCCACAGTCCCACCGAGTGCCCTCTGTTCAAGCTGTATTTCCCAGTTTCTGTTGTTGACCTTCTACCTTCCAGTATTGGGTGGGATGGAGGAGGGATGCCCACCTGGGGGCCCTCCTCAGCCCCAAACGAGTGCCCACCCCAAGTTCGGTCATTCCCCCTGCCCCCATACACAGCACAAGCGAAGGGCTTCCTCCTGCCCACCTGCTGCGTTCACTGCCAATGCTGTACTCACCCCTACCACCCCTCCCCTCCCCTTGGGGGCCCACATGTTCTTTGGGCCAGGGTCTCATGGGGGTAGGGGGCCAAGTTGGGGGCCCAGGAGGCAGGTAGGGGGAAGGGGAAGGGGAAGAAGATGCCCAGTTACCTCACGTCGGTGCCCGCTGGGGAGGGGTCCGGGAAGAAGGAAGGGGGTGCCTGGCGGGTACTTTTCTATCTTTTATTTCCAGATTTTTTTGTATCTAAACTTGCAGATTTGTATTATACAAGGACAGCCAATAAAGGAAGAATATAATGGTGCCCCTCTAGAAGGCAGGGTGTGTGTGCAGGGGGGATGGTGTGGAGACAGAGCCTTTCCTCCTGTGTCATCTCCTAAAACCAGAGGGAGTAAAAAGGGTCTCCCTGCATATTCACCTCTGAGTCGTAGCATGGGAGCAGGTAACACTGACCCAGCACTCAAGAAGTGGGTTATTAATGGGTACCCCAAATTAATCACTCCATTTCTGATTCTTATAGATTTTGAAACAAGGAATTAAAATAACATATAATCTGCTGCTAATAACTTCAGTATTAAAATTTTAAATAATTATGTTTGGAGTAGCATATCTTCGAGCTGGCGAATTCACGTTTCAGCAACTGCATTTTCCGTAACTTAGGCCAAAGTGTCATCTGACGTGGCAGCACGTTTTTAAGTCTCTCTGTTGTTTCTTGGGTTCCTTGATACAATCTACAAAGTTATATATTTTAAAATATATAATATCTAAATTATATATTTAATTCTTTATAGCTCTCTAAAATGATGAGATTGGTTTCGTGAAACCCAACATTATATCCCCATTTGATAGATCAGGAAGTTGAGTCGCTTACCCAAGGTCACACATCTGATTAGTGGGGGAGCTGGGATTCAAGCCGAGCTTCTGGTCGACCTCAAGGCCAGTCACTGAACCACCAGGCTGTGAGGGAACAAGCCTAGGGTCTGCCCTCAAGGGTTTACATTACAGCCCACCAACCGGCTGGATCCTGGACTAGGGGACCTGTGACAGATGGCTCGCCAGGGCACCAAGGGGGTCCCAAGGGAGCAAGCAAAGGACTCTGCTTGAAAAGAGCCACTCTTTCTTAATCCAAGCCTTTGCAGATGTCATTTCCTCTGCCTGAAACACCCATTCCTGACACTGCACCTTCTCCCAGAGGAATGCTACTCATTCCTTTTTTTTTTGTATTGCAGTTTGCTTAATTTTCCCCCAATAATAGAATGTCCTGGATGCCATTTCATACAGATGAGCCACATATAGATCTGTGTCACCTCTCTTTTAACACTTCATAGGATGCTACTCATTCTTCAGGCCTCAGCTCAAATATCTCCCCTTCTTAGAAGTGGAGCCTCTTCCAAGGCCCCGCCCCCATCCAATCCTTTCAAAGCGCTACGACCCATCAGGCTGAGTCAGGAGCCCTCCGCTCCGCTTGGATCCTACAGGGCCCTGTGCTTCCCGCATCCTGGCCCTAACTCCTCTCTGTTTCCCCCAGCGCAGGCCTGACCCATTCTGGGCTGTCACTATCTGGCCCCCCACTGGACTGTGTGTGAGGGGTGGGTCTGGGGCTGCCTCGGTCACTCTGGTGTCCAGGCACAAGGCCAGAGAAGAGGCAATCTCAGCAATTCACCGCTACAAACCGCTGGCGAGTGAGAGGGGCAGAAAAGGCCTAGGACTTGGAGATGATTCGAACTACTGGACTGATGGAAAAACAGGCGACGCAGCACACAGAACATCAGGGACAGAGTCAAGACCGTCTTCCATGCCAGAGGCTGATCTTTACACAAAACCATTCTTCGCTGTGCCCAGAGCAGTCTTTCTCAGACACCCCTCCGTGCCCACCCCCCCTCCCCCCCACACACACCCCAATCCCCGTAGAAGCAGATGTTTTGGGCCCGCGGAGCTCCACGGATCCCTTATCTCCCGAGGACCCCCCACGGACTCCTCTTAGCCAGTTTCCCCATCTTCCCTCCCACACCCGATGGAAACTCTCGCTCTTCACGGCGCTTCCCTCTCCACAGAGACCATGGATCTGGGATTAACCTCCCACTCTCACTTCCCCCAAGCTTCGGCTCTCTCAGAATAGACCCGGGGACGTGGAGTCAACGCACCAGCCCAACCCAGTGCCCTCGTCCCACCTAACACCACGTGATGCACTCCTCCCCCACCCCACCCCCACCCCCCATAGAGGGCTTGCTTAGAGCGACGTCCAGCTCAGGCGGCTGCAGCGCCCCCTTCCTGGTTCGCTTTGGAAAGCTCCGCCCCCCAGGCGCCTCCTCTCCAGGAACCACCCCGGGCGGCGAGGACTATTTTGGAACCTTCCACGCCAGACTGCGCTTAGCGCCCCGCCCCTTTCCGGAGCTCTTTGGAAAGCTCCGCGCTGCGCTGCGCTGCGGCCTCCCGGGGACCAAGGACAGACCCCGCCCCACTGGCGATCTGCTGCTCCACGGGGCTGCTTCCGCCACCCTATGAAGGGCCACTCGCCGCCCGTGTTGCCTCTGTCTCTTCGGAAACATTCCCCCGACAAACAACCCCCCGCCCTCAAGGCGCCTCTCGGACCTCGGGCTCCTGCAAGGCCAAGGGGATCACGGTAGAGTCTCCCCGAGCGCAGTAGAACAGCACCCCCGTGTGGCCCTGTCCTTCGGAACCCGCGGAATGGCCGGATTCGTGGGCTGCAGCAGAGACCCGCCCGACCTATGCTAAGGTAGAAAAAAGTGTTTAAAAAAAAAAACTAGCGTCACAGTCATGGACAACATCATCCTTCAGGGTCTGGCTCAGGCGTTCACTCCGCTAGGAAGTGCTCCCTGATTCCTCCCATCTGGATCTCCGACGTCCCCCCTGTGCTTCCCCTGTCTATCCTGGCCCTGACCCCTGTGCTTGTGTCTCCTCCATCCATTCTGGCCCTGACCCTCTGGGCTGTCACTGGGCCTGTGAAGCCAGCGACAAGAGCTGTCTTAGTCACCACTGTGTCCCCAGCATCGCCCAGGGCAGCACAGAGTAAGGTTCAGACGACCTGCAGGGCACCTCCTAGGGAGCATTCATTTAGTCCCTCACACGTATTTTGCTTAGTTTTGTTTAACAGTTTTGTTGAGGTGTATTCTACATGTCATAAAATTCACCTGTTTTAAGTGATGTAACGATGCTGAGTGATTGTTTCTGCAGAGTTGTACAGCCATCATCACAATCCAATTTTTTTTTTAATTTATTTTTTACAATCGAATTTTAGAACATTAACGTCACCCTAAAAAGACCTCTTGTGCCCACTTGCAGTCAATTCCCATTCCCATTCCCAGCCTCAGCCGCAGGCAATCACTGATTACTTCCCTTCATTATGTATTCTTTTCTTCATTTTACAAGCATTTTCGGAATACTTGCTTCTATGAGGTATTGTGTGCTGAGGATACACAATGACACACACAAGCCCTGCCCTCAGGGACCTCAGAGTCTGGTTGGGACGATGGCTAATGGGAAGATATATTTGCTCGCTCATTCCTTCATTCAACAATATGTATTGAACACCTGTGCCAGCTACTGTTCTAGGCCCTAGGGATATAGCAGTGGGGGGGGGGGGGAAGAAAAAAATCTCTCTTTGTTGGAGTTAATATTCTAATGAGAGGATTAAAAAAAAGAAATAAGCAAGTAGATATGTGATTTAATGGTTGGAAGCCATGGCAAGAGTTTGCCTTCTGGTCTAAGAAGGACGGGAAACCACTGGAAATTTTCAGCAGGGGGGTGACATGATCTGATTTACATTGTGTAAAGGTTCACTCTGACTGCCACGAGGAGAATGGATTATGTGGTGGCCAGCAAGGGTGAGAGTCAGGGTGGGGGGGTGATGATGACTTAGTCTAGGGCAGGAGCAATGGGAAGGGGAGAGAGTGATTAGGAGATAAAATCAAGATATCAAGTCAAGGACCTTAGTGGGTCAGTTGGGGTAATTTGCATATGGACTATAGTATTATATTAATCTTAAAGTTTCCTGGTGTGATAATGGTATTGTGCTTGTAAAGGAGAATGTCCTTGCTCTTGAGACATGTCTGCTGAAATATTAAGGGTGAAATGTCACAAAATGACTGCAAGCAATTCTCAAATAGACCTTTTTCTATTTACAACTCGCTACCTATAGATATCTATATACATAGCTATCGATATATATTCACCAGTTTTTAACAATTAGTCATCTCACTCTCACTTTCTATCAATATCTGTATCTATATCTATATCTATTTATCTATTATCTAGAAAGAGAGAGAGCTAATTGTTAAAACTGGTGAATCTCTATCAAGAATATGTGGATAGCCCTTATACTTTTCTTGCAATTGTTTTTTTTTTTTCAACAAACAACGTTTTATTGAAGTACAGTTGATTTACAATGTTGTGTTGGTTTCAGGTGTACAGCAAAGTGATTCAGTTTTATAAATATATTCTTTTTTGGATTTTTTTTTATTATATTGGATATAGTTCCCTGTGCCATGCAGCAGGTCCTTGTTTTTTTATCTATAGTAGTGTGCATCTGTTAATCCCAAACTCCTAATGTGTCCCTCCCCCTCCTTTCCCCTTTGGTAACCATAAGTTTGTTTCCTGTATCTGTGAGTCTATTTCTGTTTTGTAAATAAGTTCATTTGTATCATTTTTTTAGATTCCACATACAAGTGATATCATGTGATATTTGTCTTTCTCTGTCTGACTTTCTTTTCTTGCAATTCTTTTTTTTTTTTTAATTTATTTATTTATTTTTGGCTGCATTGGGTCTTCGTTGCGGTGCGTGGGCTTCTCATTGCAGTGGCTTCTCTTGTTGTGGAGCACAGGCTCTAGGTGCACGGGCTTCAGTAGTTGTGGCACGTGGGCTCAGTAGTTGTGGCTCGCGGGCTCTAAAGCACAGGCTCAGTAGTTGTGGTGCACAGGCTTAGTTGCTCCGCGGCATGTGGGATCTTCCCGGACCAGGGCTCGAACCCATGTCCCCTGCATTGGCAGGCGGATTCTTAACCACTGCACCACTGGGGAAGTCCTTCTTGCAATTCTTGTGCACATTTTTTTTTTTTTTTAATTTGGCTGTGCTGGGTCTTAGTTGCTGCATGCAGGATCTTAGTTGTGGCATGCGGGATCTAGTTCCCTGACTAGGGATCGAACCCGGGCCCCCTGCATTGGGAGCTCGGAGTCTTAACCACTGGACCACCAGGGAAGTCCCTCTAGTGCACATTTAGAAATTTTCAAAATAAAAAGTTGGAGGCGGGGGGAGCATCTGTTTTGGAGGTAAGCACAACTCGTTGATGGGTTGGCTCTGTGGAGTGAGGAGGGGAAGGTGCCCTCCATGTTGCCCAAGCTCCTGGCTTGAGTTCCTCAGTGGAAAGTGCAGCTCTGGTGTGAGATGGGGAAGACTCTGGTGGTGGAGGAGGACAAGTGTGAAGGGGAATGTTGACAGTTTGGGAAAGACATACTCGGTGTCAGTCAGAGGCTTGTCAAGAAAAGAGAAGGGACTTTCCTGGTGGCCCAATGGGTAAGACTCCGCACTCCCAATGCAGGGGGCACGGGTTCGATCCCTGGCCAGGGAACTAGATCCCACATGCATGCCCCAACTAAGAGTTTGCATGCCGCAACTAAGGAGCCCACCTGCTGCAGCCAAGACCTGGCGCAACCAAATAAATAAATAAATAAATAATTTAAAAATACATTTTAAAAAAAAGAGAAAAGAGAAACCACACCAGGTATTTCAACAGAGAGAACTGAATATAAGGATCAGGCTAAACAGTGAGACCTGCCTGACCTCCAAAAATCAGTTTATCCTGAAGGTGTTGGAAGGTGGGGCTGGTACTCTGAGGAGAGGGCTGGGCCCTGTCCAGACCCCAGAGACACCAGGGATGTGTTCGTTGGAAGACAGGTGGGCACATGGACAGTAGATGAAGACAAGGCCCCTCTCTGGCTACATCTGTTCAGGTTGGCTCCAGCTGTGCGATGGATGGCAGAGGCCTGTGGGAGATGGGCCAGGCTGGGATTGGGAGCCGGTCAGCCTGGAGCCCACATTTCATTCTCCACGCAGTTGGGTCAGAAGGCACTAGATTGGGTCAGGGCATATTTTTCCAGAAATTTTTTTTTCTTTTTTTGCGGGGGGGTGGGGTGTGCCACGCGGCTTGTGGGATCTTAGTTCCCCAACCAGAGATCTAACCCGGGCCCTCGGCAGTGAAAGCTCGGGGTCCTAACCGCTGGACTGCCAGGGAATTCCCTCCAGAGATTTTTCTTTGTAGAAGAGCTTTATTTTTTATTTACTTTATGCACCCATAGAGGAGAGACAGACAGAGATAGAGGATGGGATAGAGAGAGGAGATGAGAAAGAATGAAAGAGAGAGAGGGAGATTCACTTTTGAGGAGCCGCAGGGTTTTGGAACAATCTCTGAAAAAGTCTTCACATTTTGTGGCTGCGCGATAACTAGTGTGATTGATCCGTGGTTGTGGGAGTTTGAGCATGATTTACTGCTATAAACAGTGCTATGGTGGACGTCCTTACTGCTAAATTCTTCTGTGCACATGTGCACACAATAAAACCATATTTTATTGACCCCTTCCTCCCCTACTTGTTACCACCTCTGAAATCAGAATGCAGCTTACAACGCTCGTGTGTCATAGTTTAACTGGCAGTTTTTTTTTTCTCTCCTGGTGATTTGAAGTAACAATGCATCTTACCATCGATGGCCTCTTGGATGTGAATGGTCACTGGAGTACAGTAATACTCAGAGAAAACACTCTTGTAACACTTACTATGAGCCAAGGTAACTCATAATAACCCTGGGAGGTGGATACTGTTATTGTCTCCATTTTCCTGATTGAGCCACAGAGTGGTTAAGGAACTTGCCCAGAGTCGCACAGCAAGGAAGTGATGGAGTGAGAATTAGAACCCAGGCAGTAGCTCCAGAGTCTCTTTGTATGTCTGAGTTTTGCAGTATTTATTTATTTATTTATTTGGCTGCACTGCGTGGCTTGTGGGATCTCTGTTTCCCCACCAGGGATTGAACCCTGGCCCCACGGTGAAAGCCCAGAATTCTAACTGGTAGGCCACCAGGGAACTCCCAGTTTCCAGCATTTAGTACCAAGTTGAACATTGTAGTTGAGATGCCTCCCCCACCACACACCCCCCCCCCAACCCTGTTTATACGCAAGAGACCCCACTCCAGGGCCCAGATAACTGAATCAAAGAGATACCAATCCATTCAAAGGGGCACTTTGGACATTGAGGCTGCGTTGTCCTGTACTCTGCAGCACGTTTGAATGTCTAGCCTTCCCAGCCTTATAAATGCCTTTAGAACAGGTCTCAAAGTTTGGTCCAGGGTACCCTGGGAGTCCCCAAGACCTTTTGTGCACAAAGTTAAAATTATTTTCATAATATTACCAGGACGTTTTTCGCCTAGTTCACTGTCATTTTCTCACGAGAAGTGGGATTTGCCTGCCCTCTTTTTGGATCTGAGTGGGCTTGTGAGTTGCTTATAACCAGTAGCATGTTGCAGAAGTGATGCTGCATGATCCCCAAGGCTAGATCAGAAAAGGTGAGGCTGTTTCTGCCTCTTTCATGAAACAGAGACACTGAAGACCAGAGCTGCCATGCAAGAACTTTAACTGCCCTGAGGCCACCATGATTAGAGGAAGCCCAAACCAGCCCACATGGAGAGACCACATGGAGAAGCCCTGTGACTACAAGGAGAGAGAGAGAGAGCTACCCACACACCCCCAGCTGGTACCTCAACTGGGACACCCCACTGTCCCAGCTTCAGCCACCAGCTAATTACATCCATATGGGATCCCAAGGCAGAACTGCCCAGCTGGACCCTTCCCAAAAATCTGACCACAGACATGGTGAGAGATAAAAGGCTTACTGTTGTTGCTTTAAGCCACCGTGTTTTAGAGAGATTTGTTATCTGGCAATGGTAACTAGAAAGAGGGTGGAGTACAGAAAATAAGGAGCTTGCAGAGAATTGCAGCCTGGAGAGGTGAGAATAGACATCTGTTGACAATAACAGCAGCTAATATTTAAGTGCTTTCTGTGTATGAGCACTATTCTAAGTGCTTGGCATTAATGAACTCATTTAATCCTCACAGCAACCCTAGGAAGTGAATGCCATTACTATCTCCGTTTTATGGGAAGCAAGGCAGGGAGGACATCGGGAAATGGATAAAAACGGAACTTGAACCTCGGCTGTGGCTTCAAGCAAAGGGCATTACTATTGAGGAACATGTGACTTGGCTCAGCCAGTCTGGGCATTTGGGTCCACCCCAGGCCACAGTGATTGGCTCTGGCACGGCCGTGTGACCTCCGCTGGACAATCAGAGTCAGCCTTATTACTTCGTTGGGGAAATCTGAGACAAAGGTGCTCCCCTTTACCTGGGGGATATGAGGGTCCCTCTGGCCCAAAGGCTGCTGGCAGCTGTCTTGGGGAACTGCCGATGGAAAAGGTGGGGCAGAGGGATGAAAAGAAATGGGGTCCTTGGTGACACTGCTCAACAGATGTGTCAGCTTTAGCTGAAGCCAGCCAAGTGTGGAATTTCCAGTTACAAATTTCCTTTACAGTTTAAGCCATCTGAGTCAGCTTTTCTGTTGCTTGTGTCCAAGGTTAATCAAAATATTTAACAACCAGTGATGTGGGCACTGAGCGATCAGAAGACTTCATTGCTGTGCCTGATGTTAAGGCTTCTTTCCCCCCTGTATTGGGAGGTCTGGGAAGTGGGGTGAAGGGGAAGTTAGAGCGGTCACAGTGTGGAAAATGTGCAGATCTTGAGGCAGCATGATTTAGCAACCAATACAGAAATAATTTAGTATCTCAACAATCAACGTAGCAAGATAGCTTGTCCAAGATGTGAAAATTAATAAACGGACGCCTCATTTAAAATGAAGTCGGGCGGCCAGAAGGGGGAGCTGTCATGCCCTGCCTCTCTAGGCAATTATAGACAGGACAGGAAGAGATGTACCTTTCTGTTTTCAACAGGAAGAAGGTTACTGCTTTACTACCCATCAGGAGGAAGGAAGAATTTCTTCTTGCCCAGCAACGGTCCAGCCACTGAAAGGCTGTTACAAATCAGCCAAAGAAAAGCAATTAAACTTCAAGTTCCCAGTTTCTTCCACTGGACTCTTTATAACATCCCCTCCCAACTCTCCCTTCTCCTCTATAAAAGAATGTCCCTCTCCTTTGTTCTCCCCACTTGCTTGTGCCTTACCGTAGAATCCATGTCCCAAATTGTAATTCTCTGCTATTCCCAAATAAACCCATTTTGCTGGTAAAATACCTGGCTGTTTTATTGTTTTAGGTTAAAAAAGCTGAATATTAGCTTTACTTGCCAACTGACGCAACCCCCTTTTGACATGTGCTAGAGTGAATGGATTTCTGTTTCCTACAACTGGGGGAAGAAAAAAAACCCTCTAATGAACTCTAGTCATGAATCAAACCTTTAGGAAATAACAAATAGCAGTGAAATCTCACTTTAACCGTATGAGGTCATTTCAGCTGCGGGTCAGGCAGAAACACTATGGAGATTTTGACTGTGAGCTGCCAGGGGATCCGCACCCTTTGGCCCAGCAATCCCACCACGGGGACGTACAAGGATGTGCATCGAGGCATTATTTATAATGGGAGGAAATTGGAAACAGCTTCAATGTCTGGCAACACTGCCCTGTTGAGTAAACACCATGCAAACATTAGAGATTGTGTTTATGCAAAGATGTTTTAACAAGGGAACAGCTTATGTTTTAAGAAGGGAAAAAGCAGGACTGTATAAACAATTTGCTCACACAGTTATGTAACACACACACACACACACACACACACACACACACACACACACCACTTTTCAAGCCTGAATAAAATAGAAAAGGCTGAAAGGAAATACATCAAAATGTTAACTACAGTAGTGATGTGGGATTAGGGAAGAGGTAACTTTGTCTTTCTAGTTTTCTGTATTTTCCAAATTGTGCTTAACCAACAACGAACTCTTCTTTTTAATTTTATTTTCGAAAATTTTAACGTAGGTCATGAACAATTTCCAAACAGCTACCAAAAGCAGAGAGACAATAAACTCACATGGGCCCATCACTCAGCTTCAAGAACTGTCAACATTTTGCTATGTCATCACCTTTCCCCTCTATTTGGAAATACTTAAAAAAAAATACAAGTGATGGACAGCATGTCCATTCTTAAATACCACACTGAACATCAAAGGAAAGGGGGGGCTGCATTTCCTTATATAACTCCAAAGCCTTATCACATCTAACAAAATTAGCAAAATTTTAAATATCATCTCACAGCCAGTCCTTATTCAGGTTTCCCCCAACTGTCTCAAAAATATCTCTTTACAGTGGTTCTGTCTGAATTGAGATACAGACAAAGTACATTCACTGTTTGTTTTTTTTTAATATTCTTATTTACAAACAATAAAAGTCATCCATGGGTGTGTGTGTGTGTACAGCGTTTTATGAATTTTAATAAATGCATAGAATTGTATAACCGCCACCACAAGCAGGATTCATGGCAGTTCTGTCACTCCAAAAATTCCCTCAGGCTTTGCAATCAAGTGCGTTTGGTTTTATTTTTATTTATTTATTTATTTATTTATTTATTTATGGCTGTGTTGGATCTTCGTTTCTGTGCGAGGGCTTTCTCTAGTTGCGGCAAGCGGGGGCCACTCTTCATCGCGGTGCGCGGGCCTCTCACCATCGCGGCCTCTCTTGTTGCGGAGCACAAGCTCCAGACGCGCAGGCTCAGTAATTGTGGCTCATGGGCCCAGTTGCTCCGTGGCATGTGGGATCCTCCCAGACCAGGGCTCGAACCCGTGTCCCCTGCATTGGCAGGCAGATTCTCAACCACTGCGCCACCAGGGAAGCCCAGTGCGTTTGGTTTTTATGTTTCTGTATTTTTTCTTTTTTTCTAATGGGAGGAGAAAAGCAGTAATCGGAGGTGGTGGAAGCCCTGAAGTTATCTAAGATTTCAAAGCACAGGGTTAGGTAGGAGACCTGGGCTCCAGTCCTGCTCTCTGGCTTGGGGGTCTTCCTCTCTTGGAGAGGCAGTTTCCTCATCTGTAAGGTGGGTGCTGTGGGGACCCAGTGAGTAAGGAAGGGTGCCCAGGAAGCTCTCAGTGATAGCAGTGCTTAGTCTGACCTGCCCTTCCTTCTTTAGTCTCAGCCCCCCAGGCTGAGCCATCTCCTTATATCCTCTCCTCCCTCGCCCTCACAGCCAACGTGACTCTGCATCCTGTGGTTTCTACTTTCCTGGGACTGGAATTCACCCCCTCCTCCAGCCCAGAGTCCACAGGGCCTGTCCCATCTGGGTGCTTGCCTGGCCTCCAGCCTTCCCTTGGGACACCTGGGCCCACTCAGCACCCTCCCCCCACACCCCCCAGCTTCCTAAATGTCACCACACCCTCTGGTGTGTCCCTGGATA
This sequence comes from Balaenoptera physalus, assembly GCF_965194825.1. Classification (NCBI taxonomy): domain Eukaryota; kingdom Metazoa; phylum Chordata; class Mammalia; order Artiodactyla; family Balaenopteridae; genus Balaenoptera; species Balaenoptera physalus. The sequence continues at coordinate 12,780,879 of NC_138900.1, forward strand.
TCACAGAGACCTGCCAAGTGCCTCCATTCCCTATACAAGATTATTTCCCATAATAGGAAATGAAATAAACAATATTAATGGCCAGAAAAGAGATGCAAAGGGTGAACTGTTCTCGAACCTCATATATATATATAATCGTGCCAATAAAAAAGAATTTAAAAATAAATATTACAGTACAAAAAAGAAAAAAAAAGTAGCACTGCTATTTATTCAAAGTTTATTGAAAGATTCAAAGTTGGAACTTGGATCCTTTGGTTACAGTCTGATGTAATAACACTTCATGTAAATAATTGTGTTTTTTTCTTCTTGAGGAGAGAGAGATTGGGAGGGAGGAAGAGAGACAGGGAGGGAGAGAGAAAGAGACACAGAGGGAAACCAAGAGAGAGCGTGCATGCAAGCAGGTTGCATTTCCAGTGGCTACTTTACAGGGAGTCTCAGTGCTGAGTCCCGCCGTCCAGACATTGGGCCCTGAGCACTTGGGGGGCACGCTGCAAAGCGACCCCCCCCCATCAGTACTAAGGGCAAGGGTATCGCAGGAGCATTACTTCCCGCTGCCTGGATGGGATTCAGAAATCCCATCCCTCCCTTTCCCTTTACAAGACCCCCTCCGCATACATCCCCTCCCCGGCCTTGTGCCCTGGCCCCGGCCCGCTCGCTGCCTGAGTTCTGAGTGGGAAGATGTGCTTAGTAAGCTGAAGAAGGGAACTGAGGTGGTGGGGCAGGGTGTGCGGGTATAAAAGCACATTGTGTTGGGAGAGAGGGTCCTGAGGGCTGGAAATGTCTTGTTTCTTAAGTTGGGTGGTGGGAACACGGAGGTTCATTCCATTTTGTTTTCATTTGTTTTGTTTCTTTAAGCTGTTTATTGAAGTCGACGCGCATGCAAAACAGTACAGACCATAAGTGTTCAGCAGGGTGAATTTCCACCAGTTGAACGCACCTCGGTCACCAGCTCCCAGACCAAGAAACAGTTTGGCTCCTTTCAGCGCATCTGCCCTCCCATCAGGGTCACCCTCATTCTGACTTCTGACGGCATAGACTGTTTTTTCCTGTCCTGAATTTGATGTAAATACAATCAGAATATATATTGTCTCGAGTATCTGGCTTTTTCCACTCAACGCGGTGTGAGACTGATTCTTGTAATCGCTTGTAGTCATAGGTTGTTCTCACTGCGGATCCCGCTGTGTGGCTGTACCCGGTTTATTTATCCGTTCTCCATTGGTGGCGAGGGAGTGAGCCAAGTGGAAAGAGTCTCCCAGGCAGAGGGAACACCCAGTGCAAAGGTCCTGAGGTGAGAACATGTCTGGTGTTTTAGAGAAACAATGAGGAGATCCATGTGCCTGGAGAGGACTAAGCGGGGAGGAGAAGAGGGGGACGAAACCAGAGGCAGATGGTGCAGAGTCGTATGGGCTACAGAGGGGGCTCCGGCTTTTACTCTGAGTGAGATGGAGCAGGGGGGGGACTGGACCTGACCTGGGTGTTTAGAGTCCCTCTAGCTGCTTGAGAAAGGGACTCGGGGGGGCAGGGGTGGGAGCAGGAAGCCTTGGGGGTCGTCGGAAGTGTTTAGGCTCAGAATACACTTTTTTTTTTTTTTTTTTAAAGAGCAGGTGATATACAAGCTGGCTTTTTATTTTTATTTATTTAAACACTATTTTATTTATTTATGGCTGTGTTGGGTCTTCGTTTCTGTGCGAGGGCTTTCTCTAGTTGTGGCAAGTGGGGGCCACTCTTCATCGCGGTGCGCGGGGCCTCCTCTCATTATCGCGGCCTCTCCAGACGCGCAGGCTCAGTAATTGTGGCTCACGGGCCTAGTTGCTCCACAGCATGTGGGAATCTTCCCGGACCAGGGCTCGAACCCGTGTCCCCTGCATTGGCAGGCAGATTCTCAACCACTGCGCCACCAGGGAAGCCCCTCAGAATACACTTTTTCTCTGTGTGATTAGTGATATATTTTATTCACTCCAACCATCTTACTGTGTGATTTTATTGTCCCCATTTTTTTCTGTGCTTCTCCCCCACCCTCATTAAGGCTTCTTTGAAGTGACTGCGTTTTTCGTTTGTTTGTTTTGTCTTGTGTTTTCTCACTCTTCCTTTTCCCTCCACTAATTTGGAATCTAGGCACCATTTCTATTCTTTCAGTAGTAATCCTTGAAATTTTATCATGCACACTGTAAAAAATCAGATCTGAAGTTTAATTAAAAGTTTAATCTTCAGGGCTTCCCTGGTGGCGCAGTGGTTGAGAATCTGCCTGCCAATGCAGGGGACGCGGGTTCGAGCCCTGGTCTGGGAAGATCCCACGTGCCAAGGAGCAGCTGGGCCCGTGAGCCACAATTACTGAGCCTGCGCGTCTGGAGCCTTGTGCTCCGCAACAAGAGAGGCCGCGATAGTGAGAGGCCCGCGCACCGCGATGAAGAGTGGCCCCCGCTTGCCACAACTAGAGAAAGCCCTCGCACAGAAACGAAGACCCAACACAGCCATACATACATACATACATAAAAAGAATGTAAGCAGACAAGAATATCATTAAAAAAAAAAAAAAAAGTTTAATCTTCAGACCAAATGCTACCTGGATCATAGAGCACTTTATCTCCCCAGTTCTACTTATATTGATATTGTTGTCCAGAATTTTAGATCTCAAAAAAAATTTTTTTAAGCTTTCTTTTTTTGGAGATAAATTCAAATTTACACAAATTTGCAAGACTAAGAATAGCATAAAGAACATTCATATACTTTTTACTTGCGTTCATTTCTTGTTAACATTTTTACCCTCTTTAACATTTGCTCTGGGGACTTCCTGGTGGTCCAGTGTTTAAGACTCCACGCTCCCAGTGCAGGGGGCATGGGTTCAATCTCTGGTCAGGGAACTAGATGCCTCAACTAAGACCCGGCGCAGCCAAATAAATAAATAAACAAGTATTTAAAAAAGAATTTGCTCTGTTATGTTTGTGGGGAGAAGGGGAGTTGTATAATTTGAAGCTAAGATACATACACATGGCCTTCTACTCCTAAATAGTTTAGTGTGCATTTTCTAAGAATATAGATATTCTTTTACATAACCACAGTACAATGACTAACGTTCATAAATTTAACATTAATATGCAAAAGTTTCCTACTCTACTATTTGTATTCCAGTTTTGTCATTGACCCAATAATGTTCTAATTTGTAGCATAACTTTTCCTCCAATACAGGACAAGAGGATAGATTGTACAACACAGGGAATACAGCCTATATTTTATAATAACTATAAATGGAGTAGAGCCTTTTAAAATTGTGAATCACTATATTGTACCTCTGTAACATATAATATTGTACATAAGTATACTTCGCTTAAAAAATACAGGACAGGACATCTTTTATAGGTAGAGTTGACAGAATTTGCTGGTAGATTTGATGTAGGATGTAAAGGAAAATGTCAACTTCCTGAAACATTTTGGGGATCCACTGGACCCAGAGGCACAGATGATATACGTCAGAACAGTCTCTCTAGTCATCTCCCAGCCCTGTTTTCCCTTGTGTTGGCTTCACCTTCAGACTAGCTCTTCCCTCAGGGGAGCCCCCAGTGCTCCAGGCCTAAGCCCTTCCAGTACGGCGAGCCTACGAGTGCCCTCCCCAACAATCCCTCAATGGTTCCAGGACTGACTCCCATTGGTCCGACTTCAGGGACACGCCCAATCCTGAACCAACTGCAAAGGCCAAGGGGAGGGATTCACTCATTGGCCAGGCCTGAGTCTTCTGGTGGGATCAGCCGTGTGGACTCCGAGGGAAGAAGGCAGTACTCCCAAAGAGAGAGAATGGATGCTGGGCATACAAAGAAGCACCCAGTAAGGACCTGCATTCTTCATTCCTGGGGGCAGTGGTTCTCAAATCCTGGCCCCCAGATCAGCAGCAGCTCTTGGGAATTTATTTGAAATACAAAGTCTAGGTCCCTACTCCAGACTTACTGGGAGTGGAGCCCAGCAATCTGCCTTTTAACAAGCCCTCCAGGTGATTCTGGTGCCCTTGTCTTAGGATAAAAGCTGAGTCGCTACCACAAAGACACTTCAAAATATGATGACTTAAGTAAAAAAGTTTATTCTCACATAATACTCTCTCACATAATATCCACAGGTGAAATGATCCAGGCTGGCAACGTGGTGATCCAGGGACCCAGGTTCTTTCCACTCTAACACACAGCTGTTTGAAGCAATCCCAAACCATCATATTACTTCGCTTCATGATTATTTTTGAACTGTTCAGAAAATGAACTCCGGAGACAAATTGCCTAGGTTCAATCCAGGCTCTGACACTTAGTAGTTGTGTGATCTTGGGTGAGTAGTTTCCTTACCTCTCCGTGCTTCAAATGAGGAAAATGCAAATGTAACAGAACCCATTTCATAGGGCTGATGTGAGGATTAAATGAGGTGATATGTATAAAGCAGCACAGTGCCTGGCACATAGGATGCACTATTTATGTATTAGCTACGATGATGATGATGATGATGATGATGATGATGATGATGATGGTGGTGGTGGTGGTGAAGAAGAAAAAGAAAATGACGTTGACGGCGATGATGATGACTGCAGTCAGCAGACAAAAGGCTGGAACCGGACGTCGGTGCTAGCTGATGACTGTATAAGCATCAGCCACTAGGGGGCGCGGGCGGCTTGGGACGCGCTTGCTCCGTGACCGTCAGGGGGCGCTGCGGCGCTTGTCTGGCGAGAGTGGTGACAGTCTGGACTATTTCCCTCCGGACATTCCAGAGGAGAACGCGCTGGTCCCGGCACGTGCCAAGGACCCCACAGCGCCGGGGCTAGAGGTTAGTGAGGAGGATGTAGGCAGGAAAAAGCTAGCTCTTTGGCTCACCCTCCAGTCCCGGCGCGGGGTGAGAGGGAAGTTTTGGGCTCTCAAAACCCCACCCCACACCCAAGATACTGAAATTCCAACTCAAAGTTTTCCAGCACTGTTGGCTATCCCAGTCCCCATTCCTGGGACATTTATACAGCAAGATGGCTGTGGAGGGTAATGGGATAACTACTGGCTGCCCAGGCACAGGCCCTTGAGGGAATGGGAGTATTTGGGAATTGCCTACAACGTTCGTGTGCTTTTCTTCTGTGAATGTCCAGCGCTTTCAACAGATTCTCAAAGGGATTTTTTTTTTTTTTTAACTTATTTACTTACGGCTGTGTTAGGTCTTCGTTTCTGTGCAAGGGCTTTCTCTAGTTGCGGCGAGCGGGGGCCACTCTTCATCGCGGTGCGCGGGCCTCTCACTATCGCGGCCTCTCTTGTTAAGGAGCATAGGCTCCAGATGCGCAGGCTCAGTAATTGTGGCTCACGGGCCCCGTTGCTCCGCGGCATGTGGAATCTTCCCAGACCAGGACTCGAACCCGTGACCCCTGCATTGGCAGGCAGACTCTCAACCACTGCGCCACCAGGGAAGCCCTCAAAGGGATCTTTGAACAGAGACTGTTCAGAACTCTATCTCTTCCTCCAGGAAGCCTTCCCTGCTGTTCTCTCAGACTGGCTCAGGTGCCTCCTCTGGAAACCCACAGCCTCTGATCTTCCCTATCCCAGCCCCGACCCCTCTCCTGTGCCTCTCCCATCCCAGCACAAATGGTCATGTCTGGCAATGCATCTTTGTCCCTCACTGGAGCTCCATGAAGCCAGGGACCAGGGATTTCTTGGGCACTAAAAATGTCACCAGCATTGTCCAACACAAGGGCTGACATACAAAAGAAAGGGGAGGGGGCATTTAAAGGATATTTGCCTTCCTTACCTGTAGGCCTTTGCTGATGCTGTTCCCTCCACCTGGAACACCCTCTTCCACTGCTTTGTCTGGCTCATTTCCCCATATTGTTCAGGTCTCAGCTCAGACATCTTCTCCAAGAGCCCTCCCTAGCTCCTACCTCTTAAGGCTGGGCTAAAGTTTGTGTTCTCAACACTCGCTTATTACAAAGCAGATATTATATAGAAAATATTTGTTGAATGAATGAATGACAGGTCAGTGTTTGGGCCAGGGTCTCTGTATCAGCTGAAGGGTCACTTCTTGACTCCCTTTGTAGAGTTTCTTTTTCTTTTTAACCGCTTCATTGAGCTACAATTCACATACCATACAACTCACCCATTTATTACTATTTTTTTAATTGGGGTATAGTTGTTTTACAATGTTGTGTTAGTTTCTACTGTACAGCAAAGTGGAGTTCCCTGTGCTGTACAGCAGGTTCTTATTAGTTATCCATTTTATACATATTAGTGTATATATGTTAATCCCGATCTCCCAATTCATCCCACCACCACCACCCACTTTCCCCCCTTGGTGTCCATACATTTGTTCTCTACAACTCACCCATTTAAAGTGTACGATTGATTCAGTGGGTTTTAGTACAAAGTTGTGCAACCATTTTCCCTTTGTGGAGCTTTGAGCCTCTCACAGTCTGACACCCCTCCCTGCCAAGGTCCCTGTGCTAAGTGTTTCTCACTGTCCCATTGAAGGGGAAAGAGTCTGGCCCCCAGGTGAGGAAGATCAGGTGATGAACAAGATCTAGCCATCTGCCCTCACCATCTGACCAACCACAGAGCTCGGCATTTCCAGGAAGGCCTCGGGTTATGATAACAATCACTGAGCACTTGCCAGATGCCAGGTGAAGTTCGAAGCACTTGACATACAGAATGATTCATGTAATCGCCACCAGCACTCCTGTAGAGTAGACACTATTGGTATGATCCTCCATGTGGCACCAGTGGGAAATCGACCCTTCCTGAAGCTCATGAGGGGTCAGGTCAAGAAGGAGACCCTGTTCCCCATTTATACAACTTGAGCTGAACCTGGAAGATTAAAATTGATATCTCATGGACCAGACCCACAGGTTGGTTATAAAAAATATTATTATTTAAAATGGGGACATTTCCCTCTCTTTTCCATCCAGTCCTTAAGCAGCATGTCCCTGGTTGCGTATCCTCACCTTTGTACTTTGATTTTCTTATCCTGCACCTGCTTCCCTCTAGCATCACTCACCTGGTCCCTGAAGCATTTGAGTGTGAGAACCTAACACTAACAGGTAGGTGAAGAATGACTCAGGTACAGTCTTTTGTATTGGTCTTTTTTTTTCCAGTGCCAATGGGCTCCCCCACTCCTGACTGTCCCCTGTCCTCTGAGCCTATGCCCATCCAGGCTTTTTGTTCTTTTTGGGAGAAGGAGACCTTTGGACTCCCCGCATGGTCAGGAAGAAGGCAGTGGCCACTGGGGAGGAGGTCCGTGCTGGGCTCTTTACCAGCACACACACAGTTCATCCCCGCCTCCACATGTCCTTGCACAGGCCACCCACCAGGACTGCCACTCCCTGCTCTGCCACAGCCAAATCCCAGCTGGAGGCCCAGGTCTGGATGCACCCCTCCAGTGACTCCTGCTCCCACCTCCTCCCCATGGCCCACTTGTACCAGAAAAGCTCTAAACTTCTTTGTGGGGGGGGCGGGGGGGGGCGGGGGGAATTCCCTGGTGGCGCAGTGGTTAAGACTCTGCGCTCCCAATGCACGGGGCCCAGGTTCGATCCCTGGTCAAGGAACTAGATCCCACATGCATGCTGCAACTAGGAGTTTGCATGCCACAACTAAGGAGCCAGCGAGCTGCAATTAAGGAGCCCGCCTGCCTCAACTAAGACCCGGTGCAACCAAATAAATAAATTAACACTAATAAATAAATAAACTTCTTCGGGAAACAGAGGAAATCTGGAGTTCCCTGAGCAGGGGCTGAGGCTATCCCATGCCACCCCTTCCTGGGGCCTCACACAGGGGGAAGTGGGGGCTACAGACAGGATCTACTGAAAGGGTCAGGAGTATTAAAAATCCAGAGGTAAGACCTCTCTCGAGATCAGAGAGAATGAAACAGGGAGATAGGGAAAGAGAAAGACACAGCAACGGAGACCAAAAGCCAAAGACACGGAGAATTAGGCAGAGAAAACAAGCAGAAAGACAAGAGACAGAAGACAGAGACAAAGAAACAGACATAGGAGAAAAGCAAAGACCAAGGGAGGCAGAGATAGACCAAGGGACAGAGGCACGGGAATGAAGAAGTAGGGACGGCGAGAGGACGTAATTTAGTAGCTCAAAGAACAAACTCTAGAGCCAAAGTTTGAGAAACATTAAGCAGACAGAGACAGAAGATACAAAATAGGTGTTTTTTAATTGAACATTTTTATAAAAAGGAGCGGGAATATGAAGGGGACCATGGGCTAAGCCCGGGCCCGCGGCGTCTGTAGGAAGGGTACTCCTCCTCCCCGTCTGTCCCATCGACCATCCTCTCCTCCGGGTCCGGCATCCCTGTGCGCATGCGCGCAAGCAGGAGGGAGGGCGTGTGCAGCAGGGACCCCGCGTGCGCAGGCGCGGAGTGGGCGCTCCAGGGCTGCTGGGGCTCAGGCCCGGGGCCTGGCCGGCGTGCAGTGGTGCGGCTCGTGCGAGGGTGCGAATCCTGGGCGGCAGATGCAGCGGAACGAGCCATCCGTGTTGACGCAGCGCGCGTTGACGCAGAGCTGGGCGGCCGCCTCGGCCTCGTCACACTCGTTGATGTCTGGGGAGGGGGGCGATACCAGGAGCGCTGTTCAGAGCTGGGGACCCAGGAGCCCACCTCCCTGGCCCCTGAGGCTCCTGGTGCAGAGGGGTGTGGATGCTGAGCGTCCCGCTGGAGTGGAATCCAGCCACTACCACCTGTTGGCTGTGTGAGCCTGGGCAGGTAACTTAACCTCTCTGTGCCTCAGCTCTGTGTTCTGTGAGATGAGTGTGGTAGCCCCTAGGACACTATGTTTTTGTTAGAAAAACAATACTAATGATGATATCAACAACAATAAGTGCTTACTCTGTGCCAGACATTGTTTTAAGCATATTACATGTATTAACTTTATCCTCCCAATAACCCTGTGAGGTAGGTACTGTGCAAACTGAGGCCTAGCGTGGGGAAGCCCCTTACCCCATGTCACACAAAAAGCCCACACTCTGCCCAGGGGGTTCGCAGACCAGCTCACAAAGACCCTCAGTGCCCAGCCCCCTGCTATTTCTTGGCTGTGAGACTTTGAGGAACTCAGTTCTCTTCTCTGAGCTTTACACATAGGCCTCACTGACATTGTAAATTGATGTTCACGACTCTATGAAATGGGTTCTACGACTATACTCATTTTTCAGGTAAGAAAAACTGAGCAAGGGACAGTGACCTGTCCGGGGTCACACAGCAAGCTGCTGGGCTGAGCCCGAGGTCTATCCAACTCCCCCAGAGCCCCTGATTGTAACCGCCCTGCTTTACTACTGCCTAAACTAGGCAGACATAATTCCTATTCGATGGGAAGACTGAAAGCTCTTCAAAGAGGTCAAGCAAATTGCCCAAGGAAGCCCTGGGAGTTCTTAGAAATCACGCCTGCAGGATCCTATCCTTCCATCCTGCTTCAAGCTCAGCCACGGTGCTGTGGTCAAGCTCCGCTTTCCTCCCAGCCTGACCTGTCCTTCAGGCAAGCCCCATCCCTGAGCAAAAATTACTTTCTGCTCCCCACCGGGGCTGGCCGGTCTCCTTGACGTCCCTGATTACCCACCCCTAGAAAAGGCTTCCACCCTCTCTTGTACCCAACCTCCATGCTGGCCCCGGCCCACCCCTCACCGACGCAGGCCATGCGGGTCATGTCCAGGCGGTAGCCGTCGAAGCAGTCGCAGGTGAAGCCCTCGGGGACACGCACACATCGGCCGTGGGCGCAGCCGTCCAGGATCCCACACTCCTCCGCCTCCAGCCCTTCGTAGGGCCCAGCCTGGGCGCCTGCGGAGAGTGCGGGGACTCTGGGGTTCGGGTGGGGCCGCGCCCCAGGTTCGGTGGGTCCCCTTCTAAAACTGCCCATCCCGCTCCAGGGCTCTGGGGGGCGCTGTGAGGCCAGGATGTTTACGTCGCTCTGCTCTCTCTAGCTTTCCTTCTGTCCTCATCGCTTTCTAGGTAGGTCTACAGGGATATCTCTGTTCCTCTTCATCCCTGCTCTCTGTCGCTCTCTCCGACAGTATCTCCGTTTTCCCATCTCTCTGAGCCTGTCTCTCCCCCGGCTTCTCTTCGTTTCTGTCTCTGTCTCTCCTCCTCCCCCCTCCTTTTCTCCCTTCCCCATCTCCATCTCTCTGCACACCTGGCTTCTCATCTTAGTCCCCATCACTCGGGCCGCAGTACTCACCAGCATAGCTTCCACCTTCAGGCGACTCCTCAGGCTCTGGGACGGAGCCACGGGTGTCACGGGACCGATAACGCCAGCGGGAGCCCGGGCCGGGTGGAGCAGGAGCCTCGGATTCACCGTAGGGGCCACCATCGTCCTCGAAGTCGGGCATGTCGAAGGGTGGCGTCCCGTAGGGGGCCTCCCGGCGCGCGAAGGGCCCAGGTGGCGGTGGGTAGGGGTCATAGGGTAGGACGGGTGGCAGGTACAACTCAGGCCCATACGGAAGGCCCTGGTAAGGTGAACCTAGGTCTGGGCCATACTCGTAGGGGAGTCCAAAGCCACCTGGCCGCGGGGGTCCATATGCGGGGGGGCGCAGCACATTGCACAGGGCCTCAAAGTCATCTGCGAACAGGAGCCAAGCCTAACAATCAGCCCTTGCTTCCTCGGCATGCATCATTCATGTCCCCCCTCGGGGAAGAGAAGCCCGAAGGAGAAGGTGGGGAGGGCCGTGGGCTGAGGCATTAGAGGGCTTCAAAGGAGGAGACTGGGATTGCAGGCTTGGGATCAGGAGTACTGAGGACTGCAGCTAGAAATCAGGGTCCAAGTGCTGGAATTTGGGGGCCCATGAGATCTGGGGCTAGGGGCCTACAAAAATGGGATGGAGGTGTTTTAGGGACCAGGACTGGGAAGTACCAGGGGCCTGACGGGTCAGGATGCATGGGAGGGGATCTGAACCGTGGGACCTGGAAGTCAGAGGAGCAAGGGCCTAGGACTGGCACTGGTTTCCCAAGGGCTGAGAATTGGGAGACTCAGGGCTTTTTAGAGCCAAGGCATGGAGATCTCTGGAGCTGTGTGTTGGCTTCTGAGGCACCTGGATGTGGGTATCCAAGCCACTGGGACTTGGAGGTTTGCGAGCTATGACCAGAGTCTGTGAGCCAGGATGGCAGGATCTGAGCAGCTGGTATTGGAGGTCTAAAGGTCCAGGATTTGGGGGAGGGGTCTCATGGGCTGTCTTGGGCTTCTAGAGACCAGGAGTTGAAGGTCTGAGAGATCAGACCTTAGGACCTTTTGGGACTGGAGCTATGAGACCTGCTGAGTCAGGCTTTGGGGTTTCTGTGGTTGAGGCTTGGAGGTCTTTGGGTTATGACTTGGGGTCTAAGATTTAGGAATGCACTGGGACATAGGGGTCTGAGGGACCAAGTTTTGGGAGACCTTGGGGTCTAAGACTAGGAGTCTGAGGACCTGGATTTGGAGCCTGAGGGGCAGAGTCTCGGAGTGTGGCCCAGGCAGGTGGCAGTACCTGAGTCCTGCGCTGGGCAGAGGGCACAGTCCATGCCCCAGGCCTCGCCATAGAGGCAGCAGCACTCTGTGTAGGTGGCCTGGCGATCCAGCCGAGGGCGACTGCACACGAGGTCAGCCCCCACTTCCTGCCAGCACACTCCCAGATTGTCGTCTGAGGGCAGAGACAGCATGCATCAAGGCGTGAAGACACTCAAGTCCTCCCAAATGCTCAATCTCCTCCCTACTGGAGCAGCCCAGCCATCCTCTGCCTGTCACCAAATCCTTCTCAGCAGCTGTGATCTGACTCCTAGAAGTCCTCTGAGGTAGCTCCAGATGAGTACAGGGCTTGGTCTGGCACAAGGCTATCATATAGGAGGGTGATAGGGTCTGAGAGGAGGATTCTATCCAAGACTGGCGGCTGCAGGGCTCTGTGACCCCAGGGCAGTTGCTTTTCCTCTCTGAGCATTGTTGAATAAAGTCTCAGGATGTGGGAGGACGTTGTAGGAAAAGGAATTGGGAGGAGAAGAGACTTTGGGTCAGTGGGCAAAAGGAGAGAGAGGACCCAGAGAAATAAACACAAACACATCGAAAGAGTCAGAGACTCAAAGAAACACAGGAAAGCAAAGATGCAGAGAGAAACAGACCTAAAAGCAAAGACAGAGGCAGAGAGTGTCAGAAATTCAGAGAAAGGCCTAAAGACAAACCCACAGAGAGGTGCAAAGAGACAGGGACCCACAGGGAAATAATAGCACACTTTTAGCACTTAGTAAGACCAGGTCCCATTCTGTTCTTAAAAATAAAATTCCTCAGAGCCACCCTATAAAGTAGGGGCTATTGCCAATCCACCCAATGTGCAGAAAGGAAGTTGGGATCCAAGAGGCGATAAGGAACGTGCACGTGTACACAGGGCCAGTAAGTGGCAGGGAGGCTCCTCTACAACCTTCGCCTTTAACCAGGCCCGCTGGCCTCTTGTTCCGAGAGTCAAACACCGAGACCGGAAGCTAAATGGGGCGTGAAGGGGCGCGGCCCGGGTGCGGGGCCTGAGGCTGAGTGGGGGTAATGAGGGGCTGGACTGCGTGGGAGAGACTGGGGCGGGGCTAACCGGCGGGGCGGGGCGGGGGGAGGGGTTACCGAGGCTCTGGCTCTCGTTGGAGACGCAGCGGCGCCCCGAGCCGTCCAGCACAAGTGGGGGCTCGCACGTGCAGTGATAAGAACCTATGGTATTGACGCAGCTGCCGCCCTCACAGGCTGGCTCCTCATCTGCGCACTCGTCGTTATCTAGGGAGGCACGGAGGAAGTGATCAAGAAGCAGCCCTCTCCCCTTTCCCATTTCCCCCGTGCATTGACGGTGGGATAGATGGAGTCTAGACTCCAGGAAGGACTTCCTGCTGGTGCTGGCCACATTCCAGAGAGGAGCTGGAGTGGCCAAGGCTTGGGGAGAGTCCCAGGCGGGGGTGTGAGTGCCGGTGGAGGTGGGGTTCCTACCGATGCACTCCAGGCGCTGGGCATGATAGTAGTAGCCATTGCTGCAATAACATGAGTAGCCTGGGGCGGTGTTCACGCACACGCCGCTCTTGCACACCTGGTCTCGGAAGAGCTGGCACTCGTCCACGTCTGCGGGAAGGATGGTCAGAGGCACACCCCCCCACCAAGAGAGACGGGGGGATGGGGGGGAGGCAGGCCAGGTTGTGGGGTGGGCTGGATGGGGGGCGGGGTGTAGCTGCGGGGCGTGATCAGGGAAGAGAAAGACAGAGATGGCAAGAGAGACCCAGAGGGAGAGATACAGAAGATACGGGTGGGAGGGGGAGAGACAGAGATAAAGAAAACAGAGATGGGGTGAGACAGAGCTGGGCCTGGGGGCTGAGGGTGGGCGGGCCTTACCTCTCCGGAGGCTCGGGTCTCCGCTGGGCGCCAGGTAGCCCCGGCCGTGGGGGCACAATGACTGGTACTCAGCTGCACACAGAGACAAGACTGAGCCCAGACACCCGTGGCCCAGCCCCTGCCTTGGGCCTGCCTGTGCCCACTTGCCTCAGTGCCCACCCTTCACTGCCCAAGTCTTCAGCCCCTGTGCCTGTTTGTATCCACCTCTCAGACTCGCGCCCACCTGGCTGGCAGCTCACTCTTGCCCATGCAATACCAGCACCTCAGTCCCTTGTCCAAATGTGGCCCTTTGTCCCAGCCCCACGTCCACCTATTGCTACCCAAACCCTCGGCCCTGTGTCCACCCAGCGGCCCATGCCCACCTGTCTCGGTGCTTGGGCACTGCTGGATGCGGCAGCCGCTGCCCCAGCCCTCACCCACAGTGCAGCAGCACTCCTGCCACGTCACGTTCCGAGCCAGGATGTTGTCACATGCATCCGGAGCTGCCGTGTCAAAGTAGCACTCCCGGCGCCCGCTGCCCACAGGGCCCTGCCTAGGTGGGCTGGGCCGGCGGGACGGGGGTGGTGGGAGCCTGGCTGGCAGACTGGGGCTGGCGGGTACGTGGGGCTGCGGGCCCGGGAACGTGCCTGAGGAGAGAGTGTGGGCTGAGCCTCCAGCCCCTGTGTTATGGATGGGGAAACTGAGGCCCCCATGTGGCAGAACCGACTCCACACCTCTCAGCATCTGTCATCATCTCTCTCCCATTCTCACCTCCTCTAATTTCTGTACCTCTTGCCTCCCCATCTCACTCTCCCAAGCGTCCGGCCCATCATCCAAGCTGCAATTCAGGTAGGAGAAGAGGGGATTTCCCTGGCCTCTTGGAGGCCTCCCTGGGGCCTCACATCCAACGTGTCCCAATCTGGTCTCAGAATCTTCATACCCAAATCTAGACCTAGGCCTGGACACCTCTCCCTTACCCAGGCAGCCCCACAGCCTGTCCACTTTGGCCTCTTGAGCCCCTCTCCCACCTGCCCTCTCCTCCCCTCCCATGGCCCTTGCCTTGGTCCAGCCCTGTCCTCTCTGCTCAGGTCCCAGCCCCACTCCAATGCACCTTCACATGGCAGCCAGAGGAAGTTCCAAAATCTGATCATACCCCTCTCCCGCTCAAAACCTTTCCATGGTGCCAGAGTGCCCTCAAGAAAAGTCCAACCTCCTGACCATGGTAATAAGTCAGTGTGGTCTGGTGCCTGACTCCTTCTGCAGCCTCACTTCTCCCCACCCCTTCCCTTGCTCTGTAGAGCATGTCACCCTGAACTTATTTCAGTCCCTCAAACATGTCAGGTCCTCTCTTGCCTTACCAGGCCTTTGCCCTTGCTGTATCCTCTGCCCAGAATGCCCTCCCTCATCCACTTGGCTTGGCTTATTTCTACTCATCCTACTACTCTCAGTTCAGACATCCCCTCCTACAGGAAGCCCTCCCTAACTCTCCTTCAAGGCTGTGGAGGCACCTCCTCTGGATTCCCACCACGCCCTAGCCTTTCCCATCATAGGCTTGTTTGCTCTGGCCTGTGCCTCGTCCATCCCAGTCCTGATTCCTCTGGGTTGTTACCGTCAGGTTATATTGCTATCTGCCCCCACTGGATTGTGAGCCCCTTGAAGACAGGGTGGTCTCTCCTGGTCACTGCTGTGTCCTCAGGGCCCAGAAAAGGGCCTAAACTCAGTGAACATCTGCTGAATGAAGGAATCTGGTAAAGTCAGAACCAGGATCTACTTCTCCTGACACTGAGTCCCACACCCAGGTTAACTCATGTGTTCTGAAGGTTTTTGTTGTTTAAAACAACAGCATCTAACTGATGGCAGCTATCCACATCAGGAATGGTTAGATCGCATTATATTTTTGCGGGGCCGGCAGCCATCAGTTAAGTAGACATTGATCTCAGTCTCACCAGCAGATGTCCGAGGGGGAACACAGCGCCCAGTCATGGGGTCAAACTCCTCAGGGCTGTTGGGGCAGACACAGAGGAAGGAGCCTTCCACATTCTCACACAGGGCAGCTCCACACACACCCTGTAGCGTTTCACATTCATTCACATCTGTGAACAGGAGACAACAGGGAAGAGGGAGTCAATAGTTGTAAACTCCTGGAATTCCATAAGTCTAAAAGTCTGGGCTTTGAGTATGAGTACTTCAATGGCCCAGATCCCATTATCTACTTATCTTCTGGTGACAAACCCTTAATTTCCCTTGGGAGCCCTCTGCTTCTCCATTTTCAACCTATGTTTTGAGCAGGCCAAGCAGATTGCTGCATTTCTCTGATTCAGAGACAGGCAGTGACCAAGCTGGGCCAATCAAAGCCAGTCCTGGGACTCGTTCTAGAAATATGGAGAAAGAGCCTCCCTCTGTAGCCAGGGATGTCAAGCTAAGGATGTCAACCAGAGGTGCTAGGGCCACTTTTGTCATTGTGAAAAGAGAATCGGCCTGAAAATAAATGCATTAGAGGATAGCAGAGCTGGGAGACAGCTAGCCTTGTTACAATTCCTGGATCCACGTATGCCTGAAGTTCAAATATTTCCCAGAACTTCAGTTTAATGCCCTTTAAACAAATGAAGCCTGTTGTGTTTGCATTTGTCAAAACTAAGTGAATGTATAATTAAGACTCATGCATTGCACCGTATGTAAATTGAACCTCAAATAAAAATATCCGTAAACACAAATTGAACTCTGGTTAATGACATGCATTATGCACAGAAGAATTTAGGGGGAAGTATATTGAAGCCTGCAATTTAATTTTAAAATTCTATCCAAAATATTTTGTGGATTAATGGAAAGATATGTGAGGAAACAAGCATAACCAAATGATAATAATAGAATATAGATCATGGGTATGCTGATGTTCATTCTACAGGCCTTTTAACTTTCTGTATGTTTAGAAATTTTCCTTGGGATTTCCCTGGCGGTCCGTGGGATTTCCATGGCGCTTTCACTGCCGTGGCCCGGGTTCAATCCCTGGTCAGGAACTAAGATCCCACAAGCCGCGGGGCACGGCAAAAAAAAAAAAAAAAAAAAAAAAATTCCTCTTAAAATGTTGGGAAAAAAATAAAGGATGCTTATGTACAATTAAGATTAGTGCAGTTTTGGAACTTCCCTGGCAGTCCAGCAGCGGTTAAGACTCTGCGCTTCCACCGCAGGGGGTGCGGGTTTGATCCCTGGTCGGGAACTAAGATCCCGCATGCCGAGCAGTGCGGCCAAAAAAAAAAAAAAAATTAGTGCACTTTTACTACTTTATGCATGCATTTTTAAAGCATGCCCCAGATAAAATCTGGATAAATAGGGGTTCCTGAGTGACATGAAGATGATCTTATATTCCAAGGTCTAAATTCCATACCCCTAAAGTTTACATGCATTCAGATCTATGGAGAGAAGCAGGGCCTGACAACCTCTTCCCCACCCTCTGGCCCCGCCCACCCCCTGGAGCCCCGTACCCACGCAGTGACGCCCGTCCCGCGCCCCCTCGTAGCCCTGGTCACAGAGGCACTGGAAGGAACCAGGCAGGTTCTGGCACATGGCATGGGCCCCGCAGAAGGACCGGTTCCGGCATTCGTCCACATCTGCAACCACCAGACAGTCAGGCCATTGCTGGACCTTCTATCCCCTCCACATCTCACCCATTGCCCCAGGGACACCCACCCTGGCATCCGCCCCCTGGCGTGGGCTGGTAGCCAGGGTCACAGGCCGGTGTGCAGCGGTAGGAGCCAGGGGTATTCTCACAGCGCTGGGCTCCACAAATCCCTGGGCCATATTCCTGGCACTCATCCACGTCTGCAAAAGAGTGGGGAGGGGAGGGGGGAAGGAGAGGGGAGTCACAGGCCTGGATTCACAGGTTCCTGGTGCTGCTTCCCGTTCCCATGACTGAGAAGTCTCTGACTCTGGTATTCTAGGAGTCTGAGCTTCGAAAAATCAACAAGCATTGATACTTCTTAAGGCCTCGTTACCATTTCTCAAATAGCCTAAACATGGTCCCGCCTCAGGGCCTTTGCACTTGCTGTTCCCTCTGTCAGGAACACTCTTCCCTCAGCCATCTGCGTGGCTCCCTCCCTTGCTTCACTCAAGGGTCTAGGTCAAGCCCTCCTAGCGCCCCTACCCCTACTGCCCTGTCACCTCTGTCCATTTATCCTGCTTTACTTTCCTTCTTAAACTTCTTATATCCATGTAGTTATTGGTATGCCAACTGTCACCTCCCTAGAATGCAAACTCCACGTCGGCAAGGATTTGTGCCTGCCTTGTTCCTCATTGTATCCCCAGGGTGTAGAACGGTGCCTGATACACAGTAGGTGCCCCCAAATTGTTTGCTGAATGAATCGAGCTCATATTTACATATTTATTGTCTGTCTCTCCCCCTAGAACGTCAGCTCCGTGAGGACAGGGATTCTGTTTGACTCATTGCCTGTTCTACTGCCAGTGTTGCACACAGTAGGTGCTTAATGAATTCTTGTGGAATTAATGAATGAGGTCCTATGAAACTAGCTTTCCACGAATCGGGGGTCTGGCAACCCAAGAGCCCAAGGCAGTCCGCAGTCATTTCATCTGTTCCACAAAATGCTGACCCACACACCATCCCCCCCCCCGCCCCCAACTCTGGGCTGCTTCTGGAAGCGAGGCTTGGCCTGTTTCCTGACAGGAGTGTCTTCCCCTATCCTCCTGCCTCCTCTCTACAAAAAAATATAAAGACACGCTGGTGGCTTGTTTCCACCACGATTAGGAGAGAGTTAAGTACATTGGTTGGGAGCCCTTTCCCTCCCCTCCCCCCAAGTCCGTGAGGCCTGGAGCCGGCTTCTTCGACACTTCGTGGGGTGGGGCAGTGGTCTCACCGTCACAGGTGCCCTCAGGGCCTGCGTGGTAGCCAGGGTCGCAGTCGCGGACACAGCGGTAGGAGCCGGGGGAATTCTCACAACGCTGGGACCCGCACAAGGCCGGGCCCCGCTCCCGACATTCGTCCACGTCTGAGGGGGGGAGGCAGGGCAGTCAGATGGGGGAGGCAGGGAGGGAAAGGAAAAAAGGTGGGGGAGTCAAGGAGGGGAGAGGAGAGTCAGAAGAGGGAGGCGGGAGTCGCAGGAAAGGGGAAGGGAGAAAGCAGCAGAGGAGAGGCAGAGGGGGGAGACAAATGGAGGTGACCAGGAGGCAGACGGGAGAGGGACCAGGCAGAGGCGAGGCCTCTCACCGAGGCAGGAGGCGAGGTCTGGGCCAGCGCGGTGTCCTGGAGGACAGACGCACTCGAAAGAGCCGTCGGTGTTGGTACAGATGCCGCTCTGGCAGAGGTCCTCCTCGCTGCATTCGTCCACGTCTGCGGGACAGTGTCGGAAACCGCAGGCGGATCTCCTTCTTTGCTTAACATTCCAAGCCGCGCCCCTCCACCGCCCTTTCCCCGCCCCTCCAGCTCCAAGACCTTAACGCCTTCCCCACCTGCCTTAGGCTCCTCCCTTCCCTGCAAGCCCCACCTCTCCGCCGGGTTTGGCTCCATCCTTTCCATTCACTGCCCAATTTATCCAGACTCCGCCCTTTCCCCTTTCGTCTCCCAACTTCGCCCCTCCCTTTCCCCACCCTTTCCCCACCCTTTCCCGATCCAGGCCCAGCCTGGTTACGGACCGAGGCAAGAGGCTCCGCGAGGTCCGGGCCGGTAACCGGGAGCACAAGTACAGGCAAAGGAGCCGTCGGTGTTGAGGCACTCGCCGTTGGGGAAGCAAAAGTCGCCCTCCAGGCACTCGTTCACGTCTAGGGTACCCAGAGATAGGGCTGCGGGGTTACCAGACCCACCCCCGAGACCCAAGCCCCGCCTACAAAGGAGCAACCCTGTCCCCCAAGCCACACCCCGATGGCCGGTTTCTAAATTCCACCTGCAGTCCCTTAGTCCAGCTCCCACCTCCCCACCAGGCTTTACCCAGGAAGCCAAGTCCCACTCCCAGGCTGTCCAGCCTTTTCCCCGCCCAGCCCACCTGCGCAGGGCCCGGGCCGACCAGGTGGTGCCCGGTAGCCTGGCGCGCAGGTGCAGCGGAAGGAGCCTTCAGTGTTAGTGCAGTGGCCGTGGGGGCCGCAGGAGGCGCCCGAACGGCATTCGTCCACATCTGTGGGAATGGGGATTTCAGAAGGGGTTCTGTCTAGGAACACACTGATGGATCCCCTTGGGGGAGAGGGGTCTGAAGAAGGTGATGGGAAGTGCCTTGGGTTGGATATGAGGTGAAGGCTCCATGGCAGAAGTGGGTAGGGGAGACTGGGGTTGGGGGTCCTTGAGTCTGGGTTTCTGGGAACTCCCTGTGCCAGGATCCTGGGGTCAGGTGAAGGGACTCTGGACTGAGACAGGGGTCAGACATTAATTAGGGTAAGGGGTCAGGTATTATAAACCAGGATAATTAGATGGCATTCTGGTCAGGGGCCAGAGTCTCTAGTCAGGGGTCAGGGTCCAGGATCACGGACACAATCAAGCCCCCGGGAAGGTGCTCTGAGAAGGGGCAGGGGCAGTGAAAGAGGCAGGATCAAGCATCACACAGAGTCACGGGTTGTAGTCAGGGTTGTGGTCAGTAGTTATGTTTCGGTCAAATGTCACAGTCAAGTTTAGGGGTCACAGGTCACATATAGGGTCAGAGGACAGGCAGCATCAGGGAGGTCACAACTGCTATCAGGGCTGGGGTCAGGGGTTATCAGCAGGGTTCATGGTTAAGGTCAAATGTCACAGTCAAGCTGAGGGTTCACTGGTCACAGAGTCAGAAGTCACACTCAGGGCCAAGGGTCGTGGTCCAAATCAGGAACTGCAGTCTGATCAGGGTTCATAGTCTAGGTCAAGAATTGCAGTCAGGCTCTGGGGGTTGTGGTCCAGGTAAGGGGACTGAGATCCAGGTTAGAAGGTTGTAGGCCAGGTCAGGGGTCATGATCTGGGTCAGGAGGCATGAGGCAGGTCCAAGGTCACACCCAGGGCCTGATCTCACCAGTACATCGGCCATGGTGCAGGTGGTGACCAGCAGGACAGGCCCTGCACTGGAAGGAGCCAGGTGAGTTCACACACTCCTGCCCGGGACATGCCAGGTGGTTCTCACACTCATCCACATCTGGGGAGCAGAGGAGAGGGTGGCTTTGGAGGAGTGGCCCAACGCCCCCCTCACCCATCCACACTCCTCCCTCCCTCCCCGGCCTCACCCTCGCACTCAGAGCCGGCAGCACTGGGTTGGAAGCCCGTGGGGCAGACGCACTGGAAGCTGCCTTCTGTGTTCTCACACCGGCCATAGGTGCAGGGCGGGGGGCTACGGGCACACTCATCCACATCTGGGGCAGAGGAGACCAGCGGGGCTGAGGAAGGGGCCTGGACCCATTGCCATCACCACCCACCCCAACATTCTACTCTGGAGGAAGCGTCCTGGGCTTTGTTCAGGCTGCTCCCTCCTCCCAGAAGGACAGACCCTTTCGTTGTTTCCCCACTAGTGGTCTCTCCAGCTGCCAGGATGCGGCTAAGGCACCACCTCCCGCATGTTGCCTTCCCTGACTCAGAGTTGTCCCTTCCTCAGGGTTCCAAGAAGCACAGGGGTATCACCCAACAAATGAGGGGGAATGGAGAGCACCCTCATATTTGGAGAAAGGGGAGAAGACGCTGGAGCCAGACCCTCGCCACCCCCTCAATACCCCCAGGCCTCTGTCCCTGTCCTCCTTCACTGAGCCTCATTGCTCTGCCTCTCTGTCTCCCAAACCTGTCTCCAGTGCCTACAGCAGATGGGGGTGAAGTGGCTTTGGACTCAGCACCCTCACCTTGGCAGGGGGCCCCCGGCCCACGGGAGCGGAAGCCAGCAGGGCAGGCACAGTGAAAGGAGCCTGCTGTGTTGTCACAACGGCCTGGCCCACAGGGTGGTGGCTCCTGGGCACACTCATCCACATCCTCTTCACACGCTGAGCCCCGGAAGCCAGCCGGGCACACACAGTGGAAAGAACCTGGCAGGTTCTCACAGACCCCTCGGCCACACAGGCCGGGGCTCTGGATGCATTCATCCACATCTGCTCAGAGCAAGGGACCCAGGTCGTACCTCCTTTATGCCCCTTCCGCCCCCCCCCCATGCTCTATTCTACCTCCCTGACCTCCGTCGCTCTGACCTTCCACCCTCCATCATCCTGCCACCCTGTCCCCATGGTTCTGCTCTCCACCTTCCATCACTCTGCCACCTTATCCGTCATCATTCTAACTCCATCCTCCAGCCCTCTACTTCCTCGTCCATATTAAGCTGCTTGTCTGCTTCCTAGAACTCTGTCTTTCTAGTCCATATCAGTGGGCCTCCTTAAACTCTGTCCTCCATAACTCTACCCCTTCCCCCATTAATGACGTCTCCATCCCCCATCCCTCTGCTTCTCCATCCTCCATGACTCAGCCTTTCTGTTTTCCAACACTTGGCCTCTCCATCCCCAACAGGCTGCATGTCTGGTTCTCAGAGCCTGGCCTCTTTCTCCCATCAATCAGCCTCCCTCTGCCTCATTGGCTGGGTATCTCCATCCCTCACCACTGCCGCTCTACCCTTCCCCCTACATGCCCAATCCCTCACCCTGGCAGCTGGCTCCGTGGGGCGCAGCCTGGTACCCAGCGGGACACACGCACAGGAAGCTGCCTGGCGTGTTCTCGCAGCGCCCACGGTCACAGGGTGGCGGCACGCGGTGGCACTCGTCCACGTCTGCGGGCACAAACCGCGTCTGGGACTGGGGCAGACACTCTGCCTCCTCGCCTCCCCCAGAAGGCCTGGGGAGGCGGGGAGGCGGGGAGGCGGGGACGGCAGGGGCGGAGTCAAGCTTCGGCCAGGGCCAGGCCGAGGCAGGAGCCAGGGGCGGTAGAGGGGCTCGGAGGGGCTCGGTTTAAGGCTGAGGCGGAGCTACAGCGGGGAGGACAGAACAAGGGTTGGGGACCCAGCTTGGGCAGAGGCAGAGAGGGGAACCGTGAGGGGGGGCAATTTGGGGAGGGCAGGGCCTGGGGAGGGCAAGGGCGGGAAGAACGGCTTTGGGGACCGAACAAAGGGAAGGCAGGAGCGAGGGAAGGGGTGGTTTGGGGACGGGGCACTGGTGTGGCAGGGTGGAAATCAGGAGTCATGGTGAGGAGATAGGTTGCAGCAGTTGTGGGACAGGGGAGGGGCCTTGGAGAGGGCAGGAGCTAGTCTGGAATATTGAAGCGGCGGGGCCAAGGGAGGGGCGGAGCCGGGACCCAGTCAAGGAGAGAGGCCGGACAGTATAGTACGGCAGGGGCCGGCCCCGACGGGAAGGGCCGGCTGCGCCGGAAAGAGGCAGTGGTGGGGCCGAAGTGAGAGCGGGAGCTGGTCTGGAGACGGGGTCAGGGGCCAGGCCAAGGCAGTAGTTGGCCTGAAGGGACGTGGGGAAGGGTGCGAGGGCGGGAACTGCTCCAGAGGGAGAGTTGGAGCGAGACCTCAGCTGGGGTGGGGCCTGGATTTCTCACCCAGACACTCCGCACCCCGCGGGCCAGCTCGGAAGCCCGGCCCGCACACGCAACGGAAGCTGCCTGGCGTGTTTTCGCAGCGCCCGGGAGCACAAGGCGTGGGAATGCGGCGACATTCGTCCACGTCTGAGGGTACGGAGGGGTCTGGTCAGGAGGTGACAGGGTAGAGCCGCCCGCCCCGCCTCCCTCCTCCCCCTCGGCCTGGCTCACCAATGCAGCGCATGCCCTGCGGGCTGAGCCGGAAACCGGAGTCGCACGCGCAGGTGTAGCCACTGGGCCGGGGAATGCAGCGTCCCGGGCCACAGACCTGGGGATTGCGTTGACACTCGCCTGCAGAGGGACCTGCGGGGGTCCAGTGAGCCAGGGTTCCCCCATCTATGAATCTTCTGTCCCTTTCATCCCAGTACAATTCCCTCAGATCCTCTGCTTAAAACATCCTCCTGGATGTCCCCCCTCAAGCTCAGTCTTCCCCCTCTGATGTCCCTCTCCTTTATCATGGGACATTCCCATCAGATCCTCTGCCTGAATCCTCCCATAATGCCACTCCAAAGTCTTCATTTTTTAATATTTTGCTCCCCAGTCTTCTGCCTGAGATATGTTCTTAGTGTCCTCCGTGAAAAATAATTATTTGTCTCACGTTAACTGAGCATTTACTATGTGCCAGATACTTCAGAGGCAGCTTGCTGAATCCTCACAATGATCCGCATTTTATAGATGAAGAAACTGAGCCTCAGGGAGGTTAAATTGACCTTCCCAATTGACACAGATCTTGCACCCAGGCTTGCCTGACTCCAGCTCCTGATGTAACCACCACCCCACCCTTCAAACCTTTATCTTTTCCCACCCATTCCTTAACTCCTCTGGCTGTAACATCCTTATTTGTTCTATTGTAGAATCTTCACTTTGGAGCCCCCCACCCCCCCACCCGGAACTCCTGCCTGTAATACCCACATCAATGCCGCTGATTCCCTCTACCGCACCTGATTCAGGGATCTCCGGACCAGTCCAGGCAGGGATGCTGGGCAGGGGAAGCTCAGGGCCCGGACGGGGCTCTGGCCGGGGTTCTAGCCGTGTCTCAGGCCGGGGTTCTGGGCGATGAGTGGGCAGAAAGCCTGGTAAAGAAGGGCTATCAACAGTGGAGACCTGGGTTTGGGTGTCCCTACTCATCTCCCCTTGGAGACAACACTCCCTCCTCCAGAAACCAGCTCACCCTCCTCCAGAAACCAGCTCACCTGTGCGTGGCCGAGAGGTGGAGGATGGGGCACGGGGCTGGCTGAGGGACACTCGGGGTGGTTCCTGGCCCAGGGGTCTGGTGTTGTAGCGGAGGTCGGAGGCCGAGTAATGGTAGCCAGGGCCAGCTGGGCAGATCTCCCGAAAACCCTCTGGACACAGGAAAGGGAAGAAGATGGGCAGAGAGAGGGCAAGAGAGTAGGGGGGAATGAGAGGGAAAGGGGGTGAAGTAGAGAGAAAAGGGGGGGCTAGGGTCTGGCCTTGACCGTGAGTAGGGCTTAGCCTGGGAGTGTGTTAGGGGTTTGGGTTGGATGCTGAAATGGGGTCTAAGAGTGACTGGGGGGACCTGGGGTCTGGGAGCATCTGGGGGGAGTGTAGTCTAAGGGAATTAGACCCAGGGATGTTCTGGCATGAGGGTAGGGTGGACATGGGACCAGCTTCAGGCCCCAGTGGCCAAAGAATGGGACATCTCAGAGGCTAAAGGTGGGACCAAGGATGTTTTTCCCTCTTTGGGAGGATGGCAGGGACCGGAGTTGAGGGCAGGGTCTGGTTTGGTGTCTACAGGGATGGGGTTGAAGGCCAGGAAACAATCAGGTCCATTGTGGGGTCTGGTTTCATGAAGAAGCAAGATTGCCTGGGAGGTGTCTCCGGGAGGGGCGTGTCTGGGGCGGGGCCCAAGGCGGAACCTAGGTTGAAGGCAGTGTCTCAGAAGCTGGGGAGGTGGCCAGAGCCTGGGGACAAGGTTGGGCAGGCAGCCTATCTCAAGGGCTAGGGGAGGTCGAGGCTGGGGGTGACGCTCGGCAGACACAGCCTAACTTCAAGGTCATGTGCAAGCCAGGGTGGAGTCCATTCTGAAGATAGGCTGTCTCAGATGCTGGGTGCGTGGCCAAGGCTAGGGCCCAACCTGGTTGGAGGGGCTGGGGGCGGAGCCTAGAATGGGGGCTGTTTGTGTCAAGTCTAGAGAAAGGCGGGCAGGAGGCGCTCACCTGAGCCAAAGGGTGGGCAGAGCTGGCAACCCCGGCCCCAAGCTTTGCCTACGCGGCTGCAGCAGCAGATCTGTTTGGTGATGTTGCGTAGAATGGGCAGCGAGCAGCCGCCGTCGCGGAGCACGCGGAAGCAGGGTCCCTTGGCCTCTGAGATCACGTGTTGGGCTGGGGGTGGGGGAGGAAATTCTTCAGGGCGGGGTTGGGAGTGTAGTGGGACTAGGGGATCTGGGAGGTAGGGGAATGGTCCCAGGGAGGGTTTGGTGGGTGTGAGGGGCATTTGGGAAAGCTCTGAGAGAGTCTGAGGAAGAGTTGAGGGGTCTGGGAAGTCTGAAAATGGTTTGGGGCTTGAGGAGAGTCTGAGGGGTGAGTGAGAGAATCTGGGAAGGATCTCAGGATCTGAAGAAGGTCTGGTGGTCGAGAGAGAGGAGGAAATTTGGGGGCTTGAGAGGAGCTGATGAAAGTCTGGGGATCCTAATCCAAAAGGTTTGAGGGGTTCTTAGAGAAGCAGAAGAAGGTTCAGGGAGTCTGAGGGTGAATGAGAGTCTGAGACGTTCTGAGGGGGATCTAAGAATGACTGGGGGGACCTGGGGTCTGGGAGCATCTGGAGGGAGTGTGGTCTAAGGGAATTAGACCCAGGGATGTTCTGGCATGAGGGTAGGGTGGACATGGGACCAGCTTCAGGCCCCAGTGACTCACAGATGCAGCTGCTGCGGGATGAGTCAAGCAGAAAGCCGTCGGGGCACACGCAGGTGTATCCGCCATGCGTGTTCGCACACTCCCCGTGCTGGCAGCGCCCCCCAGTCTCGCACTCATCCACATCTGCGAGGGAGGGGGTGGTTCCAGTGGCGTCAGGGGCAAGCTCCCTGCCAGCCCCGTCCCAAGCTCCTCCCACGCCTGCCCCAGCTCACCTTCGCAGGACCCATTAACCCTTTCAAAGCCAGCTGGACACGGTCCATCTGGGACGCCCACTTGGTCGGAGTTTCCTGTAGAGAGAGGAGAGGGTTGGTCCGGGGCGCGCGGAGCGAGATGGAGTGGGCGAGGACGAAAATGGGGTGGGAAGAACTAAAAGGTGTTGAGTGTGGTTTGAGTGCAAGGTCAGCCTTAGGTTGGCGATCTGCATGAGTAGGCCTATGGCACAAAGGCCGAGTGAGAACAGGGTAGCCAAAGTCAGAAAGTGGGGTGGGTGGTCCCAGACGGTATGGATAGGTCTAGACTGGAAATGATCCCCACAACGGGTAGGCATGGCTAGAATTTGTGTAAGGGTATATCTATGGGCAGAGTACGAGAAGCAGCGGGGTTCTCACTCCTCCCCAGCTCCGAGCACCTCGGGGACATCCTGGGGCTTACCCAGGAGCTCCGAGCACGACTGACAGTCGTGAACGCCCCAGGCCAAGCCGGCCCCTCTGCAGCAGACCTCCTGCGTCCGGAGCCCGGGCAGCGGGGACGCACACTGTGGGGAAGTGTAGGGTGAGCGCGCCCCCGCGCGGTGGCACGCTCCGGGCCCCTCCCCACCGGCCTCCTCTCACTTCGCCTCCGCGCAGCTCCCGAAAGCAGTAACCGAAGCCCGAGGCGTCCGAGTAGCCGTCCTCGCGCGGCGCGCTCTGTGCCAGCACCGTGTAGGGCGCTGCCGCCTCCGCGCGAGCCGCCGCCGCCGCCCGCGCCACTGCCTCGGCGTCCGCCTCCTCCCAAGGGCCGGACACACGCTCCACCTGGTGCACCACCACCGACGCCTCCTGCGGGTGCTCTACGTGGACGCTCACCATAGACGCCACGCCTGGAGAGAGGCACGGCG
This sequence comes from Balaenoptera physalus, assembly GCF_965194825.1. NCBI lineage: Eukaryota > Metazoa > Chordata > Mammalia > Artiodactyla > Balaenopteridae > Balaenoptera > Balaenoptera physalus. Next base: position 12,807,635 of record NC_138900.1, read on the forward strand.
GGGCAAAGTGGGAGTAGGAATGGGGGAAAGGGCGCGCTGGAGAAGGGTACTTAAGAGAAGGTAGGAAAGATGGGAGTCAGAGGAACGGCGAGGTGGTGGACAGAGGGGGCGGAGGGGACTCCGGCCGCACTTTCCTCACCATGCTCATCGTCACGGTGGTTGGCCAGTGGCATGGTGTACACAGAGCGGGTGAAGCCTGGCATGGCCGGGGCCGGGGGTCGGGCGCCCGATGAGTGCAACTGGCAGAACTTGCCAGCGAAGTCCGGGGGACAGAGGCAGCGGTCAGGCTTCACGCACACACCTCCGTTGTGACAGATCAAGGGACACAGGACTAGGGGGAGAGCGAGGACACTCAGGGCCGGCAACCCTCCTTGTAGCCCCCCTGGGACGAGCGCACTCAAACGAGCTCAGTCCCTAACGTTGTAACTACACCCTCAAAGGTATCACTCAGTTCAAAGTTGTTCCGCCATGAGCTGTCTTGAGTAATCTCCCCCCTAACCCTGGCCACTTGCATTGGCTGGGTCCAGTCGTACAGCCCTTGATGGTATAGCTCCGCCCACTGGATCCACTCACCACGCCCTCCAGCTCCTTCTTCACTTTCATTTCACCCCGCCCTCCCTCTCGAGTCCCACTTTCTGGCCGAGTGCACGGCGTACCAGCCCCGCCCAGACAGCGTTGTACCCGCCCGTAGGCTCAGCCCCGCCCACTCTAGCTCTTGCCTTCGCATTTAGCGCCGCCCATCTCTTACTGTTCAGCCCCTCAGACCCAGCGCTGGTCACTTCCATTGACGAAACCCACATTTTGCCACTCCCTGGCACTACCCCTTGCTCGCAACTCCGTCTCCTTACCATTCTAGGCACGCTCACACCCCGTCCGGCACGGTCCACTACGTTCAAGCTCCGCCCACAGGCTGTGCGGTTTCCCCCCCTCCCCTTCTACGCACCCTGCCCACATCACCTTCTTCTACCCGAGGGATTGTAAACCCCGCCTATCAAGGCGTCTAACCTGCTGCCTGTAGCCCCACCCACCTTCCTTTCCTCAAGTTAATTTGCCCTGGCTCAGTCGCTCACGCTCCTCTCACCCCACCTCCCGGCTATCTGGACGTCCTAGCCACCCCCCGCCCCCCGCGCTTTGTCTCCTCCCACCTCCCCTTGGCTCCGGCTCTCCAGTTCTAGGTCTGACTTCCCGCCTCCAGTAGCCCCGGGGCGGGGCCAGCGGGAACGCGCCTGCTCTCCCCTAGGCGCGCCCTCGCTGGGCCTCAGGCCATCTCTGGGCGGGGCACTACCAGCTGTGCGGCGGGGTAAACAAAGAGGGGTGCGGCGGGGGCAGGGCGGCGGCTCCTCATTCCGGACCCTTGGGGAGCCCCGGGCCCGCTGAGCCAAAGGAGGCCGGACGTATCCTGCGAGGGCACCCCCTCCCTTTCTCCCCAGGGGCTGCCGAGAACAGCTGGAGACAGCTGTGCGGAGGGCAGGAAGGGGGCAGGAGGCCGGGGCCGTCCAGGAAGGCGTGTCTGGGATTCTGAGCCACACACTGGAGAGAGGAAAGCATAGAGGGAGCCCCCTCAATTTATAAGGGTAAAGAGACTGCACTCCTGGGAGGAGATCAGTTAGAAGGCAGCACTCTGGGGTTCAAAGACCACTGGAGGTTTCTGGAACAGAAAGGGAGCCTATCCCAGAGGAAACGGAGGCACCCTTCAACAGAAGGAATCCCTTAAGTCCTTTTGGGGAGAGTTACCTAAAAACAGGACTCTAGTGTCTTCTAGGGAATGGCCAATTGGAGGGTGCTGAGAACAAGGTTTAGATGGAGAAGTGGGATTCTTGGGAGTCCCCAGCCCAAGAGAGCCTCAATTGTCTGGGAGGACTGTAAGATACTGTGGAATCCCCCCTCCCCTCTCAGCTAAGGGATTAGGTACCCAAGTCGTTTTGATTAATGGCTGCTTGGGGGGAACACAGTATCTGTAGTCCTCTTGGGAGGATCACTGATCAAGACCAACTCTGGGTTTCTCTGAAGACAGATGGATCAGCAGTTCCCGGGGAGGGAGTCAGCTGGAAGGGAAGGACTTGGATAGACAGGAATCGGGGATCACTTGGAAACAGAAGAAAATAGGAGCCTTTTGTGGGAAGAGAATTCGGCTAGGGAGCAGAGTTATCACTGTATAGAATCTGTAATCCGGGGTTTCCCTGGATGTGGGGAGGAATAGCTGAGGGACAAAACTAGAGTTCTCTGGTGAGGGGCACAGTCTGGGGAGATTACATCAGAAGAATGTGAGGGAATTTCACTGGAGGGGCTGGTCTCCGGAGTCTGTCGATAGCGGTGCAGAGGGGCTTAGGGCGTGAGGGCAGAGACTCTGGGCTCCCCTAGTTAGAGGAGTCAGGCCAGGACTCCAGGGTGCTCTAATAGGAGCCCTTAATTAAGTGGCAGGCCTAGGAGAGGCTTAACTAGGAATCAAGATTCCAAAATAGGAAGGGTCTCTGTTGGGGGTTGCGGGTGGTAATCCAGCTAAGTCTGGGGGCATTTCCTAACCTCCAAAGACACTTGTCTGTCTTCTATCATCCAGAATGTAGGCCCCCCGCCCAGCACCCTGAGGGCCTCCACACCAAGGGCGGGCCGCTAGATGGGCACAGGCAACTCCATGTCCCACACCCTTGGAGGGATGAGGGGCTGAGGACATCGAGGTCCTCCTGAGGTCAGCCCCCTTCACAGACCCCTCCTTGTGCCTCCAGGGGCTTGGCACCCGCCTGGGCAAGGCTCCTGGCACAGGCCCGTTGAGGCTGGGCCGGGAGGGAGTGAGGGAAGGAGGGAGGAAGGGGAGGAGAGAGGGAGTGGCAGCGGGCGGGGGCTCAGGCGGGAGATGAGCTCACGCCGGCCAGGGCTGGGTTGGCTGGGGGCCAGGCTGGGCGAGTTCTCCGGCGCCAGGGGCCCCCACTCCCCACTCCAGAGGGCCTCCGGGGCTGGGGGCAGGTAGGCCCAGACCCTGAGAGCCCACCCACCACCATACCCTGGGGCCAACAGGTGGCCCACCCCCCACCAAGGGCTCTCCATATCTAGGGGAGCCTGGTGTGCACACGCCTCCTGTCCCCTCTGCCCCCAGGGGGCGCCTTTTCCCCTAGGCCTCCAGCCTGGATTGCTCTTCCACGTGCGACCCTTGCAACTCAGGGTCCTGCAGAGACCCTCCTTCTACGAACTCTTTCCCTCTCAGCTCTCAGGATCAACTTTCCACACCCCAATCCCCCTCCTCACAGGCACTCCCATCCTAGACTTTCCTAATCCCTCCCACCCAAAGAAGCAGAAAGTGGAAAACCCCCCATGGCCCTGGATTTCTCCCTTGGACTCTGGGGACCCCTTACTCACAGTCACAGAATTCGGACCCCTTTCCCCCAAGACCCCAAGCCCCTCAATTCTGGTATTCCCCACGTTGACTCAAAGGCACAGAAGTCAGCCCCCAATCCCCTCATATGCGACATCACAGGTCCCTGAGAACCCTCATTGCTTGCAAAATCAAGACCCTCAGGACCCAACCCCAAAAGCCAGGAATTTGAGGCTCTCTTCCTTAAATAAGCCAGGGATTCCCCAGCACTACTGCGCAAGGAATCTGGGCTCCCGCGCCCTGGGGACTGTCTCCCCCATCCCCGGGGATCCTCCTCCACCCGGGGAAGCCCTCCCTCGGGACCACCACCCCGCACTCACAGGCGCGGAAGCCGGGGCCCCCCGGGGCCGCCCCGCCGGGCGCGCCGCTGTCCACGCTGGTGGCGTTGCGGGGCGCGCAGGTCGGGGTGCAGCGGGGGCCGGTGGGCCCATGGACGCAGCTCAGGCCGCACACGGCCGGGGTGAAGCGCACGCGGAGGCGCTCTCGGGGCCGACCCAGCCCGGGCTGCGGCCGGAGCAGCGCCAGCAGCACCAATAGCGACACCCAGAGCAGCCGCGCGCCGCCCGCCATGGCTGCAGCGCCGCGCTCCGCCGCGCCGCCGCCCCAGCCCGCCCGAGGGGCCCGGCCGCGCCCGCCCGCCCGCGGGGGAGGGCGGCCGCGCCCCCGCTCAGGCCCCCCCCTCCCCACCACTCCCTCCCCGGCGGCCGCGCGGGGGCGCGTGGGGCCGGGCGCGCAGCCAGAGGCGCGCAGGCTGGGCGCTAGACTCGCAGGGGGGAGGGGGGCGCCCCCTCTGCCCCCGACTCGCACCAACAAGTGAATGGGGCCCGCAGGGGAGCGGCGGGGAAGGGAACAGGTGGGGGCGGGCCCGTTTCCCCCCCAGACAGGGCTGAATCCATAAAGAGGAAAGAGTAGTGGGGGCCGCATTTGGGGAGGAGGCTAAAGGCTGTCTCTGCCTTAGTCACAGAAAAAGGAGCTTCATCTGGGTAGGCGGCTGCCATGGCACATCTGGGCAGCCAGGTGGCACATCTGGGGGAGAGGAGAAGGGTCGGTGCACCTGGGCACATGAAGGAATTGGGGGTTTGGATGGTGGGCAGAACGCTGGAGGGGCACATTTGAGGACGCAGTCACATCTAACCAGGACCCTCACACCTGGTAGAAGTCAGAATGGATTAGGGGAAACGGTGGATTGAGACTGTGGGCGGGGGTCTTCACATCTGGCCGGAGGCCCACATCTGGAAGACTTTAGGGAGGAGGGGACACATCTGGGCTGAAGGCCACAGCAGGAGGGGGACTTTTGAGGGTGGTTGAGACTAGGGGGTGTGCTAGCCCCGGGGCCGAGAGCCGGAGCGGGAGGAAGGCAGGAGGACGGTCGGGAAAGTAGTGGGAGGCCTTTGGCCCCTAGCCGCCCCGCAGTTTTGGGCATTCGGTAACCAGGCAGGCGCCAACCGGCACAATCGCTTTTGTTGTCTGGGCTAGTTCGGCCGCTTTCTCTGCCGGGACAGCGCCCCCCTCTTCGGCCGGCAGTGGGGAGCCCGGACGCTTGGCTTCCCGGCCCCACCCCCGCGGGTCAGCGCCTCTGGCCAGCGTCTGGTCCTGTCCCGGACTCACCTCTCGCTGCCGGACGCCGGGGTCCCTAGAGGGGGCTGCGTCCTGGGGAGGGGTGCTGAGCTACAATGGGGGGCGGCTAGGCGGCAGCTGGACCGTGGGAACCAGACGGCTTTATCTGGCCCGGAACCCCCCGCCCCCCGGCGGAGGAAGGGCGGATGTTCTTACCCCGGGACTGGCCGGCAGGGGCGCGCTGTGGGGGCCTCCTTCTCAGCAATGCCCGGGCCCCCGGCCCGCGGAGCCGCCGTCGCCTCAGCAGAGCTCGGGCTTCCTGCAGCCTGGGTGGGAGGGGGCAGAGAAGGAGCTGTCACCGCGGTTCGGCTGACCCCCCCCCTCCCCTCCCCGCGACTGGAAGAGACTTCCCACACCAGGAGGTCTCCCAGTGGAGGCTCTGCGACCCCCCCCCATCTCTTTATGGGGACCAGGCCTTGAACATTCGTTGGAGGCTTGGAAGAAACAAAGTCAGTGGGAGAAACAGAGATGAGGAAGGGAGAGAGGGAAGAGAGACACAGAGGCAAAGAGACAGGTAACTATGAGAGAAAGAGACAGACAGAAAGAACAAATAGAGAGAGAGGAACATGGAGACAGAGATAGAGAGATAGAAACTGAAAGACCCAGAGACAGCGATTGGCGAGAAAAGGAGAAACAGAGAGACACAAGTTGATAGAAACAGAGAGCAAGGGAGAGGAGACCCAGGGAGCAGAGAGAAAGATGTGCCAGAAATGGTGGCAGAGTTGGGAGCATCTAGTAGGGGAGGGTTGCACACTCACGTCAGTGGCTGCCAGTTAAGGGACACCTGTTTCCTCCTCACGCTGGGGCTGGGGCTTGACAGCCCTGGGGGCACTGGAGTCAGGCACCACTGAGGGCCTGCACACTTTTCAGGCCGACAGCTCTGGACCCTGCAGGAGGCTTCAGAGACAGCCAGGGACTAAGTGGAAAAGGAGGCGACTGAGTTCCTCTCTCATCCAGCTCTCCAGCTGGGATGAGGGGTGAGGAAGGGAGCCCCCAGCTCCTCTGCTCCTACCACCTTTCCCCTCCTACCTATACCTCGCCTACAAGAACCCACCTCTGAAGCAGCGGCTCCTCCTGGGCGATCGGCCTGGGCAGCAGCGACAAGCAGCAACACTATAAACAGAGGGATGGAAGTCACTCAGGGCCCTAGCACTGTAGAACTCCCCAAAGGAAGGCAATGAGGGATAGGGGAGGGAAAGCCAAGATAAGGTTTGAAGGTGCTCGAGATTGATGTGTGACCAATCTGAGGCACTGTGCTCGATGCCTCAGTTTCCCCATCTGTACAATAGGAGGCAAACGGGTTTAGGCTCTCCAGGGATGAAGGTCACAGCAACCTCACGTTTATTTTTCTTCTGAAGTGTTTGAGGAAAGGTATTATTGGAAAAGACATTTAAAAGTCTTTTAAAAATGATTTTTTTAAAAAAATGATTTAAAAAAAAACAAAAGACTTAAAGAGGATTTCTAAGCGCACTTCCAAGCCCGATCTGGGAATCTAGAACCCCGCCCTCCCCGCACTTCCCTGTCCTGGACTCAGCCGTCATCCCGAGGTTGGCCGGCAGATGGCGCCACTCCACAGGCCTCAACGGCTGGGGAGGGAGGTCCGCCTTTGACTATGGGTCCAGCAGGGTGCAGAGGTGGAGGGGGATACAGGAGCCACAGCCCAGTACTGGGAATCCCGAGGCCTGAGTTCTAGCCCCTTCCTGCCCTTCCACGTTGTGTGTCCTGGAGCCAGAGTCTCCTGGTCTATGGGTCTCAGTTTCCCGCCTGACCAGGAGGAAGGAGTCGTTCTTGGAGGAATCTCCGCGCCGGGAGGGTCTCAGATTCTGGCTGGCGGAGCCCTCAGCTTGGGCGCAAGTGCGTCGCAACCAAGGGGCCCCCCAGACAAATCCATTATCCCCAGGCTAAGGGGGACGAGGGACGAGGCCGCGCGGGCCGGCCGGGAGAGAGGGGCAGCGGGGGGATGCTGCGAAGGGGACGTCGGGCGTATGGACTCTTTTTAGATGGGTGGGGCCCAGTAGGGGAGGAGGCCGCCCGGGTGGGAGCCTTCCGGACCCCCGATCCTGCAGTCATCCCTCCCGCCTTTTCTCCGGGTTAACCCCTTCCCAGCTCCGCCCCCGGCACGGCTCGGGTTACTAAATGCATTCGCAGAGACCGAGGCGGGAGCTGAGCCCGGGGCCTTTGTAACGGAGCGCTGGGCCGCAGGGCGGGGGTGGGGGTGGGGGTGGGGGGTGGGGGGGTACTGGGCAGACTGTTTCCTTCGATCTCGTCACCCGTAGACAGGAAGAGTGGCTATAACCCCCTAAATCTATAGGAAATTCTGGATTTCTTGCCGCGAAATCACTGGTACCTCATTCAAGCTTGGAATCCGCTTATTCTAGGAAACTAAAGCACCCCCCCAACCCTCATGAAATCTGAGGGCCCCCCATCTCCGCACACATTTCCACAAGCCCCTCCACCATCAACCCAAAACTCCACGTCTTCCTCACTCATTAGGAAAACGTCTCTTAATTAGTTCAGGCCTCCCCGCTCCCCAGATAACCAGGACATGTCAACTCCCCCTTAAAGTGCCCTGATAACCTCCCATACTCTTCCTCCTTAAGCACCCAGTTAGTTTGGGGGACCCCATCCCAGCTCGGCCCCACCCATCATCTTAGGAGAACTCAAAGCCCCATCCCCATATAAACTGGGACCCTTCTCCAAACAAACTCTAGAATTCCCTGGAGCCACATCCGTCTCTACCACACGGGAGGGGAATCCCTCCCCTCAAAATCTCAGTACACCTCGGATTCTAACCCCTACAAAATAGAGGGCCCTAATAAATTCAAGAGCTCTGGTTCTTCATCCTTATCACGAAGCAGTGGGTTCATATTCCCCTAAATCCGAAAGTCCTGGTCTTCCTAGACCTCCAGACTTATTGGGTAGAGGCGGCACAAGGACGAGGGGGCCGCAGCGGGGCTTACCCGGCCGGGCGGCCCGGGATCACCGCAACCTCGACGGCCTGGATGGGGCTGGGGCCGGCGGCGGAGGCGGCGGCGGCGGCGGCTGCAAGGAGAGCCAGCAGCAGCACCAGCAGGAGGGGGCGGCGGCCGCTGGGGCCAGGCAGCCGCATCGTGTCCGGCGTGGAGTCGCGCTCCAGGCGGCCAGTCTGTCCAGCGGGTCAGTCTTGGCGCGGCCCCGCCTCCCGCCCCCGCCCGAGGCCGACTCATTTTCTCCACAGTCGCAGTCTCAGGCTGCGAACTTCCCTCCAATCAGAGCCCGGTTCCGCCAGGGGGCGCTGCCCGCGCGACCAATCAGGAGGCGAGAGGGGAGGGGTTAAATAGACAGGTGCCGGGCATGGGGCTCGGGGACCAGGAATTTTCAGTGCTGTCGGGGGTACTGGCTCAGTGAACCCTGTTATAAAGGAGAGGCCTCAAGTGTGGAGTTGCTGGGACTCCTCCCAGTCGATGCGCAGGCGGCGGGCAGATTCCCCTAAGCTAGATTCCCACTGGAAGACCTCATCCCTCCGCCCACAGTCCTGGGAGAAGTCCCTCAGAATTTGCTCCTCGACTGGCGTAAATTCTGGAAGACCCCACAGGTGCCCACTTCTCACGTGAGAGACTTGGGATTCTGGGGGCAGAACGCCAATCCTAATCCTGCACTGAGCTCCAGGTCCGGCCCCTCTGAGAATCCCAGGCCCACTCTGGACCTTCCCAAAGGATTTGCCCCTTCTCAAAGCCCTGTGTTTCAGGGGTTCCAGGCTCAGCAAACAATAGCTTGTTCCTCAGAAGGCTGTAGCCTCTGCCCCTCAGAGGACCCGGGCTCCGCCCCTGACCCACAGACTCCACTCCCACAGGGCTCCCGGCTCTGCTCTCCTATTTGCTCCCCTCTTCACCGCCACCCCTAGTGGGTACAACAGTCCCCTCCCTGCCTGAATATTTAAAGGCGCCCAAGAGCACCCCTCCCACTCCCAGAACTGCAGACTTTCTCCTTAAAGAATTCCAGTCCCCTCTCTTCCTAGGGACCTCTACCATTAGGAGCCCCAAGCCACAAGTGGCCTTAGTCCCCACCCGCACCCGCTTTAGTGGGTTCTAGGCTCCAAGCCCTGCTCACAACCTTCCAACTCAGAGGGTCTCAAGCCAGCCCCGCCCTTTCATTATAAATTCAAGGCCCCACCCTCTTTCCTCAGAGTTACAAACCTCGCCTCTCTGCTCCCAAAGGCATCAGAGCTTCAGAGCCTGCTCCCTAGCTGCCCCCTTCTCCTCTGAGTTTCAGGCCACACCCTTTCCCACAAGAACTGGGCCAAGGCCCCACACTTAGGATCCCAAACCCTACCCCTTTCACGTTTGTGCCCCATCCGGGGACCCCGTCTCTCAAAGCAGTTTGATTCTTAAGTTTCCCAGTTCTGTAGCCTTAGCCCCGCCCCGAGTAGATCCCAGCCTCCGCCCACACAGGGTACTAGGCCTGACCATACGGCTGACCCCAGACTAACAACAGCAATCAATTCAGCTTCGACTTCATCCCCAACTCCTGCTCCTTCTTCCAAGGGATGTGCAAGGAGGACAGGGGACCCCCTTCACCCTCCCGCCTTACCTTGAGGCACACGGGCTGATTCACACAGTCACACTCACACCCGTTACCGTCACCTACAGCAATCCATGCCTACACCCAAAACTGACACCCAGAAGTCTGGGCCCACCCACCGTCCAGGGACACACAGCCCCTTGGAGCAATTACGATGGCACTCAGGCCCCACTCAGGGGCATTTGTGAGTTGTCCCAGCTCAGTGATGGAGTGCCTGGCTCTGCCCACTGAATATGCCCTGTGTCCCTGTCTTCATGTAGCTCCCGCGATCCCTGCTAACATGACCCTGCAGGACAGTGTGTCCCTGCCCCCGTTGCCCCCCTCCCCGTCTCCTACCCTGTGGCTGGAGCATTTGCTGGGGGCGCTGCCGAAATTTCTCCCTTCTGCTTGGGATCCAGGGCATCTTCAATGCTCGTTGCTAGGCAACAGCCTCTGGCTCACCACTGCAACTTCCGGGGATGGCGTTGGCTTCCCCTCCCCCCCAGAATTTGGAGTTCCCAGCTCCCAATCCCCCCCCTATCAGTGCCACTATCTTCCAGGGTTGTTTCTATGTCTCTCCTGGATCCTGACCTGATCTTGACCCTTCAGAATCCCTCAGAGTTCTAGAGCCTTGGCCTTCCAGAAGCTTCCTCCATTGTATGTGTTCACACACGGGGTTTTATCCTGGTATTAAAAAAACAAACAAATCTTTTTAGTGTTCTTGATTTTCTGACATTCTCTTCCTCAGTTCTAGAATCACTAGCATCCCAGAAACACAAGTGTTCTGGATTCCCTGGCATGGAAAAAAAATGATCTCAATAATCTAGCTCTGTGAGCATTACAAAATACCCCCATATTCTAGATCACAGACATTCCAGAACACTCATGTTTTAGAATCACTCACATTTTAGGCCTCCCACTCATGTTCTAGATTCTCTGGCAATCCAGAACCCCTTGACATTATGGATTTCTTAGAATGCAAACAAATCCTCTAGTGATCTAGAAGGGAAGGGCTGGCATTCCAGAATATGCCTATGCTCTAGATTTCCTAGTAATCCAGATTCCTTTCTGTTTCCTATAATTATCAGCATTCCAGAGTGCCTGGCTTGCAAAATATTCCTACTGGTGTAGATTCATAGGCATTCTAGAAAACTCCTCTGTTCTAGAATCATTGACTTTCCAGGTCCTTTTTCAGAAACTTCTACAGTCTGGATTCTTTGATATGCAGGGAGGAAGCCTAATACTGCTCATCCACTAGCACTCTAGAATATTCCTGTGTTCTACATTTCCTAACATTCTAGACCCCACTCCCCCATGTTACAGAAGTTCTGGCATTCCAGAAACTCTGGAATTCCAGGATTAGCATATTCTAAAATCCCTTGTTCTTAGTTGGCCCACTTTCTCTTCTATTCATTGACCCAAGGAAAAGATGCAGAAAACTTCCCTGAGGAGTTGACATAGGTAGGTATTAATTGGGGAAAAACCTCAAGGATGTCAGGCTGGGGTGAGCTGATCCTGTCCTACATACCCTCCCTGGTGTGGGCAAGAGAGGGGTGAAAGACTGGGCAGCCAGGGATATGGGCAAAGTGTTTGCAGTGGTGAGGTTTGGGGTACAAATGTCACCTAGCCGACATCTGTGTTTCTGCCAATCTGTACCTATTCATCCCTGTTTGTGGTAATAGTACCCTGAATCACCTTTCAGGAACTCTTCCTCCACTCTGTCAACATGGGGCTGACCTCACTGCCTGCCTCGTGAGGGCACATGATCCCTGGAAGGACACAGTGATTGGTTCAGGAATGGCCATCTGATTCAGTTTAAGTCAATGAGAATCAGTCCTGTGATTTTGCTGCTGCTAGAGAGAAAAATGTTGCTAAGGAGCTACCTGGAGTCATCTTGGCACAGAGGGGGGAAAACCTGACTGAGAATGATCCCAGAGGAGAGCAAAGCCAAAAGATGGAAAGATATTCTGGATGAGTGTTTGAGCCCTGGATCCAGCCATGCCTGAAATCAGAGTGTAAACCAATTCCCCTTCTTTACTTAAACCAGGAGAGACAGATGTTCCTGAATCTACAGCCAGGGACCTGGTTGGGCACCACGCCTCTCTTACCCTTTCCCTAGGGGTGCCCAAACCCTCTCAGAACGTGACCAAGGTGTTGGCAGTGAGAACTTTATTAGGGAAGGGTGACTTTGGCTCCAGAAAAGGGAGACGATGGGGGCCTAGTAACACTAACCATTCCAAGGAGGCCCTGGCCCTGAACCCAGGGCTGTGACAGGAAGCGGGGCAGGCACCTGAGTCCCCCAGGGCCTGGGTATCTCAAGGCACCATGGCAGCCGTGGTCAGAAGGAAGTTTCAGTGAGCTTCATCTTGGGGGGTGCAAGGGGAGCCCCGAGACCCGCGGAGGGCCGGGGGGCTGGTGTCGGTGGCCGCCGGGGCTCCGGCCCGCTCCGCACCAGTTCCTGGCAGCGTTCCACGAAGCTGCCTCCCCAGCGGCGCCGGGCCTCAGACTGGGGGGGGCTCGGGCTCCCACGGCGACTGGACAGAGAGGCGCTGCTGAAGGCTGAGTGGAGACTGAGGGGTGATGAGGGTCAGTGCAGGTCATCAGGGTGCAGCTGGGTCCCCCCTGTCCCCTGGCCACCGTGTTCTGCCCTCCGCCCCATTGCTCAGAAGGGGAAGTGGAGTCACGCCTACCTGGTGAGAGAGGTCCGGGGCGAGGGGCTGGGGGGAGCGCCCCTCAAGGAAGCCAGCGGGGCTAGTTCGCACTGCTCCAGCTGTTCCAGCAGCTCTTCCTCTGTCAGGCCCCCTGCTGGGGGGGGTCAGGGAAGCAGGGTCAGGGGCAAGACAAGGGCACAGGCCAAGAGACAAAGGTCATGTGCAAGGACTGAGGTCGGGATAGGAGGAAAGATGCAGAGGTCAACGGACAGGACAGGGGTCAGAAGCTAAGAAAGAGAGGTTAAAAAGCAAGGGCGAGGAGGGGATGGGGGGCAGGGAAAGGGGCCAGAGGGCAAGGGCTTCGCCTCCTCGTGGCGAAGGAGGTTGTGGAGAGGGCTCAGTGTGAGTCTGTGGGGCTTGGGACGGGACTGCAGCGGGGAGTACCAGGCGCCTGGCCGAGGCCGTCCATGGCGGTGGTCAGGTCCCACAGGGCCAAGCTGCCGTTGGCCTGGCCAGTGAGCAGGTAGCGCCGCGGCCGGGAGCCCAGCCTCCGGGAGCCCTCGCACTCGAGCACCGTGAAGGCGGTGGTGGGCGAGCCGTCCACGGAGCGCACGGAGCACACCCTGAGAGGGGAGGGGCAGGGGTCACCTTGGCCACACCAGGGCCTGGCCTGGTCCCTCGTCTCATCTTTATGCCCCTCCCAGGCCTCAGTCCCCACCGTCCTTGTGGTTTCAGTTCCTGCTTCTCGGATGGGCACCCAAGCCTCTCCATCCCTCCCAAATCTACTGTCTTGGGTTCCAGCCCTGTGGGGACCAGGAGCCTCCTGGACGTCCCCAGCCCCACACACCCACCATGGGGCTCAAATGGGATTCTCCCCCAAACATGTTGCCCTCCCTGTTCCTGTCTCAGGGAGGGCCCAAGACTCATCCTGGGTGCCTCCCTCACTTCCCAGCATTCCCCATGGCCGGCCCCCTCCTCCCCTCCCCATCTGGCCCTGATCAAGCCCTGCCCTCTCCGGCCAGGCATCTGTCCCAGCCTCCTCCCTGGGCTCGTGGCCTCCTCTCCAACCTCCAGACCATCCCCCTGAGAGCGGCCATGGCTCCCCAGGACACTCAGGACAGTCTCAGCGCTTCCATACGATTGGCAAGGCTCCGCCCCTCTGCAGCCCCATTTCCCACCTCTTGGTGCTCCAGCCCCCAGAGACCGCGTGCACGTCCCTGGTTATCCTCTCTGGCTGTTCCAGCCTTTGCACATGCTGCCCCTTCAGCCAGGCACAGACTTTCCCCTCCCTCCTTTCTTCTGCTCGTTCCTATTTATCCTCAAGGTCTCTGCTCTGAGTCCCCTCTTCAACAGGCCCCCTTCCCAGGCTGGAGCAAGCACCGCCTCTGGGCTCCCACAGCTTCCCGTCCCTCCCCGATCCTGGCCCTGGCCCCCCAGCCTGCGCACACACCCCCAGCCCCCAGCCCGGCCCTGACTACACTGGGCGATCTCTGCTTGCGGTCCGGCAGGGGCACCTGGGATTGTTCCAGCTTCACTCCCATCCACACGTCACACTTTTGATACCCCAAACTCCAAACCTAGGACCAGGCTTGTGTTCCTTCCCTGCCTCTGCTCCTGCGGTGCCCCTTGGCTGGGATGCCCTTCTGACCTCCCTGGCATCTTGCCTTCTCCTCTGACCACCCTCCCCGTTTGACGGGATGGTCCTCACCGCTGACCAGTGGAGGAAAGACGCACGAAGAGCTGGCTGGCATTTGGTACCACCTTCTGAATGAACACTTGCTGGTCATCCCGCTCGCCGTAGGGGCCTGGGCCAGGTAGAGGGGGGCAGTCAGGGCCAGCTGGGGTCCCTGTGACCTCCAGATCCCAAGACTCTGCCCCCTTCCCCACTGATGAACCTCCCCACCAGGACCAGGTCCCCATCCCCAGGTGGCTAGAGTTGGGCGAGGTCAGAGAGGGTTGGGGGTCAGCAACAGTCAGTGGAGTTCAGGCACATCAGGGGCAGGGGGCAGATCCTGGGTCAGCAGGAATCAATGGGGGTAACAGAATTCAACTGGGATAGCTGGGAGTAATTGGCGGTCAATAGGGGTCAGGTGGTGATGGGTGGAGGTCAAGCCCATCAACTGGGTGGGTCGAGAGAGGTCTACAGGGGTCAGGAAAGGGATCAGTGGAGGCCAATGGACGTCAGGCAGGGTCCGTGCGGTGGGGGACCCGGGGCTAGGAGGCACCAATGTCATTGCCAGCACTGCAGCCGCCATGCCCGTCGGCCGATTCCAGCGCCAGGATCTTGAATGAAGCGAGCGGGGTGGAGCCAGGCTGGGTGGAAATCATGCCACGGAAGCGAGTCACAGACCACGTCCGCACGTGGTTGTTGTCGGCACAGACTGAGGAGCCAGGGGGCAGCAGCAGGTCAGGCCCGGCTGTGGCATCACCACTGCCCGACCTTCCTGAGCCCCGGGATGACCTCCTCTCAAAGGTGTCAGGATTCAGGCCCCTCTGAATTCTTCCCTTTCGGAGAATTCTCTCTTCCCCAGAACTCCAAATAGTTAACAACCCTGTTGGCTCCGCCTCCAAATCATTCCAGGGCCTGATCTCACTTTTCCCTGTTCACTGCTCCCACCCCACCCCTACCCTGGTCCCGTCCATCTCATCTCCTGCCTGGACCATTGCAGCAGCCTCCTCCTTGGCCTTCCTGCTCCCATCCTGTCCCCACATGCAGTCAGAGGGACCCTGTGAACACCTGTGTCAGGTCACAGCCCTCCTCTGCCGTGAGACCTCCCGCGGCGCCATCTCATTCAGGGTTAAGGACAAAGTCTTCTCCATGGGTTACAAGGTCCCACTGACCTACCCTCTTCCTCACCCACTCCACTCTGGGCCCAGTGGGCCCTGCTCTCCCTTAGACACACCAAACATCCTCCCACCTCAGAGCCTTCGCAATGCCTGTTCCCTCTGCCTGGAATGC
This sequence comes from Balaenoptera physalus, assembly GCF_965194825.1. NCBI lineage: Eukaryota > Metazoa > Chordata > Mammalia > Artiodactyla > Balaenopteridae > Balaenoptera > Balaenoptera physalus. The sequence continues at coordinate 12,822,768 of NC_138900.1, forward strand.
TTGACCCCACTGATCTGCACTGCTCATTTCTGTTCAGAGCTCCTTCCTCAGGAAGACCTTCCCGAACCATGCACTCTCCAGTGATCCTGGCACTCTCTTGGCCTCTCACACAGCTTTGTTTTTATTCATGGCCCCCATCCCCATTGCCAGATAGTGATTTATATTTTTATTGATTTATTGTCTGCTGCCCCCGCTAGAGCATCAGCTCCACGAGGGTAGGGACTTGGCCTGTCTTATCACTGTATCCCCCGTGCCTGGCAATTGCTAAATTGATTAATTTTCCCCTCTCCCTGGCAAATCCACTCTCCCCCAGACTGGTCCCCTTCACGGAATTCTCCAGAGGCCACTCCCCACACACCGTCTCTCCCCAGTGGAAACCCTCATCCACCTGGCTTCGTGCTCACAGCTAAGCCATCCCTCCTGCAGGGAGATGGGCACGCAGGGCAGCCGGGTGAGGCTCACCTGAGATGAGGTGCTTCTCTGACAGCATGATCTTGGTGACGGGGCTGCGGTGCACGGTGAAGGTCTGAAAGAGCTGAGGCCCCGAGCCCACGGTCTCGGGATGCTGCACGATGACACGCACGCCCCCTGAGCTGGTGCCGTAGGCGATCTCGATCCAGTTCCCACTGTCACCTGGTGAGGGCCCGAGGAGGAAGAGGGTCACAGAGAGACAGAAACCAAGGCAGAGAGAAGAGGCAACAGACAAAGAACAGATGCAGAGTCAGAAAGTAAAGGGAGAGGGAGAGATGGAGAGAACAAGGTGGCGAGACGTGGGAAACGGAGGAATGGGAGACAGAGGGACAGGGCAGAGAAACCAGAGACAGGAATTAAGACAGAGAGAGAGACAGATTGACATATGTACACTAATATGTATAAAATAGATAACTAATAAGAACGTGCTATATAAAAAATAAATTAAAATTTTAAAAAAGACAGAGAGAGACAGAGCTGAGAAGAGGGGGAAGAGAGATAGAAAAATAGAGAAACAGGGAACCAAGAAACAAATCACAGGGAGGGATACAGAGACAGGGACTGACAGAGAGAGAGATGGAATTCGAGAGAAAGACAGAGAAACATAGAAAGGGACATATAAACAAACAGGACCGGGTTCAGTCTCTTCAGGGAACTAAGATCCCGCAGGCCACATGGTGGGGTCAAACAAACAAAACCAGACAGACAGCAAGACAAGAAAATGAAACTCGACCCAGCGTGCCTGAGGGACTCCCCAACCTTGCCAAATTTCCACAGGGGAAAGGTATGTTGTAATGTCACAAACTTAATGGACCATCTTAAGGAATGTGGGTAAAATGTGGTTTTAATATTTTATGCAGGAGTTATAAGCAATGGATTCAGGTTATGAATAGCAACATGGATGGATATTTAACCTAGGGCAGGATGGACAAAAGTAAGATATATAAACTGAGTTATATACCCCATACCACTTATGCAAATTCAAAAACATGTCCATAATATCCATTTTGTAAGGACACATACAAATGAAAATATAAATGCTGAACATGACAGAATAGTGGCACGTGGTGAGGAGGGGGATGGGGAGGAAAGGAGAAAATCAATGAAATAAGAAAGGGGCCTTAGGAATTCCCTGGCAGTCCAGTGGTTGGGGCTCCGCGCTCTCACTGCCAAGGGCCTGGGCTCAATCCCTGGTCAGGGAACTAAGATCCCAAAAGCCACATGGTGTGGCCAAATAAATAAATAAATACAGTTTTAAAAAAGAAAGGGGCCTTATGTGATGACATGCTGTGAAGTTTATTATTAGTTTACTCCTGCTAGAAAAAAATGCACTGTGACCCCTACCTCACACCATACACAAAAGTTAATTTGAAATGGAACAGAAACCTACGTGTAAAAGCTAAAACTGCAAAGCTTCTAGAAGAAAACATAGGGAAAAATCTTCACAACCTGGGGGTAGGGTAAGAGATCTTAAGCTCCAAAAAAGCACTAACCATTAAAAAAAATGAATCGTTACCCAAAGTGAAAAAAGTCAGACACAAAAAGCCACATACTGCATGATTCCGTTTACATTAAATGTCTAGAACAGGCAAATCCACAGAGACAGAAAGTGGATTAGAGGTGTCCAAGGGCTGTCAGGAGGGAGGACTGGGGTGTGATTGTTAATAAGCATGGGGTTTCTTTTCGGGGTGATAAAAACGTTCCGGAATTAGATAGTGGTGATGGTGGCACAACTTTGTGAATCTACTAAAATTACTCAGTTGTGAATTTTATGGTATGGGAATTATATCTCAGTAAAAACAAACAAAAAAACTATTTTTCTGCATTTGCAATCAAGAAAGCAAAACACAAAGATTGTCTCAAGTGAGGGAACTCGGCTTCATCCACTGTAAGACACGCATCCTCTTTTTGTTTGACTGTTTATGTTTTTTTGATTTTGTTTGTTTTGGGTTTTTGTTTGTTTGTTTGTTTGTCTTTTTGGGGGGTTTGGCCACGATACACAGCTTATGGGATTTTAGTTTCCGACTAGGAATAGAACCTGGGCCCTCGGCAGTGAGAACTCAGAGTCCTAACCACTGGACCACCAAGGAATTCCCAAGACATGCATCCTCTTTGTTTTAGGAGTGTGCAAGCATCACGCCCTAATCACAGATATGGGAAAGAAACACCAAGATCAACTACTAGAGGTCAATTTTGTCCCTGGTGAAGAGGCCTGCCGTGGCCGAGCACCTAGAACAGTGCTTATATGTAAGTGGTGCTCAGTAACTGTTTGTTGAATGACTGTATGAGTTGAATCTGTCTCCCTCTCCATAAATCTCACTGGGTCATGCTACACAAGTGATGGGGAGACAGCTGCGGGCTGGGGCCGGGGCTGGCTGCTGACGGCAGGGTAGAGAGCTGAGCTATAGCTTACTGGTCTTTGGGGTGAGGTAGACGCTCAGGGCTGTGACTCCATCCTCCGCCGGGTCCCGGTAGAGCTCGCTGACAAGGAGGTCATTGTCCTTCATGCGCAGCGGGAATTTCTGCACATCTGGGGTGGACAGGGAGGATAGAGTGGGTTTGTTCAAGGTACCCCAGCCTTTCCCCTCCTCTCCCACCCTCAGGGGAGGTTCTCAGGCAGATGGGGTGCCGGCTGCTGCTCACCCACGTAGTAGATGGAGCCGTTGTTGCAGCCCAGGAGGAGGAAGGAGCCTGCAGCATCGTAACTGGTGATGGGCTGCACCTCCTGGACCTGGGGGTGGAGCGGGGTGGGCTGTGGCCATGGTGCCATCCCTTCCTGCCTCTGCCTCTGCAGTGCCCCTCCTGGCATGTCCATGCCTCCCTGCTCCAGCACCCCCCCTCCAGTTTCTAGGCCCACTCCTCCCCAGCCTTGCCTGCTCCAGGCCTGCATCATTGGCGTCTGTCTCTGAATGGCTCTTGGTTGGCGCTTCTGTCTCGTGGCCTCTCCTTGACTCTGTATTTCTGACACTTCTTTATTCATCTCCATCTTTCTCTCTGTGTCCCTTCATCTACTACAGTCATTTAGTCCTGGTTTCTCTCCATCCACCCTCTTTCTGTCTCTCTGGCACCTCTGACCTCCTGTTTCTATTTGTCTGTTCCTCTCCATCTCTGTTTCTTTCTCTCTCCTTTCTCTGTTTGTCTGTCTCTCTCACCCAAACACTCACACTTTAGAAAACAACGCTGTGGGTGTATTTTTTGTTTTACATGTTGGACAGAGCTTGGGGCGAGTGCAGAGAGAATGACGGACGTTTGCACGTCTGTCTCTGGGTTTCCGCCTCCTCTACCATCTCCCCTCACCCGGTCTCCCACCCAGTGTCTGGAGAATCCTCTCTTCCTTTCCAAACCCACCGTCCTTCACGTCAGCCACGAAGGCCTCCTGGATCCTCCTTTGGCCTCTATCATACCCCATCCTACCCCACCACTGGATCTGGCCCACTGCTGGGTTCCCTGGTTCTCTCCAGGTCGGGTGGGGCAGAAAGGAACCCCTCCCTGGGTCTGACTGGTCTGGACACCTGAGAAAGAAGCAGCAGGCTGGCCAGTGCCCTGACCTGCCAGTGCTTGGTGACGGCGTTCCACACGCCAATGCGCCCTGTGTGGCTTGTGGCAATGAGCTGGTTCCCGACGAAGAATAAGGCCTCCACAGGCACGCCCAGATGGAAGACTCCTGCACAGGGTGAGGAAGGCTGAACCAGGGCCCCCTTTCACGGGGGAGGAGAGGGGTGGCAGGAAGAACTCCAAGGGCCAGAGGATTCAACTTGGTCATAGAATCTTTACAGGCTAGAGGATTCTAGCAGGAATTACAGAGGATTACAACGGGCCAGATTCCTGCCGGGGTGTGGGACTCTAATAGGGTGTGGAATTCTAACACAGCTAAGATTTGCAACAAAGGCAAAAAACTCAATGGGCGGCAGAGGATTCTCACGAGGACTACGATTTGTTAGGGAACAGATTAGTCTAAGGAGTCAGATTTCTAATGGGAACAGATTCTAACAGGTCTGGGATTTTACCGGCATGGAGAATTCTACCAAAGCAAAGAGATCTAACAGGGCAGTGAATTCTGACGGAGGAGAGAACTGTATGTGGGTGGAGTTTTCTACCAGACCAAGGAATGCTAACAGGATACGGAATTCTAAAGGGCTGGAGCATCCTAATAACGCAGAGAGAATTGTGGCACGTTGGCTGTTTTAACAGGCCACAGGCTGGAGTAGAATTCTAAAGCGCAAAAGGGTTCTGGAAAAAGCCGGGTGCCATACCTATCTCAGAGCCGCCGCCTTCTGCCTGCAGAGCCCACAGCAGGATCTCGCTGCCCGTGGCTGCTGCCACCATCTTGTCATGCTCACCCAGGGCCCCACTGAGCACCCGGGTTGTGAGTGCCAGTCGCTCAATGGGCCAGTCCAGGCGGGGACTGGAGAACACCAGCTGCCAGCCAGAGGCCTCCTTCAGCCTGGAAGATTGAGGGACATCATGAACCCTCACCCTGAGCCCTCCCCATCAACAGGGCTTAAGGTGTCCTCCCACCGCCCTCCCTGAGCACCTATAGCAGACAAGAAACTGGGTATAGGCCACGGCGATCCAGTTGTGGTGTCCACACACCAGGCGCACCATTCCCGGCTCCTCTGGTAGCCCTTGGGGGGAAAGGCAGGGATCAGGGCAGGGTCACAGGGGCCCACTGGCTGCCCCAATCTCCCAAGAGACAGAAATGTACCTGATGGGGAGGGAGGGGCTTTCTCATCTAGCATTCGGCCCAGCAGCCCTGCATTGCCCAGGTTGGGGGGCATCGTGTTGCTCCGTCGAACAGGGGCTGGGCGTCCCCCTGCTTGCTGGGGCCCCACCAGGCTGTGCCTGTTCCGCCGCTTCACCGGGAACACTGTGGCAGGGAGAAGGGGCAGAGTGACAATCATTGTAATAATTGTAATAATTGTCACCTAGCAGGCACTTAAAGTGTGCCAGATACTGATTTTGCCATGTGAGTAGCATCGTCTCCTAGAGAAAAGATTTTTGGTGGTGCAGGGACATGGCGTTAAATGAGACTGAATCACACAGCGAGCTGCTCCCTTTTCAGTTCCTTTGAGCCCATCACAAAGAAAGAATCAGTTTGGGGCTGCCACGAATATTGATACCTCTTCAATATTTGGCAATCTTTCCTTTTAAGAAATGGAAGCCTGTCCCATTGGCAGACAACAGCATCTACCCAGAGTTTAATTACACTGTTATGTTTGGGGTTTATTTCACGTCTACTTATTTATGGCATGAAGGTAGTGACAAAAAGCTTCTATTTAAAACAATTAAAAAAAAAAACCAGGGTCAAACTAAGTTAAGAGAACAATACGTCTTCATATTTGGCAAACTTCATGAAGGTAGTAGGTCTTGACTGAGGTTAGGGAAATAAAGCCATAAACTGAATTTCCCCACTCTGTTCCTTCTACCTATCAGCAAAGCCTAGTAGAGTACAGTTCCCAATAACCACTGGTGCATATTTTCCATGGCCAGTGGGCTGGCTGCCCCATGGACATTACAGTCAATAACTCTCCTTTAATATTTCTCCCCTCCATGCAAAGGACACCAGTTCTCCCTAAGCCTCCCTACAAGGAAAAGAAACCTGGACTACAACTCCCATTGGGCTCTAGGGTAAGCTTCTGAGCCTCAGGGGGACTAGCCTGGCCCATTGCCTCCTTGGAAATGCTGTTTCTTACTTCCTTTCCAAGCATCAGTCCAAGCAGCCGATATAGAACTACAACTCCCATAGTGTCTCAGGGCCCACAGCTCAGCACCCAAGAGCTGCAGCCTTATGGGAAATGTAGTCTTTAGTCCCCCTCCATTCCTTAGTAGTTCCCACCTGGTGGAGGCAGGTAACCATTGAAGAGGACGTTTCCGCAAGAAGATCGATCCAACTCTTCCCGAAGCTGCAGACGACGAACTAAGACGGAAGGACTCAAAGGCTGGGACTTGGAGAACACTGAGGCAGATCCCTTTCCCCCTCCCCCATCTCTTTCTCCACAGAATATCACCACCCTCCTGAGACCCAGGACCAAACCCAGTGCTCTCAGCTCTAACCCAAGCTTCTTTCAGGAGAGAGGGGAAAGGGGGAGCATCATTAGAGAGCTGGTTTTCTATGGGATGAGGATGCTAAAGGGGGCCCCACTTACCCAGAGGAGTGAGCCCATAGAACTGGGCTTCGTGGAGGAGGCTGGAACCGTGGACACCCCTGGGTAGTAGAATTGACTAGGGGTCAGGGTCTGGGGAGTGGGAGTGGACAGAGAATTCTGAGGACGAAGTTTTCAAAACTGCACAGAGAATCTCAAGAGGTAGAAAATTTTGATGGGATCAAGAGTCTAAAGGAGCAATGATCTGGGCGGTGAAAATGTGTGTGTGTGTGTGTGTGCTTTGTGGTGGAGAATTCTAAGGACACATAATTTAAATATGATCAAGGAGCTTAAGTGAACATTCTGAAGGGAAGAAGAGACTTCCGGGGGGGGGGTGAAGACGGTGGGGGACTCCCCTTTATCTTCCATGCCAACCTGGGGTCCAACTCTTTGGTGCGCAGGAAGTTGAGGATAGGGGCGAAGACGGTGGGGTCCCTGTCGATGAAGATCTGCGGGGAAGGGAGGCAGAGGATAGGTAGGGCAAAGAGCGGGGCTGAGTGGGGAGCCTGTCCCTCCTCCTACCGGCCGCCCCATATCAGCTCTTGCTCTACTCACGGCTCCGGTCTCATCTTTCAGTGTTGAGATGCGTCCGCTCAGAAGACTGCAGGGAGGGGACGCAGAGCAGGTGTCACGGGCCGGGGTGTGTGTGTGAGGGGGAGATTAGGTCTCCCCATACCCTCTCCTCCCGCCCCCCCCCCCCAAACTCGCTCTCCCAATCACCTGGAGAAGAAGGAGTCTGGGATCCAGGTGAGAGTCTGGCGAGAGGTACTGAATCTGTGCGGGGACCGTGAGCGGACGCGAGATGATGGAGGGAGGATGAGGAATGCGGCCCCCAATCTCAACCCGGTGAGTTCCCTTCCCTCCCCCAGCACCCATCCAGGCTCCCGCGCCTCCAGCAGGGGGCGGAGCAATCCTTGATGGACAGGAATTCCCCCGGGAGAGGCGGGTACTCCCACCCCGTTCCCCGCTCCCGAGAGTAGCGCCTCAGGAAACTCCTACGCTCACCTCTTGCCTCCCACGTTCAGATGAATCACCTCCCCGGGAGGTCCCCGACTTGGGACCCCGTCTGCTGCAGGGGCCGCGGCTGCCATGGCCCCCGGGTTAGCCGGCTGGCCTGCACCCGCTTCCGGGTGTGCATCCCGCCCCGCCCCCACCGGGTGCTCATTGGGCAGGAGACTCCCGGAGCCACCGGCGATTGGGTAAAGCGCTCACCCGTCGCAGTTAATTTCTCCGCCTCCTTAAAGGGTCCCGCCTTTCCTGTCCTGGACGGGGCGGACCGAACGGCTCCCTTGGGGAAGTTTAGTTACCACGGATAGCAAAACGTTCCTCCATCCCTCTGGGGTTCCCGATTTAGGAATGGCATATAGGTGATTCGTCGGGGACACGTGTTTAGACCTCGAAATTAGTCCACACCAAGAGGGACATCTAAATGTTCTCCGCAAGCCAGTTTCTTCCCTTCGCCCCACCCAGTCCTCCTGGGCGCAGCCCATGAAACGCGAACAAACCAGCACAGACCGTCAAAGCCAAAGGATTTATTATAGGTACACAGAGTGCGCGCCTGCCACACGCCCCCACACCCCTGGGTCCCAGCGGCTTCTCCAGGTGGCCATGGGGGCTGCCCACAACCCGGTTCCCCCACTCCCCAGGAAAGTGCTCCAGCCAGAAGCATGCAGGGGGAGGGCTTCCCCTCGCCCCTCCCCTCCCGAAGTGGCACTTACAGCTGGAGGGGGGAGGAGAGAGGAAGACAGTTTTGAGCTTTGACGCCCCTCCCATTAAAAGCCTTCGCGGATGCGGGGCGGGGGGAGGGGGAGGTCGACGTTTTGCAAAAATAAACTAAGTCAGGAATTAACCGCATGGCTCTGAGACGGCGGAGTGCGGGGGCTAGGGCCCCTTCACTCCCCCTTCCCAGACAGAGATCAAGGCAGCATTGGAAGTGAGGTAAAGGCGGGGAGGGGGGCATCCCCTCCCCACCCCCTAGCACCCTGGATGGTCCAGGGGACCTCACCAGCGCCCCCATGCCCATCCCTAGGGCGGGAATTATCGCCCCTACCACCCCAGCTTCTTGGGGCTGGATCTGGGCATCCGGGCAGGGAGCTTGGCTCAACTGGCCCCTTACCCGCCCCCCCCTGCAACAAGCTCAGTTATTGCATAAAAATAATGGCGCCCCAGCACCTGGGGTGGAGGTGGCGAGCGGGAAGGGGCCGAGATATGGCTATAGGGGCAGCAATCACCCCACCACTTCTTGGGGTGCAGGAGAAGTCCCCTCCTTTCCAGTGCCGGTCGGGGCGCGTCCGCAGTGTTGGTGGGACTAGAGCCCCCCGCCCCTGCGGAAGAGAAAGTGTCTTTGTGCCCACAGTGCAGGGAGGAGGGGCGGGGAGGTGAGTCAGGCCCTGCGGGTGGGAAGTCACTTCCGGCGCCCGCTGGCCCTGCGCTCCCCCGCCTCCCGCTTGGGATTGCCCTCGTCTGTGGACGACGTGGTGGGTTGTGTCTGGCCCCAGCGGGCGATCTCGGCGTGTTCCCCCACCGAGGCGGCCACAGCCTCCAGCCAGCCGTTCATTTCCTCCTGGCGAGAGAAACAGGACACAGTCTATATTTGGACTGATGAATCTAGAATCAGACTGCCCACTCTGAACCTGTTTCCTCATCTATTAAATGGATAATAATAACAGTAACAGTAATGATGATGATGATGATGATGTAAATAGTTACATAGCACTTATTTTGTGCCTAGCTCTGTTCTAAGCACTTTTGTGGATTAATTCACTTAATCCTATGCATTTGGATTATATCTAACTCCCACTATAAACAACAAGAAGCAATAATATCAGCAGACACAAAGCACTGTAATTTTACGGGCCCTGTAAGTGCTCTACCTGTATCAACTTATTTAATTCTCACAATAATCCTATGATGGAAAACTATTTTTATCTCCATTTTAAAGATAAGTAAAAGAGGCATGGAGGGAATGAAGGCCTACTTCATAGCCTCTTGTGATGATGAATGAGGTAACAAGTGTTACTATTTTCAGCATCTCTTCAAACCACCTCCATGCCTGCTCCTCCTCCCCTGACCTCTCTCCTTAGCCCCAGTCCCAAGGTCCACTCACATTCTTGTCTCTCACCCACCTCCTCCTCCCCTCCCCACAGGCCTGCCCTAGTCCAGCCTTGTGCTCTCCCACTTGGGTTCCTGCCCTGGCCACCTCCTGTGCTCCACACCTCCGCTCTGGCCCTCTCCAATCTACCCTGCACATGGTAGCCAAACGGATCTTTCTTATGCATCACTGTAACCCTCCCTTGCTCAAAACTCTGCCATGGCTCCCTAGTGCCCTGAGAATAAACTCCAGCCTCCTCCAAATGACCCATGGTGTCCTTAAAGATCCAGCCTCTGGGAACCCTTCTGAGAACTTTCCTCCTTGAACTCTCCTCCAGCACAGTTAACCCTTTGCGATTCTGTACTTCTGGTTCTTTGCACTTGTAGTTCATCTTTTTTTTTTTTTTTTTTTTTTTAAGCTAACTCCCTCCCAACTTTCCAGTTTCATCTCAGAGGCCAAGGCAAGGAGGTTGGATGTTGTCCTGGGGCCTCCAGGCCAGCCCCTGATCTTCCACCTCCCCCCAGCTAGATTAGGAACTTATTCTGGTTTCTCATTGCCCATGGGCTTTCCCATTTCAGCCCTGGTAACTTGGCTTGTGCTTCTCCTCTTCACAGCCCCATCACTCTGGGCCAGGAGTCAGCCAGCTAGGTGGTTCATGAGGTCGAATAGGGGAGAGAAAGGAACAGATCTCACCTCATCTTTAGCCTGGAGCAAAAACTCACTGCCGTCCTGGGTTCTGTGGGAGAGGACACAGGATCTGGGGGCTCTGAGGCAGAGCCCCAGCCCACCCATCCACCAACCGTCCTCCAGGGAAGCAGGGCATTGCTGGGAGGGGGAAGGTGGGTCCTGGACCCTCCCTCTTGCCCATTGAGGGGGTCTCACTGGAGCTTGAAGACGTGCTTCTTTTTCTTGTAGTCACTAGCCACCTCGCTGGTGGCCTTGTGCAGGCTGAGCAGTGGCTCCCCGCCATGTGTGCCCCCCGATGCTGGGCCCTTGGCGTCCTTGTAGAAGCCCAGCTCCCCCTTGCTGAGCACGCAGTACAGGCTCACCCACGACCTGGGGTGACGACATGGGGCTCAAGGCAGAGTCGCAGCACTCTGCCTGAGTACTCTTCATTAATACCCATCATGGGCTGAATGTGCTTGAGCCTTCCTCCCTCTGGACCTTTGCCCTAGTTGGGCCATACACCTGGAGTGCTCTTCCTTATGGCAGTTGCTGAGCTGAGAGGAGGGTCTAAGTCTCTGGGTACCAAGCCTTTGTCCAGGCTGGCCCCTGCTGGGGTTGGCCTTCCTTATCCCCTCCCACACTGAGTTTCCTGAAGGCAACACTTAAGCTGTCTCCTCCACAGGCCTCTGCTTGGGCATGTTCCTCGCCACTCCTCCACCACCCCCACCCCGAACCCCGAATCCCCTGAAGGGAGATCTATTGGTCTACTGTCTGGAGTGAGGAATTCTTGTCTCCCCATTCAGCGGAAGCCCCAACCGAGGAGGAAGTCTCCCACGATCAAAATACATCCAGGTGCCCCTGTTTATTCCCACCTTGGTCTCAGCACAAGGCGGAAAGACTACCTCCACAGGCAAAACCTCAATCTGTTCTGCCCAACTCCTTCTGCTTGTTCAACGCTTCCCTTATGGGCTCCACCTCTCCCCAGATTCTGCCTCTCAGTTGGACAAAAAAGAGTTGGACAATCCGGAGCTGGACTCCAAGAGTAGACACATCACTGTTAGGCCCCCATCTGGAAACCTATATGAGGTGCCCCCCACCCCTCAGCCCTCAGTTTGGGATCCGCCCCTTATCAGGCCCTTCCTCAATTTGAAATTGAAATAAATGAACCCACCCCACTCACTGGTTGAAGGACCTCTCCAGGATCCACCTCACGAGCCTTGAGAATCCTCTAGACTAGACCCCACATCGTTTGCTATTAGCTCTAGTTAACTCTTGGGTTGGTTGCTATGAGATTGGGTAGTAATAACTTTTTCTTCAGGTCCCGCCCCCATCTAAGCTCCACCCACTCACCCATTGGACGCACTAACCTTAAGCCCCGCTCCTCCGGTTCACTGATTGATTCTTTGAAGTTAAGGCCCCCTTTTTCAGGCCTCGCCTACCCCGCCACGGGTTGGGCGCCCTAAAGTTTAGCCCCACCCCCCTCTTCAGACCCACTTATTCATTCATTTGGCCCAGAGCTTGGGACCCGCCTTCCAAAGCCCCGCCCACACGCTCACCGGTTGGACGACTTGCGGTTAGCGTCGAGCTCGCGCTTGCGCAGCAGGAAGCCCTCGTGCTGCACTGTATGAGTGGGCGGTGGCGGAGGTGCGGGGGCGGAGCTGCCCTGGGCCGGGGCGGACCGCGAGCGCCGGCTTCCCCCGCCCTCACCACCCTCTCGGGGCCGCGGCCGCCGTCGCGGCTTGGGCCGGTCACGCGCCCGCGGCCGGTCCGGCCGAGGTGTCCGCTCGGGCGGCTCAAGCCCGTTGGGCAGGCGGCCGGGGGTAAGCTCGCGAGGCTGAGGCAGCGACGGCTGTATGAAGGGAGGGGGAAGAGGGGTGCTGTCCATAGTGGGGTGTGGGAGCCATCTGTCTGGGGGAACTCACAGGTCTGGGGGTCCCATCTGTCTGCAGGGCAATCTGTCTTGAAGGCGAGTATGGGAGGATCTCAGGGTTGGAGGCCCAACTCTTAAGGGCTCCCCCGGTCTTGGGAGTGGGTCTGTCAGGACTCCTACGTTTGGAATCCCTCTCGATCTTAGGGGGAAGGGAGTTAGACCTATGGAGGTAGGGGGTGCAGGCAGGTAGATGTCCTAGCATCTTTGTAGGAGGAATCTGGGGCCTCCTGTGTGTGTACGGCTGTCAGTAAGGAAATTTGAGACCCCCACTGGGCTAGAGAAAAAGTCCAGGACAGATGTGGAAAGAGTCTGGAGTCTACTTCTGTGTGCGTGTGTGTGTGTGTGTGTGTGTGTGTGTGGAGGGCGGTAGGAGTCTCTTAGGTCGGTGGCCTCATCTTTCTAAGGGAGAAAATTTCAGATTGTGGGAGGCATCTAGGGGCCCTCTCCATCCCCTGAGAGCCTCTGCAGGGTTCAGATAGGGGGACAGGGCTAGGCACTGGTGTTTCTGGGATTCTGACTCCGGTTCTGAGGAGAGGGGCCCCCATACCCCCACCCATACCGAGGCTCAGCTTACCCCAACAGGGAGCCCTGGGCCTGCCTCTTTCTCCTGCAGCTGCTCCACAATGTCAGCCAGGGTGGCCTTCCTGGGGGCGGGGGGGTGGGCACAGAAAGACCCAATGGAACTGGGATGCCTTCTCCCAGAGCCCAGCCTGGCTGGCTAGAGGAGCCTCAACCTCTTAGCCTGAGATGCCAGGTCCCTGTCCGCTTCTGCAGCTGCCTGTCTCAGATGTCTGCCTTACACACCACAGGTGCTCAGCACATGTCTGCCAAATGGAAGATGGAACCTCTCTCCCCTCTTGAGTTTTAAGCAACACAAAGACCAAAATGCACACTGGTGCCTTCAAGCCTTTGAACATACTGTTGCCTTTTTCCACCCACCCCCTAAGCTTTCAAGCTCCCTGGACTTCGCCCATCCCAGCACTGATCATTCTGGGTCACACTCTCTGGTGACAAGTCTGTTTCCCCCAATGGACTGTGAGCCCCACGAAAGCAGGGCTGGAGCTGGTTGGGTCATTGCTCTCCCCAGCACATACCACACACAGAGTGGGCACTCAGCCAATGTTCACGAAATACAAAATTAAAAGGGGTCAGGAAGTCATTGTCACTGAAACGTATTTGACCAAAGGCCTCTTTCTGGGGACACAGCTGGTTGAAGTGATGTGCACAACACACTCAGGATTCTGAAAGGCCTGGGTTCCAGTCATGCTTCACCCAAGCTGAGTGACTTGCCCTCTGTGAGCCTCAGTTGCTCCATCCATAAAATGGATATGATTACGGCACCCAGTTTATAAGGCTGAGAGAGACTGTGATAAAGGGTCTTAACTCCAATCAGGGAGGTGATGGTTCCACCATTAGCCCAGTGGAGAAACTGAGATTCAGAGAGGATAAAATCCCTGCCCAGGGTCATCCAGGGGATTTGATGCAGGGGTCAGAACCTCAGTAGCAGAGAACCTGCACCTGGAGGAAGCCACTCTCACTGTGGGGTAGTGGGAACGACTCCCAACCTCTTCCAGCCTCAGTTTACATCTCTGCAGAACGGGTGCCACAAATGTATCTCCCTCCCTAGGCAGTTCTGAGCCCGGAAGCCCTCTCCGCTGGGCCTGTGCAGCTCCAGGAGCCCTCCGTGTCCCCCTTCCTCCACTCCCTGGGCACATGGGGCCTCACCCCTTGGCCAGGTCTCCTCTGGTGGGCATCTCCTGTTCGCTGGACTCCTGCCGCTCCAACCGCCGCTCCCGCCGCTCGCGCCGCCTCTCCATCTGCTCGTAGCGTCCCAGGGTAAGGCTGTGTGCCACCTCATGTTCCGTTGACTCCGGCCGCTCTGGCCGCCGCCTCCGCGCAGCCTCCTCAGGTTGCTCGGCCGATTCCTGCCGCTCCTGCCGCCGCCTCCTGGGCAGCTCCTCCGCGTGATCAGCGGACTCCTGACGCTCTGGCCGCGGCCGGACCTGCTCCGCTGCCGCGGGGGCCCCAGGGGTCTCCGCGGCGTCCTCTGGTGCAGCCGGCAGGGCCGTGGGCTCCACCCTCCCCGGGACCTCCGGCAGCCGGTCGATGCGCGGCTGGAGGCGCTCCGGCTTGAGCTCCTGGCGCACGTACCCCACGCGGGTCCGCACCTCGGCCGAGAGCGTGTCCGAGGCCCGGCGGGCCAGGGGCTCCAAGCCCCTCTCATAGCCCCCTGGTCGCAGCAGGGGCGCAGCCTTGGCCGCCAGTTCCGTAGGGTCTCCAAAGAACTTGCGCCCCAGTAGTGGGGTGGGTGGCTGCTTGCTCTGTTCTGCCTTGAGTTTCTCGACCTGGGGACAGAGGGGCCAGGCTCAGGTGGAAAGGCGGGGTGGGGGCGGGGCCTGGGAAGGTGGCTCTGGGACGTCTGCCTCACCACCTAGTTTATTAGTTATTAGTGAAAAAGCAAGGTTGTCCAGGCCTGTCTCTGCCAGGAGCTTAATTCCTATCTTCTCCGGCAAACACCTAGTGTTCTTTTAAGAATTGGCTAAATCATCACTTTCTCTAGGTGCCTTTCTGCCCCCCCCCCATTGCCTCCTTCCTTCAAGACCTTAAGACTTTTAATTACAATGGTCTCTTCTCCTCATTCTTCAAGTCTCAGATCAGACACCCCCAGGCCAAGACAAGTGTTTCTGGGCTCTCATGTCCCCCTGTGCTTCCCCCATCCTAGCCCTGGACTGTCGCTGGTGACAGGTGACAGGTCTGTCCCCTCCCCCCTTCAACCCTCTCCCCCCACCCCCGTACCCCCCAGGACTGGGAGCCCAGTGAGGGTGTGTCTCGGCTCTCACTCAACACAGCGCTGAGCCCGTGTGTTTGTCTCATACAGAGAGATGGGTGTGGAGCCGTGGGAGGGGCGCTGGGGCAGGAAATGGGGTGCTGACCGTGGTCAGGCGCCGTAGAGAGCTGAACCTTTCTTCCCAGGCCGCAGCCGCTTTGCGGAAGGCCTCGTGTCGCCGGATAAGCTGCTCTACCTCGTCCACGCTGCTCCCCAGCTCCCGGCTCTGCAGGAGTGGCTCCTGGGCCGTCAGCCAGGCATCAGCCACCACCGCCTCCTGGGCGAACTGGTGCACTTCCAGCACTGAGGAGAGACATTTGGGGTAAGGGTGCTGGGGGCACCTGTGGGCCCTTCACGGGGGCAGTGGCTATTTTTTCTGGCCTTCCACACCCCCTCTGGCTTCCCAGCCCTGACCACTCTGGGCTCTGCAGGAAGGAGAGAGGCGGGGGGCTATTTCTGAGGGAACCAGCTTCTCCCCTAGGTTTCTGCCATCAGGGAGTCAATGATAGGGCAGCTCCCTTGTCCACCCTCCCAGGCCTTCATGTTTGCTGCTGAGGACCCATGGGGTGTGCAAAGCATGACTGTCACCCTCTGGGCTTTTCCTGACATGCTGGGGCACATCCCTGTGCCCTTGAGCCACGTGTGTCTGGGGCCCCACTCACTCTGCTGCAGCCACTCCCAATGGCGGTCCCACTTGTCCGACACCTCCTCCTTCCTGGTTCCCAGCTTGTCCAGCTGTGCCTGGATCTGGGAGTGTCAGGTGGGTAGGGAGAGGCGTCAGGGGTGGCTCCCACCCCGATGGGCACAGATGGCAGAGGGAGACCCCTGCTCCCCTCCCACCTCATCAGCCACGGCACTCTTGTTGAGCAGCAGAGAGCGCCCCAGCTCCTGGCAGGCTGTCAGCTCGGGCATCCGTGCCTCCAGCTCAGTCTTCAGGCCCTGGTGGTAGTTCATGAGCACCTCCACCGATGACACGTCCCTACAGTGGGCGGTGGGTAGGAATCCGAGCCATGGGCCGCCTCCCTCGACCTCCCCCACCCCTCCGCATACACAGCTCCTGATGAGCCCAAATCCCTGAGGCTGGGATTCCACACCACCTCGGGACACCCCCCTCCCATGATCAAGTTCTGAAGGGCCAATCTTCTTCACTGATTCAACGATTCCAACTTTCCCAAAGGGCTAAAATGTCCCTCTTTGGTGATTCTAACCTAGAATTTCAAGATCCAATTTTTCTAATTTTCTAAAGCTATACTTCTGAAGGTTCCACTAGCCAATGATTCTAACCTAAGTCTGTGCTGTCCCGTATGGTAACCACTAGACATGTGTGGCAGTTGAGCACTTGAAATGTGGCTGGTCTGACTTGAGATGTGTTAAAGTGTAAAGTAGACACCATATTTTGAAGATTTAGTATAAAGAAGAAGGTAAAATTATCTCAATAATTTTAATATTGACTACATGTTGAAGTAACAATATTTGGGGTATAATGGGTTAAATAAAATGAATTACTAAAATTAATTTTCACTTGCTTCTCTTTACTTTTTTTAATGTGGTTACAAGAAAATTTTAAGTTATATATGTGGCTCACATTTGTGGCCTGCATTGTATAACTATTGGACAGTGCCATTCTAAGCTGTTATATGGCCAAAGCAAAATTCCAAATTTCTGAAGGTTCTGTCAGTCAACAAGCGTAGCTTGATAAGACTTAATATGTCCAGGGACTTCTCTGGTCGTCCAGTGGTTAGGACTCCACGCTTTCACTGCAGAGGGCCTGGGTTCGATCCCTGGTTAGGGAACTAGGATCCCACAAGCCACACGGTGCAGCAAAAAAAAAGAAAAAAAAAGACTTAATATGTCCAAATTTATTTCTGATGGTCCCACACTGTAATGATTCCTACCTAAGACTTAGTATGCCTAGAACAATCTCCCTGATTCTCCCCTATCTCCCAAATGTACCCTCCCCGAAATTGTCTACCTCAGTAAATTCACCCATCATTCATCCGTGACTCCTCTTTTTCCCTCAGCCCCTTAAGCTAATCCATCAGTCAAGACTGGACATTTATAACTTGAAAACATACTCTGTGAAATGATATGAAATCTGAGATTTGTTTTAAAATAACTCCGTCAAGGGTGGAGGGGACGTGGGGGAATGTATAGATGAAGATGGGCCAGGTGTTCACTGTACACACGTGGGTTCCCTATGTGTTACCGCTACATCTGTGTAGAGGTGAAATTTTCCATAATGAAAAGATTTTTTCAATTCCTAAAATCAATCACGCCGCCTCATTTCTTCAACGGCCACGCTGGGCCAAGCCAACATCACCTCTCACCTAGATGATGGCAGCAGCCTCCTGACTGGCCTACCTGCTTCCACCCTGGCTCTCCACAATCTATTTGCCACAGGTACCTGGAGTGATCTTTCTCAAATGTGTATCATATCACATCACTCCCCTGCCCTAAGCTCTCCCATGGCTCCCATCTCACTCCAAGCAAAGGGAAACTCCTCACCATGCCCTATTGCCCCTCTAACGTCATTTCCTACCATTCCCCACTCTCCCCCCTCACTCCACCCAGCCACAAGGACCACCTAGCCTTTGCTGAAACATGTCTAACGACAGCCTACTTCAGGGCCTTTGCACTTGCTGATCCCTCCACCTGGAAGACCCTTCCCCCCAAAACTTTACCCAACTCACGATCTCTTCACTCAGGTCCCCTTACCTTGCTCTATTTTTCTTTTATTACTCGCTGAAATAACATTACGTGTTTGTTTATTTACTTATCTGTTGCCTGCTTCCTCCCTCAGAATGTAAGCTGCATCAGGGCAGGGGCTGGACCTTGCTCACCATCTGGCATACAGTAGGCATCAATAAATATTTGCTGAGTAAACGAATGCAGGCTCAAGGCCCTACAGTTCACAAAAACAATGTTATGTATCCACCACTCTCCAGGCCCTTGTTTTCCTGGACACACTGCTGGGCTAACATTTCCCAGCCTCCCTGGCAGATAGGTTGGGACCACTGAGCCAACAGAACGTGAGTGCAGGTTTAATCCCTAAAAGCTCCCATGGTATCCTCCCGCTCTCTTTTTCTCATCTGTAGCTGGATGCAGAAGGTCCAGCAAATCACCCCAGGGCTGATGATGGAAGAACACTGGCTCCCAATCACTGTGGGACAGGCTTCTGCTGGATACTTACATCGAACCGTTATGTGAGCAATAAATCAGTGCCTACTAGGTTAAGCCCCCAGTACACCTCCCTGTCCCTATCTTGCGTCAGCCCATCCCATGCTGCGACACCTCCACAAAGGCAGGAGGACGCACTGTGCTCTGGGCCCCAATGCCAGGCCTGACAAGGGGTCTTAAAACACAAGAAGCATGTAGAACAGTGCATGGTAGGCAGAGGTGCCGCACAGGTATTGGCTATTGTGATTTTTTTACGGGAAGGGGACTGCTGATGGGCTGGGGGTGGCTGCCCAAAGGCAGGTAAGAAGCCCGAGGTGGGATGAGGGGCACCTGGGCTTGTCAGCTGCCCCAATCTGGCCGGCGATGCCATCCATCCAGGAGAGCAGGTCACGGGCCTGGCTGTGGAATCGCAGGGCGTCGGCCGTGGAGCTCACGTGCAGGCGGGCGTCCTCGCAGGCTGCCAGCAGCTCCTTCCAGCCCAGCAGCACCTCCTGCTCCCGGCTGGCGATGGCCTCCGCGTACTCGCCCGCGTACACTGTCCGCAGCTGGGCTGCCCCCTCCTGGAGCTGCCGTACCTGAGGGGCATGCCAGGTCGAGCACCAGCCCTCCACGGGGTCCAGGCTCCACCCTCTCTTTCCCGCATCTGCTGGCTGGGTGCAGAGCCTAAAGAAGTAAGGAGCCTGCACCCTTGAGATTCCAACTGGGTTTCATTCCTATCCGCTGCCTGATTTCTTTTTGACTTTCCCACTTTCTGACTTCTTTTAGACCCACTACCATATTTCTCTCATGTCTGCTGCCTGATGTTTCTTTGACTTACCTGCATTCTGACTTCTTTTACACCTACCATCAGGTTTCTTTCAGTCTACTGTCTGATTGCTTTTAGTCTGAGAGCTCTATTTCTATTGGGTCTGCCACCTCATTTTTTCAGGCCCACCTCTATCTTCTTTCAGGAAACCCTTCCTCCACCCTGACATCTATTAGACATGCTGTACAATATTTTCCACTCAATTTTTTCAGACCCACTCCTTACTACCCAATTTCCTTCAGAATCGCTATTCAATTACTATCAGGTCTCCTGCCCAATTTCCACTGGTTCTGCTGTGTGAGTTAGACCCACTGCCCACTCTCCATGAGCTCAACCACCTGATTTCTTTTGGAGGGACCACCATACTTGTATCAGATCCACCATGTAATCACTATCAGTCTCTCTGCCGGATTTCTAACAGTCATCTGTACGATGCATAGAAAATAATTGTCCAATTTCTACCTTCCATTAGACCTGCAACCCAATTTCCTTCAGTTCTACTGCTTGAGTCCTATTAGGCCCACAGCTTCATTTCCATCTGATTTCTCAGATCCACCTCCTAATTCCTATCAGACCCACTGCCTGATTCCTATTAGCTCGGATTTCCATTTATTAAATCCAAACCCTCCAAAATTCTTCGAGGAAAATGTGATTTCTATCAGAGACCTGCTGCCTAATTTCTATCTGCCCCACAGCCAAATTTCTCTCAACGCCCTCCCAATTCCTTTTAGACTCTCCATCTGGATTTGGGTAACAGTTTCTAGGAGAACCCCTGCCCAATCTCCACTGGAAACACTGTCTAATTTCTATCGGGCATGCTATACCACTTTTCTTCCGTCACTGTCTGAGTCTATGCGGCATGCCATCAGTCCGTTTTCTACCTGCCGCATCATGTGATTTCTCCCTGTTCCATGGTCTGTTTTCTATCTATCCCACCATCTAATTTCAATGTGGTCCACAGCCTGATTTTTGCCTGCTCTGCTGCCCCCATCCCTTGGTCACACCGTCCAGGCCCTCCCACCTGCCCCTCCTGGCCGCCAGCTCCCCACCTGGGACACGAGGAGCTGCAGGTCATGTTCAAAGGCGCGCAGGGTCCGCTGCATGGAGCTGGCGCTGGGCCTCGGCTCAGGCGGGGAGGTCAGGCGAGGCAGTCGCCTCCGCTTCTCCTCGATCTGTCCTTGAAGCTCTCGGGCATCACTGAAGAACTTATGCAGCTCCCGAGAGGCGGCCAGCAGCTGGGCCCGGGTGCCCATCAGCTCCAGAAGCTCGGCCCAGGCCTCATTCAGCCCGTCCTTCCACTCAGCCATGGTGGCCGCCGCTGTGTGGCCGCCCTCGATCAGCTCGTCCACCATCTGGTTCACTGCCGCCAGCCGCTCCCGCCCTGCTGTGCCGGTCTCACTGGCGAACTCCGAGAATTTCTCCTGCAGCACCTGCCACCAGGAAATGGGGGGGCCCAGCGTGGGCAAAGGTGCTGTCCACGCCAGCCCCCTCCAACCCCCCATCTTGTGGCGGGTGAGAATAATAACAACACTAATGATGACAATCAGAACAAAAAATATCTGACACTTAGCACTCATTCTGTAGCGATAATAGTAACAACAATAATAAAAATAAGACGATAAGAATAATAACACTGTGTTAGGCCCTGTGTGTGCTCAGTACTGTCCTAAGGGCTTTACGTTATATTAATCCATCTGTGTCTCAACAGAGCCATGAGGTGGTGCTATTACAATTCTCCTATTATGGATGGGGAAACTGAGGCCCAGAGAACCTTAGTAGCAGACACAGTGGCCACTGGCTCACTGTTCATTCCTGATGCTGCTCACCGTGACGTGCTCAAAGTCCTGGCCGAGCTCAGGCGAGCCAGCTACCACCTCCTTCTCTGCGATCCAGTGCTCGAGCTCGTCCACCTGGCGGCTGAGCTGGTACAGCCAGTACTGCTGCTCCAGGCCCACCCGGCGTTCCTCGCCCAGCTCCTTGAGTGCCACGTACAAGCGGTCCACCTGAGACTGCCGCCGGCTGATCTGCTCGCTGCTGGGGGACAGGGAGGGGCAGGGATGGAGCCCCCTGAGACTTCCAGGACAGAGCTCTGACCCCCTGCCACCCCCCGCTCAGGGCAGAGCTGTGCAACCCTTCAGGCAGGCCACCCTTCAGGCAGGGTTGAGTCCCGTCAGACTCCTTCAGGCGGGACTCTCTTCTGCAAGCCTTGGATGCAGCCAACCCAGCACTTGCATCTCAGCGCTCAGGGAAAACTCTGCCTTCCTAAGCTTGATAAGCTCATCAGCTCCTCTCATCCCCTCCCAGCCTTCCAGTCTGTGGTCCCACACCTGGCCCCTCCAGCGACCTGAGTGGGACTCCAGACCCCCTACTTGGGTCCCCAGCCAACCCACCTCACCTCCAGTCCCAGTCTCCAGGCTCAGGCGAACAGAGGTCTAGCTCTGTGCCTCTGTCTCAGATCTCACCCCTCGGCCCAGCCTCCTAGATGTGGGCCCTGCACTTAAACTCAGGGAGGCCATGTGACCCGCTGTCCAAGAGGTCTCAGGCCACGCCCAATCACAGTGCTCCAGGCTTTTCTGTCCTAGGGAGAGGACCCTTCTCTGTCCTGAGCTCTTACTTCTCCCCTCAGACCTAGACATCACCCCCCTCCCCTACACTCAAATCGCAGTGCTCCCGGCCCCACCCCCTCCAACATCCCTGCGCAGCGCTCCTCTCTTCCCGGCCCCCAGCCACTCGCCAAAATCCGAAAGCACCAGCCCGGGGCAATGAGGGACCCCTCCCACCCCAATGTCCAATCCTGGCCTTGCCCCAATTTCCAACAGCGAAGCTCCAGATCCTGCTGGACCGTTCCCTAAGAACCGGCCCGGCCCCCGCGTGGCCCCGATCCCCCGCCCACCCACCTGTCCGGGTGCCCCATCTCCAGCAGCGCCCGGCACTGGCGCGACAGCTGCGCGATGCTTTCCTCGTAGTTCTCCACGCCCTGCTCCAGCTGCAGGTGCTTCTTGAGCAGCTGCAGGGTGCTCTGTTCGTCCTGGGGGCACACGGCGCCCGCGATGAGGCGGCAGGGGCCGGCCCCGGGCTCCAGCGCCCCCAGGCCCCCCCGCACCCCCAGCCCGGGCGCACCTTGCCCTTGTCCTCACTCATCATGAGCAGCTCCTGCTCGCCCAGCCACGCCTCCACCTCGGCCACGTCGAAGTAATACTGCTCCACTTGGAAGGCGGCGTCCAGCACCTGCTGCCGCCGCTCGGCCGCCTCCCGGAGTCCGGCCCAGGCGCTCTGCAGCTGCTCTTGGCCGCGGCGCACGGCCTCAGCCTCGGGGCTGCGCAGCGACGCCAGGGCGCCCGCGCGCTCCAGCACCTCCTCCAGGCGCGTCCCGTGCGCCTGGATCTCCCGCCGCAGGCCCTGGGGGTGGGAGTGGAGAGGAGCGTTCAGAGGGCGCCTCCACGACTGGCGCCGCCCAGGAGAGGATAACAAACAGCCGCAGATGGCCCACCACGTGCCGGGCACCACTTAAGCATTTTGCGGTTCCTCGCTCACTCATCCCCCCCACGTTGCAGGTGGGAAAACAGGCACGGAGAGGTGAAGTACGTTGCCAGAGAACAAGCAGCTAGTAAGGGGGTGACAGGATTTGCACACAGGAGGCTCGATCCAGAGACTCTGCTCTCAAACAAGATGCCCGATGATAACAAGATTACCCCCTAATGCTTTCAACACAGGCCTAAACACAGGTATCATTTACATGCGTATCATTTACATACAGTGAAGTGCACAAATCTTAGGGGTACAGCTCAACACATTTTGACACATTATACACCTGTGTACCCAGATCAGGATACAGAATTCTTCCATCACCCCCAGAAGGTTCTCTCCACCAGCTCTGTAATTGCTGAGTACTTTAGTTAACCTCTCCTATGCCTCGGTTCCCCAACTGGTAAATGGAGTTAATAATAATAGCCAACACCAAGTGCCTGCCAGACACTTTGCTAAGTAAGGGCTTTGCATAATGTAGCCACTCTTTTTTTTTTTTTCCCCTGCCACACCGCACGGCATGCAGGGTCTTAGTTCCCCACTAGGGAGCGAACCTGTGCCTCCCGCAGTGGAAGCGCAGAGCCCTAGTCACTGCACTGCCAGGGAATTCCCTGCAGCCACGCATTTACTCCTCACTCCAACGCCAGGAGCCAGACATCATTATCATTCTCATTTTACAGATGAGGAAACTGAGGCACCGGGAGGTTGAGGAACTTGCTGAAGGCACATGGCTAGCAGTGGCCCCCTATTATCTCCCTTGTGGGGCTGCTGTACTGTGGAGCCCTTAGAACTGTGTCCGGCATGCAGTAGGTGCTCAGTCAACATCAGTGGCTATTATTTGTTTAACAGCCCCCGTGTAGCCAGCACTCTCTCACACACACAGCTGAGCTCCCCCAGTTTTAAGCATTAAGTGCACTTGATCAGTTTCCTCAACTGTGAAAACGAGGGGCCCATTTTGTTTGTTCCCAACACTGTTGACAGCCAGGAGTATTTTCATCAAGATAGAAAAACAAAAATCAAAGAAAAACTCTAGCCTCTTAAAGAATTCCACCAAGTGCAGCATAATCACGAATCTTTCCAAAATAATTTCTGTACTCACCTTCCCACCCTCCTTCAATGCCCTATTCTCCCAACTTAGATTTTTTTAAAAATAAAAGGTGGTAATGACAATACCTACCTCACAGGGTTATCGTGGAGATTAAATTAAATAACTGATATAACCCCCTAGGACAGTATTTGGCACATAGTAAGTCTTTAATCAATGTATTATTATTATCATTATTATTATTATTTTTTGGCCGTGCCGCGTGGCATTCGGGATATTAGTTCCCCTGACCAGGGATCGAACCTGTGCGTGACCCTACAGTGGAAGCGTAGAGTCTTTTTTTGGGGGGGGATGGGAGTTTTTTTTTTTTTAACATCTTTATTGGAGTATAATTGCTTTACAATGGTGTGTTAGTTTCTGCTGTATAACAAAGTGAATCAGCTATATGTATACATATATTCCCATATCTCTTCCCTCTTGAAACGTAGAGTCTTAACCACTGGACCACCAGGGAGGTCCCATCACTGTATTATTATTACCCCTCTTATATATGTCTTGCTTTGGGCTTTGGTGAAAGAGCAGCTTTGATCAAAGGGTTCCTCTGCAATTGGGTTCCTCTGCAAAAAGGTTCCCTAAGCAATTGGAGAACCACGGCTCTAGACCAAGTCTCTACTTATTTAGATGTGGAAATTGAGTCTCAGAGAGGTAAATAAAGGTCCAGAGATATTTAGCGGCTCAGAAGCCCCCCACTGTGCTCGGTGTAGGTGTCAGCCCTCCGATTATCTCTGCCCTCTCTCCCTATAGGTGTCTGCGGTTCTTGTTGGTTTGTTTTCTTTTTCGTGGCCCAATAGCCAGTGTCCTTACTTCTAGTCACAGGACCCTAATTTTCATTTGGGGAATCCCCTTGTCTCCATCTCAGCCCAGATAAAGTTAAGGCTGAACCCACCTACAGGTTCCAAGGTTGAGTCCTTAGTTCAGACCAGGCCATTCAGAGTTGTCTAAATCCCTGGCCACCATGATTAGTTCAGCGTGGACATGTGATTCAAGTTGAGCCCAAAAGAGTTATTCCTGGGACTACTGCTGAAATTATTGAGAGAGAAAAATTCTCTTCAGTTTTACTGGTGGGATATAAACTTGAATCTGTTGGAGTTCTTTTACCAGCAGGAGAGGAGAGCTGGCCTGAGAACAAAGCTAACAGGAAAAATATATATATGGAAATGAGAGATTCATGACATCTTGGAAGCACCTGATGCATCTATCTGCGGTCCACGGTCTCCTCAATTACAAGAGCCTATAAATTCCCCTCTTTGGCTTTAACCACCTTGAGCTGTTTTCTATCATTCGTATCCAAATGTGTCCTAACCCACTCCCTTGCCGTGGCTCTGCTCACCTGGTTCTTTTTGATGTACTGCTGGACCTCCTGCAAACCATTGCCTCGCTCTGTCTGCATGGCCAGTGGCAGCCGCTCCTGGACCCATGCCTGGAGAGGAACCAGGGAGCAGGTCAAGGGAAGGACACAGGGAGCAGGGCAAGGACCCCTCCCTCCCAACTAAACTGTAAGCATACAAGCCCTCCCAGCATCCAAGGCCCTTCCTCACCTAAAAGTCTGCTCATGTCTTCAGCGTCCTCTGGACATGTTCTGTCTTGCTCTCTGCACTCGAGCCAGGCTCATGCTTACCTCTGGCCTTTGCACAGGCAGGTCTTGCTTTCTGGAATTCCCTTCCCACTCCCTCAGCAGGCTCCCTCATATGCACTCTTCCTTCACGTCTCAGCTCAGACATCCCCTCCTCCAGGAAGCTCTCCCTGACTTTGGAACTTGGCCAGATGCCTCCTCCCGGCTTTCACAGCCCCCTGCTTCCCCCATCACATTCCTAACCACACTGGGTTGTCACTGACTTAGGACAAGTCTGTTTTCCCCTTTGGACTCTGAGTCAGGAACAGGGTCTGCCTTGGTCACTCCTGTGACCTAGCATCATGTAAGCACAGGGTTGGGCCCAGAATGATCAAGTGAATGAGCAAATTAGTGAATGACTGAATGAGGAAATGAATGGATGAGTGACAAGTGAGTAAGTGAATAATAAGTAAATGAGTGAAAGAAGGAATAAAGGATGAGTGGATGAATAAATCAATAACTTCATGAATAAATCAATGAGTGATCGAAAGTGTTAATGAAAGTTGAAAGAGTGAAGGAATGAGTGAATAAGTGAAAAAGTTAAGGACTGAATGACTGAGTGAATCTATCTGCTTATTAGTGGATAGGTCCCTCAGCCATCTCCACCCTTGAACCCTCCTAAGTCCCATGGCCCCGTCCCCATCCCAGTCTCCACCCCCTCTGCCCACTGGCCCGCCTCTGGCCTCATGCCCCGCCCCACCCTCGCACACCCCGCCTCTTATCCTGGCCCCGCCCCAGATCCCCGAGCGGATCCTCACCAGCTCGTCCTCGATGTCGTGCGCCACCTGGTGCAGCTCCTTGGAGGCGAGCAGTAGGCGGCGGCGCTCCTGCAGCGGCTCGAGCAGACGCACCAGGCGCTCGCCCACCGCGTTCTGCCGCTCGCCCACCAGCTCCTTGCTCGCCGGCTCCAGAGGCAGCGCCGCCGTCTGCGCCTGCAACTCTCCCACCTCGCGGTACCACTCCTCCACTTGAGACTCCATCGACTGTAGGGACAAGGGTAGGGTCAGCAGGCCCCACCCTCCCTCCTGATCCCGCTGTGGCTCTCCAGGACCTTTATGGTGACAGCCAAACCCCTGGTCGAGGCCCACTAGTCCACTCCCCCCTGGCCCAATTCCTTCCAGAAGCGCTGCCCTCCTCTCTGATCCTGCAAGCCACTAAGCTAGTTCCTGTCTCAAGGCCTCTGCCGTAACTATTCCCCTCTGCCAGGCATGCTCTTCCCAGTCAATCAGATTTCAGCTCAGCTGTTACCTTTTCAAAGAGTCTTTCCTGACCCCCTGGACTAAAGTGGCCCATTAGTTCATTAGTTCTCGGAAAAACCCTTCGAGGTTGGTGGTATCCCTATGTTACAGAGGAGGAAACTGAGGCCTGGAAAAGTTAGGTAATTTGTCCAAAGAGTCAACCTTTCCAAATATCAAAAATAAATACAAAGCTATAATGGTTGATGTGCCACAGGGATAGACAGAAAGTGCAAAAGCAGACCCAAATACACAGGAGAATTCATAGTTTATAGATGCCATTTCCAACCTCCGAGGAAAGGATGGGTTATTCAATGAATGGTCAGGGGCCAAGTCGCTGACCAATTTAGCTGGATCCCTTTCTCACTCTTTATGCTGAAAATAATTCCAGATGGATTAAAGACTTAAGTGGAATAAGTAAATCCATAAGGCAAACTAAGAAAACCGGGGCAAATGCTTTTATAATCTTGGGATGGAGAAAATCTTTCCAAGCACATAAACCGTAAAGGGAAAGATTTATAAATTTGGCCACAAAAAATACTTTTGTTTAAAAAAAATACTTTTGCTACAACCAAAATTTCTAGATTTAGTTAAAGGCAAGTGACAAGGTGGAAAAATAGTGTGTGTTAGAGCAAGGCACTAGTTTCTTTAACAGTAAAAGAATTCCCTTTTATCCTGCTTCCTTTGTCTCTGCAGCACTTAACCACCATCGGATAACTGTCTTTATTTGTGAGGCCTTTTTTTATTGGTCTCCTGCTTCTGGAATGTGAGCTTCATGAGGGCAGAGGCTGTGTCAATTCACCTCTGTATTCCCAAGTGCCTAGAACAGTGTCCAGCATGTAATAGGCCTTCAATTGCGGTTTGTTCAATGCACAAATGAATGACATCAGCAAAGAGAGATTGCCCAAAAGAGAAATGGGCATTAGATGTGAACAGGCAGCACAAAGAAGAAAAAATAAGCACACGAAAAGATTCCCAGTCTCACTAATCAGCAGGATAATACAGATTAAAACAAGGTATCCTTTTCTATTCATCAGATTGGCAAAAATTTAAAAGATCAATAATATCTAGTGTTGGCAAAGATACAGGGAGATGGGCACACTCAGCCATTGTCAGTGGTGGTGTAAATTAGTAGAGCCTTTCTGGAAGGCAGTTTGGCAGGTCCTATCAAAATGCAATATGTGTCAAAATGCTTTGATCCAGCACTGGCACTTGCACTTCTAGGAATGTGTTTAAAGAAACACGGGCACAGGGACTTCCCTGGTGGCGCAGTGGTTAAGAATCCGCCTGCCAATGCAGGGGACATGGGTTCAAGCCCTGGTCCAGGAAGATCCCACATGCTGTGGAGCAACTAAGCCTGTGCGCCACAACTACTGAGCCTGCGCTCTGGAGCCCGCGAGCCACAACGACTGAGCCCGCATGCCACAACTACTGAAGCCCGCGCGCCTAGAGCCCATGCTCCGCAACAAGAGAAGCCACCGCAGTGAGAAGCCCGCACACCGCAATGAAGAGTGGTCCCCACTCACTGCAACTAGAGAAAGCCCGCGCACAGCAACGAAGACCCTACGCAGCCAAAAATAAAATAAATAATAATAATAAAACTTAATTAATAAAAAAAAGAAACACTGGCACATATGCACAAAGCTATTTGTCCGAGGATGTTCATCATAGCAGAGATGTTTGTCCAAAGATCTCATCATAGCAGAGCTTATAATGGGGGAAAAAAAAATGGAAACAACCTCAATGCTCATCAAGAGTGAAACGGTTAAACAAATCCACATCAGTATTGAATAATACCCAAGGTTTACTGTTAAGAGGAAAAAAATTTTAGAACATACTTATGAATAGATATTTGTAGTGGATTACACATGCATAAAAATTCCCTGGAATAAACAAGAAATTAATAACAGATGGTACCTATTGAGGAGATGAGAATTTAATGAATGGGGACAGGGATGAAGGAGAGACTTTTCACATAGGATTTTTTATATAGTTTTTGGTGTCTGAACCATGATATTTATTTATTCAAGAATTTAAATTAAGCATGAAATACAAAGAAAATAAAACCATCAGTAATCCATATAGGTACATCTATTAACACATAGAAAGAGATCTAGAAGGATGCACACCAAATAATAGTTGAAGTTCCCTTTGGAGTGTGGGATCTGGAGGCATGTTGAAGTGATACTTTATGTTTTACTAAAGATTTCTAGGTTAGTAGGATCTTTTACCAAAAAAAAATTGTATGTATTGTGTGATTCTAAACAGATGGGGGAAATCTAGAAAAGAAAACAAAATAATGAAATTAAGTGGTAACAGATTACAGCAAAAGACTGCAACCCAAAGCTGGAAACTTAAGAACCAAATCAAGACTTTTGTTGGAAGGTTCTGTAGTGCAGAGGGGTTGGTTTTGTCTGCCTAACATCCGTCCCTTCCTTTGCAGCAACTGAAAACCCGCTCTCAGGTCCTGAACTTCTTGAGGAACTAATAAAACCTAGAGGGCCAAGGTGGCCACATGATCTAAACCTGGCCAATCAGAACACAGGGTCAGGGATGGTCATATTACCTAAGCTGGGCCAATGAAAACTATTCCGGCTTCCTAAGGGGCTGATGAAACCAAGCGGCCCAATAATGGCCATGTGATTCAGGCCTGGTCAATGAGAACACTGAATCACCCTGGCCACAAGGATTGGGTAAGAGAAGGTATGTAACGTAAGTCAGCCAATGAAAACTCTTCCCACTTTTGCTGGAAAGGTGTGTGAGCTCAAAAGGGGTGGTCTCCTTCTCATCGTATTCCTAAAGGTAGAAGAACACAGACCGGGGATACTGGAGACAATTTTGCCGCCAAGAGGGAACAGGCTACCCAGTGATGAGGCCAACACAGAGAAAAGCAGGGTGCAGAAACAAAGACAGAGAGATTCCTGAGAACGGAATTTGAGGAACCGATGCAGCCATGCCCCAATCTCATACCCCCTGGATCTTCCAGCTGTGTGAGCCAACACTGTCCCCTTTTAGCCGAAGTCCTATGAACTGCACCCCGAAGAATCCCAGCTGATACAGTTCACAATCTGTAGGAGTCATAAAAATGGGTAAAAATCAAACCTTATAACAAGTCAAAACCATGTGCAATGGAAAAAATTTTAAAGGCACAATTATAAGTGGCAGAAATCAAAGAAAAATGAAATAGTCATCCCCAAAAGTTTTTCGCTAAGGAAAACACTGTAGTGATGTGTAGAAAAATAAAAATGCATTAGAATTCAGGAAACTTTCAAATATAGTCTGAAATATGAAGGTTATAAGTTCCACTTCCCCATGAAATGAAAACTCCTCTACCACCTCTCCAGCAAGTGGCCGTGTGACCTGAGATGGAATAATTCCAGGGGCTGCCACTTTTCTACTTCTACAAAAATGCCACATATTTTGAACACTCATTTAATGTGTATCCTTTCCTGCAAACATGGGCTAAGCATACAGAAGTACAATGGTCCTTAAACACATGAAAAGATGTTCAGCCTCCTTCAACGTTTAGGAAAATGCAAATTCAAATAACTACAAAACAGTATCTTTCACTTCTCAGATTAGCAGAGATGAAAAAGCCTGCTAATACCTAATGATGGTAACCATGTGGGGAGGTGGATGGGTATCACATTGCACGTGTGTCCACTGCCTTTTCAGGAGAACACTTGGCAATATTTATCAAAAAGTTTAATGCATACACCTTTTGGTCCCAAAATTTTACTTTGAGGATTATTTTCTACAGAAATATTTGCACACAGACTCAAATACATATGGAAAGGGATGTCTGTTGTGGCATTATTTATACTAGCAGAAGATTGGAAACAGCCCGAAGGTTTCTCAAAGGCTGGTTAATGACATTGTCAAACTACCCCTGGAATACCATGCAACAGTTTAAAAGGACAGACTATATCCTAGATTTTGTGACAAGGAAGGATGCCTAGGGTGTTTTGTCAAGTGAAAAGGCAAGCTTCACTATAGTCTGTATGTCACGTGTATGTGTGTGGGTATGCATAGTATATTTCTAGAAGGATAGAGGAGAAACAGTTGAGAGCAGTTACATCCCTGCGGAGTGGGGCTTGCATGTGGAGGCGGAAGGAAGGCTTTTCACTTTTCACATCATACCCTTCTGTTTGAACTTCTTGCCGTAACAGCAATAATGGGTAACACATTGCTCTAAGCTCTAAGCACTTGACAAGAATGAATTAGTTTAATCCTCACAACAGCATATGAGGTCAGGGAAGATGGGGATGTTTGTATTGTTCACAACTGGAGCCCAGCTCCTGGCTCCATGCCTGGCACAGAGTAAGTCTCCATAAATGTGTGTTGATTTTGTTTGTTGGATTGGTCACCATGCTCTTCTGCTTCTCTTGGTATTAAAGGTTAGCATTTTTTAAAAAAAGTAAACTAGCTTTAAACGTTAAAACCAAAGGAACAACATGGATGATTCTTGAAAACATTAAGTGAAAGAAGCCAGACACAAAGGACAATATATTGTACGATTCCATTTATACGAAATGTCCAAAATAGGCAAATCTGTAGAGACAGAAAGTAGACTAGTAGAGGGAACTAATGGGTGCGGGGTTTCTCTTTGGGGTGATGCAAATGTTCTGGAATTAGATAGTGGTGAGAGTCACTCGACTTTGTAAATACACTAAAAATCACTGAATTGTACTCTTTAAGAGTGTGTATTTTGGGAATTCCCTGGTGGTCCAGTGTTAGAACTCCGTGCTCTCACTGCTGAGGCCCTGGGTTCAATCCCCGGTCGGGGAACTAACATCCCCCAAGCCGCGCAGCACAGCCAAAAAAAATTAAAAATAAAAAAAATTTAAAAAGACATTAAAGGTAAAAACCAAAACAAACAAACAAAAACCAGAAGAGCCTACTTCCAAAAGAGCTGCAGGCGCTCTGCTGCATGGTGACACACAAGCCCTGACCCCCACATCAACCTGATTCCTACTCGGATCCACCTGCTGTTCTTCCCATATTCCAGCTGGGGAGACTGAGGCTCAGAGACGATCAATGCCTGGTCCAGAGTAAAAACTGCCAGAACCAGAATTTGAACCCAGGACCACGTGACCACGAAAGCCTAGTGGCCCTCAGTCACTCTGCTTCTCTGTAATTGGGGATGATGCGGCTCAGAAAGGTGGGGTCACTTGTCCTCAGTCACACAGTAGGAGAACGAGGGTTCAAACCCTGGACTGTGTAGCTCCTGACTCTGGGCCATGATGAGCTAGATGAAGAAATGTGGGGCAAAGAATGAAAAGGGGTGAAGAGGGTGTTTTCTCGGCCAGAGAAAAGAGCCTGGCTTAGGGTGGGAGGTAGTCTTTACGGACTCAGCTCAGCGGCTGCAAAGACTCCAAGTGCATCTTCCCCTGACTGGTCCCCCTTAGATGGCAGGAGACCAGCTCCCCGCTTCCCTCCCCAAGCAAGAGCCCATGGCTGAGCCAGGCCAGCTGGTCAGACCCCTGGGGACTGGGAAAGCAGGGGTTTGGGACTCTACCATCTGGCCCCTCAGCCGGGAAAGACAGTTGGAGGAGGCCCTGAAGGAGGACTCTGGGTCACATGGCCTAGACCTGGGAGGCGGGGTTCCAGGAAGGCTGCTGCAGCAGCTGGGATGGAGGACAAGGGGAAGGACACGACGAGGACACAGGGATGAGGAGAGATCAAGGGAGGGGGGCAGAGATGGAGAACTGAAATGAAAAGAGACGGAGAGAAGAGAGTGGGAGAGTAAGACAGAGAGAGATAAAGAGACAGAGACAGAGAGACAGAGAAACAGGTGAGAAAGAGAGAGAAAAAAACTAAGAGAAACAGAGACACAGAGGAACTGAGGGAGCACGACTGGGAGGCAGGCCCAGAGTGAGGCAGAGGGGGGAGGGAGCACTCTCCCAGCCACGCCCCCTCAGACCCCGAGCCAGCACCTCCCGCAGCCCAGCCTGGCCCTGGCGCCCTGAGGGGTAGGGCAGCCAGGAGATGTGCCCGGCTGGACCGACCCCCTCCCTCCTGCATATGCCCAGTGCCTGGGATCTCAGGCAGGCCCCAGGGGACAGCAGGGCCTTGGGAGGCCGCTCCCCTCCCCAGTGGCAGCTCCTGAGGCCCAGCTGGACTCCATATGGGGGCCTTGGCCCACTGAGTCACTCCCCACCTCGGGCTCCCTCTGCTGGGGAAAGGGGCCAGGAGTCCTATGCTGGGCCTACCCATCACTGCATGACCCCCCCCACCCAGGCTCTCATCCGCCCTGGGCCTCAGTCTCTCCCTTAAACAATGGGGACCTCACCTCCTGGTCCCCAGGGCTTGGTGGGCCTAACCCCCTCCATGTGGAGGGAAGAGCCGGCTCTGCACTTGGCTAGGGCAGGAGGCCCCAAACCTTCCCTCTGAAACCTAAATGGCCAAAAAGGGAGACAAGGATGCTCAAGGTCACCAGTTCCCCCCAAAATGCAAATGCAAAGACCACAGTGAGATACGCTGCCTATTCACCAGACTGGGGAAAAAATCTAAAAAGTCTGCCAACACCAAGTGTTGGCAAGTATGGGTAGAAACAGGAGCTCTCATTTGCTGCTGGGGCGAGAGCATTAAATGGCATCAGGACTCAGGCGAGCAATCTGTCACAACCAGGTGAACTATAAACTGACAGTTCTAACTTTCGGCACTATATTAATGTCTCATACAGCACCTCCCCCCGCCCCGCCAAATACATTTTTTAAAAGCTACATGGATGGGGGGAAGTGCCAAACTGGAATATAATCAGAAACAAATGAAACAGCTATTTCACATAAATAACATAATCTATGGAAGGCAGAGAAATAACCCAACTTTTGAACACAGTATAGTGACGATGTGCCCTCTGGCGGAAGACAATTAAAAATTTAAAACCTGTAAGCAGGAACTGTCTATTAGTTAGATTTGCTGGGTCAGCAATTCTGAAACTACATCATGCAGTATGTCTTGTAATCTTTACAATGTTCGTATGAAATCACTACGGTTATTATGTCCACTTGACTGAAGAAGAAACTGACGCACAAAAAGAGACATATTTCCAAGTTAGCCAGTTGGTAAGTCACAGAGCTGGGCTTGACCCCAGGCAGCCAGGCTCCAGCATCCATGGCCTTGACCTTGGCATGTACTGCCACCCAGAGTCCCGCTGTCACCAAATGGCTTAGCATTAGGGTCATTCCCTTTGCACAGAGGAGGTGCCTGAGGCTCAGACCAGAGGCAAAGCCACGTGCCTAACATCACACACCTAGTAAGTGGCAGAGCTCTGATTCAAACCCACACCTGCTGAGTCCTGAGTCTGTGCTTTTATTCACTGCAATAAACTGCTGAGGAAGAGTTAGTAATCATCGTTAAGACAATGAATAATCCTAGTAATAGTTGCTGCTGTGCTGGAGGTCTCCATTTGCCCCTCCTGACCCACAGTCTAAGCTTCTCCATCCTGCTCTGTGCCCCGGGGTCGGTGGGGGCGGAGTGGGGTGGGCTGACCTGTATGGACCACAGCAACTGGCTCCCCTGCCTTCTGGCTTCCAGGTGGGCTGGGCTCAGGATTGGCTATATAATTTGCAGGGCCCAGTACAAAATGAAAATGCAGGTCCCTTGATTCAAATGTTAAGAATTTCAAAACAGGACAGGGACTTCCCTGGCGGTCCAGTGGTTAAGAATCCACGCTTCCACTGCAGGGGGCACGGGTTCTATCCCTGGTCAGGGAACTAAGATCCTGCATGCTCCGCGGCACGGCCAAAAGAATTTCAAAGCAGGAGAGCAGAGCACAAAACCGAGTGTGGGGTCCCGTGGGACTGCACCCATGAAGTACGTCCTGTGAACTAAGGGGAGCGGACCTATCATTTCCCGGCTCCCCCTGCAGCAGCGGCCATTCTTGCCTAAGGGTCCCCGCTCCTTCCAGGCGACTCTGCACCCCTGTCCTTCCCCACCCCCCTCACCCCTGCCCGGAAGTGAAGCTCCCTGCTATTGGCCCCAAGGCTTCCCCATTCCCTGCTCACACCTTTGTCAAGACTCTCGACAGGCCCTCTTCAAATCGTCCTCAGTGGAGCATGCCTTCTGTTTCCTGTTGGGACCCTGACAGTCACAGATCCCCATTTGCTGGGAACTCACCACATCCCAGGGCACACCTTCACCTGGCCCTGGGATGCCCGCGCTGAGGCAGTCCTACTTAAGAAGGGACGACAGAGGTTCAGAGAGGGACTACACTTGCGCCCTGGCTGGGATTTGAACCCAGGTCTGTCTGCCACCCCTTAGGGCTTTCATCACTCGGCCCCTGGCTGCTACTACTCCTTGCTCCCTCCTCTGTCTGACCATCCAGGCCACCACTTGTTTCTGCCGATATTCCAGGTGATCCCTCAGAGCAGACCTCGGGCCGAATCATCCCTGTGTGACCACTGCCTGC
The DNA here is from genome assembly GCF_965194825.1 of Balaenoptera physalus. Taxonomy (NCBI): domain Eukaryota; kingdom Metazoa; phylum Chordata; class Mammalia; order Artiodactyla; family Balaenopteridae; genus Balaenoptera; species Balaenoptera physalus. The sequence continues at coordinate 12,857,768 of NC_138900.1, forward strand.
CCAGCTAATGCAGTGTGGACCTCAGGCAGTGATGGATTTTTCCGAGGCCAGTGAGAGGGTCACGTTCCCCACTATGGTCTGGGAGTATCGAGGGAGGAGGGTGGATGGGAACTAAATGTGGTCCTGAATGGCCACTTGGTGGCTGTGTGACTTTGGGAGAGCCAGGACTCTTTCTGTGCCGTGGTGTCCTCGCATGTCCAGTGAGGATAAACCACAGCACTTCCCTCGTAGGGCTGCTGGGGAGGAGGGACAGGTTATCAGTGGCTGGCACAGAACACAGATCAGCGGTTCTCAAAGTGTGGTCCGGGCACTCCTGGGGATTCCCAAGATCTTTTCAAGGGGTCTGCACGGTTACAACATGGTTTAAAAAAAACACTAAGCTGTTATTTGCCTTCATCCCTCTCATTCTCTTCCAGGTGCACAGCAGGGTTTTACAGGGACCGTATGACCAGTGCTATTGCAAGAGACACTGAATGCAGAAGCAGAGGTGAGAAGCCAGTGCTCTTTTTTTTTTTGGCCACACCGGGTGGCATGCAGGATCTTAGTTCCCCGACCAGGGATCGAACCTGTGCCAACCACTGGACCGTCAGGGAATTCCCTCCAGTGCTCTTTCAAGCCAGGCATGAAAGGGAGCTGCAACGTTGAAAATGATGCCAATCTTCTGCCTACATTTTTTTGTTGTTTTGGAAAATATAGTTATTCTTCATAAAAGAATGCTTTGGGGTTCATATGTGATTGATTTATTGTTGTTGTTTTAAAACAAATCAATCGTTTAAATATGTCTCAGTTTTCATTTTTAATATAGTAAATATTAAACATGCAAACAAGCTCTTTGGGATCTCAGTGATTTGTAAGAGGTAAAGGGATCCTGGAGACAGGGCAGTTGAGAACCGCTGGGGTACAGAAAGCAATGATGTTCGTGACACCCTATTCAGATCTGTTGCTCTCTGCGTCTTTGCCCGTCTCCCGCACCAGAATGTGAGCCCCACGGGGGCCATAAGTTTTTGTCAGTTTTGCTTACTGCTGTATTCCAGAAAAGTGCCTAGCGTGTTGACATAGGTGCTCAATAAAGATTTGCTGCATAGATAACTGAATAAATACTAATTAGTGTCATGTGCTTTTATTATCAGTCGACTTTTTTTTTTTTTTTTTGCCAGGCACTATGTCAAGCACTTTAGAAGCATAACTATGCAGGAGGGGTGAAGAGTTGAGGGGCCTGGATTTGAATCCAAGCTCTGCCACTGGCTACCCTGGGCCATTAGTTCACCTCCCAGAGCCTCAGGCATTATTCCTGGGATGTAAAGGCAGGAGTTGTCACACCTTGGGAGGTGAGACGCAACTCCTACATTCGCACCTCCAGTCAGCGCATCAAACAGTTAAGATACCAAGCACCACAGGCTGCCAGGCTAGGAGCAGAGATAAAGCAGACACTGTGTCTGTTCTCTAAGAGCCGCTGTTTTGTAATGGAGACACTGGCTAGCTGTGTGTCCTTGGGCCAGGCGCTCTACCTTCCGTGCCTCAGTTTCCCCGTTGGTCAAATGGGGGATAATAACAGTACCAGTCTCTTAGGGTTGCTGGGAGGAGTCAGTGAGAGCTCGGCACAGAGGCTGGTGGGGGAAGCACTCCATGAATGCTGTTATTTTATTCATTTATTTATTTTGGCCGCCTGAGTGGCATGGGGATCTTAGTTCCCCCACCAGGGATCGAACCCATGCCCCCTGCACTGGGAGCACCGAGTCGTAACCATCGGACCGCCAGGGAAGTCCCATGAATGCTGTTATTATTCTGTGCAAAGCCAGCCCCCTACCTCTGGGCCTTGGTTTCTCCATCCAGGAAACAGGTGTCAGGGTCCTGGAAAACCCTCAGTGTGCTTGTTATCTACCTACTGCTTTTTGGCTCTAAAGCTTTCCTCCCCCTTTGTACCCCCTGCCCTAGAGGTGCTGGGTGCTTCCAACAGTGGCTACTATCTGGACTGCCTCAGTATTCCCTTTCTGTTTCCAGCTCTTCTAACACATTTGAAATAAACCCCTATCTTAAAATCCCCTCTGTTTGAAATACCTCAAGTGGGATCTGACCCTGACTCTGGCCCCACTGTGTTTAGAAAGCCCCCGTCTGTGTCAGCCAGGCCGTACCTGCAGCTTCTTGAGCTGGCTGTTGACAGTGGCCAGGTCCCCACCAGGGTCCACATCTTGCAGCTGGCTTTCCATGTGAAGGAGCTTCTTGTCCAGCTCAGCGAAGCTCTGCACCAGCTGGTCGGCCTTGCTGGCCTCAAAGAGCTGCCTCGCCTTGGCCTGGGTGGTGCTCTCCAGCTCCGCCCAGCACTGCCGGATCTCACCCAGCTTCTTCCGCACCGAGGCTGCCAGCTCTGGTTTCTCCTGCATCAGTTGCTGGCCCTCCTGCCCCAGACGATGGGAGGCAGGAAATGAGGGGGAGGGAGTGGATGGTGGGGAGGGACAGAGAAATATGGGGGCAGCAGAACATAGGGAGAGATGAGGAGAGAGAGACAGAATCAAGGAGTTGGAGACACACAGAGAGACAGAGACATGAGGGGTGGTTGCAGAGAAAGCACCAAGCATGGGAAGAGAGACGAGGAGAGACAGACAGATAGACAGAGGTGTGGGGAGGGAGACAGACAACACAGAGGCATGAGAAGGAGACAGAGAGAGACAGACAGCCATAGAGTGATGGATACAGAGACGTGCACAAAGTTAGAAACATGGGAAGAGACCATAAGACAGAGAAGGGGAGCGAGAGACAGAGATGGAAGAAAGAGACAGAGAGAGAGAGAGGCAGAGAGAACAAACCTCCATTAAACTCAAAGTCAAGGAGAGTGGCTTTGCCACGTGCCACCATTATGGGGCATCGGTGGCCATTTAATGGTTTAAAACCCACCTGGGTGCCTCTGTTTGAGTGAAAAGAGTGGGGGGATCCAGGGCAGCAGGTCTAGGGGCAGTTTTGGGGGTTGATGCTTAGAGCAAAAATCTGCCTGGGTCCCTCCAAGCTGAAGTCAAGCTCCAATATATGTTGGCCTAGAGCCACATATATCATATTACATATTAAAAATAACAATACCATAGCAGTTACAGCTCCTAGGTGCCTGGCCTTGTGTTAAGCACTTTATGTACTCAAGAGTCTATATTTATTATTTCCTAATTTTAAAGCAGAGCATAAACAACAAGGTCCAATTGTATAGCACAATGAACTATATTCAAAATCTTGTAATAAACCATATGAAAAATAATATATATACATGTATATGTATGTATATATGTATATACATATATATAACTGAATCACTTTGCTGTACACCAGAAACTAACACAACGTTGTAAATCAACTATACTTCAATAAAAAATTTTAAATTAAAAAATAAAAATAAAGCAGAGCAAACTGAGGCTCAAAGAAGTTAACACAATTCCCCCAAGGCCCCAGAGCTGGTAACAGGCATAGACAGAATGAGAATCCAAGGTTGTAGGAACCCAATGTTCACTTTAACCCCAGCTTCCCAGGGCTGCCCCAACCTGACTACCTGACTTTCTATTTTAAATGCTCCAAATGGTGTGGAAGGAAGCCTGGTGGGGGAGATTATAAGAAGGGGTGAAATATTTAACAACCATTCAGAAGAGATGTTGGCCATTTTATAGACAGGCAAACTGAGGCTCAAAGAGGTTACATGAATTACTCAAGGCCACAAAACTAGGAGCAGATGTGGAAATTATCTGAACCAGTTCAGGGGTATGAGAAGAGCAGGCTGGCAGTGGAGGGTGAAGGAGGTGAGACATGGGTTCCCTGGAGGCCCCTGGCACCTGGCATGGGCAGCGGGTCCTTCTGCATGCTCACCCTCTCAATCTTCTCCAGCCACTCCTTATTCTGAGCCAGCTCTGCCATGAACGCCTGATGCCGGAGCCATCTCTTATGCAGCTTGTGGCCATCTTCCCGCATGCTGTCTCGCGCCATCAGCATCTTCTCATGGATCCATCCATCCAGCTGTGCAGGACGGGGGAGGGTCTCAGCCAATTCCCCACAACCTGCCATAGCACCCCCCATCCCCTCCACAACGTCCCAGGTTCAGGGCCTAGGCTTCTAGGACTGGGGAGGGAGAGAAGGGTGGGATGGAAAAAGCTGTGCAAGTGAGGCCTTTATGGCAGGGGTGTGCAGCTTAAGCCCTTTCCTAGGGAGATGGATGAAAGGGTCCCCAGAATGCATCATCTCTTAGCCCTCTGTCCTCAGGGCAGCCCTTCTCAACTCCTCATAAGCCCTAAGCCCCAAGGTAGGGTTCCTGGGCCAGTCTTCCCACCCATAGCCAAATCAGCCCTCCAAAACAAGTCCTCCAACCTAATTTATCTCACTTCCAATTCAGTCTTGCACCCTCACCCCCAGCAATCCTTAGACCCTTCAATTCAGTCTCAGCCACCTCCAATAATGACCAATTCAAGATCTCCAACCCATTCCCAAAGGTATTAGGTGAAGCCCCCATATCTAGTCCCAGACCCCCAATATGGCCAGATGAACCCCTAAAAAACCTCCCAACTAGTGCCAAGTCTAGTTCCCTCCAAACCATCCCTCCAATGTGGGGTAGACCCATCCCCTGCAACCCAGATCCAGCCTCCTTAATGAGCCCACAGGACTCCCCAAATCCAGCCTTGAGGATCCAGCCCAAGACCACAGTTCGCCAAAACCATGATGCTTTCTGGCCCCCAACCAAAGCCAACCCCCCAAGTGCAAGCATCAGGGCCACCTTCTGGCTCCCCAAATGAGTCTACCCCAAATGAGTTGCTACAAATCTAGCATCAGACTCTCCAGCATGGACGAGATAGAACCTCCGCAGCCAACCCCCCCTCCCAAACTAAAGCCAGTTCTAGTGCCCCCACTCACCAACAAAACCAGTCATCCCAAATGCAAGCAACAGGAGTGGGCCCCTCTCACTACCCTCAGCAGGACCAGTCACAGGGCTGCTTTCTGAGACACCCCTCCCTCCCAATGAGGGACAACCTCAAGCAGGAACCTCCCCACTCATGACCAAACCTGGCACCTGGGCAGTTTGCTCCTCCCCTTTCTCCTCCCCCCTCAGTCACAAGATCCTCCTCCTCCCTCTTGGAAAAAAAAACAACAAAAAACCACGGACTCTGGCTTACAGTCATAGCCAAGGACAAATTCACAGTCGGCCAAACCCCACTCCATGTCCCCTGAGCATGTGCTCCCCAGAGGTCCAGGACAGCGTCATACTCCCTCATACATACACAGACACACACACGAGCCAAGTCAAATGCTGAATCCCCCAATGCTATCAGATTCCCGACAAGCAGGGAAGAGTTTGCCAATGGCAGCCACAGCTCATAGGGAAAGCAAAGCCCCTGAAGGAGAGGTACTCTGTCATCAAGGTAAAAGCCCCCCAAAAGTGATTGACCCCCATCACTGAGGGCAAAGCCAGAGTCCCCAACAACCCAGGGGGAAAGCTCCCAAATGTCAGAGCCCTCCAAACCCAGAGCAAGTCCAAGACCCTCATCGCCCAAGACAGACCCCCGCAAAAATGATTCGCCCCCATCATCTAAGGCTAACACAGATTCTGCAAGAACCAGGGAAGAATCTCTCCAAAGGTTAAGAGTCCCCCAACCCCAGGGAAAATCTCAGATGCCCCATTACCCAGAGCAGAGGCCCCTAGAGAGGTTGGGACCCCCTTAACCCCCAGAGCAAATCCACACTACCCCAGGAGTAGCCTTAGAAGTCCTTCCTTTCCGCTACTCTCCCTTGGGACCCGGCCCCTCAGTCCGGCCCGCAGCAGCACCGCGGACAGCTCCCGGCATCTGGGCCCCTCCCCAGGGCTGGGGTCCCTGCGACTTACCGACCCGCCCCCGCGCCGCCGGCGCCCCTCCCTCCCGTGGCGGGCGGGCGAGCACGCGCCCAAGCCCCCTCCCCCGCCCGCCTCGGCGGGGGTGCGCGTCAGCCCCCTCCCCTGGGCGCCCCCGAGACCTGAAGTGGCGGAGGCGTTGGCGGGCGGTCCCTGCAGCGGGCGGGCGGGCTCTCGCCCCTCTACCGCGACGGCGGCGGCAGCGGTGGTGACGGCTGAGTCTCCGGCGGACGCGCGCCCCATCCCCCGCCACCGCGCAGCGGCAGCGCGCCCGCCCGCGCGCGCCCCCTGCCTGCCTACGTGCCCGCCTCTCTGCCGGGCCCCAGATGCGCGTAGAGGAGAAATCATCACCCTCCCTAAAGCATGGGGAGGGGGGGTGTTCCTGCGCCATCTCAGATGATTGCTGCTTGGTCCAGAACAATCTAAAGAGAGGGGGAAGGGGCTCCTGGGCCAAATCAAACGGGGGGGGGAGAGGGGGTAGGCTGGGGCCTGGGCTACCTCAGCTATGTGAGGGGGTGAGGTGGGGTGGGAAGAGGCTCAGATTCCTGGCTACCTCAGCTCTGCAGGGGTGAAAAATATGGGAGGGAGCCGGAAATATCTCTTATAAGACTTCAGTCCAGAATAATCTCCAGTGGGAAGAAGGGGGACAGGGGGTTCTTGAACTCATCTCTAGTGGGCTCGAGTCCCAGACCCATCTCTAATGGACTTGAGTTGGGAGGGGGAATATGGAAGCCCTTATCCATTTAATGTGTGGGGAGAACATGGGGGTTCACCATGGGGGGAATCAAATCATCTTTAATTGGGGAGATTCGGACCTGGTTCCTGAACCATCTTTGGTTGGGGGAAACTTAAGTACTGTATCATCGCGGAGGGGGTACTAATTATCCTGAGTCAGGTAGATGAGACCAGGACCATCTCTGTTTGGGATTAGGAAAATGTTTACTGGGCCATCTCTCATGGGGCCATCTCTTATGGGGTCAGGGTCCAGAATAGTTTCTATGGAATGCAGGGTAAGGAGAGAAAGGCAGCGTATCTCCTGAGCTGTCTCTAATGGAGAAGGGGACCTGGACCACCTCTGATTTGGGGCGATCCTAACGGTTGTGTAGCTCATCTCTAAAGGGGCAGAGCTTGATTCCTGGACACTGTTAAAGGAGCGAAGGCTTGGTCGGGGACTGTCTCTGACCGAAGCTGCGCTCTGGGCTTCTGGTCCACCCACGGCTCCCCCCACCCCTCTCCTGTCTCCCGTCCCTCTCTCCCCAGCAGAGAGCTTCTCACGAATCTCCGGCGGGGAAAGGTGAGATCAGCGCGCGTCTCCGCGGGACCTGTGGGCGCGGACGCGCGCCGTTGCCAGGGGCGCCCAAGGCCCCTCCCTCCTTCCCCAGCGCGTGGGTGGAGGAGACTTGAGGAGCATGCGCACTGAGGCCAGGATCCGCACGCCTCCTGGCGGCGCGAGGTGAACATCGCTCCGCGACCCATTTAGACGGGGCGTCTCCTCCCCCACTGCGCCTCAGTCCTGGAGCACTTCCCTGCCTAAGAAAGAAGTTCCTGTGCCCCAGCACAGCTGGAGTTCCTACCTCGTGGCAGTCTCGGAGGAAGTGCTGCAGCCCAAGTTGGTCGTGTAGCTTCTGCATCCATTGCTGGGCCCGTAGTTGGTTTTCTTGGCTCCTGGGGGTGGGGAGATAGGAATTGGGGGAAACCTGTGTCTGGGGGCGCTGGCAGTAGGGCTGTGAGGGCGTCAGGCTTGGCAGGGCTAGGAACCTGGGGCATATGTACGAGCGAGGAAGAGGAGAGAGCAAGGTAGGGATGGGAGTAAAGGCAAAGAAATATCAGTGGGGGCAGAGCCAGGGACAGAGCTGGGGGAGGAAGAGAGAGGAGGGAGGGAGAGGAAGGCGGGGGAGAGAAGGAATGGGAGAGAGAGGGACAGAGACAGACAGATATCTGAAAAGAAAGAAATACCCTTAGAGAGACACAATCCCATAGAGAGAGATAACAGACCTACAGAGTAAGAGATACCGAGAGAGATAAAAACTTAGAGAATGAGAGGCACCTAGGGAGAAAGAGAGATCAGGAGGGAGAGATAGATTGATGGGGGGGGTTATGCAAAGGCTTAGAGAGATAAACAGGAACACATACAGGTACAGGACCAGAGACAAAGAGAAACAAAGACTTCAAGAGGGAATGACTGACAGAGACTTGGACGAGAGACAGACAAAGAAAGAGACCCAGAGATAGAGAAAATAGGAAAACACAAGGAAAGAAATGAAGCAAGGGTAGTGCCAGAGACAGAGAGAGAGACAGACAGAGAGGAGAGCAGTAGACAGGAAGCAGAGGGAAGGAAAGTGACCGAGAGGGTCCGGGGAGGGACAGCCCAAAAAGGGACAGGAAGAGAAGTGGCCAGATGCCCCCAGTAAAAGACACAGCCAGACAGACAGAAGGCTGCAACAGAGCTGGAGAGAGGGATGAGAGCAAGGCATGGATAGATGCAGCTGGAGCCACATGGAGGCAAGGACGGGCAGGCCCTTGGCCTAAGTGAACTGGCCGGGCTGGACCCCGGCCCCGCCACCCCAGAGCCAGCAAGCACCGCAGCCCCAGGCAGTCTGGCCTCCTGCCCACAGTGCAGGGCAAAGTGCCCAAGAGGCCTGGTGGAGAGGGCTGAGGGGGTCCCTCTTTGCTGTGCCTTGAACAAGCAACTCCCAGCTCAGGGCCTTGGCATTGGCTGTTTCCTCTGCCTGGAATGGTCTTCCCCCCAAAGTGTACTCAAATGTCACGTTCTTAGCGAGACCCCTCCTGATCACTCCCCAACACTTTCTGGCTTTCTTTCCTTCTTTAACTTTCTCCTTTGCACTTAACACTATCTAACACACTGTATATGTTACATATTTCTCTTGTCTGTCTCCCCCCCAGGATGTCATTCCATGGGGGCAGGAATTTTTTGTCTGTTTTGCTCACACCTGTATCCCCAATGCCTAGAAAAAGGAGCTGGCACACAGTAGGTGCTCAATATATATTCTATGAATGAAAGAAAGCAAGAGAGACAGAGAGGCAGAGAGAAAGAGGGAGGGCAGAAATAAAAGTAAAATATCCGAGAGAGAGAGAGAGGCAGAAGAAAAGACAGAGAGATGCAGATATAGGTAGAAAAAACAAGGAGAGAGAGACAAGGAAATAGAGATACATAGTTGTACAGGGAGATGGAGGCAAAGAGATGGAGTGTGCGGGAGAAAGTTACAGAGAGGGGCTTCCCTGGTGGCGCAGTGGTTGAGAATCTGCCTGCCAATGCAGGGGACATGGGTTTGAGCCCTGGTCTGGGAAGATCCCACATGCCGCGGAGCAACTGGGCCCGTGAGCCACAATTACTGAGCCTGCGCATCTGGAGCCTGTGCTCCGCAACAAGAGAGGCCGCAACAAGAGAGGCCGCGACAGTGAGAGGCCCGCGCACCGCGATGAAGAGTGGCCCCCGCTCGCCGCAACTGGAGAAAGCCCTCGCACAGAAACGAAGACCCAACACAGCCATACATAAATAAATAAAATAAAATAAAAAATTTAAAAAAAAAAAAAAAAAAAAAAAAAAAGAAAGTTACAGAGAGAACCAAGGGCAGAGCTGGATGGAAGGGCCAGAGACAAGCAAAATATGTACTCCCTCCTGCCAAGACTCAGCTCAGGAACCAGGAAATAGGAAATGCCTCTGAAATTGAACCAGTCTCAATCCCTCCAGGCCTTCACCAGCCAACTTGTCAAGCATCAGTCCTAGGGATGAGGAAAATCCCTTTTTTCCGGCAGGGTGAGAAAAGAGCTGTGACCTCTGGCAAGTCTGTTCCCCTCTCTGAGCCTCATGTGCCGAATGCAGACAAGATGCAAGAGCGCCCTGCACGCAGGGCTGGGCCAGGTTCCAGGCGAGGTGAGGCTCATGGAGAGAGAAGTGACTTGCTCTGAATCTACAGGTTGAGAGGCAGAGCTGGGACTAGGACCTGGCCCTGTTTGACCCCAGGGCTCCCATGGCCCCCTGCATCTCTCCCATCCTGGCCCTGACCATTCTGGGCCATCCTTGTCAGACAGCACGCGAGCTCTATGAGGGCGGGAATCGTGTTCTGTCCTGGTCACCGCTGCGCGCCCAGCATTGCCCCACACAGGGCCTGGAACACAGCGTGGACTCAGTACTTGTTTAATTGGCTGAAGAATAAATGAATAGGGACTTCCCTGGTGGTCCAGTGGCTAAGACTCTGTGCTCCCAATGCAGGGGGCCCGGGTTCGATCCCTGGTCAGGGAACTAGACCCCGCATGCTGCAACTAAAGATCCCACATGCCGCAACTAAAGATCCCACATGCCGCAACTAAAGATCCCGCACGCGGCAACGAAGCTCTCACGTGCTGCAACTACGACCTGGCGCAGCCAAATAAATAAATATTTTAAAAAAGAATAAATGAATAAACAATAGAATGAAAGGAGCCATTAATGACTGCAAAGGAATGAAGGCATGACTCAGAAGGAACAGCCCTCCAGGCCCCTCCTCCTCCTCATTCTGCAGAGCCCGGCAGAGAGCAGACACTCAAGAAATGCTGGGTAAAAGAAGGAAGGGGCCAGGCATGGAGCGGAGGACCCTAGATCATGAATTTGCATCCTCAGGATGAGAATCTCCATAAAAGTTATCCTTTAGGAAACTCCAACCTTGTCCCAAATGAATTTAGGGAAAAAAGACGCCGGAGACCGAAAAGACAAGGGGCTGGGGCCTCGGGGCTGTGGATGGTGGTGGAAGGACTGGGTATGATTTCCATCAGGAGACAGAGGCTAGAGCAGCACTGGGCTCTCTTCCTGCCTCGCTCAGCCCAGAGAGGAGAAAGCTGGGGTCACCAGGACGGGCAGAAACAGCAACAATGACGGACAGAAAGAAGTGGGCCTGGGCTTCCCTGGTGGCGCAGTGGTTGAGAATCTGCCTGCCAATGCAGGGGACATGGGTTCGAGCCCTGGTCTGGGAAGATCCCACATGCCGCGGAGCAACTGGGCCCGTGAGCCACAACTACTGAGCCTGCGCGTCTGGAGCCTGCGCTCCACGACAAGAGAGGCCGCGACAGTGAGAGGCCCGCGCACTGCGATGAAGAGGGGCCCCCACTCACCGTGACTAGAGAAAGCCCTCGCACAGAAACGAAGACCCAACACAGCCAAAAATAAATAAATAAATAAATAAATTTTTTTAAAAAAGAAGTGGGCCTGAAGGAAATCCTATAAAGGACTCTGCTTGAGGGCTGGGTTTTTTTGGTTTTTTTTTTTTTTGCGGCAGGGAGGGGCTGCTGTTTTGTTCAGGGCTTAGAATAGTGCCTGGCACACAGCAGATGTTAACATTTTAACAACCAGTCCGGCTATCCCAGGCTGAGGGCAGGCTTGGGAGAGAAACTTTTCATTGTGTATCCTTTTGCAGCTTTTGGGTTATCAACCATAAGTTACCTTTTCACAGATCGTCAATTTAAATCGAATCTAAAGCAATATGGAATTAAATAGAAATCAAAGACACAGAGAGGGAATTCCCTGCAAGTCCAGTGGTTAGGGCTCCACGCTTCCATTGCAGGGGGCATGGGTTCTATCTCTGGTCGGGAAACTAAGATCCCGCAAGCAGCGTGGCACGGCCAAGAAAAAAAAAAAGAGAGAGACAGAAGAGCAGAAATGTGATGGAAAGAAAGGGAATTCTGGCCTCCTCGCCCCTCCCCTGTGCCGAGATCCCACCCCCTGTGTCCCTGCGGTCTGAGGGACCTACTTCTCCAGCAGCCGAGTCACGGCCTCCTGGGCCTGCTCCCCGTAGGCGTTGCCCTGTCTCAGCAGGCTCTCAGCAGCCTGCACGGCCACCTGCATCTTCTGCTGGTTCAGCTCCATCGTGGTGAGAAAATCCCGGTGCCGTTTCAGTGCCTCCTCCACCGACTCCACGGTGCCCGGCAGGTCCAGACCCGACAGTGCCATCTCCTGGGAATGGGGGAGGGGTGATGCTCTGTTTAGCCCTGCTTCATTCCAGGACCAGGGAGAGGCTGCCAGCCTGCCTTGCCACCACTTTCCTCTCCCTTGCTCACTGTGTTCTAGCATTGAACACGCCAGGCATGGTCCCACTTCAGATCCTTTTCCCATGCTGGTCCCTCCAGATAGCCCCACGGCTGGCTCTTTCACTTTCTTCAGGTCTCTGACCATCTGTCAAAAATAACATCCTCTTCCCCCAGCCATACCCCTTTATCCTGCTTTATTATTTTTCATAGCATATACCTGACATGATATTATATATGCTATTACTTGTTTATCATCTCCTCCCCCACATATACACACACACACACTAGAATGCCAGCCACACGAGGGTGGGATTTTGTGTTTTGTTTCCTCTGTGCTCAGCCGCAGAATATTGCCTGGCACAGAGGAGGCACTCAGTAAATATTTGGTTAATTGATGAAGACTGACCTGGGTCCTGTGTGACTTCAAGGAAGTTCTTTCCCTCTCTGGGGTTAGTTTTCTAGTTCTTTCCCTCTCTGGGGTTAGTTTTCTAACTGGTGAAATGGGTGGATCAGAAAGGATCTCTCAAGGCCACCTCAGCTCCATTGTTTAGTAACCTCATGATTCCAGGGGCCCTGTCTGTTTCTCCAGATAATCCTCTAACTGGGTCAGCTTTCTCTAGATAACCAGCACAGGTAGTCATGCTTTCTAAAATGATCCCTAGGGACTTCCCTGGTGGTCCAGTGGTAAAGAATCCACCTTACAATGCAGGGGACGCAGGTTCGATCCCTGCTCAAGGAACTGGGATCCCACATGCCATGGGGCAACTAAGCCCGCATGCCACAACTTCTGAGCTCGCGCGCCTCAACTAGAGAGACCGTGTGCTGCAAACTACAGAGCCCACGCGCTCTGGAACCCGCGCACCACAACTAGAGAGAAGCCCACGCCACAATGAAAAATCCTGCATCCCGCGGGCCGCAACTAAGACCTGATGCAGCCAAATAAATAAATAAAATGATCCCTAAAAGCTGGTACCTACTCTTGGACAATCTGAAAACTGGGTGTTACGTCTTGTCCAAATCCTCAAATTTGGTTCCCATCCCAGAAAGATCCCCCAAATGGATCAGCTGTTCCCAGATAACCATGGCACTTGATTCCTCAAGCCATAAAGGCAGTTACCCTCTCCAGAGAATCTGCAAATTGCCATTCCCAATAAGAAGATAATCTGCTAATTTAAGTCCCCAGAACCACTTAATCCACCATCATTTACTGACCCCAATAATCTCTCAGCCTGAATTCCCTCTACCATAGTCTTCATCCTCTGTTATCCACCCCAAGATCTTCTTTAAACCCCATTAGCCATCACCAATCAACCTCATACTCTTATTTCCTTCCAGACAATCCACAGACCCAAGAAGCCGCTCCAATGAACACCCAAATGCATTACTTACTCAGAATAGTCCACAAACTGTTAGTCACCTAAACTAAGACGCCACCCCACACATCGTAATCCTCAAATTCTGTTACACACCCACCCACACATGTTCACACCGGACGCTCCACAAACCCAGCCATCCGTATCAGATACATGCCACACACACACACACACACACACACCCCGCCGCTGACAGCAGATAAGCCACGAAGCCAGTGGTCCCCGCAGACACACTCCTCCACACATTTCCCTGTCCCCGAAATCCCCCGCGGCCTCAGACCCCCACCCGCGTCAACCCCGAAGCGGGCACCTGGTTGCGCAGCACCGCCCGCGCCTGGCGTAGGTCGCGCAGAAAGAGCTGGTAGATGTGCGCCTGGACCAGCGCCTCCCTGCGCGCCTCCCACAAGCCGAGCAGCTTGTGCCAGCCAAGTTCGAGGTGCGGCAGCCACTCGTCGAGTGCCAGGCCCGGGCCCAGCTCGGTGCCGTCGCCCGCCAGCAGTGCCTCGCTGGCCGCCACGATGCGCGCGAAGTCCTCCTCGCGCTGGTCCACTTCCTCCTTGAGGGCGGCGTGGCGCGCCAGCAGCGCGTCCGCCTCTTCCAGGCTGCCGGGCAGGGGCCCCTCGCCGCCGCCCGCCGTCTCCTGGGCGCGCACCAGCCAGTCCAGGAAAGCGTCCAGGTCGTGCAGGAAGCGCTGTAGGCGCCCGGCCGCCGCCACCGCCTCGCCACAGGCCTGAGCCGCGCTAGCCAACGCGCCCCACTCGGCGCCCAGTTCCTCGGCACCCTGATGCAGCCGCGCAGCCTGAGCCGGGAAGCGCACAGCCAGCAGGGCCGCCTCCTCCTGGAGGGCCGCCTGGCGCGGCTCTAGCGCTTGCAGAGCAGCCTCCAGGCCGCTGATGCGCCACTGCAAGGCGCCGCCCGCGCGGGGCGCGCTCTCCACAGCCCTCCGCTTATCGCGCACCTGGGCGCGCACCTCCGCCACCTCCAGCAGGTGGTTCTCTACCAACAGCACCGCGTTCACCTCCTCTTTGCGTTGTTCCGCCAGCTCCACGATGCGGTTCCACCTGCCCAGGGGAAGCAGGGCGGCTTAAGGAGGATGGAGACCCCTCTTGGGTGTGGAGGGCCCATCGACCCTAGGTAGAACCCAGCCACTGTGTGACCTTGGAATGTCACCTTATCTCACCGAGCCCCAGTTTCTGTCTGTGTAAAATGGACTCTACCGGGTACATTTGCTTAGAACAGCGGTTCTCAAAATGTAATCTGAGCAAGGGCAAAACTATCTTCATCAAAATGCTAAGATGCTATTTGCCTTTTCACTTTCATTCTGTCCCAAGTGTACAGTGGAGTTTTCCAGAGGTTGCAGGACAAAGACTGACTGCAGAAGCAGACCTGAGAACTCAGCTGCCTTCTCTTAAGCCAGACATTAAACAGATGTGCAAAAACGCAGAACAACGCCATCCTTCTCGCTACATTTTTTTGTTTTGTTTTGAAAGGTTTTTTTTCATTAAAACATGTTAGCTATGTTAACAGACTAAGTTTATTACTGTTATTTTTAACGACATAATATTTTTAAATTACTCAGTGTTAATTTCTAATATAGTCAATACTGATAGATATAACCCACTAAAACAAGCTCTTTGGGGTCCTTAATAGTTTTTAAGAGTGCAAAGTGTTCTGAAACCAAAGAGTGTGGGAACTGCTGGCTTATGACATCAGATAATACGTTGGATGCAATGAATAGTTACTGAGCGTGTACTATAAGCCAGGTGCTAAGGCAAACCTGTTTTATTCCAAAATAAATAAATGGGGAAAATTACGCATTGCCCTGTGCCTTCAGGCAAGTGATGATATTTCTCTGGGCCTCAGTTCCCTTTCATAGGCAGTGTATGGTCCAGTTTATAAGCACAGAATCCGAGCCAGACTGCCTGGCTGTGTCAGGCTCAAAGTCAAATCTGAGCTATGTACCCTTTGGTTAGTAACTTTCTCTGTGCCTCAGTTTCCCCGCCAGTAAAATGGACATAGCACAGTACCTACCTCATAGGGGTATTGTGAGAGTCAAATGAGTTATGGTTTGTGAAGTGCTTAAAACAGAACCTGTTAGCTACTATTATTGAGTGGGGATAATAGTCCCCACTATTGATATGGGGACTTGATATGGTCCTGAAGACCATATCAGGGCCTTTGCCTTGGCTGTGCTCCCTGCCTGGAATGCTCTGTACCCTCCCTCCCCTCCCCCATATGTACTCTTCCTGTGGCTGGATCCTTCTCGTTCCCCCCACCCCTTTTTTTTAAGCTCTGCCCTCACCATCCTGAAATCCTTTTCTCAGTCAGCCCCCAGGGAAGTGGCCCCAAAGCAGGTTGCCCTCCCTTCTCAGGGAAGCTGAAGGAAAAGGGCTTCCCCCAGGTCCACCCGAGCCCCCCGGGTCCCTCACCTGGAGGACCCACCTGATGGGGGGACCTTCCTTGGCTGCCTTCTCATCCCCTTTGAGGGCCCAGCTCAAAATGTTATGGCTGACCACAAGATCTAAAATGACCCCCAAGCTCCAGTTATGCCCTACCAGGTCACTCTATTTCCTGCATAAATCCTTAAAACTCTCTAAATATCTTGTTCACGTATTAGTCTATTTGTGAACTCTCTGTCACCTCTAGAATGGACACACCACAAGGGCAGAAATTAAGACTCTGAAATCAGAAGGACTCAAGTTCAAGTTCTGCTCTGGCCAGATTTGCCATGTGAACTTGGGCAAATCATTTCCATCTCTGATCCTGTTTCCTTATTTGGAGAATGGGGATAATTATGTCCACTTCATTGGGTGTTTAATGAGTTCATGTGGCTAAAGCACGTAGCACATCATCTCACTAAATGCCGTAAATCACTATTGCTGTCATTATCTTTTTAGGCCCTGGTGCCCTGGGATTGTGGAGTCTACAGAGACTTGGAAATCACTGGATATTGGGATCTTCCAGCACAGCAGTTAAGGGCACAGTCTTTGGAGTCAGACAATTCCAGGCTTGATCCCCATAACTTGCCGTGTGACCTCAGGCCACCTTCACCTCTCTGAGCCCCCATTTCCTCCTCTCTCACATGGGTAATTTACACCCCACAGAATTGCTGGGAAGACTGAATATATATATATGATCAAGAGCCCCAGTTCTGGATTCAGGCAGAACTGGGTTTGACTCCTACTTACTAGACTGAGTAAGCTTGAATAAGGATTTCACCTCTCTGGATCTGTGCCTTTATCCATGAACCCTACCTTGCAAGAACTACTGGCAGTGTTCGAGCGGGAAAGATTTAATTTGTTGCTATTCTTAAAGAGTTCTGAATTCTGGAAACTTTACTATGGAAATTGGGATATTGAGAGATAAAACAAAAGTGCTTGGAAAATTTCCTGGCAGATAGTGGATACTCAATAAATCATTTCTGAACAAGTAAATTAATACCCCATTGAAATGTATTGTGTCCTCATTTTACCACATCACCACTAGCACTGGGTATTTTAAGTTTTTTCAAGATTTTGCTAATTTACTAGATGGCCCTTATCATCTCAGGGATTTGAAAGTGCACGTTCTTGACTTCTACAGTTGGTGAATGAGGAAAAGAATAATGGGAAGAACTGGTGTGGGATACCTAGAAGAACTTCCAGCCCCAGGCCTCACCTACCTGCTGTTGAGGTGGTCCTGGCAGGAGCGCACCTCCTCTGAGCTGGGGTGGCCTCCTTCCACCAGTTCCTGAACTGTGTGGTTCACATCCAGGACACGGTCCATCAGACTGTTCATCTCCTGGTCCAGACTCTCAAATCTGCGGAAGAAGGATGGACGTGCTCAGAGAGGCCTGGACCCCGGGGACCTGTTCACTGGCTTTTGGGAAGCTGCCTTCCCCTGGCTCTTCTCCTAACTCTCCAACCTCACCTCCTCAGGCTCCTTTGCTGGCTCCTCTTCTTCTACCTGCCACTTAAATGTTAGATTCCTCAGGGCTCTGTCCTGGGCCCTCTGAGCTTTCCCTCACATCCTGCCTGGCCCATCTCACACACTCCCACAGTCCTTGCCCCTGAACCCATCACTCACACATCTGTCTCCAGCTTCAACCTCATTCCCTTTGAACCTGTCTCCAACATGAAAGCCTGCTGTGCGTCTCCTCCAGGGTCCTCACTGTACTCAAACTAGCTTCAACATCTCCCCCAATTTGTCCTTCCTCTGGGTCTCCATCTCAGGGACAGCCCCCACCCCCATTCCCTGGGCTCTGTTTTGGACAAACACTCCCCCCAAGCCTGTCTGCCCCCGTGGCCTGTCTACTTGGGCTCCAGCCCTGGTCCAGTCCTGTCCTCTCCTACCTGTATCCTCACCCCAGCTGCCTCTCTGGGCTCCCAGCCACCATTCTCACCCCCTCCAACCTACCCTCCACATGGCAGCCAGGGAAATCTGTTTTAAGCTGGCCATGGTCCTCCCTTGTTTAAAACAATGCCCAAGGCTGTGGCTCGGGTAACTGTGGGCACAGTAACAGCGGGGACCAGGCCTGTGTTTCCAGCAATGCTCAGCCCAAGACCTGGAACAGGGCAGGAGCTCAATAAGTACCCACTGAATGAGTGGATGGATGAACATGCTGAGAGAGAGAGGTGCAGAGGGTTCATCCACTATTTTAACAACCCATTTCTAAATCTGCCGACAGACAAATCAGTATCTAATGTGTCACATGGTGGTAACTGCTATGAAGAAATGTGAAGTGGGGTGAGGGAAGAGAAAGTGACAAGGGTCAGAACAATTTTATAGCTAGGGAGGTAACATCTATGCAAGGGCAGTGGGAGTCCCAGGGAGAGGGGTCAGGCTGGGACACCCCTGGGGGAGCTCAGGTTAATTTCGTGCCAGGTGACTATAAGCCTCATAGTAATAATAGCAGCCGCTCATGGAACGCTCCCTGGACCCAGGCATTTGCTAAGTAGTTTGCACATACTAAGTCATTTATTGTTCTCCAGTAGCCTGTGAGCTTGGGACTAACATCATTCCCATTTTACTGGAACCCCCGTTTCCAGGTGAGTGGACATGGGAACTGTTGAACCAAGGAAGGCGAGACTGTGTGCGGGAGGAAGGGGACCGGGGAATCCCACCAGGGCGCGCTCACCTGTGCTGCACCACCTCGACGTCGTCGAGTGAATCGGGCACACGCATGGCGAGCAGCCACTGCTCCTTCTCACCGATCCACAGCTCGCACGCGTGCACCTCGCCGAACATGCGGTAGACAGCGAGGGCATCCCGCAGCCACTGGCGCCGCAGAGCAGCCACCTCGGTCACCTCGGAGAACAGCTGCTCGGCCTCCACCACGCGCACCTGCAACGCCACCACCAGTGGCCCGGCGCCGCTGGCGCCCCCCAGTGTCGCCAGCTGACGCCGCAGGCCGCCCACGGGCCCGCGATGCGCCTCCACCTCCCCGGTGAGCGCGCGGTGCTGGCGGGCCAGGCGGCGGCTGGATGCTTCGTCGTGGCCGAAGTCGCCCGCGGCTGCTAGGCGGTAGGCGTCGCGGAGCCAGTCCAGGAGCCCGTCGAGGTCAGCACCGAACTGGTGCAGCGCCCGCGCCTCCTGCAGCCGCCGCTCGCGCCGCGCCACCGCCTCTTCCAGCCGCTGCCAGCGCCGCCGCGCGCTCGCCGCGCGCTCCGCCAGGCCCGCCAGGTGCACCGTCTCGGCGCCCGGGCCCACGGCGCCACCGGCCGCGGCCAGCTCCTCGCCGCGCCGCAGGGCCTGCTGCAGCAGCGCCCGCCGCCCGCCCACCTCGCCCTGCAGGATCTTGTGCTGAGCCAGGAGGCGCGCGGTGCTGTACAGGTCGTGGGCGCCGCCCGCCGCGCCCGCCGCGCCGCCGCCGCCCGCCGCCTCGAGGAGGCGCTCCTTGTCGCGGGCCCAGCTCTCGGCCTCCTCCAGCTCCTGCAGCAGCGCCCACAGGCTGCGCGAGGCCTCCAGTTCCGCGCGCCGCCCAGCCGCTCGCTCCTGCAGCTCCGCCAGACAGCCGTGCACGTGGTTCACGCGGTTGCAGATGACCTGCGGATCGCAGGGCTGGTAACCTGGACCAGGAAAAGGGGCAGATCCCGGGTTGGGCACGGGCCAGGGGGCGTCCAAGAGAGGGTGGTACAAGGCTACCTGCCTAGTCCTTGGCCCGACTTCATCAGATGCCAGGTTACACCTCCCCTCCTCCAGGCAGCTTCCCCTGACACCCCAAATCTGGAGCAGGCACCTTCTCTGGCTCTCCCAGGCTTCTCTGCTTCCCATCCCAGCCCGGACCACTCTGCCTGTGACTCCTTCACCCAGCTCTGAACCCTCTGGGCCGTCACTGACAGTCTGTCTCCCCTACTAGACTGGGAGCCCTGTAAGGACAGGGCCAGGGATTGTCTCCAGCACACCATGTCCCCACCACTGCCCAGCACAGGGTGGAGCCCAGAGCAGTCACCTACTGAAAACGGTGACTTACTGATTGAATGATGAATGGAAACAGAGATTCAGAGAATCCTACAATGTGTATATTTTAGTGTAAATATACAGTGTTTTCCCTTCAAAAATGGACCAGATGAAACTTCTCTACTCTTAAGCTATGCTTCTGGGTTCCCTCTCTCATCCTCTGTCACCTTATCTATTAACCCAGTGATGACCTAAACTCCTTTTTTGTCTTCAAATATTTCACCTTCCTCCTGGACCTCTGGTTTGTGACTGAGAACTGTGAGATTAACTTAATGGGTTGCAGCCAGCATTTCTTTAATGAAATGGAATAGAATGAACAGAAAATATCAGAGGTAAGGGGAAGCATTGTTTTATAAAGACTTTGTGTCTCTGTGTGTCTGTGTGTGTGTGTGTGTCTGCACGTGTGCCTGTGAACTCTGGGTCATGAGGTAAATGTATTTCTTACTGGGTCAAAACAGTATGAGAGACACTGCCCTAGATGGCCTGTGGGATTTCTGCATTTCTGGACATTCACTGAAATTGACCCAAATACGGAGGCATCCAACTGAATAATAAACATCAACAGCATCCATGTATCTGGCCCTTACTCTGACACACTGTCATTTAATTCTCACAACCATTCTACGAGGCCAGTATCCTCCTTAGCCCCATCTTGCAGATGAAGAAACTCACACCCAGGGAGGGAAGCTACTTGCCCAGGATCAGCTAAGAAGTAGTCGAGCAGGACGCCACACTCTGGACCACTTATCAGACAGCGCTGCCTCCCATCACCATGACAACACACACCCCACACTAGCGTCTTTGCTGTTTCCACGGTGCTGCTGGCGCATTGTCACCAGGCACCGAGACCTCACAAGGAAAAGACCGACGGAGCTTCCTTGACAAACATCTGTAAGAATGAGGATGAAGAGTGAAGATGGAGGAGAGGGTCCCGACAGTGTCTCGTGGGGTCATGAGGTTGGTGATGGGCTGAGCTAGGATGGGGATGTCCACCCTGGGGCTTGGAAGGAGACCTCAACATCTGCTCTTAGGACATGACCCAGTCCATGAGGGTGAGAAATCCCTGACCATCCTGCAAGCTGGACAGCCTCTTCCTTTCCTAACAATGCTCCAGGATTCCCAAGGGCCATGGCTCCAGATAAAGGAGTGAGACAGACCAGCCTCCAAACCCTCTCTCTGATCAGCTCTGCGGCTCTGGGCCTCAGTGTCCTCATCAGTGAGAAAGAAAAAAGCAGCCCTGATGCTGTCAGCACTCATACACAGTTGCACAGGACACAACATCAGACAAGACCACTCTGCAATAGGGATGGAGCGGGACGAAGACAAGACCGTTCCACAGTCACGTCTGAGAGCACCCAAAACAAAGTCACTGTGCAAACCACAAAAACGGCCACCCCCCTGCCCGCCCCCTCACCTGGCCAAGGTGAACCACTCCTGCCAATCCTGTTCCTCCCACTACCTGGATAAAAATGATTAAGATGCGCAATCATCTAATTACCCCCACTTCCTGACAGCATCCAATCTGCAGCAAAACACACTATGTTAAATCATCCCAAATCACCTAACATAAGCCCACATCCTATAACAAGCCCCTCTTAACATCCTCTTACTAAGATGCCCCATGGTTCCCCTGGTGTGTGCAAAGAACCAAAAAACCCAGCTTGGTTTGACTACAGCAGGGCTCCTGGTGGTCTTTGGCTGGAGGGCGTTGACATCAGTAAAATGAGAACGTTTTTAGAGCCAGTCTGGGTTTTGCCTATCAGCATCCATGTCCCTGCTTCTGCTAATGGCGCCCCAACCCCCTCCTTCTCAGTTCATGTCTTTGGAGGGAGCTGACCCCACTCTTGGCTCTGGGAGGGCATGTCACATAGATGTGGCCAATTAGATCACTGGATAGCCTGGGGCCATAATGCTTGGCTGAGTGATGGGAACGGGACCCACAGTGGGCTAATGAAAACTTTCCTTGGACCTTTTGCCAGAATATTGAGAGAAAGGGGCCTGTCTCTTGCTGGGTCTGCGAAGCTGCTGGATGATCCCAGATTTACACCACAAGGGGAGGGACAGCCCAGTAGTGACACAAACATAAAGACTGGAGTCAGAGACAGATGGAGTCTTAAAAGCATCACTGAACTATCCCTGGATCCAGCCATACCTGAAGCAAAACTCATCCTTTCCTGCACATTTAGTTACATCAGCCAGTACATTCCCCTTTCCTCCTTAAGTGAACTGAATTGAGTTTCTATCACTTGATGCTAAACAGGCCTTGACAATAATTACCTTACCCAGTCTTTTTATGGTATTCACTGAGATCGGCTGTGAAAGGCTTAGCACATAACAAGTGCTCAAGAAACGTGAACTATTACTGCAGAATCTCAAAGCAGGAGGAAGTCATGTGGTCCAACCTCTCACTCAAGGCACTAATTTCCCATGTGATATCCCTGATGGAGTGTGATCCTAGTTGGTGCTTGGATGCCTCCAAAGATGGGGAGCTCACTCCTTCATTCTGTCTCTCAGGAGACATTCTGCTTCTATTAGCACCAGCCCTGAAAGTCTCCACCCCAATCCCCAACCTCAGACTCACCCTGAAGCTGGGAGAAACGCAGGGCAGCAGCATTGAGCGCCTCCACGCGCTCACTCTGGGCCGAGATGTCCCCCTCCAGCAGTCCATGCTTCTGCAACAGGTCCTCTGCCTCCACCAGGTGCTGCCCACACTCCCGGGACAGCAGCTGAGCCTACAAGTAGGGGCAGCCCTGAGTATATTTTTGGCATTGGCCCTTAGGCCACCCCCCACCATCGCCCATGCCAGCCCTCTGCTTCTCTACTCCATCACTTGAACTCTGATCTGTCTCAGTCTCCATGTGTCTGTCATCATCTCTCTCCATCTCTGTCTCTCTGGATGTTCCATCTCTCATCGTCTCCACAATTCTGGGCTCTGTCTATGTCACCGTGTCTCCCTCTCTATGCCTCCATCTCCTCCTTCTTCTGTCTCTCTTTGCCTTCCCCCCTTCCTCATTTACACTTCTGTCTCCATCTCGACCTCTATCTCTTTCTTTCCATGTCTCTCTCTCTTTTTAAAAAAAATATTGGGACTTCCCCGGTGGTCCAGTGATAAAGAATCCACCTTCCAATGCAGGGGACGCAGGTTTGATCCCTGGTCAGGGAACTAAGATCCTACATGCCGCGGGGCAACTAAGCCCACGCGCCACAACTACTGAGCTCGCACATCTCAACTAGAGAGCCTGCGTGCCGCAAAACTACAAAGCCCACATGCCACAACTACAGAGCTCATGCGCCCTGGAGCCTGTGCGCCACAACTAGAGAAGAGAAAACCCTCATGCCACAACTAGAGAGAAGCCCAAGAGCCGCAACGAAAGATCCGGCCTGCCTCAACTAAGACCCGACGCAGCCAAAAATAATTAATTAATCTTTTAAAAAATACTTATTTATTTATTTGGCTGTGCTGGGTCTTAGGTGTGGCATGCGGGATCTTCCGTTGCAGCATGTGGGATCTAGTTCCCTGACCAGGGATCGAACCTGGGCCCCCTGCATTGGGAGCGTGGAGTCTTACCCACTGGACCGCCAGGGAAGTCCCTCCATGTCTCTCTTCGTGTCTGTATCTCTCTCTCTCTCTTTGCTTCCATCCTTCTTATCTCCATCTTGCTCTGTATCTGTCTATCTATCTCCAGTAGGTCTCTCTCTTTCTCACATGGATTCCATCTTCCTATGTTGTCTTTCTCTGTAGCCATTTAGATTTCTGTTGCTACCTTTGGGTCTGCTTCTCCAGCCCTCTCTCTTTCTTTCTCTGATTTCTCTTTCTCTCAAACTGTCGCGATCTTCCTCTGACTTAATCTCTCTGTCTCTGTCTGTCCCTGACTCGCTCTGTCTCTATATTACTGTGTATTTTTATCTATTTCTCCAGATATTTTTCTCTCTTTCTCACACTTTCTTTTTCTGCCTCTCTGTCTCTCTCTGTATCTTTCACTCTTTCTTTCTGTCCCCCTTTCTCTTTACCTCTTTCTGTCTCTCTCCCCTTCCCTCTCCATCTCTGACAGCTCTTTCCGTGTGTATACCCACTCCTCCCCTCCTGGCAGGCCACGCCCATCACTGGCCCCCGATCTGGCCCCTACCTGCATCTCCTCCATCCAGTCCACCATGTACACCATCTCCTGGAAGACTTTCTGCAGGGCCAGGTTCTGCTCGAGCCGTGTCCGCCGGGCACCTACCAGTCCAGTCAGCAGGGCCCACTGCCGCAGGACACTGTCACGCTGGGCTGCCACTCGGCGGGCATCATAGTAGCCTTCAATCGCCAATGCCTGGGCCAGCTCTGCCACGCCCTGCACCCGCTCCTCATAGGCTGCAATGTCTGCCTCAATCGCTTCATGCTTCTTCTTGGCTGCCTCCACTGCTGGCAGCTCATACCCAAAGTTGTCCTGGGGCAGGGCAGGCCACAGACACTCATCCACGTTGCCTCAGCAGTTAACCTGTTACCTTGAGCCTGTGTGACCCTGGAAACTCCCCCACCGGCTCCTGTTACTCTGGAGACCAGTCCCATCCTTCTCTGTTACCCTGGAGACCAGCCCCACCACCTCAAGTTACCCTGGAGACCAGCTCCACCCTTCCCTGTTACATCTCTAACCCTAAACTTGTTACCCAGGAAATAGGCCCCATCCTTCCATTTCCTTAGAGACTGGGGACCAGGCCTACCATATCCTGTTACTTAGGAGACCAATTCTATCCTCCTGAGTTACCCTGGAAACCAGATAACAACCTCCTTTGTCACTTAAGAGATAATTAAATACTCTCCCTAGTCTGTCCTCTCTAGTTACCCTGGAGACCAGTCTCACCCTCCTATTACCCTGGAGAGCAGGCCCACACCCCTCCCCCGCCAAACACTTAGGAAACCAATTCTCCCCTCCCACCTTCATTTGTCACCTAGGAGACTAATCCAACACTTCTCTGTTGCTTAGGAGATCAAGTCTCTCTCTCTGGTCCCAGGGCCATCAGCACCACCTTCCCTCCCTTTCCCCCGGAGCCAAGCCCTACGCCCTGTACCTGGGAGACCAGGCGCTGGTTCTCATTCAGCCAGCTCTCCCGCATAGCCACCTTGTGGTCAAACCTCTGGGCTAGTAGTTCCAGCTTCTCCTGCCGGATCAGCTCAGCCCGTAGGGCGGCCTCCCGCTCATGTTCTGCCTTCTCCAGCTGTCCCCATGCCTAAGGAGGCAGGAGGAGGCAGTCAGATTCCAACAACTGCCCACAGTTTAATGGTCCTGGCTTCTCTATTTGAGGTCACTCCTAGCACTTATGGCACCTTTGTGCAGATTGGAAAAAAAACGTTGCTTCCTCGGGACCCTTTACTGATGGAAAACCCATCAGAATGAATATCCAGTCCATGATGTCTGCAATGTGAATGGCTCCCTTGAGCAGTGCACAACCTACACAACTTCACAGAGCAACCCTTCCTCTCCCCTACATCCTCAGCCTCACCTTGTCAATATCCCAGATGCCACAGCCCTCCCGGGGCACGTAGAGGCGACGGTTGCTGGCACGCAGTTTGCTCTGGATGCTGAAGAGCAGCACCTCCAGGTTCCCCTTCTCCTGAAACCTGAAGGGGCCTGAGCTCAGGAGCCCTGCCTCCACACCTCCACCTGCTACCCTCCCTCCTGAGCTGGGCCTCACTTGACGGGCTTCTCCAGTGTGCAATAGGCTGTGAAAGCCTGAAGCTGCTGCTGCACCCCACTCAATGAGTTGGCAAACTTCTGGTTGCTGATGAGGCCCACGGTGCGGTGGATCCAGGCCAGCAGCTCGGCTGCCAGCTCCTCGTAGCGCTCAATGATCTTCCCCACCTCCAACACCTGGTCCAGGACCTGACCCGGCAAAGGAAGGTGGGGTCAGCCTCATCCCAGATATGCCCCCATATGGTTCGCAGGCTCCCACCCTCCCCATTCCTTGGCTCCTCTTACCTTCCCAATTCGCTTCCCCTCCACAGCCAGAGCCTTCATCTTAGAGAAATAATGGTAGAAAGAGACCACATAGGTGATGATGGACTTCTCATCCGGAGCCTCCATGTTCACATCTGATGATTAAAGGAGAGTGAGGGAGCATGATGATGAGCGCTCTGACAGAGAGACTGAAGGTACTAAGTGGTGGGAGGGAGAACTCACTCTTACTTGCTGTGTGACCTTGGGCAAGATAACTAACCTCTCTGTTCCTCAGTTTTTGTATCTGCCCAGTGGGCATCTACCTCATGGGATTAAATAGTGCCTGACACATATAAACCACCATAGAGAAATTATCTATAATGATTTCTTTTTTTTTTTTTTTTTGGCTGCTTTGGGTCTTCATTGCTGTGCACGGGCTTTTCTCTATTTGCAGTGAGCAGGTTTTTTTCTCATTAAGGTGGCTTCTCTTGTTGCGGAGCATGGGCTCTAGGCGCACAGGCTTCAGTAGTTGCAGCTCGTGGGCTCAGTAGTTGTGGTGCACGGGCTTAGTTGCTCCACAGCATGTGGGATCTTCCCGGACCAGGGCTCGAACCCATGTCCCCTGCACTGGCAAGCGGATTCTTTTTTTTTTTTAAATTAATTAATTAATTAATTAATTAATTTGTGGCTGTGTTGGGTCTTCGTTTCTGTGCGAGGGCTTTCTCTGGTTGAGGCAAGTGGGGGCCACTCTTCATCGCAGTGCGCGGGCCTCTCACTACCGCAGCCTCTCTTGTTGCAGAGAACAGGCTCCAGACGCGCAGGCTCAGTAATTGTGGCTCACGGGCCTAGCTGCTCCGCTGCATGTGGGATCTTCCCAGACCAGGGCTCGAACCCGTGTCCCCTGCATTGGCAGGCAGATTCTCAACCACTGCGCCACCAGGGAAGCCCTGGCAAGCGGATTCTTAACCACCGTGCCACCAGGGACGTCCCTCTATAATGATTTCTGGAACACACTATTCTACCTTCTACCTCAGGGCCTTTGCACATGCTGTTCTGTCTGAAACACTGTTCCTTTTCTTCATGCCAAACTCCCACTCATCCTTCAGGGCTCCACTCGACTTAAGTTTACTCAAATAAGCCTTTCTGTTCATCCTGTCTAGAGATGGTCTCCTCCTGTTATTCTTCCTCATAACATCTTATCATTTCCTCCTAGAACGAATCACAATTTATAATTACATATTCCCTTATGTGATTATGTTCTTACCTAGAGTTTGAGCTCCATGAGGACAAGGGCTATGCCTGTCTTTTGCCACTGTTCCTTCCATGCCCAGCACACAGTAGGAGCTCAATAAATACATACACTAAGTGTATGAATGGTATGTGAAGTTTGAGGTCAAGGACACGGGCTTTGGAGGCAGCCTGAGCTTGAATCCCAGCTCAACCACTTACTCACTGAATATCCTTATAAAATAGACCTAACTTCTTTGAGCTCAGTTTTCCTATTGTTACAGTAAGGATAATCACAATGCCAGCCACCTAGAAACACTATCAGTATTAGAGAGAATAACCTGGCACAGAGGAGAATCTCAGTAAATCCTAATTAACATTTTTTAAAATATTTATTTATTCATTTATTTGGTTACACCAGGTCTTAGTTGTGGCAAGCGGGCTCCTTAGTTGCAGCTCCTGGGCTCCTTAGTTGTGGCATGTGAACTCAGTTGTGGCATGCATGTGGGATCTAGTTCCCTGACCAGGGATTGAACCCAGGCCCGCTGCATTAGGAGTGCGGAGTCTTATCCACTGCACCACCAGGGAAGTCCCCTGATTATCATTTTAATTTACTCATTGAATGCACAGCATTATACTTTGCCCTTATTCTTCCTCATCTCATGAAACTGACATCCAATAAACACCTACTATGTGCCAGGCACTGTAAGAGGCAAGGTAGAGGAATGATTCAGACCATGAATTCTGGAATCAGAAAGTCCTGTTTACTGGGTTTTCAGTGTGACGTTGGGCTACTGACCTCACATCTCTGAGCCTTTGTTTCCATCACTTTATAACAGGATTGATGACTTCTATCCAACCAGGTCAGTGTGAGGATGAAAGGAAACAGTGCTGATACAATTCCCAGCCATATGCTTGGCACATGGTAGATGCTCAGAAAAAGGGAGCAACCCTTATTCCAGATATGGGGGACTGGTGGGGTATGATTATGGCCATTATTCCAGAGATGGGGGGTTGGTATTGGGTGAGATCATGGACTGGGAATGAGGTTGAAGTCAGGGGTGGGGTTGGGAATAAACTGAAAATGGGAAAGGGGTTGGGGATGAGGACAGAGTTGTGGATGGGGACAGACAAAGGGATGGGCTGGGGATGGGGAGGGGGGTGGGCATGGGAATAGGACAGTGCTGCAGGTTGGGTTGGGGATGGTGTTGGCTTCAGGGATGGGGCCGGGGTTAGGAAGAGAGGGGGGTTGGGTTTGGTGGGGAGGTGATTAAGGATGGGGTTGGGGAAGGGGGGTTAAGCTGAACATAGGAATGGAGATGGGGTTGGGTTTGAGGTAGAGATAGAGAAAGTAGAAGATGTGGGGATGGGAAGGAGGTGGGATTGGAGATGAGGAAGGGGAGGGAGATGGGAGGGAGCTGGAATTTGAAATGGCCTTGGGGTTTAGGATGATATTGCAGCCAGATGGGGTTGAGTTTGGGGGGTTGGGAGTCCCCCAAGAGGAAATCTGGGCTGGGGCCATGCAGGGCTCACCCTCAGGGTCCAGCAGACGTGCCAGCCCCAGGTGCTGCTCAGCCGTGCGGAAAGCTCTCTGCAGGTTGTAGTTGGCGTTGGACTTGGTGAGTTTGCTGAAGTCCACGAGATCGGGCCTGGGCAGGGGCACAGAGAGGGCAGGGAGCAGGCAGGCTCCAAAGCCAGTGGGCAAATGGATGAAAAGACATCCTTGTCTGAGTCCCACCCGGGGCGAGGGCAGGAGGAGCACGGCCCGGCCAGCGGGAAGGCTGTGTGTGCTGGTGCGTGTCTGCACAGCACTTAGCTGTGGGTGTGAGCGCTGCATGAGGGCACATGTACATCTGACTTCATGACGCACACGTGTCTACGTGGGTGCGTCTCTGTATAGTATTATGTAGTGCTTGGAAGTAGAGGTCTGGAGCCAGCGCTCCTGACTCAAGCCCCAGCTTGGCCATTTCCTGGCTGTCACTCTGGGTGAGCTACTGCATCGCTTTGTGCCTCAGTTTCCTCGTTCGTAAAATGGGTAGAATAATAGCATCTGCCTCATAGGGTCACTGAATATTAATGACTTATTGGAAAGCACTTAGACCAATGCTGGTACACCCAGTAAATGGTCCCCTTGTTAGCAGGACCCTGGTTACAGCTTGCGGGCTTCTGGGTATGTAGGTGGGGCTGGGTCTCCCCATATGTGCATGAATGTGTACATATGGGTTCTGGCTTCCCTCACACTAGAGCAAGTCCCTCCCAGTCTCTAGGCCTCAGTTTCCCCAATCTGTCACGTGGTCAATCATGATGTGGGTATAATTTGTCTGGGTACCCTTCCTCAGCCAGCTGAGCCCCGGGCCCTGAAGTATGAATAGGTGGGTTCACAGGGAGCCAGATGGGAGGCCTGGGAGCTCACCATGAGGAAGGACTTTCTGATGGGAGGAGATGCTGTGCACACGCCAGAGTGGACCATCCCGGGGGAGTGAGCTGCCCACCCTGTGGGCATGCAAGCAGCAGGCAGAGGTAGAAGCCATATTTGTGCATGAGTCTGTTCCTGTGTGCACACATCTGTGCAAGGGCACACGTGTTTCCATGTGTGCAGAGGGTATGTGGCCCGGACAGGGATCTGTGTGTGCATCTGTGTGTAAGTGTGTGTGTTAGAGCATGTGTGTGAACAGAAATGTGTATGTGTGCAGAGAGGTGAAGGGGGTGGGTCCTGTGTCTGTGTGTGTCATCTATATACATCCGGGTACAGGTGTGTACCTGAGGGATGGGGGCGGGGGTAGGGTGCAGGGCAGGGCTGCCCCAGGCCAAGTGGTACCTGTGCCGGTGAATGAGGGCATTGAAGGCCAAGCCATCCCGCCAGCTGGTGGTAAAATTCTGGATGTTTACCTCAGGGTAACTGGCAGCGTGGAAGGGAGAGACAGAGGCAGAGATGGAGAGAGTCAGGAGGAAAGAGGCAGGAAGGGAGAGACAGACAAACAGAGATGGATTGATGGATGGTTGGATAGATAGATAGATAGACAGATAGATAGGAGATAGATAGATGATAAAAGATAGATGATAGGTAGGTAGGTAGATAGAAGGGTAGATAGATATAGATGATATATAAGTAGATAAGGAAAAAAGAAAGAAAGAAAGAAAGAGAGAGAAAGAGAAAGAAAGAAAGGAAGGAAGGAAGGAAGGAAGGAAGGAAGGAAGGAAGGAAGGGAGGGGAAAGAAAGACAGAAAGAAGGAAGGAAGGAAAGAAAGAAACAAAGAGCCAGGAAGATGGAAAGAGAAAGAGAGAGGGAGGGAGAGGGAAGGGGACAGGAGAGGAGCAAGAAAGAGAGAGAGGCAGAGGGAATAAGGGAGAGAAGGAAAGAAGGAGAAAAGAGGAACGGACAGAGAGAGAGCAAGATACAGACAGAGATGGGAAAAGAAAGGAGTGGGGAGAGAGATATAGGAGGGGAGAGAGGAGGGAGGGAGAGATCGGAACAAGGAAAAGCAGACATAGAGGTAAACACAGACACATGGAAGAACAGATAGCATTGCAAGACAGACAGACAGCCCCAGGAGGACAAGAGTCAGAGAAAGCCCAGTCTGCATCCATACCTGCCCCTCCCGCCTTCCTCCCAGGGCTGCTCTCCAGAGGGCACTTCAGTTTCAGGTCAGGCCCCTCCCAGCAGGGGGACCAGGGACATGCCCGGTGGTGTCTGTGAGCCCCTCTTCCCAACCCCACTGAAGGTACCAGGACCCTGAGCTGCCTGAGCCCTGGTGTGTGTCCCCCTAGGCTAAGGGGTGGCTGCTTTCAGGGGTGGGGGGGGCGGGGGAAAGCTTGGGAATAGGGTTGGGGGTCCACCCAGGTGCACATGAGGCCTTTTGAGGTGCAGGACGAGATGGGGGGAGAGAAGGGAGCAGGATGGGGACAGCCCACCGCCTTCCGGCATTGTTCCCTGAGGAGTCTGAGTTCTAAATTTGAACCTGGCCTTCCGGATTGTTATACAGGTTTATTCATCAAGGTCGGAAGAGTTTGCTACCAGTTCGTTAATTTCAGATATAACTTTTGATGCTGAGGATTTGGGCTGCCCCTTGCGCTCCTGTCCCAGAGGGAAGCCCAGAGGTTAGGCTCACCTGGCCTCCTGGGAGTGGGGGAGCTTACCCAGCTGTCTTCATCTGACACCACAAGAGCAGCGCGTCCTTGGCCGAACGAGTCTCTCTGTTGTCCTCAGTCTCAATTCTGATGACTTGAATCTGTGAGGATACAAAACATGGCTGTTGGGGTCTGGAGGGCTTGAGCCTGAGAGTGGCAGAGGAGATGGGAGAGGCAGCTTCAGGCTGAGGGTGGGAGCACCTTCTCTCCCCCTCCCCTTCCCTTATGGCATGTCCACTCCTCCCTCCTCCCAGAGTCTTTCCTACCTGGCCCCCGCTTCACCTCCCTATGGTCACACGGTGGTCCAGCTCCAGTCTCTTCCTTGGGCTCCCAGCTCCCAATTTTGGCCATGACCCCCAACCCAGAGGGATCCTTCTAAATCTGATTATGCCCCTCCTTTTGATAAAACTCTCTAATTTCTCCCCATCTCAGACAGAGTAAGATCAAATTGCTAATCACAGATGACCAAGGCCCTGCCGACCCTTCTGAGCTCAACTCCTCCCTGTCTCCCCCCTGCCTCCCAGTCTCTAGCCATACTGGTCTTTCTGTACCTGCAACATGCCAAGATCATTCCCACCCCAGGGCCTTTGCATCTGCTGTGCCCCCTGCCTGGAATGCTTTCTCCTTTCATCTTCATTCAGCCATCAGCTTCTCAGAGATTCCTTCTCTGGTCACCAAGGCTAAAATCGCAACACCATCAACTGGATATTTTAGATCGCTTTTACTGCTTTATCATAATCTATTCTTTTCTCATAGCTCTTTTTACTTCTCTGCCTAGAATTGATCCTTTTCCCATACATGTCTTGTTTTCACATTGACGTGTTTATTTATTATCTGTCTAAACCCCCCGCCCATGTCTTGCTCCATAAAACAGAAAATTTGTCTGTTTTGTTTCGGAACTGGAGCAAGGTTGCCTGGATTCCAGTTCCAACTCCACTACCTAGCTGTGTGATCTTGAGCATATTACTTCACGTCCCTTGGCTTCAGTTACCTCACTGGTAAAATGGAATAATGAATAGTACCTAATTTATGGGGTTGCTGTGCATATTAAATGCCAAGTGCTTAGAAGAGAGTAAAAACTATGTAAACGAGGATCATAATGATGGTGGTGATAACGATTTTTTAAAACAGGGTTCCTGGAACATATTAGGAATATTTTTGGAATGATTGATTGAGTGGGTGAGGGACACCCTCCTAAGGCCCCACCCCGGGGGGTGGGCTGGGCTGGGGTCACTTGGAGATCACCTGGAAGCGGAGGATGATGGTCCAGACCAGCCCGAGGGTCAGTCGGTGGTTCCCGTCCACGATGTCATGTGAGCCCACGTTCTCCAGGTGCACACGCTGCTCCTTCAGGAACTGCAGTGCCTTGTCTACATTTTCCAGTGAGTGGATCCTCATGCGACCACGCGTGGGCCTTGGCTAGGGCGGCAGGGGCATTAGGAAATCCGGCACCTGGTCAAGAGCACTGTGCCCTCGACCCCACCCCTTCCAAAGAAGGCCACGCCCATAACTACGCTCCCCAACCCCATGTCCAAGTCCAGGCCACGCCCCTTCAGTCTTAGCAAAGACCCGGGACCTAATCCTTCTAAAGAAGGCCTGCCCTGTTCATAGCCAGAACCTTTCAAGTCACGTCCTTTCAGGGCTTTTTCAAGTTCCTGGCCTCGCCCCTTCAACTTAAGCTCCACCTCCAAACTGATAGCCACACCTTTTATTATGAAGCTCCGCCCTCTGCCTGTAGCCATACTCCCTCCCCTTCCGTTGGATCTCTGCCCCAGGCCACCGATGTTTCGCCACTAGTTCCACCCCTCACTTCCTCCTTTTCAGGTCCCTGTCTAGAGCCACGCCCATTCCTATCAAGCCCCGCCCCACCCCAGGACTCTCCGCTTTTCTTATAGCTCTATTCCTTCCAAGGGTGTTTGTTCCTATTCTATAGCCATGCCCCTCACGACTTCCTGAGCTTCAGGCTCTGGTACTTCAATCAATCTCTAGCTCCATCAGAACCCCACCCTTTGCGATGAAGTCCTGTCCAAGCCCAGAAATACAACTGCAACGCATACAACAAGCCACACCCATACAAGAGTTCCGTCTCGTCCCCCAGACTCCCGCGACCTAGGCCTCACCCTTCCCATGACAACCACACCCTCAACCAAAGACCCCCTACAACAGAGTTCTACCCCTGTTTTATAGCCATGCCTCCTACTACCGCATACCCAGGCCAGTCCCTTCTAATAAAGCTCCTCCCTTTTCCAATAGCCCCACCCCTTCCAGCGGAGCCCCACTCAAGCCCAGAGTCCCGCCCCGAAGGGCAGCCCTCTCTGACGGAATCCCGTCTCTGTTCCAAGCCACACCCCCAGGCTCCTCACAACCAAGCTCCATCCCTGGGCCATAGCCCCGCCCACCCAAATGAGGTGCCTTTTACCCACCCAGCCTTTCTAGGTCGCTCCATCCACCCGTTAGCCAGGCCTGCAGTCGTCCAGCCCGAGACGCTAGGGCCGCCCCCTTTACCCAGCCCTTCTGGCCCCCTCACCAGCTGCTCCCCGGACAGCACTTCCAGGAGCCGCGTGAGCACGAAGCCATCCCTGAGGTCCGCATAGAGGTCCCCGATGTGGCAGCCAACGCGAGCGAGGTGCGAGTTCACCCACTTGGTGAAGGTTTTCTTCTGCACGGCCTCCCGCTCATCTGAAGGACAGGCCCTGATGAGCCCTCGTCTCCTCCAGGAACTCCCCCTTCCAGCTTCACCCCAGCCCTCCACCGCCCAGCCAAATCCTGCTCAGGCCCAGCTCCCTGCAACTATCAGGTCTTTGGGCAGGCGGCTCCTCATACCTGGGACGCCCCCCCCCCCCCAATGCCCACCTGGAGACCGCTTCTCTGCTCTTTAAAGTTTTCCTGAGCTGTCACTTCCACAGGAAAGCTACCCTGTTTCCTACCCTAGTCAGCGCTGTTCATTCGTTCAGGAAATATCTGAGCACCCACTATGTGCCCCACACTGTTCTAGGCTCTGAATACGAGGCAGAGCTCAGTTTAGTGGGGACACATAATACGCTAGGGAGCCACAGAGGGTTAAGGAGGAAGAAGGACAGGATGAGAGTTCGGTCTCAGGAATATCTCTGGCTTCTGTGGGAAGGGTGCATCAGAGAGAGCAAGAATAGCAGCCCGGAGCCCAGGAAGGAAGAGGCTGGACCAGGGCAGAAGCTGAGGGGATGGGAGAAGGGGGCATACTGGAGAGTTATTTAGAGATGAAAAAGTAAGAGTCAGCCACTGACAGTCTGCGGGGAATGAAGAGGAAGGAATATGCTAGACTGAATGTTCCTTGAGAACAGGAACCACATCTCCCCCTCTGCAGTAGCTGGACTACCAGGTTTCCCACATCCCTGGGGCAAGAAGTAGGCAGAGATTACTTAAGCGGGGTGGGGAGGGGGAATGTGTACAACTTCCGCCTTGCTTGCTTACAAAGAAATTGTTTGGGACCTCTCTTCCCTCTTCCCGTTTGTTTTTGTTTTTTTGGTGGCATTTGGGATCTTAGTTCCCCAACCAGGGATGGAACCCATGCCCCTGCAGTGGAAGCGCAGAGTCCTAACCACTGGACTGCCAGGCAGGGAATTCTCGCCCCATTTTCTTTTTTTTTTTTTTAATAACAGTTTTAGGGACTTCCCTGGTGGTGCAGTGGTTAAGAATCCGCCTGCCAATGCAGGGGACACGGGTTCGCTCCCTGGTCTGGGAAGACCCCACATGCCGCGGAGCTACTAAGCCCGTGCTCCACAACTACTGAGCCCGCGTGCCTAGAGCCCGTGCTCTGCAACAAGAGAAGCCACCGCAATGAGAAGCCTGTGCACCACAACGAAGAGTAGCCCCCGCTCGTTGTAACTAAAAAAAGCCCACGTGCAGCAACGAAGATCCAAAGCAGCCAAAAATAAATTAATTAATTTAAAAAAAATAACAGTTTTATTATGAGCTACATTCCCATACTATAAAATTCACCCTTTTAAGGTGTAAATTCAGTGGTTTTTAGTATATTCACAGAGTTGTGCAACCATCACCTCTATCTAGTAACATTTTTATCACCCCAAAAAGAAACCCTGTACCCATTAGAAGTCACTCCCCATTCTCCCATCTCCTAACCCTAGGCAACCATTCATCTATTTTCTGTATCTAAGGATTTACCTATTCTGGATACTTCACATAAATGGAATCATGCAGGCCTTTTGTGTCTGGCTTCTTTCACTCAGCATAATGTTTTCAAGGTCCGTCCACGTTGTGGCATGTATCAGTACTTTATTCCTTTTACAGTCAAGTAATATTCCATTGTATGGATATACTACATTTTACTTATCTATCCATCAGCTGAGGGACATTTGGGTTGTTTCCACTTTTTGGTGATTATGAACAATACCGCTACGAACAATCAGGTACAAGTTTTTGTGTAGACACGTGTTTTCAGTTATCTTGAGTATCAACCTGGGAGCGGAATGGCTGGGTCATCTGGTAACTCTATGCTTAACCTTTTGAGGAGATGCCAGACTGTTTTCCAAAGCAGCTGAACCATTTTACGTTCCCACCAGCAATGTACAAGGGTTCCAATTTCCCCACATCCTCGCCACCACTTGTTATTTTCCTTTTTTATTTTATTTTTTAAAATTACGGTCAACCCAGTGGGTGTGAAGTAGTTTCTCAATGTGATTTTTTCCCCCCAGGTTCATAATTTATTGTACAAATTGAGTATCACATGATAAGCTGACATTAGTTTCTCCAGGCATGAGAACTTATGAGATGAGGTACAGTTTAGAATCCATTTATGTGGCTTTCACAGCTAGAGTTTTTTTGGACCTTAACTTGAAGTATAAGACTATCCAAGCAATACCTCTATACGTGGCCAGTACACAATTCATTCTCCCTGTGAGAGTATAAGAGTTGAAATATTTTTTGATACCAGTGAAATGGAATTGGGTGTCAGTTTCTGGACCTGCCACGATTTCAGCCTTCTAAAAGGCACAAACCGCCAGCCTGTCTCAAGGTGGTTTCGATTTGCACTTCCTTAATGATGAATGATTTTGAATATCTTTCACATGCTTATTGGCCATTTGTATTGCTTCTTTGGTGAAATGATCTATGCAAATCATTTGCCCACTTTTTATTTTATTTTATTTATTTATTTAATTTATTTATTTTTGGCTGTGTTGGGTCTTCGTTGCTGCGCACAGGCTTTCTCTAGTTGTGGCGAGCGGGGGCTACTCTTCGTTGGGGTGCGGGGGCTTCTCACTGCAGTGGCTTCTCTTGTTGCGGAGCACAGGCTCTAGGCACGCGGGCTCAGTAGTTGTGGCTTGTGGGCTCTAGAGCGCAGGCTCAGTAGTTGTGGCGCACAGGCTTAGTTGCTCCACGGCACGTGGGATCTTCCCGGACCAGGGCTCGAACCCGTGCCCCCTGCATTGGCAGGCGGATTCTTAACCACTGCGCCACCAGGGAAGCCCTGCCTGGCCTTCCTCACTCTTTCCCTGACTCCCACAGCTTGAACACCAAGGTCCACAGACCACGGGATGGAAGAAGGAACTGGGAACCCACACTAACTGCTTGGAGCAGAGCCTCCTTGCCAATGAGGCTGCTCATGTAGGGACTATCCAGGGGAGAGAAGTAAGCTTCTATCTCCTTTAAGCCACTGTATTGTTGGGTCTCTTGTTACAGCAGCTTAGCCTGTACAGACACTGTTTGCATTTCATCACTAAATAATTTAGCAGTCGCACTTTTAAGTTTCCCTTGAGTGCAGAAATCATGATTTATATTGCCAGTTTATTTCCATTTTTACCCACTTGAAATCTCCCAATAACTTTTATTTCCTACCATTAACCATTTGTAACATTATCAACTACTGCATTTGACTCTGGCAGTAGAAAATACACATTGCTAAAAAACACACACTGACTGACCTGTATTTTTTTGTGCTTCAAGTTGGATCTTGAATGTTTGCCTCTAATTTGAAAGTGAATATGCAGAAACGAACAGTAAATCCAAATGGCAATCTTGTTTGCCTAAGTGTGGGTTTTGTGCTGTTTGGATAGGATGGGGGACCTGTGTGAACACATCGATCACACACGAGGAAGTGATGACAGAAAAGATGCTGAACTGGGTATTTGGTGATTCTGCCTTCCAAAGGTGATGCCCATAGCAGATTGTGGTCCATGCTGAGGGCCAAGTGGAACTTGAGTGCATCCCCAGCGTGGTGCAGAATGAGGGCAACTGGATTCAGCCCTGCTTTTACTGATGACCAGCTATGTGACTTCAAAAGCACATCCCTCCTCTTTGGGCCTCCATTTTCCCATTTCCAAAATGAGGGTTTAGGACTAGATCAGGATTTCTTCAGTGGGTCTGGGGGACCCTGGGTGTTTGGGAACTCAGGCTTGGAAGACAAGGACCCAGGAGAATATTTTTAATTTTGTAACTTCATTTCAATGATCCTCAGAGAAAATTAATAGAAACACGTCCTGGACTCTCTGGAAGGTGACTTTACAGAGGACTATGCTGTGAGACTTGGGGGTCTGTGATTACAATCTCATTAGCATGAAGCTGGGGTCCAGAACTGAAATGCCCACCAGGGCCAGGCAGGCTCCACATGAGAGAACGAGGCCCTCCTAAAAGGGGGCAGCGGCCACGTGGCCCTGGCGTCTGGAGTCTCACAGGAATGAAGGCCCAGTGTTGCCATATCACATGATAGCCCATGAGGTGCCAAAAATCTGGAGATAAAAATCTCCCTGTTTTTAAATGTTGGCAACTGATTTACGTTTTTATAAAACACAGTGGGGCTGAAAACCAAATGTGTCCCAGAGTGCCACTTCTGACCTTAGTCGACATTGAATGTTTACTGTGTTGGTGAGTGTGTGTGGCTACCTCACTGGGTGTCTTCCACCTGCCCCTCAGGTGCCTTCTCCCCTCTTCTGCACCTACTCTGAGCCCAGGGAGGCTGGCTGGCGTGAACTATATGAATGGGCTCCCTGGCCCTTAAAGGCCTCAGACTTCTGGTTGGGTTTCGCTAGCAGGAGATGAGAGGAGAGAGAAAGGGCTGAGGGACTTGTTCCCTCCTTGCCTGACCAGCTTCCCCAGGACCTGGTGCCTCTCCCTACATCCCCCACTCCTCCTGGGGATGCCTCTCTCCCCTCTCACCACTCCCTGCCCTGCCCCAGTCCCTGGGGGTGGGGAGGAATCTCCACACCTCTCTAGATAGTCCCTTCATTAAACTCTCCTCAATTTTACCCCTTTGAGGGGGCCATCTGCTTCCTCCTGGCCCTCTAGCTGGCACACATACCTCTGGGTTGTCAAGACTCCAAGGCAAATGACAATCGTCCTACCTCTGCTCATATTATTTTGCCATTTATATATTCTTCCCCACTGTGGTAGTCACCAATCACAACTGAAATGCATTTCCTTAGAATTACACTTTAATTTTTCATATCTTTAATACATTGAGGTTTTCCTAGAGCAGGAACTAACTACTCCCTTATCTACTACTGGTTACAGAGAAAGGACAGAGAGAGACAATATGTAAATGATATGTTGGCTATTAGTCTGGGAGAAGTTAGGAAGCCGGAGACACTAAGTATCGGTGGAAATGTGAGGACATCATAACCCTCATGCCTGCTGGTAGGGCAGCCCTTCGGAAGGCAATCTGAGTCAAATTAGATTAGTGCAGAGCGGCCATGAGCCAGCAATTCTTTCCCTATGTATATGTCCTGTAAACTTTTCCACGCTGGTTTATAAAGAGCATGTATGACGATGTTCAGTGTAGTGCTATTGGGGGGAGGGGGCAGGGACAGGCTGGGGGTTGGGGAGAGCCTGGTTGTCCATTATTGGGACAGTGGAACATGGCGAGTGCACACCTTCAACTCCATGCAGCGGTTAGAAGCCAGAGCAGAGGCGCACAGAGCCACATGGATGAGTCGTGAGGCTACAAGGCATAGCGCTGAATGAGAACATAATGCAAAAAATGCAACCGAGACTATGATAAAACATGCATCGATTAGCAATACCTGCATGTACAAACCCACAGGTATAGGGCTCCCAGATTTATGACAAAGTGAAATTGCAGTTCAGTAGGAAAAGGAAAGTCTTTTCAATAAATGGAGCTGAGTCAACTGGACATCCATGTGGGGGAAAAAGAGAACCTTGACCCACACTGTACACAATAATAAATATACTTCATACCATTTGGCTTATAAATCTAAATGTGAAAGGAATACAATAAGGCTTTCAGAAGAAAACATCAAAGACTATCTCCATGACCTTAGAGTAGGCAAAGATTTCTTACACAAGACACAGAATTTTAGGCATACAGGAAATAATGATTAAATAATTATCAGATTAGACTACCTTTAAATTAAGAAATACTGTTCATCAAAAGGCAACGTCAAGAGAATGAAAAGTCAAGCCACACAGTGGGAGAAAATATTCACAACACATATATCAGACAAAGGACTTGTAGCCAGAATATATAAGAACAACCGCAAAACAATTAGAAAAAGGCAGGAAAATTAACAGGAAAATGGGCAAAAGACTTGAATGGGCACTTCACAGGAGGATATCCAAATAGTCTGTAAATATATGAAGAGGAGCTCCACTTCATTAGTTGTTTTTAGTCATCAGGAAAATGCAAATTAAAACCACAATAGAATGCACACCCATTAGAATGGCTAAAATTACAAAGACTGACCACACCAAGGGTTGGATGTACAGCAACTGAATCATTCATACACTGCTGGTGGGAATGTAAAATGATACAAACTGGAAGTTTCTACTAAAGTTAGATATACACATACCTTATGACCCAACAATTTCACTCCTGGGTGGGTATAAGCCTCAAAAATGAGTGCTTATGTCTCTCAAAACATGTATATTTAGAGCAGCCATAATCTGTAATAGTTTGTGATACTACAAACCACTAGTTTGTAATAGTCTAGTTTGTGACATCCCCAAATTAGAAGCAAACCAAATGCTCATCAACAGGTGAATGGATAAACCATGGCATTTTCACACTGTGGAATACTATACAGCAATGAAAAGGAACAACCTACACGTACAGGTAGACATGGGTGAATCTCATGAGCAGCGTGTTGAGTGAATGAACCCAAACACAGAAGGGTACCCACTGCATGGTTCCATTTATATAAAGTTCAAATGCTAGCAAAATGAATGTACACTGTTAGAAGCTAGGACAGTGTTTACTCCCGGGATGATACAAAGGCAGCCTGAGAGGGGCTTCTCTGGGGCTGTCAGATTCTGTTTCCTGATCTGGTTACAAGGGGGTGCTCATTGTGGAAATGCTGGACACACAATATATCTGCCTTTCTGTGTCATGTAATACTTTTTAGAGTTAAGAAAACATGGATACATGCACACTAATTAGCAACGCACGTGTTGCGAAGAAAAAGATTTGCGTTAAAACAATCAGAATGATTGCCTATAGGAGAGAAGGCATTGGTGTGAGATATGGGACTAAAAGAGAATAAAGGAGTAGATCAAGAGGAAAGGGGCTTCCAACACTGTGAAGCAACTATAGTCCAATTAAAAAAAAAAAAAAAAGAGGAAAGGGGCCTCCACACAAACTGTGGAGCATGGGACTTCCCTGGTGGTCCAGCGGTTAAGACTCCGTGCTCCCAATGCAGGGGGCTGGGTTCAATTCCTGGTCAGGAACTAGATCCCGCGTGACACAACTAAAAAGATCCTGCAGGTTACAACTATGACGCAGTGCAGCCAAATACATAAATAAATATTTAACAGAAAAAAAAAACAAAACTGTGGAGCATGATTATGGGAACTCTCTGTAATGAATGGGACCCAGACAATTTTTAAAAATATCTTCATGCAGGGACTTCCTGGCGGTCCATTGGTTAAGACTCCACGATTCCACTGCAGGGGGCATGGGTTCGATCCCTAGTGGGGGAACTAAGATCCCGCATGCCGCACAGTGCGGCCAAAAAAAAATAAAAACCACCTTCATGCAAAAACGTATTACGGAGGACTCTGCTCAAGGGTTTGGCCTTAGTGTGAATAGAGAAAAACCATGAGAGAAGTGGGCAAAGGGACGCAAAAGAAAATGCACCCTAGCTGTCTACGTCATGTTAGCATCTTGACCAGCAGGATAGCAGCACCTCGAAGTCACTGTTAAGCTGAAGTTACTGGTTTTGTGGTTTGGGTCTGGAATCCAATATAATGTGTTTTAGTTGTAGAGAACCATAGGCATAAGAGATATAAACAGAGTTGTGTGTTTTTGTGCATTTAAGAAAACCATATTTCAATGATAACACTTATATGTGGAATCTAAAATACGACACAAATGAATTCATCTATGAAACAGAAACCGACTCGCCGATACAGAGAACAGACTTGTGGTTGCCAAGGGGGAGGGGGGTGGGGGAGGGAAGGACTGGGAGTTTGGGATTAGCAGATGCAAACTATTTTATCTAGAATGGATAAACAACAAGGTCCTACTGCCTAGCACACGGAACTACAATATATTCAATATCCCGTAACAAACCATAAGGGAACAGAA
Organism: Balaenoptera physalus; assembly: GCF_965194825.1. NCBI lineage: Eukaryota > Metazoa > Chordata > Mammalia > Artiodactyla > Balaenopteridae > Balaenoptera > Balaenoptera physalus. Next base: position 12,899,253 of record NC_138900.1, read on the forward strand.
AACCATAGTTCTAATAATTTAAGTAGACACAGGGAGTATATGAGAATTTTTTTTTTTTCTTAGAGGGGTCCCTACATTTCTCTGGACTCGATGCTGTCTGAGCTGTCCAGGGCTGGTGCTCTCTGAATCAGCGGTTCTAAGAGTTGAGGAGTCCTTGATCCTCACGTTACCACATCCCACCTCTGCTTAAAATCTCACCATAGCTCCAGGTGCCCTCACACTCTTCGGAATGGCCTACAAGGCCCCTCAAGATCTGGCGGCCACTGGCTCCTTGCCTGCCATCATTTACTCACCACTTCACTCCAGCCACTCTCAACTTCTAGAAGTCTTGCCTATGCTGTTCCCTCTCTCTGGAATATTCGTCCACTCTCTTCCCCAGGCTTCACTCCTGTTTGTCCATTAGGGTTCAGCTCAGCCATCTCTTCCTCCAGAAAGCACTCTGATTCTCTAGACTGGATCAGGCCCCTCATCTGGTCTCCTACAGCCCTGAACTTGCACATCTGGCCTCTGCCTGTGCCTCCCCCATCTCGGCCCTGATCCCAGTGGGTCATCATTTTGGGCTGGATCTAACTTTCCCACAGGACTGGGAGCCCTGGAGGAGCAGGACCAGGGCTGCCTCAGTCACCACCATGTCTCTCCTATTGTCCAGGACAGGACAGGCGCAGAGCAGTCACTGATTAAATATTTTGTGGATGAAATAATAAATTCTAGAATTCTAAGTTGATACGTTCCCAGGTTTTTTAATCTATGAGTCTAAAAATACAATTTTGGGACTTCCCTGGTGGTCCAGTGGTTAAGACTCCACACTTCCAACGCGGGGGTGGCGCAGGTTTGATCCCTGGTTGGGGAACTAAGATCCCACATGCCGTGCATCACGGCCAAGAAAAGAATAAAAAATAAAAATTTTTTTAAAAATACAATTTTGGGCTTCCCTGGTGGCGCAGTGGTTAAGAATCCGCCTGCCAATGCAGGGGACACGGGTTTGAGCCCTGGTCCGGGAAGATCCCACATGCCGCGGAGCAACTAAGCCCGTGAGCCACAACAACTGAGCCTGCGCTCTAGAGCCTGCGTGCTGCAACTACTGAGCCTGTGTGCTGCAACTACTGAAGCCCACATGCCTAGAGCACGTGATCCGCAACAAGAGAAGAGTCCACAATGAGAAGCCCGCGCACCGCAATGAAGAGTAGCCCCTGCTCGCCGCAACTAGAGAAAGCCCGTGCGCAGCAACAAAGACCCAGTGCAGCCAAAAATAAATAAATAAATAAATTTATAGAAAAAAAAATTTAAAGTTTCCACGAGTATATGTTTATATTCTTCTAGGTGTCTAAACCAGAGGAAGCTAGCCATCCATGGGTTGAATCTGGTTCAGACTTTGTGCACTTACAGTTTCTTGTTTTTTGGTTTTTGGTTTTTTTGATTGGGAAATTGCAGATAAACATCAGAGCTAGCAGCTCTGGGCCTGCCTTTCCCCATGGTTAGAGCAGGTGACTAGGGTGACCACAGCCCCCAGGCCACTCACTCGTGTATGTCACCTGCTTTCCCAGAGGCCCTTGAGTTTAACAACCTGCTCGACATCTTATAAGTTTCCAAGAATCTTAATATTGAAGATCCCATGATTGTCAAATGCTGAGTTACTAAAATTCTGAGATTCTAAGGGAACTCATTCTGACTTTTGGATTTTAAGATTTCATGACTCTTGACAATATATATTTTATGTGTATAACACTCCATGTTTCTGAGATATTAACATTCCAAGGGTCATCGTGCTAAGGGTCTAATGTTTTAAAGGCTTATGATTATGGAGTTACATGTCTCTGAAGGGTCTTCGTTCATAAAACTTTAATATTGATGATTAAACACTTCTGAGGTTCTAAAGCCCCATGAATACAAAGTCCTAAAGTTCAAGGGCCTACAGTTCCAAAGGTCTAAGGTCCTAAGATTCTATAACTAGACAGTTCTCTGGTCTTTGCTTATATTGTCCTAAAACAACCAAGTATGGTGACCAACCATTGAAGTTGTCCCAAGACTGAGGGTTTCAGTGCGAAAACCATGAACGTGTGGTTATTCTCTCTTAAAGTGCTCAGGGTCCACGTTTCTAATCTGAGATCCTATAGGTTTAGGATTATAAAGCCCTAAGGATCTATGTGCATTAGAGTTTAAGTTTCTGATGTTCTAAGACCCTAGGAGCCAACGATTAAAATGTCTTAAGATCTGTGATTATAAAGTTCTGTTTACACGAGTCTCCACTTCTAAAGGTCTTGGGTTCAAAGAATCTCTGGGTATGACATTCCAAGGTCCTGAGATGCGAGGTTTCAGCATTTCGGGATTCTAAGGAAGTCCGCTTAGAAAGTCCCACGTTTCTGGGATTGTACTGATACGTTTCTAAGGTTCTATGGCTGCACTGCCCCATACAGCAGCCACAGCCACGTGTGGCTATTGAAATTTAAATTAATTAAAACTAAATCAAATTAAAAATTCAATCCCTCAAATAGCACTGGCCACATTTCAAGTGCTCACAGCCACAAGTATCAGTGGTTAGTATATTGGACATCACAGATACAGAGCATTTTCCCATCATCATGGAAAGTTCTATTGGACAGTGCTGGTCTAAAGATTCAAGGTCCAAATGTCTGTAACTCTCTTCCCAACCTCCAGGCCATCAGGGTACAAAGACACCACCCCAGCAGCTTCCTCCCTTCCTTCCCTCCCACCCTCGCACCCCAGCCCTCCTCCAGGTACCTGCCAAGGCCTTGATCCTCGAGCACTCAAAGAGTGAGGCGGCCGCGGTGGAGGCGGCTGGTTGCTCCCGCTCCCAGCCCCGATCTGGGCTCTCCCAGCGGGCTGCAGGGTTGTTATTGTTAGGGGCTGGCGGCCCTTCCATGTTATCCACTTCCCCTGGTACCTGCGCCATCGGGGAAGCTGAGGCCTGGGGATGAGGAGAGGAAGGTTAGGGCTAGAAACAGGGCCTGAGTTCAGAGGTCCCACTTCTAACAGCACCTGGCTGTGAGTCCTGTTCCCTTTCACCTTCAATTTCTCTGTCTTTAGAAGGGACATGATAATAATGACAATAATGTTCACCCTGACCACATCACAGGGCTGTGGTCAAGCACCAAGTTTAGTGCAGGGTAGGGGCTCGGCAAACTGTCACTGTTGGGACTTCCCTGGCCGTCCAGTGGTTAAGACTCAGCGCTTCCACTGCAAGGGTCACAGGTTCGATCCCTGGTTGAGGACCTAAGATCCCACATGACACAGAGATCCCGCATGCCGTGCGGCAAAAAAAAAAAATTGTCACTGTTATTATTGTTAGAAAGATAGCATTGTTATCAATAGAACTCTATAAGGCAGTAATAACAATAATTCACATTTATTGAGCAGTTGCACTGTGCTCAGTACTTTATATGCATTATCTTATTTAATTCCCACAAATTTAATTCTGTAAAGAAAGGTACTATTAAGCCTATTTTACAGAGGAGGAAGCTGAGGCACAGAGGGGTTAATTCACTTGCCCAAGGTCACTCAGCTAGTGAGTAACCAGGATTCAAATGTAGTCACTGTGATCAAATAACTGCATTTATGGCCTCAGTTCTTCATCCTTATAGCCACACCCTTTGCCATATAACTCTTCAGTGTTCTCCCACTCTGGGGATGGGAAGAATGGAAGAGGAGGGTGGGGGGACATGCCTTACCCCTTGACTCTGGGTTTGGCCACATGACTTGCTTTAACCAACAGTATTAGGTAGAAGTGCTGGTGAGTTCTGAGCCCAGGACTCAGGAGACACTGCATGTTTTTGCTTGTGTTTGACTGTGGCCATGAGAAAAACACTACTAGGCTAGTCCAGGTCCAAGGCCCTCATCACAGCCAAGGTCAGCTAGAGCAACCAACAGTCAACATCCCCCTACCCATCCTAACTGGTGAATAAGCTCATATAAGCCCAGCCTAAGTCGCTGACCTCAGACTGACTTGAGGCTAAAAAAATGCTTAGTGTTTTAAGACACTGAGTTTGGGGTGGTTTCTTATGCAGCATTATTGTGGCAACAGCTAACTGACATACTGTCTGACTCCAGAGCTATGTTCTAGAACACTGCCAGATTGTAAATATGAAATTTAAGGGTGTGGGAGACATTAGATACATCTCCTCCACCCTCTGGAACCCCAGGCCTGATTCTAAGACTAAGAAAGGAGGGAGTTGGGAGGAGATCAGTGTCCCCATTCTTAAAATATTCCGACAGTTGCCAACTCACCAGATTTTAGGAAGGCAGGGTCTAGGTCTTGGTCAGTGTAGTGGAGACTGTCCCTTTCAACAGACACTCAAAAATCCATTATTATTTTTCCCTTCTTCCACGGAAAGCTGTAAGTGGGCACCTGTGTGACCTTGGCTGAGTCACTTACCCTCTCTGGAGCTCAGTTTGTTCATCTGTAAAGTGGTAATGATAATGGTACCCATTTCCTAGGGGTGTTTGAAGATGACAGGATTAATAATGCAGGGAACATGGTATCTAGTACACAGCAAGCCCTCAATACATGGGCCTTGCTATTATTATTCATCCTCCAGTCACATATCTTAGCAAATAAAAGTGCCTGTGCTGGAGTCTGACAGAAATGAGTTCAAGTCCTGCTTTATTCTTGCTGTATCTTTAAACCCGATTACCTTTGACTTGGCTTCTCTGTGCCTCAGTTTCCCTCCCTGTGAAACGGTGAGCACAAGTGTTTCCTCAATGGAGGATACTTGGAGATGGAGGGGCACTTAGCACTTCGTGATGTCTCAGGCAGTCTGGCGGTGGAACAGCCCTGGCCATTACGTGATTCAACGGGAGAAGGAAGGGAGAAGGTGGTGGCGGAGGTGGAAGGGGGTGTCCTGCAGACTCCAGGAAAGGTTGGCTGGGCGAGGCTGGGGATGGGACCTGAGATAGGATGCTTTAACCCTTCCAAGGCCGCGCCTCTGTCTCCCTGCAGTCTAGTCACCGCTCCCAAGGAGAGGGGCCTGGGAAGGACAAGGCTTGGATGAAAGACCCACGCATGGCGCGGAGGCTGGACTGGGTTGAGGGATGGGAGCTGATTCTGCCCTCGACGCTCCGCCTCCCCCAGCCGGGGGGACCCTCGGGGCTCAGGCCATGCCCAAGGCGCGCGGGGGAGGGATGCTAGGGCAGGTGGGAAGATGCTGGAGGGAGGGGCTATCCATCCCCAAGCCGCTCACCTGGGCCCGCGGCCGCCGGTGCCGCTGTCCCCGCTGCTGACCGTGCCCGACCGCCCTCCCTGTCGGCGTCCACGGCCCGGTCTGGCAGTCTCTGCTCGGCCCCACCGGCCCAGCCGTTCGGCCAGATCCGCATGCGCCGCGGCCGCCGGCGCGCCTCCTCCCGCTCGCGCGGCCGCCGCGCTCGGCGCGCCCCCGGGACCCCCTCCCGCCCGCGGTCCCCCGCCAACCCCGGCCGCCTGCAGCGCCGGCCCACGCGCGGTCACACACCCGGCCACGGTGTGTGATACACAGCTGCAGGGGCCCGAGATAGCGTCACACACAGTCCACACTCTCACGGGGTCACACAGTCCCACACTGCCACACACACACACGGGGTCACCTACAGCGTCACAGACATTATCCACATCCACACACTCGCACTGTCACCCCCTCACATGGGGTCACACAGGGTCAAATATTCAAACCGTCTCACGCAGTCATAAGCTCACACGACGTCCCGCCCTGGAACAGGACCCGACAGCGTCACACACTGTAAAACACTCAAATACTGTCACCACCATTCACGCGGTGTCATACACAAGCACACATATGCCACACACTGTTGCACACCTCCATGAGGTCACAAAGAGTGTCATATACTCACACATCACACACAGCTTCACTATCACACAGCATCACACACTTTTACACACTCAAACTTGTTACACCCCTTACATACTCACATGGGGGTCATACATCCTGCACTGTCACCCACTTACACATCACACAGTCACAGGTCACAAATAGCACCACAACAACAGTCAACACCCACAGTCACACTCAAATGATGGCACGTTGTCACACAACTTACATGACACACGCAGTGTCACACACTGTCTAACAGAGTCACACACTCCCATATAACACAACTCACACATGTCCCACACTCACACCATATCCCCCAGCGGCATGGATGCATACAGCATCACAGACTGACACACTGTCACCCAGTGTCACCACAAGGTCTCAGTCTCATCAATGTCTTCCACACGTGGTGTCTCATACTGTAATACGGTGTTTTACGCAGAGAATGGCACATGGTATCACCCACAATCATTCTCTCCCTTGGCGTTATTCACAGTCACACAGGGCCACACGGGCACATAGACACGCAGTTACACAGTGTCACACCCACACACCCACACTGTCCTCCCTCACTTTTTCCCCTTGTAGCCTAGAGGAGGCCTTGGGGCGTAGTGTGAGTCCCAGATCAGCCTAAGGAGACAGTTGTGGGTGTGGCCCGCGCTCGCCCCGCCCCGCCCTGGGAGTTTAGAGCTCGGAGGCGGGGCACTGGGTTCACCGCCGTAGACCGCCAGATACGGCCACGCCTCCCAGTCTAAGTGGCGGGCTGGAAGGCAGTGCTGGGCCGCAGGCGTAGGCGAGCCAACTCCCGCCCCGCCCACCCCGCTCTTAACTAGAGGCGTGGCCTATGGCCCCGCCCCTCGGCCGGAGTCTGGGGCAGGAGGCTGGCTGAGGCGTGGCCCTCTGAGCGGCCCCGCCCCGTCTCTCCCGCTAGGAAAGGACGGAGAGGGAGGCCTAGCAGCAGCCAGTCGGTTCCCGCGTGTCCTGCGACTCCGCGGCCTCGCACCCTCACGACCCCGCAGCATGACCGTCAAGAAGATTGCCATCTTCGGCGCCACCGGCAGGACCGGGCTCACCACCCTGGCGCAGGCGGTGCAAGCAGGCATGAGCTGGGGCGGGCAGGTGGTGTCAGGGGGTGCACAGACGGAACTTTGGGAAGTGGCATCATGGGGTCGGACCGAGGCTGGTTGGGGCCATCAGTGCCTTAGTGTGTGAGGACCTAGGGGGGCAAAACAGGTGGCCACGGGGGGCAGAAACGGGGGACGCTGTGAGGTCCAATTTTATATGAGCCCAAGAAACAGGTATTGGCCCTAGGAGGCTGGGGGACTGTAGTGACAGGTTTAAATCCAGTGCTCTGACGAAATGTAGTTGTTATTGTGGTGCTGGTGGTTGCACACCCAGCAAGGGCTTAACTAAGCCAGGCATTGGGCTGGCCTCCCAGCACTGTCCTCTCTCAGCACGTGTTAAATCCGCACAGCACTCATGTCGGGCAGGAACTAGTATCACCTCATTTGGCAGGAGAGAAAACTGAGGCCCACTGAATGATCTGCCCAATGTCACATAGCTGGAAAGTGGCAGTGCTGGAATTTGTACCCAGTGCTTGTTCTGTGTTTGTTTGTTTGTTTGTTTGTTTCTATTGAGACCACCAATGGGTCTTTTTTTTCCCCCCCACATTTTATTTATTTATTTACTTTTGGCTGCGTTGGGTCTTCGTTGCTGCGCGCGGGCTTTCTCTAGTTTCAGAGAGCGGGGCTACTCTTCGTCATGGTGCGCGAGCTTCTCATTGAGTTGGCTTCTCTTATTGCGTAGCATGGGCTCTAGGCGTGCGAGCTTCAGGAGTTGCAGCACGTGGGCTCAATAGTTGTGGCTTGTGGGCTGTAGAGTGCAGGCTCAGTAGTTGTGGTGCACGGGCTTAGTTGCTCCGCCGCATGTGGGATCCTCCCAGACCAGGGCTCGAACCCGTGTCCCCTGCATTGGCAGGCAGATTCTTAACCACTGCGCCACCAGGGAAGTCCCACCGGTGCTTGCTCTTAACTGCCAAAAGTCCACCGGCTCTTGGTTTGGGCACCAAGGCTTAAAGTTGAAAAGGCTGAGGGATGGGTTGCTGTGAACACCTAATGGAAAGAAGATCACGGAGACAGGGGTGAAGACTTGAGCACACGGGTCCCGGGAAAGTCAATGAGCGCTGAAAATTTGCAGTTGCCCCAGGAAAGGGGGCAAGAAAGGGGATCAGTATCATGCAGCAGTACCCTGCCCCCACCGTCCAGACTTCACCAACCCCCATGGGAGCCTGACACTTCCAGATATAGCGCCCCACCCTTGCTGGCCTTGGTGATTCTGAAGATATTGACTATCTGGTTGCCCCAAAAGGGTGGAGGCCATCAGGATCCCACTCTCAGCCGTCTCCTAGCCCAGCTCTGCCTTCAAGGGACTCTGCCTGAAAGTTCCCCATTCGGCCCACTGCTCTCCCCCTCCCTGGGAAGACCTAGTGAGGATCTTGGCTTGTAGGGACAGGAGAAACGAATTTACTGGTAAACAATTCCTGGGGAGGAAGTAAGAGGGAGAAGTTGAGAGTTGCTGAGTCACCCTGAGGAGCTGGATTCCCATGTGACTACCTTTCTCTCAGTCCTGGTCCCAGCTGGTCACAGCTGGGACTGCACCTGTGGGTGTGGAGCGTTGAGGCCTAGGGGAGTCCCCGGCTTCTCACTGTGGCTCTGACAGCTCTCTTCAGAGCCACAGTGAACCTGAGCCTCGCTGTTGCCATCAGAAAAAGGAAGGGCTTGAATGAGCTCGGCTTTTCTTTACCTCAGTGATTCTGTAGGACTGAGTCCTGACAGGCACAGACTCTGGTGCCTGTGTGTCTGCATTCCAAACCCCAGCTCTGCCACTTAACAACTGTGTGGTCAAGTGCCTTGTCATCTGTGTACCTAGATATCTGTAAAGTGAGGATGAAACTAGTAGAACTCGACCTGGGGTTCTTGTGATGATTAAATGAGATATTACAATATATGGAAAATGCTTAGAACCGTGTCCAGCATACAGCTGGTGCTCAATAGCACTCCTTGGCTGAGAGAACTCAGATTATAGCTGTGTGATCCTGGCCCAATTACCTAAAATTGCCTTAGTTTCCCCATCCTCAAAATGGGCATATAATACAACCTACTTTGTGGGGTTGTTGCAATCTGGGGCTTTTCAAACTGTGGGTCATAATGAGTTCTGAAATATATTTAATTGGTCACAACAGTGTCAAAATGTATCACATGTTAAATATTGGTTTTATGAAACTTTCATTTCAATTATATATGTATGGGTTTGTGTATACTGGGTTTGGAAGTGAAATCTATATTGTATGGAGGGTTGAGATCAAAAAAGCTTAAAAGGGGCATGATCTCTACAACTGACTCTCACATCGTTAGGAAAAAACTTTATACACATATATAATTATACATGTTATGTGTATATTTTATATATACACAGAGAGAAAGATAAAGCAAATATGAGAATCTAGGTCTTGCAACCTTCCTATAGGTCTGAATTTATTTCAAAATTAAAAATTAACAGAAAAAGATAAATAAAGTAAGGGATTTGTTAAACAAAAAAAAGAAAGAAAAGAAAGAAAGAAAAAGAAATATTTATAAATAACCTACAAATGCTCTCGTTCTTTGTAAAGGGCAAAATTTGTGAATTCTAACACTATAGTTTGGTGTGGTAGCCACTAGCCACATGTTGCTATTAAAATTTAAATGTGGGTTGTGTTAAAATTTTTGGAAAAAAACGTCATTCATCTGCAGAAAGAGCTTAGCACAGCACTTGGCACATAGGAGGCTGTCTCTTTTTTTTTTTTGGGCTGTGCCACACAGCCTGTGAGATCTTAGTTCCCCGACCAGGGATTGAAGATTGAACCTGGGCCCTCAGCAGTGAGACTGTGGAATCCTAACCACTGGACTGCCAGGGAATTCCCTAGGAGGCCCTCAATAAATGTCACTAATCACCAATAATGTACCATTAACAGGCACTCTTGTGCTGGGCCTGTGTCAGAGCTCTCACTGTCCGTGAGAACGTTTCTCCTCCAAAATACCCACGATTTACTAGGGTCCGTTTTAACTAATACAGTGGTAATAAACCAGTGCCTGCGGTGGCATCATGAAAGCTCCCATTGCTCCCCGATGTGTGTGAGGGCAGCACAGGTGTTATTCCCTTATGAAAGGTGGTCACACAGGATGGGGATGCTAGGGATTGTGATTTTCACTTTAGAGAGGAGACTGAGGGCCAGTCAGGGAAGGTGTTTCCTGCGGTTCCTCAGCCGGTAAGAGGTGGAGCTCGGACTTCCCTTGTGGTCCAGTGGTTAAGACTCCGCACTTCCACTGCATGGGGCACAGGTTCGATCCCTGGTCAGGGAACTAAGATCCCACATGCCCGGCTCGGCCATAAAAAAAAGAGGTGGAGCCAGAGTTCGAACCCAGGTCCGTGGGACAGTATATCGTGTGCTTTTGTGTTGATATAAAAGTCAGGGAGATGGTGGCGAATATGTCACAGTCCCTGGACCCACAGGGCCCTTGCTTGATTCCAGGTCAGCATAAGTAGGGCCATGACAGAGGAAGCACAATTGGCTGGGGGTTCTGGGGAAAGAGGGTAAGGGTGCTCCAGGCAGAGGGGCACGTGCAAAGGCCAGGAGACAGGAAACAGCATGATGCATTTGAGGAACTGAAAGAAGTTCAGTGTGTGAAAAGGGCCATGGCTCCAGCACAGGCGAGAGAGGAGAGGCCATATCCTGGGGGGCCTTGAAGTCTGTCATAAGGAACATGGCTATCTCAGGGCACTGGGGGGGTCGGGGGAGGGATCTGAGCCAAGGGCACTTTGATATAACAGTGGAAAGCTCTACCTGGCTACCATGTGAAATATGGGTTGGAGGGGCTGAGAGAGGCCAGGAGCCCAGGGAATACTAGACCAGGATGGGAAAAAAAATTGTGAGATGGTGAAAAGGTATAGTAACAACCAACACCCCTATAGTGCTCTTTCCTGTGCCAGACGCTCTTCTAATCTTCTCATTTGTTTTCGTTTTGCATTTTTTAAATAGCAGCTTTTTTAAGATACCATTCACATACCATACAATTCACCCATTTAAAGTATACAGTTCAGTGGTTTTTAGCATATTCACAGACTCGTGCAAACCTCACCACAATCAGTTTAGAACATTTTCATCACCACCAAAAGAAACCCTTAGAAGTCACTCCCCATTTTCCTGCTCAGCCCCTTCCCCAGCCCTAGGCAACCACTCACCTGCTTTTTGTTTATATGGATTTGCCTGTTCTGAACCTTTCCTATAAATGGAATCATACACTATGTGGCTCTTTATGACTGGCTTCCTTCACTTAGCAAAAAAATTGTTTTTTCAAAGTTCATCCATATCGTAGCATGTGTATCGTTTCTTTTTATTGTTGAATACCATTACATTGTTTAGATATACCACATTTTATTTACCCATTCAGTTGATGGAAATTTGGGTTGTTTCCACTTTTTGGCTATGATGAGTAATGGCTCTATGAACATCCACGTATGAGTTTTGTGTGAACAGATGTTTTCATTTCTCTTTGGCATATACTTAGGAGTGGAATTGCTGGGTCATGTGGTAACAATATGTTTAACCTTCTGAGGAACTGCCAGATTATCTTCCAAAGCAGGTGTATCATTCAACATTCCCATCAGCAGTGTATGAGGGTTCCTGTTTCCCCACATGCACATCAACATTTATTATGTCTTTTTGATTATGGCCATCCTAGTGGGTATGAAATGGGATCTTGCTGTGGTTTTGATTTGCATTTCCCTGATGGCTAATGATATTGAGTATCTTTTCATGTTTTTATTGGCCATTTGTATAACCTCTTTGGAGAAATGTCTATTCAGATCTTTTGCCCAGCTTTTATTTGTTTTATTTAATTTAATTAATTTATTTATTTATTTAGGCTGTGCTGGGTCTTAGTTGCAGCATGCAGGATCTTCGTTGAGGCATGCAGGATCTTTGTTTATTTATTTATTTTTTTGGTTGCGGCACGTGGGATCTTTTAGTTGCAGCATGCGAACTTCTTAGTTGCAACATGCGAACTCTTAGTTGCGGCTTGCGGGATCTAGTTCCCAGATCAAGGATTGAACCCGGGCCCCCTGCATTGGGAGTGTGGAGTCTTACCCACTGGACCACCAGGGAAGTCCTTGCCCAGCTTTTAATATTCATCTTTTATTATCAAGTTGTAGGTGTTCTTTATGTATTCTAAATACAAGTCTCTTATCAGATATATGATTTGCAAAATTTTTCTCCCATTTTGTGTGTTGTCTTTTCACTTTCTTGATAGTGTCCTTGGAAGCACAAAAATTTTTAATTTTGATGATGTCCAGTGTATCTATTTTTTCTTCTGTTGCGTGTGCTTTTGGTGTCATAGCTAGGAAACCATTGCCTAATCCAAAGACGCAAAGATTTATGCCTACGTTTTCTTTTAAGATTTTTTAAAATTAATTTATTTTATTCTATTTATTTTGGGCTGTGTTGGGTCTTCGTTGCTGCACGTGGGCTTTCTCTAGTTGCAGCGAGCAGGGGCTACTCTTCGTTGAGGTGCACAGGCTTCTCATTGCGGTGGCTTCTCTTGTTACGGAGCACGAGCTTTAGGCGCGCAGGCTTCAGTGGTTGTGTCTCACAGGCTCTAGAGCACAGGCTCAGTAGTTGTGGCACATGGGCTTAGTTGCTCCTCGGCATGTGGGATCTTCCCGGACCAGGGCTCGAACCCGTGTCCCCTGCATTGGCAGGCGGATTCTTAACCACTGTACCACCAGGGAAGCCCTCTTCTAAGATTTTTATAGTTTTAGCACTTACATTTAGGTCTTTGATCATTTTGAGTTAATTTTTGAATATGGTGTGAGGTAATAGGGATCCAACTTCATTCTTTTACATATGGATATCAAGTTGTCCCCGCATCATTTGTTGAAAAGACTGTACTTGCCCCATTGAATCGTCTTGGCACCCTTGTCAAAAATCAACCAACTGGGCTTCCCTGGTGGCGCAGTGGTTGAGAATCTGCCTGCCAATGCAGGGGACTCGGGTTTGAGCCCTGGTCTGGGAGGATCCCACATGCCACGGAGCAACTAGGCCCATGAGCCACAGCTACTGAGCCTGCACGTCTGGAGCCTGTGCTCCGCAACAAGAGAGGCCGCGATAGTGAGAGGCCCGCGCACCGCGATGAAGAGTGGCCCCTGCTAGCCGCAACTAGAGAAAGCCCTAGCACAGAAATGAAGACCCAACACAGCCAAAACTAACTAACTAAATAAATAAATAAAAATTAAAAAAAAAAATCAACCAACTACATTAAACTTTTAGAAATATTATTTAGGGAGTTCGCTGGTGGTCTCTAGTGGTTAGGACTCGGCATTTTCACTGCTGTGGCCCTGGGTTCAATACCTGGTCAGGGAACTAAGTTCCTGCAAGCTGCGTGGCGCGGCCAAAAAAAAAAAGAAATGTTATTTAAACCCACAATAACCCTATAAGGTAGAGACTATTATTAGTGTCATTTTACAAATGAAGGCCCTAAGGCCCAGACAGGTTAAGTGATTTGCCCAGTGTCACAGCTAGCTAGTGGTAGGGCCAGACAGAATTCAAACCCAGGGTTGCTTTGAGGATTAAATAAGCTAATAAATGTAAGGAATTTGGCACCTGGCATATAGTGAGTGCTCTCTAAATATGATGTATCATTATTATCATTATCACTGCCCCAGAGTGTACAAATTTCTAATCATTTGTTTTTTACATATATGATGACAGCTATCAAGAGAAATGTAACAGGGGCGTTCCCTGGCAGTCCAGTGGTTAGGACTCCGTGCTTTCATTGCCAAGGGCCCGGGTTCAATCCCTGGTCAGGGAACTAAGATCCCGCAAGCTGTGTGGCGCAGCCGAAAAAAAAAGGGAGAGAGAGAGAGAAATGGAACAATTTTGTTGTTTTCCCTTTTCCTTTATCACTTTCAGAATAATGGATTCATCCTTTGATAGGTACCAATGATGACCAATGAAGTTTCTTAGTATCATTATGAACTCACAGATTTTTGTATATTTGATGTACTTCAATTCTTTGCCATCAGTATTCTTCTGGACAAATCATATTGCCCCCTATTTGCCTTGTGGGAACCCCTTCAAGTGGCTTCTGTGTCCTCTTGACATCACCCCATCATTTTTTAAACACCACCTTACCAGCTGGAGGTACAAGATAAGATGTTCCAGGCTCACCTTGTCCTCTCCCTGGCGTGGCCCAGCAAGCAGCTATTTCTTCAACGAACTCTGGCTCATTTTTCATGAGAATGCTATTTAGAGGCTGTCTTCATCAGCTCAGGCCACTATAACAAAATGCCATAGACCGGGTTGCTTACACGACAGACATTTCTCACAGTTCTAGAGAGCGGAGAGTTCAAGATCAAGGTACTAACAGGTTTGGTTTCTGATGAGGGCCCTCTTCCTGGCTTGCAGATGGCCGCCTTCTTGCTGTGTTCTCACACGGTAGAGAGAGAGAGAGTGAGCCTTGGTCTTTCTCTTCTTATAAGGACACTAATTCCATTATGGGGACCCTACCCTCATGACCTCATCTAATCTAATTACCGCCCAAAGGGTCCATCTCCAAATACCATCACATTGGGGGTTAGGGCTTCAGCATATGAATTCAGCATATGACACAAGCATTCAGTCCATAACAGAGACTACAACTACTAATTTTATTTTTTTTGCAATACACATAAACATTGATATATTTTGCCATTATTTAAAACAAAGGAAGAAATATGTTGGTTGTAAACTTTAAAAGGGAGGGTATGTGTCAGAAAGGGGACACAGAGTTACAGAGTTATCCAAAATTCTTTTGGGAGGTGACATGCCAAAGTGATGTTCAAACTGTTTAGTAACCACTAAGACAGGACCCAGCCCTTCAGAAGTAAGACCTGGGGAACCAAATCCAACGATGGACAACCTTTGGGCAGCTCATGTCCTTCGCTGTACCTCAGCTTGCTCCAGGACCATGGATGGGGGGCATAGACCAGTGTGATGCCAGGCATTAACCCTTTAGTTGCCGGAGGGTGGAGAAGTCGCAGGAGTGGGGAGTGAAGGGAAGAAGAGACCCTTGGAGGCATCAGAGCAGGTTATTTATGAACCGACATCAAGGTATCACCTTATTTTAACAACCAGCTGGATATCAACTGTGGGTATGCCAGCGAAAATGTTTGAAGACCATTGTCTCAGAACAGGGGACCTGCGGGATGGATTTGGGAGTTCATGGCACCCTCCAGGACCCAGCCCCTGGAGGCGGGGAGTGCCAGCCCACAAGCCGACTGACCTGCCTCTCTGCCCCTCTTTGCAGGCTATGAGGTGACAGTGCTGGTGCGGGACACCTCCAGGCTGCCCTCAGAGGGGCCCCAGCCGGCCCACGTGATAGTGGGTGACGTTCGGCAGGCGGCCGATGTGGACAAGACTGTGGCAGGGCAGGACGCCGTCATCGTGCTGCTGGGCACCGGCAATGACCTCAGTACTGGGCCCCCCTTCTGCCCTCGGCCCACCCCTGCACCTCGGCCCCCAGCGCCACCCCCGCCCCCAGCCCCACCCCTGCCACCGCCGCCGCCACCGCCCACCAGTGACAGCCACTCTCTGTCTCCTCTAAGGTCCTACCACAGTGATGTCCGAGGGTGCCCAGAACATTGTGGTGGCCATGAAGGCCCACGGCGTGGACAAGGTCGTGGCCTGTACCTCGGGTGGGTGGCGGGGTCATAGGGGTGGGGCTGAGGAGTGGGGGGTAGATACTGGACAGGCAGCCCAGGGGCTCCTACAAGGTGGCATTAGAGCCACTCCAAGTTACTGTGTATTTATTGAGCACCACCTGAGTGCCTGAACCTTGCTGGATGAGGCCAGAGACACAATACAGCCTTGGGCCCTGTGCTCATGGTTCTCACAAGTAGGAGGGAAGTGGCAACAGAGCCATCATCAAACAGTGACCAGTCAGGGCCGGGGTTGGGGGAAGCACAGGCAGAGAGGTCAAGGCCAGGATTCGGGGGGAGCATGGGCAGGGGGATCAGGGCCGGGATAGGGGAAGCCTGGAGGACTCTGGGGGCCCAGAGGGGTGCCTGACTCATCCTGAGAAGGGGTCAGGGAGAGGGCCTCATAGAGGAAATGACAGAGCCATGTATACACAGGCCAGGTCTTTACCCTCACAGACCTCCCAATTTATGAGGAGATGGTATTAAACGAATGGTTGCCCGGAATAATCTGAAAGGAAGGCTGCGGAGTGTGTAACAGGAGCAGTTAATGCTAACAGCATTTATTGAGCTCTTATTGTGTGCTCGGCACCATCTGAGTGCCTTACAGATGAATGCCACTTAATCCTCTCAAAACTCCTTTGAGTAGTACTTATATTCACAGTGGAACATAGTAGGTGCTCAGTGAATAGTAGCTGTTCTTATTGCTTCCTAGCTAAGGGAGTGGAGGCACAGAGAGGCCCATCACCTTACCCGAGATCACACAGCCTGTGGCTGGCAGAGCTGGGGTGTGGAACCGGACTGTCTCCATGGTCCACACTCCTCACCTTTGTTCCATCACACATTGTCTCCTGGGGAAGGGAAGGGACATGAGGGAGCAGTGGGAGGATAAGGGAACTCCAGGCAGAGAGGTCAGCATTTGCAAAGGCTGCAAGGTGGGAGGGAGTGTGGCTGCAGCAGAGCGAGTGAAGGGGAGAGTGTTGGGTGGTGAGGTCAGGTGGGGCCTCGTGGACCTGATGGGGCCTTTGCTTTTACCCTGAGTGAGATAGGGTCACAGATGAGTCTGACCCCTCTGGCTGTGCCGGGGGAACAATGTGGGGGGCAGGGGCAGGGAGACCAGGGAGGAGGCTGCTGCCATGGTCTAGGCAGGAGGTAACAGTGGATAGGAGCAGGCGGGGTGAGAAGCCTGGAGAAACTGGAGGGCAGTAGTGAGCCCCCTGTAGGGGTTGGTCCTGGCAGGAGACCTGCAGGCTATGGGCCTGGCCAGGCTGTCCTCAAGCCTTGGCTGATCCTGCCCTGTATCCCCCCAGCCTTCCTCCTGTGGGACCCGTCCAAGGTGCCCCCAAGACTGCAGGATGTGACTGATGACCATATCCGGATGCACAAGATACTGCAGGAGTCGGGCCTGAAGTACGTGGCTGTGATGCCACCACACATAGGTGAGTGGGTGGGGACCCAGCTGCAGGGTTACCACCAGCCTGCCCCCTCCTGTCCTCTGTCGACATTCACTGGGCCTTCCCTGGCCAGTTGAAAATTGCAAACCTTCCTCCCACAATTTCCATCCTCTTTCCTGCTTGATTTGTATCTCCTTTCTAACACACTTTTCAATTATCTCTGTTGTACAAACTAACCAAAATTTTAAAACGTAAAACAAAAGCCCTCATTTGTGATGACTCTCTCAGTACTGGGAGCTGTCTAGGCTCTGGGGGCACTTCTTGCTGAGGTCTCGCATGCCGTTGCTCAGTAGCTGGCAATAGAATCGTGTGGAAGGAAGCCTCACGACAAGGCTCGTGGTAGGTGCAGACTGTCTGTCCCTGGAACACCTGCACGCCGCCTTTCCTAGCGTCAGATCTCTCAGGGCTGCTTCCGCTGTATTCTCTTTATTAGAAGCAAGTTATGGGACTTCCCTGGTGGTCCAGTGGTTAAGACTCCATGCTCCCAATGCAGGGGGCCCGGGTTCGATCCCTGGTCAGGGAACTAGATCCCACATGCATGCCGCAACTAAAAAGATCCCGCATCCCGCAGCTAAGACCCGGTGCAGCCAAATAAAATAAATACATAAATACATAAATAAATAAATAGTTAAAAAAAAAAAGAAGTAAGTTATACTGGGGCTGCCCTACGTTCAAGGGACAGGGACTTATGCTTCACATCGTCTCTTTCTTTCTTTTTTTTAAATTATTATTTATTTATTTATTTGACTGTGTTGGGTCTTCATTTCTGTGCGAGGGCTTCCCCTAGCTGCGGCAAGCGGGGCCACTCTTCATCACAGTGCGCGGGCCTCTCACTATCATGGCCTCTCTTGTTGCGGAGCGCAGGCTCAGTAGTTGTGGCTCACGGGCCCAGTTGCTCCGCAGCATGTGGGATCTTCCCAGACCAGGGCTCGAACCCGTGTCCCCTGCATTAGCAGGCAGATTCTCAACCACTGCGCCACCAGGGAAGCCCTCTTTCTTTCTTTCTTTTTTTAAACCCATTTATATATTCATTTATTTGGCCACACCATGCAACATGCAGGATCTTAGTTCCCTGATCAGGGATTGAACCCATGCCCCCTGCTGTGGAAACGTGGAGTCCTAACCACTGGGCCACCAGGGATGTCCCTCGTCTCTTTCTTTATCTTACTTAGCGCGTGTCTCCCACACTAGAATTTTGAAGTCTGAAGTTTTGTTTGAAGCACAGATTTTGTCTTGTTTTGATTACAGCTGTGTTCCTAGTGCCTAGAACAGGGCTTGGCACGTAGTAGGTGCTCAGTAAATATATGTCCCATGAGCTAATACCGGGGAAGATGCCTCACCTCCAGGTGGTGCTGTGGAGGGAACCACACCCTCTTTTCCCCTCCCAGGTCTGGAATCCACATTGAGAGAGAGTCAGATCGAGGGAGAGATGCATTTACAAATGTCTCTTGCATAGGAAGTGTGTGCCTGGCCATGATTACAACTACCAATGATGTAGTCTCTGCTCTCATGAGGCTTACGTTTCTAGCGGGGGAGACAAACGAAATAGATGATCTGTATTACTGTTGGGTCGTGCTACGCTGAATGAAGAAACCATAAAGTTCAGTGAAGGAACTTCCCTGGTGGCGCAGTGGTTAAGAATCCGCCTGCCAATGCAGGGGACATGGGTTCGATCCCTGGTCTGGGAAGATCCCACATGCCGCGGACCAGCCACGGAACAACTAAGCCCCTGTGCCACAACTGCTGAGCCCGTGCGCCACAACTACTGAAGCCCGCACGCCTAGAGCCTGTGCTCTGCAACAAGAGAAGACACCACAATGAGAAGCCCACTCACCACAACTAGAGAAAGCCTGTGTGCAGCAACAAAGACCCAACGCAGCCAAAAAACAAAACAAAACAAAAACTCGGTGAAGAGAGTAAGCCTCAGCTATAAGCAGAGGCTCTCTAAGGAGATGGCCCTTCCCCCAGATACTCACCTGATTCCCCACCTCAGGGGACTACATTCAATGTCCTGGGCTAAACCGTAATGGAAAAGAATATTAGAAAAGAATGTGTGTGTGTGTGTGTATATATATATATATATATATATATATATATATATATATATATATATATATATATATGTTTAAAAAAAAAAACCAGACACCAGGCCTGTTATGTTTCATGCTATGAAAAAACATTAAAAAAAAAAAGATTGTTCCAGGTTAAAGGTGACATGGCGACTGAACTGGATCCTGATTTTGAGGGGAGGGGGAGGTCGGAAGATATTTTTTGGCAGTTGGGGAAATCTGAATATAGGGTGGATTCTAAATGATGTCTCTTGCATAGGAAGTGTGTGCCTGGCCACGATTCCCCTCAGGGGGAATCAGGTGAGTGGGGGAAGGGAGGACATTCTGGGATGAGGGAACCGCAGTGCGGATGCCCGAGCCAGGCACTTGTATCTGCTTCACATTTGCCTGCCTGCTGGACGAGCACTTCTGCTGTGCCCTCTGCCTTCTGCTTGGAGAAAGACGAGCCCTGCACACCTTATAGAGGTTCAAGTAAGCTCAATGTTGAGGTTCAATTCAGGATTCTCGTTGAGACGAGAATCCTGAGTTCTGAATCAGTGGTGAAGCGGCATGGCGGAGAAGCCGGGCAAAGTCTCAGCCCCAGCCCTTTGTGGACTTAAGGCCCGTGGCCTCTGAGCCTCAGTTTCCTCATCTGTAAACAGGGTTCATGATATTACTTCTTGACCTCCCAGGTTTGAAGTGAATATCCAGAGAGAGCATGCCTAAAAATTATTTAACACAAAGTTGGTTTTTTTTAGTTCTTCTTTTTTTTAATATTTATTTATTTAATTTATTTATTTTCCTTATTTTTTTTTTGGCTTTGTCGGGTCTTAGTTGCGGCACACGGGATCTTTGTTGAGGCACGCGGGATCTTTTTCGTTCCGGCGTGCGGTCTGCTTGGGCTGCTCTCTAGTTGCGGCCTGCGGGTTTTTTCTCTTCTCTAGTTGTGGCGCGCAGGCTCCGGGGCGCGTGAGCTCTGTAGTTTGCAGCATGCCGGCTCTCTCGTTGAGGCGCGAGAGCTCAGTAGTTGTGGCGCACGGGCTTAGTTGCGCTGCGGCATGTGGGATCTTAGTTCCCCGACCAGGGATGGAACTCATGTCCCCTGCATTGGAAGGCGGATTCTTTACCACTGGACCATGAGGGAAGTCCCAGTCCTTTTTTTGTACGTGTGTGAAAACTTGGAAACCTCCAGAAAAGTTAAAGAAATTAAAGGTTTGTGAGTACCCGTAAACCCTTCATCTAGGTTCACTTGTTAACATTTCGGCCTTTTTGCTTTCCCTATCTATCTATCTGTCTGTCTATCTATCTATCTATCTATCTATCTATCTATCTATCTATGCATGCATCTAATGTGTATGTGTATATATGTGAATACATATGTAGTGTATATATATTTTTTAAATAAGTGTGTATTTATATATATTTCTTTTTTTCTTTCTTTCTTTTTTTTTGGCTGAACCATTTGAAAGTAGGTTGCAGACATCGGCACACTCTACTCCTAGAACCTCTTGATAGTCATCTTCCAAGAAGAAATATTTGAATATGAACCACAGTACTGTTACCGCACCAAGGGAATTGACATTAACTCTACCACATCATTTAGTATCCAGCCCATACTCAAATTTCCCCAACTGCCAAAAAATATCTTCCAACCTCCCCCTCCCCTCAAAATCAGGATCCAGTCCAGGATCGTGTGTTGTGTTTAGTCGCTGTGTCATATTTAACCTGGAACAATCCTCCATATCCTTTTTTTTTTTTTTTTTTTTTAATGTTTTTCATAACATGAAACATAACAGGCCTGGTGTTTTTTTGGGTTTGTTTTAACATATATATATACAGTCTTTCTAATATTCTTTTCCATTATGGTTTATCCCAGGACATTGACTTTAGTCCCTGTGCTATACAGTAGGACTTTGTTATCCCAGGTGTCTTTTAAAATATCCCACGTTCTGGATTTCTGTAGTTATTTTCTTACAGACTCAGATTAAAAGTTTTTGGCAGGATTGCCATATGGTTGAGGGTGTGTGTTTCTTATTGCACATGATTCCAGGTTGTCTCTGCGCTGGTATGCTGCATTTGATCCCTAAGTTAAGTTGGTCACTGTCAGAATGCAGGCGCTAGATGCCCTGGTAACAGCCAGGTCATGGTGGGGGAGGGCAAGGGGGGCACAGAGCAAATGTAGCCTTTGCCACTGCGAGGTCACCCTTCGCAACCATGGGACATAACTTCCTCTCTCCAAGACTCAATTTGCCCACTTGTAAAATAGAATTAATAATAGTCCCTAGCCCATTCTCTGCTTTATTTCTCACTATCTAACATATTGTCCGTTTTACTTTCTTATCTTATTAGTTGCCTTTTCCTAGTGACTGTCTGCATGCTGAGGGCAGGGATTCATATCTGTTTTGTCCCTTTCAGGGTGCCCAGCACCTGACATATAATAAGTCATCAATAAGAATTTGGCGAATGGGACTTCCCTGGTAGTACAGTGATTAAGACTCCGCGCTTCCACTGCAGGGGGCGAGGGTTTGATCCCTGGTCAGGGAAGTTCTGCATGCCGTGCCAAAAAAAAAAAACTCACTTAGTGAGTGAATGAAGTAGAGGGTACAGATTAGTGCCCTGCATGTGGGAAGGGTTTCATACATTGTTGGCTCTTATACCATCTTATACCATCTGGGCTGGGCACACTGTAGACACCCTGGGATGATCATTGAAGTGATCACATGTTGGTTGCAGGAGGGGAAAGGACATCTGATTTACCCAGTCCCTTTGTCTTTACTTTGCAGGAGACCAACCGCTGACTGGGGCCTACTCAGTGACCCTGGATGGACGAGGGCCCTCGAGGGTCATCTCCAAACACGACCTGGGCCATTTCATGCTGCGCTGCCTCACCACCGATGAGTACAATGGGCACAACACCTACCCCTCCCACCAGTACGACTAGGGCTCTGGCCCCGTCCAGGAGGACAGCATCCCAGGAAATAGAGAACAAAGGAAGGGAGCAATAAATCTTGAGCCAAGAGCTTCGAGTTTTTTTAGAGTACCCATCTCTGTGACTCTTCCCCTCTCTGGCTCTATCTGGATGTCTCAGTGTCTCTGTCTGCCTCTGTGTGAGATTTTCTGGGTATTCATTCATTCATTTCCTCGCTTGGTCCTGTGCTGGGGACCCAGTGGTGACTGTGAGGACCCAGTGGTGACCCTGCCTTCACAGATCTCACAGTCCAGTGGGGAAGACAGCCCTGCCCCTGTCAGTGACAACACAGAGTGGCCAGGGCTCTGACAGAGGAAGTACAGAAGGCTGAGGGCCCCAGCTTGAGGAGTGAACAGGGTTCTGTGGAAGAGGGGCTGTCCCACCTGAAACCTGGTTTAGTGAGAACGAGCCAGGAGAAGGTTCTAAGGAGTGATAGCATTCTGGGCAGAAGATACCACATGAGCAAAGGCCAGGAGGCTGGAGAGCACATGGCCCCTTTGAAGAACTAAAATCTATCCCCTACAGATAATAACACTTTGCTCAGAGGAGAGAAGCAGTCAGCCCCAAGAGGCTGTTCGAAGGACACTAAACTGTCCAGGGTCATTGTAGAAAGTTTAAGCTTTAGTCTAAGGTGTTATGCAAGGAGTGGAGCAGGGGAGAGGTGGGGAGAGGACACAGTCAGGTTTGTGTTTTGTAAAGATTCCCTTGGCTACTGTGTGAAGGTGGGTCAGAGGATCAAAGGGTGGAGGCTGGGAACTCAGGGGGTGCCCAGAGGCAGAGAAGGGAGAGTGGGCGGGAGGGAGCCTGAGTGGACAGTTCGTTGGGGAGGGGAGGGAGGCATCCAGAAGGAAGCCTAGGGCTATATCCTGGAGATGGGGTTTTACGGGGGCCACCCTGAGAAGGAAACCCTGGAGGAGCAAGTCTGAGGGGGGGAAGGGGAAGAATTGCCCCTTCCTCATCATGTCCCGCTTTGGAATTTACCTTTGTTCCCTAGAGACACCTTTCCCAGGCCTGAGCAAGCCAGTGCTCAGTGCCCTCCATACCCCCCCGCCCCCCCCCCAAATCCATTCCAATCATGTACTGCTTCTGCAAACAGCTGGATGACTTGGTTAACACATTCCAACCGATGAGAACTGGTCTGAGGAGCCTTAAACCTTCCTTCCCAGGGGTGGCCTGGAGAAAACTGCCTCCTCCGCCCCTTGGTGACAACTTGTCGTGGAGGTGAGGCAATGCTGGTTCAGGCTTTCAGGGCACTAGCACTGTTTCATTTCTGCCCTCTTTATGTCTTTCTGTCACATTGTCTGGGCATTTAACACACTTTCACTGGGTGCCTGCTTTGTGTCCAGCCCTGTGCTAGGTGATGCTGTGGACCAAGCAGTGGGTGACTGAGATAACCTTGGTACATGTCCTCAGGGAGCCCACAGTCCAGACAGAGACAGCCCAGGGCCAAGACGGGGGAGGCAGGGGCAGAGGAGTCAAGGCCAAGATAGGGGAAGCACAGGACACCATGGGAGTCCAGAATGGGTCCTAACCCAACCTGGAGCCTCAGGGAGGGCTTCTGAGAGGAGGAATCCTTTGAGATGGGTTCTGATGAGAATTCTGGGAATTGAGGGTGTATTTTCAGGATGGGGAAGCAAATTTAAAGATCCAGAGGCCCTTTATTTTTCTCATTTTTGACAACTCGCTTTGTACCTGGGATTGTTGTAAACACTGGGGATAAGGCAGGAAGGAAAACAGAATCTTTGTGTTCATGGTGGTGGAGAGCACTTGAAGCCATTTTAGGAAACCTGAAAGTCAATCGTTGTGGCAGGATTGCAGGGAGCAAGGAGGAGTGTGCATCAGGCCAGACCTGAAGGGCTTTGAGGCAAAAATATGAGTTTGGACTTTGTCCCCAGGACAGTGGGGAGCCATGAACCAGTTTCCAGCAGCAGGGGTTGCCACTCTGAGAGGAAGGATGGGGCGTCGAGAGGATGTATGAGGCACCACCAGAGGACACGCTGCGGAAAAGTCCTTATAAGAAGAAGGCCGCGGGCTAAAGTGGGGGGGCAGAAGAACAGGGGCGGTGAAGGGGCGGGGTTGCGATCGCCCAGGCAACATAGGCCGCGCCAAACTATTGGCTGGTCTTCAATGCGTCATCCTCCTCCGCCCCGCAGCGTCCGCCTTCGGAACCCAGGGGGCGCGGCCCCAGCGAGAGGCTCAGCCCCGCCCGTCCGGAAAACGGGTTGGAGTGACGAGTGCCAGCCACTCTTGCTCCGCGACGCGGTCCAAGCTAGTAGAAAGAGATAGTAGCAATAATGACGACCTCGGAGCGAGGATAGTAACTGAGTTGAAAGAAACAGCGTTGATATCCCCTCCACTCTAGAGACGTGGCCCCGCCTCCCAGCTAGTTGCAATCCTTTAAATGGTCCGCGGAGCAAGGGAGGGGAGGACCGGTGGGGCGTCTCCTGGCGACGGCCTGGTGGCCCCGCCCAACTAATCCGCGCCCCGCGGCGGGCAGCACTCCAGCCAATCGTGGCTCGCGGCTCGGCTCCCGGGCTGAGCTGGGTGGGCCTGAGGCCAGACTGAGAGGCCCCGGGGAGGTGAGCGAGGGCCCTACCCAGCACCGGAGGGTCGCAAAGCCGCGGGCGTTCCCGGAGGTGGTCATTGCGAACCTGGTAGCTGAGGTGAGGTGTGGCGGCCTGGCCTGGGATCTGCCTTGGGTTGGGAGAGGTGGAGGCGCGCCTCCGAGAGTTGCGGAGGTGGGGTACTGGCGGGAGTAGGGGGCGCAGATTAAGGAGAGGGTTAGGGACCGGAGTTTCGAGATCCTGGACGGAAGGCGAAGTTTTGGTGGCAGGATCTTCAAGTGAAGGGAGTTTGAAGCTGGGACATGGGGTGTTTGGAGAAGCAAGAAAAGTAGAGAAGGAACTTTTGGGGTAGGAAATCTGAAGATTAGGACAATTCGGGCCTCCGGGACGGGTTGAATTCGGGGTTCTAGTGTTCAGGAAAAGGTGTGAGGGGTTGGGCTGGGATCCCAGGCATTTGGAGAAGCGCGAGAACTAGGGGCAAGGACTCTTGATCTCCAAGACGCCGTGTCGGAGAGGGGGTGCTGGGGAGAGTTCCCTGTCAGGTATTGGAGCCAGAGGGGGAGAATGGAGGTGAAGTCGAGAAGCGTTTGAAAGACGGGAGAACAGGGGAAGTTGACGGGAGAAGGTCTCAAAATTGAGATACCTAGTGTCCCCAACGGAGTGCGTCGTAGAGCATTTGTAAATCTTTGAGCATTATGTGGGGGTCTGGGTCTCTGAACCCGAGAGCAGTTTGAGGGGAAAATCCAGGACCTTCTGCGGTCCGAAGAAAAGCAGTTTCAGAGCCAGAGTCTGGAGTGGGGGAGGGGTGTTCCGGGCTTGGAGCTCAGACCCTCCGCCCTGGAGGCGGTGGAGGGCGGGGCTCGGCCGGCGCCCGGCCGCTGGACGTCCGGGTTCCCTTCCCCCACGTACTGCGGGCCCCTCTGCGCATGCCCTGGGGGAGGGCGGGGAAGGTTAGTCCCTGCGGCGTGCGGAGCCCTCCGGGAATTGTAGTGCGTGCTCAACGTCAGTGCGTGTACCTGGCGGCTGTTGGCCCACATTTCCCAGAAGCCTCTGGGCCAAATTGGGGCGTGTCCGAAGGCTGAAAGGAGACTCCGTAAAGGGGCGGGGCCTGTACAGGGCCGACGTCTGGTTGGATGGGCCGGTAGGGGCGGGGCTTGGCTTGAGTCGAGTTCTAGCAAGTTTTCCTGCGGGGCGACCCCTGGGAGAATCTGAAGGCACCCTCGAGGGCATGAGGGAGGCTCCTTCACTGTCACTGGGCGCGCTCCCAAGTCAGTTAGCGAGAGGGCATGGACAGAAACATCCTACCTGTGAAAGAAGAGTGTCCATAGATAAGTGCCCTTACAGGGCTCCAGGTGGCTGGAATATAGTAGGCACTCAAATAAAATATCGAATGAATAAATGGCAACTAACTCTTGTTCATTAAGTGTGTAATTTCACATTACTTCCCAAGATCACACAGCTGAGCAGTGTGAAAGGCAGAATTCAAACCCAGGATTCTCTGCTTTGAGGCCAGGTCTCTGTACTCAACCCCTGTCTTGTGTATGTCACATTTGAAGAAGGGTATTGTGGAAAGAACAGCTTTAAGATTTAGGGGGACTTGAGTTAGGATCCTCATCTTGCAGATGAGGAAGTTGAGTCTCAAGGAGGTAAATTCACTATTTGAGCCCACATGGGCAAGTAAGTGGGATTCAAACCCAGCTGTTTAAGTCCAGATTTTCTTTTTTTTTTTTTTTTTTGATGTGGATCATTTTTAAAGTCCTTACTGAATTTGTTACAATATTGCTTCTGTTTTATGGTTTTCTTTTTTTTTTTTTCTATTTTTTGGCCGCGAGGCATGTGGGGTCTTAGCTCCCCAACCAGGGACCAAACCTGCACCCCCTGCATTGGAAGGCGAAGTCTTACCTACTGGACCGCCAGGGAAGCCCCCCAGATCTTGTTTTCTTTTCTTTTCTTTTTTAAAATTAATTAATTAATTTTTGACTGCGTTGAGTCTTCGTTGCTGTGCACAGGCTTTCTCTAGTTGTGACAAGCAGGGGCTACTCTTTGTTGTGGTACACGTTTCTCATTGCGGTGGCTTCTCTTGTTGCGGAGCACAGGCTCTGGGCCCATGGGCTTCATTAGTTGTGGCACGCAGGCTCAGTAGTTGTGGCTCACGGGCTCTAGAGCGCAGGCTCAGTAGTTGTGGCGCACGGGCTTAGTTGCTCCGCGGCATGTGGGATCTTCCTGGACCAGGGCTCGAACCCGTGTCCCCTGCATTGGCAGGTGGATTCTTAACCACTGTGCCACGAGGGAAGTTCCAGATCTTGTTTTCTTAATCATATACATTTACTCTCCTCCTTAGCCTTGTGGGATTCATGCTATCTCCATTTTATAGATGCAGAAACTGAAGTTTGGATCATTACAAATCAACAACAACCATACAGGAGATTCAGGGTTTGAACTAGCCCTGGTATGTCTAACTTGCCCCTCTTCTCTCCACAGGGCATCATGGTAGGAGGCTTGAAGAGGAAACACTCAGATCTGGAGGAGGAAGAGGAGGATGAGAAGTGGGACTGGGGTCCAGCAGGCCTGCGGAGCTACCAGCAAGCCCTGCTCCGTATCTCCCTAGACAAAGTCCAGCGAAGCCTGGGCCCCCGAGCACCCAGCCTTCGCAGGCATGTCCTCATCCACAATACCCTCCAGCAGCTCCAAGCTGCGCTTTGCCTGACTCCTGCACCTGCCCTGCCCCCAGAGCCCCTCTTCCTGGGCGAGGAGGACTTCTCCCTGTCGGCCACCATCGGCTCTATTCTCAGGGAGCTGGAGACCTCCATGGATGAGACTGAGCCCCCTCCGAATCCAGTGGCTCCCCCGGGCCCCCAGAATGAAGTGCTGCCCCAGCCCGATCCAGTCTTCTTAGAAGCTCTGAGCTCCCGGTACCTGGGGGACTCTGGCCTGGATGACTTCTTCCTGGACATTGACACATCTGCAGTGGAGAAGGAGCCTTCACTGGCCCCACCAGAGCCTCCTCACAACCTTTTCTGTGCCCCAGGGTCCTGGGAGTGGAATGAACTAGATCACATCATGGAAATCATTCTGGGATCCTAAAACTTTGACGGGGGGTGCCTCTTCCTCGTCGCAGCCTTGGTGGGCTGAATCCCTGGATGCAACTGTGTGTGTGTGTGTGTGTGTGTGTTTTGATGGGGGCTCTAAGCAGTGGCTGTGGCCTCCTTCCTCCCATTTCAGGGTTCCAGATTGTCTCGCATGTATGTGTGTGTCTGGTTATCGCAACCTTCTGTGAAGGTGGGTCTTCCTGAATTAATTTATCTGTTCCAAATGCCTTAATGAGACTCTGTTTCTGGGAGTCTGATTTCCCACTTCCACATTTCTTCTGCCTTTCGCTCCAGTTCCTACTCCCCTTGTGTCCACTGGGGCCTCAGGGAAGATAGTTTGGGCCTGTCAAAGGATGACAGGGATGTGCGCCTGATTGCTATGGAAACCCAGCCTCTGCCTCTTGCACCTCCAGGTAGTGGGAGGGGCTGGCCTCCTCCCCACAGGCTGAACCCCACCTCCTTCACAGGACCGCAATCCAAGCAGCCTCCTGATTCATGACCAGGCCGGACCACGTGCAATAGGGTGGAAACCAAACTGCTCCATGCCACATTATTTAAAAGAAAGGCGGGTTTTGTGGTGGTTTTTTGTTTCTGTTTTTGTTTTTTGATTGTTTGTAATGATTTTTTTTTTTTTTTAATAAAAGTACTTTGGAAGGAGTGGTGTTGCCTAAAGTTTCTAAACTTCAGTGGGTTAGTGGGAGGGACCTGCTAATTTCCCTAGACTCCTGTACCCCTTCCCTGTCAAAGATGGGGCAGGTGTATTATTAAACATAACATTTATTGAATGCTTTTTAAGAGCACTGTTCTACCTACTTTATTTGAATTAAGTCATCTAATCCTCATGATTATACAGAAATAGATACTGTTACCACGTTTTACATAGGAGGAGCTTACGGTTCAGAGAGGCCTAGTCACTTGCTCAGGGTCACACAGCCAGGAAGAATGAGGACCAAGGAGCTAGAACTCAAATTCAGTCTACCTCCAGAGCCTTCTTAACAATTGTATTTGTTGCTTCTTGGTAGATTTAGATTCCCCAGACACATGGGTGGACACAGGAGAGAGAAACTGGGTCACATGAATTACATGTCAAATGATAGAGCCCTCTGGCATGTAAAAGTCAGCCCTTTCATTGCATGAAATGTGCTGGTGAGGCCCAGAGGAGAAAGAAAATGCCCAAAGACCCCCAGTACTCACAGCAGATCTTTCTAGAAAACTGTTGGCTAGGAAGCAGAGTAAAGTTAATGGTTCTAATGATTTATTTAAGAGGTGCAAGCCCAGGCTGGTGAGAGTGAGGGGGAAAAAAGGGAGGCCAGGGAAGATGTGTTGAGATACATTGCTGCAGGGACTTCCCTGGCAGTCCAGGGGTTAAGACTCCATGCTTCCAATGCAAGGGGTGCAGCCAAAAAAAAAAGATACATTGCTGCACTGGCTAGGCCTCCACAAAGACCTTTGAAGACATGGCAGCAGGTAAGGTTACACAGCACTTAGGGACTTTTCTAGAAGGGTTGCAAGGAGGAACTGCACCTGGGTGTAATACACAGGGAAAGGAGGGGGATTTTGCCTTTGTTTTCTGGCTCAAAGCCAGATTCTCACCCTGAGAGGGGCATTGCATCTAAGTCTGAAAACAGCTGGGTAAGTAACAGGTGGGTGCCAATCCGGAGAAAGAGGAGGTGGTCAAGGGATCTCAAGAAGGTACATGGGGTCCACACTGAGATGTGGATGCCCAGTGGATCGTGTCTAACTCCTAGTTAAAACTTTTGGTGACTTCTCACACTCAGAATAAAACCCCAACCCCTGCAAGGCCTGACAATCTTGCTTCTAACTTCCCCAGTTTAATCTCCCATTCTCCCCTCCCTCACAACTCCAGGTGGCCCCAGGGCTTTTGCACTTGCTGTTAACAGCACAGAGGACACTTCCTCCATAGTTTCACCAATCTAAATGTCCCCTTCTCAGAGAGGTCTTCCCTGCCCTTCCTAGTTCAACATGACCAGGTGCACCCCCAACCCAGCCCACTTCCCATTGTTTGATTTTCTTAGTAGCACCTATCCAATCTCAAGTTATTTATGACCCATTTATGCTTAGGCTCCTGGTCTGTTGGAGAAATCTCTCAGAGAGAGGGGTCATGTTGTAGTGCATAGAACTATGCTTGGCACAGATAAGCACTCAAATTTTTGTTGCTGTTGTTGAGAAGGCGAACTCCCAACTTTGCAATGGCCAAGCCTCCCCACCTCTCTCAACTCATCTCCCCCACACCATTCTCTGCTGTTCTTCAAACACACCATGTCCCACCCTCAAGACCTGGAGTAACACCTACCTCACTGAGCGATCATGCCAAGTGTGTAAGAGGGCGTCTGATGCACACCAAGTATTCCAATATTGCTCAAATTTACTGAGTGCCTACTGTGGACCTGGCATTCTTCCAGGCACATGAACAAAACAGAGTTCCCGCTCTCATAAAGCATCATGGTGGGAGAAGGCTGAAAAATACACGGGTGTGTACTGTTTACTGAAATAAACAGTAAAATGTAGTCTGTCCAGGGGTGATAACTGCTGTGGAGAGAAAGCAGGAGAGTGATGGCGGTGCTGCTGTTTAGATGGGATGGCCAGAGAAGGCCTCACTGACAAGATGACATTTGAGAAAGACCCGAAGGAGGTGAGAAGTGAGCCATGTAAATCCGTGGGGAAACAATCCTGGTGGCAGGAACACCGTGCAAAGGCCCTGTGGTCAGAGCATGAGTGGAGTGTTTGAAGGACCATTTGGAGGTCTGTGTGGCTGGAGTAGAGGGAGCAAGGGGGAGAGTACTAGGAGATGAGATGAGAAAGAGTTGAGGGGGGCAAATCACGTAGAATCTTGTGGGAGTCCCGTAGGGAATATTTGAGCTTTACCCTGAACCCTGAGTGAGATGGAAGGCATGGGATGGCATTGAGCAGTGGAGGAAGGAGATCTGACTCACTTTTACATGGACTCTCTTTGCCCTAAAGATACAGGAGTGAAGAGGAATCATGGAGCTTGTTAGGACCACAGTGAGTCCAGAATGAGGAGCACACCAGCTTTCCAGATCATCACACTGAGGCTCAGAGAGGCCCAGCTCCAGCCGTCAAGAAACTGGCAAGATAAGTGGAAAGGCTGGCCCTGCAGAGGGAACCGGGTCCCTGAGGGCAGAGTCCGCGTTCCCCAAGCTGCCCTCCCCGCACCGGCCCCGCGGTGGGGGATGGGCCTCGGCCACCTCGGTCCCTCCCACCTGCCCACTCTCCGCCCCGAGCTGGATGCCCGGGAGCCCCGCCGGCGCCTCCCCTCTCCCCAGGGGCCAGGTGGGGCGGCCGGCTGGGGGCGGGGCGCTCCCCCGAACCCCCCTCCCTCCCCAGCTGGCGGAGGCTCCGCCCCAGGGCTGCCTGGCCAGTGGCTTCGCTTCTGGTTTCATTTCCCAAGGCCCGGGCTCTCTCCTTTTCCCTCCCCCGAGCCCTTTGAATTCCTGGCTCCTTTTCCACTTTCTGGTCTCAGCTCCAATGTCACCTCCTCAGGGAGACTCTCCCGGACCACCCTGGCTGCAGGCATCTCTCTCCCGGCCTCTCTATTACCCCGTCCTATTTGTATTCTCCAAGTCAACTGAACAGAAGCAGAAAGTATCTTCCTCATTTATTCATCTTTCAGGGTCTTCTCATCCCACTCAGAATGAAAAACAAAGGTCCAAAGAGTGCTCTCAGCAGCGGTCCCCAACCTTTTTGGCACCAGGGACCGGTTTCGTGGAAGACAATTTTTCCACGGACGTGCGTGTGTGTGTGTAGGAATGGTTCAGGCGGTAATGCAAGCGATGGGGAGCGATGGGGAGCGATGGCGAGCGGCAGATGAAGCTTCTGTTGCTCGCTCTCCCGCCGCTCACCTCCTGCTGTGCGGCCCGGTCCCTAACAGGCGGGGGACCGGTACCGGTCCGCGGCCTGTAAGTTGGGGACCCCTGCTCTAAAGGGCCTGAAAACTTCTCTGACCTCTTCCCTGGCAGCAGAGACAGCACCTCTCAGCCCAGGGCCTTTGCACTGGCCCCTTCTTCTGGCTGCAACACTCTTCTTCCAGAGCTTTACTACCTCTCCCACTTCATCAAGTCTCTACTCGATGTCACCTCTTCGGAGACCCCTCCGCCACCACTGGCTGCCTGTCCAAACTGCACACCCTTTCATTACTCTCGTCCTGCTCTGCTTTTCCTTTTCACTTGTCACCTTCTAAGATACTAAGTAATTGCTTTATTAAGTTTATTATTGTCCACCTCCTCATATCAGGGATTTTTGTTTATAATTTTACTGCCATATCTTCAGTGCCTAGAACAGTGCCTGGCACACAATTTATTTGTTTTCGTATTTCTTTTTCCACCCCATCCATCCCCTCATCCATGAGAAGAGAGGCTCTGTGAGGCGATTCCAGAGCTGTAGCCCCATTGTCTACAAAAGTGCCCACAACATAGTAGGTGCTCAATAAACACATGTTAATCAAACTCCTCAGACTCCTGTGAGCTCTTCTTCCCTTTATGACCTGGAAAGAGCCACTTGGAGACTCTGAGTCTCCTTTTTCCCAGGCCAAAAAGATAGGTTGCGAGGGAAATTATGTGAATTTGCCTAGCAGATTAGCATTTTACCCTCTCTATATTATGAAAAATTTCAAGCACAGAGAAATGATAGAAAAAGAAAAAAAGTATGTCTTCTGAGCACTTGAATACCCTCCCACCTAGATTTAATTTTCAACATTTTAAGTTTCCTTTACCTGTAGATGTGTATGTACATTTTTTGCTGAACCATTGGAGAGTAAATTGCTGACATCTTGACATTCTACCCCTAATTAATAGCTCAGCAGACATCTCTTGAGAGTAAGGACACTTGCCTACAAACCACAATCCTTTTTCACATCTAAGAGAATTAAGAATTCCCTAATATCATCTAATATTCAGTCTATATTCAAATTTTCCCAGTTTTCTCAAGAATGTCTTTTATAGAAGTTTTTACGCCCAAATCAAAACCAGAATCTAATGCAGGTTCACATGCCTATTTGGTTGTAATAAAGAAATTATATAGTATCTTTTATTCTGAAACTTCCTCCCCCTCAACCCCACCAATCCCTTCTTGTGATTTCTTGAAATTGAATTTTTGGTAGAACAACCCAGTTGTGCTGTAGATGTCCCATATTCTGTTTTTGTCTGATTGTGTTTGTGTTTAATTTTGTACATGCGAATTCGACTCTTGCAGAAACCCTATGTGGCAGGTACTCTAGCTGAGTTTTTTTTTTTTTTTTAATCTCCTTGTATAATTATATATATATATATATATTTATTTATTTATTTATGGCTGTGTTGGGTCTTCGTTTCTGTGCGAGGGCTTTCTCTAGTTGCGGCAAGCTGGGGCCACTCTTCATCGCAGTGCGCTGGCCTCTCACTATCGAGGGCTCTCTTGTTGCGGAGCACAGGCTCCAGACGCGCAGGCTCAGTAGTTGTGGCTCACGGGCCTAGTTGCTCCGCGGCATGTGGGATCTTCCCAGACCAGGGCTCGAACCCGTGTCCCCTGCATTGGCAGGCAGATTCTCAACCACTGCGCCACCAGGGAAGCCCTATATTTAAACTTTTTTTTTTTTTTTTTTTTTTGTCTGTGCCCCACAGCATGCGGGATCTTAATTCCCTGACCAGGGATTGAACCCGTGCCCCCTGCAATGGAAGCGTGGAGACTTAATCACTGGACCACCAGGGAAGTCCCTGTTTGTGTTTGTCACTCTCTGTTCCCTATATAAGCTGGAGGTTGGGTCTAGACACCTGATGAGACTCAGTTTATGAAATTTAACAGGGAGACTCCACAAGGAATGTTGTGTACTTCCTAACTCATCACATCAGGTGACACTGCTGTGGATACAAAGTTTCATTACATGGTTAAGGTGTTGAGCATCACACCTCCACAACATAAAAGGATATTTCCCCCTTTGCAGTTAGCAAGGAATCTGTGGGATGATTCCTTGGAAGCTGTCAAGATCCTGTTCCCCACTAAACTTTTACCCTAAGGGGTGAGCATCATTGATAACGGTTGCCTGAATCAACCAGTCTAGTTAGCATTTTTTAAACTTAATTAATTTATTTTTATTTTTGGCTGCCTTGGGTCTTTGTTGATGCTCGCGGGCTTTTCTCTATTTGCAGCGAGCGGGGGCTACTCTTTGTTGCGGTGTGCGGGCTTCTCATTGGGTGGCTTCTCTTGTTGCAGAGCACATGCTCTAGGCACGCGGGCTTCAGTAGTTGTGGCACTCGGGCTCAGTAGTTGTGGCTCGCGGGCTTAGTTGCTCCACGGCACGTGGGATCTTCCCGGACCAGGGCTCGAACCCGTGTCCCCTGAATTGGCAGGCGGATTCTTAACCACTGTGCCACCAGGGAAGCCCTAGTTAGCATTTTTGATATCTTACTTTGGTCAGGAGTTTTATTCACAAACAGTTCTTCCCATAGGAGGAGTTAGCAAATGAGCTACTTGAAGAAGGTTAAGTCCCATTGTCGGTTTATCCGACAAGTATTAAACTCCTGCCTACTTGCGCCCCACCCTGAATGTCTCACTTGAACTAAGCACCTGTGCTATTACCACAACAGCTATTAATACTGAAAATAAGGACACATTACACACCACTCTGAGCATTTTGCAGGAATTGTTTTATTTAATCCTCAAAACAATCCTCTGAGCCAGACGCTATTTCTCTCATTTTAAAAGTGAGGAAACTGAGACCCTCCTAAGGGACTAAAGCACTTGCCCAAAGTCAAACAGCTACTTAGGGAATGGAGCCCAGGGTGGGATTCCAGTGGCATCCCACCCTCACCCTCCCACTCCAGCCTGTAACCACGATTGAATACAACTACCCAGCATTTCCTGATATAGTGCTCTTATAGGTACTACCTTATTTTAATTTTCCTAACTCTCAAGAGGTAGGCAAGAAGACCCCCATTTAACAGACTTTGTAGGTTCAGAGACCAAGGTCACACACCGAGTGAGTGTGAGTCCGAATTTGAACCCAGGCCTAGCTAGCCTAGAGTGTAGATCCCTGTTGGGGCTGGGTGCGAAAGAAGCTCAGTTACTGGGTTTGGCAGGTGCGTGGGCAGGTGTGAGGGGCCCCGCACCTTAGGAGACAAAAGCCCCAACCCACCACTGTCCCACAGGGCAAAGAGCCACCCTACCTTCCCCCCTCCCCACACGCAGCTGCCCGGACATGCGCCCTGAAGCCAACTTCCTCCCTCTTCGAACCTGCCCCCTACGGGCTCCGCCCATCACCGTCTAGGACCAATCCCTGGATGAAGGGCGGGGTTGCCACGGGAGTGGGCGGTAGCTAAGGGGAGTCAGTAGCCTGGAGTCGTGAGCCGGAGTCAGAACTGCGTCTCTCAACTCAGGCGCCGGTTGCTGAAGGGGAGCGGGCGAGCAATGCTGCCGCCAGCGCTTCCTGATTGGCTGCGGGTGGCTCCCTCTTCGTTCTGATTGGCAGCTGTTGAGCTGGGTATGTAAATGAAGGGAAGAGGCCTGGGAAAGAAGGGGTACTGGCCGCGGGGTCCCTTGGCAGGTTCGATCCCCGGGTCCGGCAGGTGCGTGCCAGGGCTGCCCGGGATCGAGACGCACGGGCCTCTCTGTGCCGCCCGCCCCGGCCAGGCCGGGTGAATCACGCCGCAGCCCGGGAAGGGGGCGGAGGCGCCGGCTCCCTGGCTCCGGCTGCGTGACTCACCCGCCCCCGCCGCCGCCGCTTCGGGAGGAGTAGCCTCCACTGCCTTCCGGAAACGAGCGGAGGCCGAGAGGGCAGAACAGCTCTCCGGGGATCCCGGCACGCAAGGTCCCGGGTGGCAAGCAGGAAAGACCGCGTCCCGCGGGGCAGCGTAAAGGGTCCCGGGGTATGGGGAACCGGAATACCCGGGGGAAAGCCGGCCTAGTGCCGCTAGGGGGCGCCGGGACCGGGGGGGGGCGGAGTCGGGGGTGGGGGCTGAATTCCTGCGGTTCCGGATGCTCGGGTCTGCTGGGAAGGAGGCGAGGACCCAGTTTTGAGTAGTGTGAGGGGTCACTCTTAAAGTTCTGCTGGGCAAGGATCTGGGTACTGTACCTGCAGGGTGCCTGGCTTAAAAAAGCAGGTTGGCTCAGGGGCACCCACCCCGGGGAAAGTGTGTCCTCAAACTTCTCTCCGTGAACCCCGTGCCCATCAGGATTTTCCGGCAAGCTCTGTCCACTCTGTCTCCCAAATAAATCCTGACTCGACCAACTTCCTTCCATGTCCACTACCGCCTTATACTCCCAAGTCACCATCTTTGCCGACCCCAAAGAGTGCAGTAGCCTTCGAATGGATCTCAGGGCCACCCTCCCCGCCGCCCCCCCGCCCCTCTCCGTCCCCCCACCCCTTCCTCTTAGCAACCAAGGGGATCTTCTGGAAACTTAATCAGTCCACAACACCACTCTCCCTGCTCAAAACCCTTCAATGACTTCCCACCACACTCACAATAAAAATCCAAGCTCCTTGCCTCTGCCTACTCTCGGAACCCCTCTTCCCCAGCCCTCAGCCCCTGTCTCTCTGTGCACTGACCACAGAGTCTTTTTTCAGTTCAAACTCATCCAGCCTCTAGGTCTTTCTTTGCCTTTGTTGTTCTTTATTCCCAGAATGCCTTCCCCCTGGTTCTTCCATGGCTGATTCCTTCTCATACTTGAGGGCTCATTTCAGTTGTCACCTCCTCAGGGGAGCCTTCCTTGACCACTCTCCAGAAACTTTTAGTATCTTCCTAGCACCATCTGTACATTTCCTGTATTTGTCTATTTATCTATTGTCTGATAGTATTAGTAGACAATAAATATTTGATTAAACCATGTGAAACAATTGCTTTTGTGGGTAAAAAAAAAAAAAGGTTGAATATTGGACATTTCACATGGTTCATTGAAGAAATAAATAATAATAGTTATTATTATTATTATTATTTTTAATAGTTATTATTAATAGTACTTATTCACAGGAGTAATTGCTATGTACCAGGCACTGTTCTAAGTGCTTTTTTGTATCTCATTTATTCCTTAAAACAACTCTAGGAAATAGATACAATTATCATTCGTGTCTTAAAGTTTCCCTAAGAAAGCCTAGGCTCAGAGAGGTTAAGTGATTTGCCCAAGATCACACGGACAGCAGTGGTACGAACTTCACATTGGCTGTCCATAAGTGAATGACTCTTCCCTCCCCACAGATGATGCTGAGCAAGGGCCTGAAGCGAAAGCGGGAGGAGGAGGAGGAGGAGAAAGAAGCCCTGGCAGTCGACACCTGGTGGCTGGATCCTGGCCACCCAGCAGTGGCACAGGCACCCCCAGCCGTGGCCTCCAGTTCCCTCTTTGACCTTTCAGTGCTCAAGCTGCACCACAGCCTGCGGCAGAGTGAACCGGACCTGCGGCACCTGGTGCTCGTAGTGAACACACTGCGGCGAATTCAGGCGTCCATGGCACCCACAGCTGCCCTGCCACCTGTGCCCAGCCCGCCTACAGCCCCAGGCATAGCTGACAACCTGCTGGCCAGCTCTGATGCCGCCCTCTCAGCCTCCATGGCCAGCCTTCTGGAGGACCTCAGCCATATTGAGGGCCTGAGCCAGGCTCCCCAGCCCCTGGTAGATGAGGGGCCACCAGGCCGCCCCACTGGGGGAGCCCCACCCAGCTTGGGTGCCTTGGACCTGCTCGGCCCAGCCACTGGATGTCTGCTGGACGATGGGCTTGAGGGCCTGTTTGAGGACATTGACACATCCATGTATGACAGTGAACTTTGGGCACCAGCCTCTGAGGGCCACAAATCTAGCCCTGAGGATGGGCCAGGCAAGGAGGAAGCTCCAGAGCTGGACGAGGCCGAACTGGACTACCTCATGGATGTGCTGGTGGGCACACAGGCACTGGAGCGGCCACCAGGGCCAGGGCGCTGACTCCCCCCAGAGCTGGGATGTTGATCTGGTGTCCAAACTGAGCCTGGTGGCTGGACCAACTCTCCTTTGAAAGACACAGCTGGCTTCCCTAGAGAGGGGCTTTGGAGAGAAAGAATCCAGTCCTGGGCAACTTCACCTCCGTCCTCTGGTCTCTGGCTGATGGGGGGAGTCTGGAATTGGCCCTTGTGATGAAATGACAGGGCCTAGTGGCTGGCATGTGATTGGGCCAGGCCCAGTGCTGAATCCCTGGAGGCACAGCTTGGTATACTCTTTCCCTGATGTGGGAAAAGACCCCAACCAGTTTTTTTGAAATTAAAGCCAGTCGTGGGAAGTCTCAAGTCTGTGTATTGCTTTATTTCTGGGCTAAGGCGAGGGTGATAAAATAACCTCTAACATTTATTGAGCCGTGGACACCCAGCACAGTTCTAAGTACTTGACATGTGTTAACTGATTTAATCCTCATAACAATATGGGCATATTATTAGCCCCATTTTACAGTTGAGAAAACTGAGGCTCCAAGAAGTCATCACTTGAGGAGATAGGTTTCAAACTTTACTGCTTTTTGGTATGAGAAGCAGACCAGTTAGGTCTGGTAACTGGCCCTCTGGAAAACTCCTGAAACATATTCAGCCAGGTCTCCCTGATGTGGCCGTGTGTGTACATGGTGGTGGAGGAGGAGCCCCGGGCCACTGTTTGAAAATGAAATCTAGTCCTTGCCTGGAGTCTACCTGTGTGTCTTGGGGGCTGGGGTGGGGGCAGATGGGAGCTTTCAGAATGAGCCAGAAATAAAAGCACAAAGCTAAAGGCTGGATGGAGCCTGTCCTTGGAGCGCTGAGAGCCAGCTCTCCAGGAAAACACTGGAAGAAAGGGAGACTCCAGCAAGTTTTAAATAAAACCCACTCTGGGTCTCAAATCTCTCTTTGGGCAAGGGATAAGGCAGCTTGGAAGCTGATTCCGAAATAAAGTCACCAAGTGTGGTGGCTTGACAGAACGGCAGGCGATCCTGCTTTCCTTCTGGAAGAAACTCGGGCCCCAGCGAGCTGGGGCCACCTGCCTGACAGCCTGTGTGGTAGGGTTGGCCTGAGCGCCGGGTGTCTGCACCGCCCCCGCCGTCCAGCCGCATTCCTGGCCCCGCTGGGAGGGGCCGCACACTCAGAGGCCTGGCACGGGACCCAGGCAGCGTCCTTCCTGGCGGCCGTGGGGGCAGGGCAGCGCCCGGGGTACGGGACGGGGGGAGGGGCACGATGAAAGCTGCATCGGGGGAGGGTGGAGGTGGGTTGGGGGGAGGGGCAGAGGGTCGGACGGTGACCTGAGGGGCTGGCTGCACTTCGAATGCGGGAAGCCCCGGCTAAGGGGCACTAAAATCGTGGGGCCCGGGTGCCTCCACTCTGGCCGGAAGCTTCAGGGAGGCTGAAGCTGGGGTGGAAACGGGGGGGTGGGGTAGGGAGGGGGGACAGGGGAGGGGAGAGAGGCAGGCAGCTTCGGCCGGCCGCTCTGGCCTGGAAGGGGCGGGCAGAGTGGAGCTTCCTGGAGGAGCGGAGGAAGTCGTGCCCATTTCTGGAAGTGGATGGGATGGCCCCGGGTGGGGAGTGGAAATGGCCCGAAGGGAGCTGGTGCCCAGGCTGAGGGTCTTCCGGGTGCCTGACTCCAACACCTGGTGACTCCAGCCCCTGGGCAATGGGACTCAAACACGGTTTTAACCCAGACCCAGACCTTGGGAGTTTAGGCTGAGCTCAGCAATGCCCCCTGGTGCCCAGTCTGGGGGTCTGTCCTGCCACTGCCTTAGATTCCCTGGAGACCTGACCAGTGGTCAAGGAGTCCCCAGTGCGGGGTCAGCAATGCGTTCTGTTTACAACACCCTGAGGACCTATTTCTGATGTCTCTGGGTGCCAAACTGGGGGATAATCTGTGATACCTACTTCTTTTTTTTTTTTTTTTTGGCTGCGTGTTGGGTCTTCCTTGCGGCCCACAGCCTTTCTCTAGTTGCGGCGAGCGGGGGCCACTCGTCATCGGGGTGCGCAGGCTTCTCATTGCGGTGGCTTCTCTTGTTGCAGAGCACAGGCTCTAGGCGCGTGGGCTTCAGTAGTTGTGGCTTGAGGGCTCTAGAGCACAGGCTCAGTAGTGGTGGCACATGGGCTTAGTTGCTCTGTGGCATGTGGGATCTTCCCAGACCAGGGCTCTATCCTGTGTCCCCTGCATTGGCAGGAGGATTCTCAACCACTTGCGCCACCAGGGAAGTCCCTGTGATACCTATTGATGCAGACAGCCTACCCATCTGTCAACGATGGTCCCATCTGCCCCTGTGCCTGTTTGGCAAGCGTTGCTCCCCTCTCGGCAGAGTCTCTGTGTACAGTTTCTCCGGTTGTGCATTGCACATAGGCTCCATATTTAAGGGGCTACCACACGTCTCACACACCATGCATTTACATATTTATTAAGGCAGTTTCTCAGCAGATGGAGGTCAAGTGCCTTGGGGAAGGGGTGTGCCTTTTGCACAAAAGCAGCATATGGGGTAGATTAGCCCTGGTCCCATCTCCCTGGTGCCCTCGGTTTATGACAGCTTGTGCCTGAAGACCTGCCCTACTCTCCCCATGTCTGACCCCTGGACAATTGTGCAGCTCCCTGGCTCTGGTGTGCCCCTCCGCCCTCAGGCTCAACCCCAGGAGGCCACGCTACCTCGGCCAGCAGATTCCAGGGCCCACACCATTCCTAATGGAGCCGCCAGCCCTGGAGCTGGGGCTGCTTTCCACAGAGCCTCTGTGTGCTCCCACCACAACACTCCCCAGGCCAGCTCCCCTACATGGGCATTCATAGGGACCCCCATCACACACATACTCTTCTTTCATCCAGCACCTGGGAGAGCTGTCCTTGGTCTCCTTCTCCCTCCCTCATTCAGCAAAGATTTATGGGTACCTACCCCACTGTGTGCCTGGCCCTATGTAAAAGGCAAATCTGACCACATCTCTCCCCGGCTCTGGGCTCCTCAGAATGTATCCCAGTCCTCGGGGGGATCTGAACCCTGTACCGTCCAAGGCTCACCTTCTGCCCCTGTCCCATTCACTCATTCAATGAGTATTTACTGGACACCTACGGTTTGCGGTCCCAGTGTAGAGATCTAACGATGCTTAGTCAATGATGATGATGATGATGATTATTTTGGCTGCATTGGGTCTTCGTTGCTGCACGTGGGCTTTCTCTAGTTGCGGCGAGCAGGGGCTACTCTTCGTTGAGGTGCACGGGCTCCTCATTGCGGTGGCTTCTCTTGTTGCGGAGCACAGGCTCTAGGCACACAGGCTTCAGTAGTTGCAGCACACGGTCTCAGTAGTTGCAGCACGTGGGCCCTAGAGCACGCGGGCTTCAGTATTTGCAGCACGCAGGCTCAGTAGTTGTGGCTCACGGGCTCTAGAGCGCAGGCTCAGTAGTTGTGGTGCATGGGCTCAGTTGCCCCGCGGCATGTGGGATCTTCCCAAACCAGGGATCAAACCCGTGTCCCCTGCCTTGGCAGGCAGACTCTTAACCACTGTGACACCAGGGAAGTCCAGTCAATGATTATTGACTCAGTAAGCCATACTGTGTTGAAAGCCAGGCCACCTGTGTTTGAACTTCTGCTTTGCCGTTCTGTGGCTGTGTGACCCTAGGCAAGGTTCTCGACTTCTCTGGGCCTCAGGGTCCTCATCTGTAAGCTGGGACAGTAAGAGTACCTGCCTCAAAGGGCTGTTGTTCTGAGGGGAGAGTGTTCTAGGCAGAGGGATGTGCAAGGGTTAGGGAGTGAGGGACCCTACAATCTTTTCAGGAATCTGTA
Organism: Balaenoptera physalus; assembly: GCF_965194825.1. Taxonomy (NCBI): domain Eukaryota; kingdom Metazoa; phylum Chordata; class Mammalia; order Artiodactyla; family Balaenopteridae; genus Balaenoptera; species Balaenoptera physalus. The sequence continues at coordinate 12,940,682 of NC_138900.1, forward strand.
AGCTGCTGGGTTTGATTGGAAACAGGGGGAAAGTGGTAAGGTAAGTGATGGAGCTGGAGGGGTTGGCAGGGACCAGGGCACACAAGGCCCTGGATGGGGGAACTTTACTCTGAAGGTACTAGGGTAAAGGAATCTGGAAGTAAATGGATCTCTCTGGCTGCCATTGGTGGGAGGTGAGACTGGGGGCCAGGAGTCCAGAGGGGAGGGAGGCCACGGAGGGACAGAGAAGCCTTGGAGAGGAGAGGGGAGGGGAGGGGAGAGATGCTGGAGAGGACAGGCTGTGGGGGTGATGAGCTGCAATAGAGGAGGGGCCTAGGATGAGACCCAGGGCTCCAGCCAGGGGACTTGGGGATGGTGGCGCCACCCTGGGATGGTGACCCGGAGGGGGAGCAGGTCTGGGGTTGACACTGAGGCCAGAGAGGGACACAGTGGGTGCAGGGGTCTGTGAGGACATCCAGGGGCAGGCATCCAGGCGGCTGGGCCCCTGGGACTGGAGCTCGGTAGAGAGGGCAGGGGGCGGGAGCAGGCATAAAGGACGGGGGTGAGGAAGACAGCAGCTTCCCTGGGCTGCACTGGGTAGGACCTGGCTCCCGCTTGGCTCAGACTGGGTGGGGAGAGGGTGGTCCCTGAGGAGAGCCTTCCACCTCCTTCCTCAGCTCTGCAGGATGTCCTGTGTTTATGGAGGTGGCCTTGCCCGGAACTGGGACACTGGTGCCACCCCTTAAATTCAACTTCCCTTGGCCACACCCCCTTGGGTGAGGAAAAGCAAGAGACAGAGAGAGACAGAGAAAGAGAGACACAGAGAGACACGGAGAGAGATAAGGAATGAGGACAGAGACATAGAGGGACACATTGAGAGACAGAGACACAGAGAGAGAGACATATCTTTCACCACAAAAAACTCAGAGCAAACTGGGAAAGGAGGCTCCCTTCACCTGCTAAAGGGCAGCTACAAAAAACATACAGCTAACATCATACTTCATGGCAAGAGACTGTGCTTGTCCCCTAAGATTGGCAACAAACAAGGATATCTGCCCTCTGAGACCCAGAGAGGGACAGGATAGCCTGTACCAGCTTCCTTGTCTATCTGACCCTGAGCAGCAAGGGGTGAATTTTCTTCCCAGCTCTAGCCTGGTCTGTCATCAGATTGTTTCCACCCTCCACCCTTTGACCCTCCTGTTGGTACCCAGGGCCCTCAGAACAAAGTCGCAGCCCCTCCTCGTGGCCCTGCTGGCCCTCCCCTCATCTTCCCCTCACTCTCACGTTCACCAGTTTCTCAAAGGGACCCTTTGCACGGGCTGTTTCCTCTACCTGAAACCCACTCTCATTTATCCACCACCCACAGCTTGGCATGAACTCCTATGTATCCTTCAGGTGCCAGCTCAAATGTTACCTCCTCCAAGAAGCCCTCCATGCCATTTCTGATAGTATCAGAGTGCCAGACCCCTCTTACAGACCTGGATCCTTTTCTCAGAGCACTTAGCTCAGAGTGTGTAATTATATACTCATTTTGTTAGTCACTTCTTTAGTGTCTGCCCCCCTTGGACTGTGAGTCCTGTGAGGGCACAGTCACAGTCACTGCTGTGTCCCCAGCACCGCCCAGCCCAGGGATGGATGGATACAGAGGAGCTGTCTGCAAATAGCTGGTGAATAAGTGTATAAATGAGACGGAGATGCAAAGGAAGGGGCATGTGTGGCTCTAGAGACACAGCCATGAACAAGGACACAGTTCTCAGCTCCTGGAAATTTCCTATGCGCTGAGCTCCATCTGGATTCAGATCCTTTGCACAGGCTGTTCCGTCTGCCCATGAAACTGTTCCACTCCCTCTTCTCTCTCTCCCTCTTTTTTGTTCGTTTGTTTGTTTTGTTTTGTTTTGTTTTTTTTGCCAAGCTGTGTGGCTTGCAGGATCCTAGTTCCCTGACCAGGGATCAAACCCATGCCTCCTGCAGTGGAAGCACAGAGTCCTAACCACTGGACCGCCAGGGTATTTCCACACTCCCTCTTCTCTTGCCTAGATCCTTTGGGTCATTCAAGTCTCAGCTCACATGTCCTCTCCTACAGGAAGCCTTCCCTGATCTCCCTTCCTAGGGTGAAGTAGGTACCTTTCCTGGGCTACCCCAGCAAGGCTCTGACCTCTCTGCCTGCAATTCCCCCATCCCAACCCTGGCCACTCTGGGTCTGTCTCCCTGTTGGACTGTGAACTCTGTGAAAGCAGGCCCAGGCTATCTTGGTCACACTGTGTCCCCAGCACCATCCAGCATGGGGCTGGGCACAAGACCAGGTGCTCATTGACTGTTTGCTGACTTTGGATAAAGGACTGCTCCCTCTCTCCCTGCTGGTGCTTTGCCTGTGTTCCTCCTCCCTCCTTCTGGAAAACTCTTCCCTAACCTTTTACCTGGCTCCCTCCTCCTCAACCCTCCAGTTTGACTCCAGGAATCCTATCCTGAGCCTGCCCCCCGTGGTGAATTTAGGTCTGTCAGTGTCCCCAGTGCCCAGCAAAGGGCCTGTCACCAAGGGCTTGTGAATGTTTGTTGAATGAATAAATGAACAGAAGAATGTTTGAATGAATCAATGAATGAGAGAGAGAGAGAGAGGGAGCGCACCTGCAATGGAGGAAGGGTCTCCTCAGGCCCATCAGCAGCCCTGACCACACTGTTCCTTCCACCCTTCCCGGGAGGACTGTTCTGGCCGGGCTCCGCCACACCCCAACCCTTGGTGGCTGCCAGGCCTGGAAGGCATTTCCCGGAGGTCAGCACATTCCTGCCTTCCCCGGTGGCTGAGAGTGGGCAGGGGGCATTTCGGAGAGAGGGGAGGAGGGCCCTAGCATTCTGGCTTCCTGCCAACCAGTTCCTAGTCCCCCGTGCCCTCGTGCCCTGGGGAGTGGGCCCCAACTGCTCAGTGTGGGGAGGGGGATGAATTCGCAGAGGGGCCAGCTGAGCCGATGTGAAGGGTGAGGGTGGTGACGGAGCTGAGGGCCTGGTGGCCGTGCCTGGCTGGACAATGGGGCCGAAGCTGCTGACGTGCATTTTGGGGGTAATCCCCAGCCTCTTCCCAGCCCCAGCCCCAGGCCCGGGCTCAGAAAGCCAGAAGCATCCGAGGCAGCGGCCGGGTGGGTGTGAGGGGCATGTGGGGGTACTTGTGCTCCCTGTGCCGCCCCCCGGGGCCTGGTGAGTCAGGGCAGGCTGGGGGCCGGGGGTCAGGGGATCAGGGTGAGGCCTAGTGGCCTTGGTTTGGGAGTTGGGCAGGTCTGGGTTCAAATCCTGGTGCTACCTATTACCTGCTGTGGGTGACCTTGGTGTCATTCCCCTCTCTGAGCCTCCTTGTCTGTTTTATGAAGGGGACAGACGTGTGTTGCAGGGTCTTTGGGGTCCGGCAGAACTGGGGTTGGACCCCAGCTCCACCATCCCCTGGCTGTGTAGCTAAAAATTGGGCATAATCTATCTTGCGTCCTTGATTCCAGGAGCCGAGCTTTGGGTGCCCAGCACAGTATTTAGTACATGATAGGTGCCCCCTGAAATGGCAACTCCATTAAACAGAGAAGTGGGGCCCCCCTGGCCCCAGTCTCACTCAGGCCAAAAGTCCCCTGACAAGTCTAGCTGGTCCCCTGATTTGTGTGAAGAATACAAAATATGTATAAGTAGCATTCACTCCGGGCCTGGCACTTATTAAAGTTTTTAGTCTCTCTTAACTCATTTTATCTTCACAAGAAACCCATAAGGTGGGCACTTTTACTATCCCTGTTTTAGAGATGGAGAAACTGAGGCCCAGAAAGATGCTGCGACTTGCCGAAGTTCACACAGCCAGGACATGGCTGAGCTGGGATTTGAACCCAAATTGACCAGGAAAGGGAGTAGGAGTTTAATCTAGGGGCCCCAGGAACCAGCGGGGCCATGCCTGGGTGTGGAAGCCAGGGAATAGTGCTGGTGAGGGGCTGAGTCTCCAAGTGGCACTAGCAACGTGCAAATCCCAGGAGCGGGGCTCATGATGGAGGTCTCAGCCCAGGCAAGGGAACAGCACTGGGCTGTCTCGGCTTCTCTTCTGTGGTTCCCACCCCCTTGCGGGTGGACGTAGCTGGGAGATGGGGATGTTTGTTTGCCTACCACCCACCCCCTGGTGATGTCATACCTCGGCAGCCAATGGCTGGGGTCTCCCCCTCCTCCCCCTCCCCATTCCTTTTCCCCCCCAGCTTGGGGCTGGGGCTGAGCAGACGGACCAGGAGCTCTCGAGGTGTCTGGAGGCCCAGTGGTAAGAGACCGGCCCGCCAGTTCCCTTCCTGGCCAGGCTGGGAAGCCGTGGGAATGAGACCCAGGATCTTGGGAGGTGCTGGGAGGGTGTCTGGGGCCCAGGAGGCTGCGTGGTATAGGAGTTAAAGGTACGGACCTTGGAACCAGACCCTGGGTTCAAATCCCAATGTTCTCTTCTTTCTAGCTGTGTCGTCTTGGGCAAGATATTTCATTCTTTGTGCCTCTGCTTTCCCATCTCTAAAATGGGCTGAGTGAGGCTACCTCCCAGGGCTGACATGAGAGTAAATGAGTTGCTGCTTATAAAGAGCTGGGGCAGAATGCTGAGGGTGGGACAGGCTTTTTTGTCCCTGGAATAGAGTGCTGGGGAGGCAAGGCTGATCTTGTTGGTTGGAGGCTGGTGCCCGAGCTGCATTTTATCCCTCACCCAAAGCTCCTCTTTGGTAGGGGAGAAAGTGGGGCCACTGTGAGCAAAGGCTGGATATGAGACACTTTGAGATGCACAGACACACTTGCTGTCAGAGACTAGTTTATGTTCCTTGAGCACTTACTATATTCTCTGAATATTCTAAGCACCTACTGTTGTCTCACAATTCCTCAAAGCCACTCTTATCGGCTCCATTTTACAGATGAAGAAACTGAGGCCCTGAGAGGTGAAATACCTTGCCCAAGTATTCAAACCTGAGGAGTGCTGGAGCAGGCCCTAACGGAGGCAGCTGGAAGCCACTGCCAGAATGCCTCTCCCCCCCACATCACTAGATGGCCTCAGACAACACCTAGGGGCCCGGATGAGTCAGGTCTACCCCCCACTCCCATTGCAAGGGCACCAGATCCCTCTGGTGGTTGGGGTGGCTGAGGCTCTGAGAGGGGAGAATTCCTAAATGAGGTTGGTGCCAGCCATGGTTGGGGGAGGAGGGTACACTGAGGCAAATCTGGGGGATTCCTCAGCAGGCCCAGCTCGGCTGAGGGGCCCAGGGTACAAATGACAACCCCTCACCCCAGCCACCCTGAAGGGCATGAATGACATCCTAAATGGGCATCTAAGTTGTGATTTCCCCAGGGAGGTGTTTTCAGGAGTTAATGAGCCCAGGCAGGGAAGGATCTTTGCACATAGTAAGTGCTCAAGAAATGGGGACTCTCAGAATTCTGGAAGCTCAGGAATGTACTAGGGCAGCGTCACAGGAATTGCTCAAGAAGTGGGCTGTTGGCCTCTGGAGGGTCCTGCCTGGCCTTGATTCTTCAGGGAATCCCCATTAGATCTTCCCCTAACACAAGTCAGCCCCCCCAACCCCACCTCCCTAGCCCTCCTTCCCCTGCCTAGTGGGACAGGCAGATCTGGGAACAGAGAGTGCCCGGGGTTGGGCACTTCCAAAGCTGCTTCCTTCCGAAGCTGCTCCCACCCCATCCCACCCCAGGAGCTGGGTACGTGGCTCAGGAAGGGCACAGCTGGGCTAAATATAACCTGGGCTGGGCAGCTGTCCCGGGCAGGGATGAAGAAGCAGGGCACTCTCTCTTGCCCTCACCCTGGCTGAGCTTCCTGTGCCAGCCTCTGGGTGTGACCTTCTCTGGCCTGTCCTGGAGCAGGGAGCGTGCAGCCTAGGGGATCCTCCCCTCCTCTCCACCACCTCCTACAAGTAGCAGGCTTCTCTCACCCCCAGCTCAGGACAGACACTACGTTATATCGGGGAGTCAGAGTTAGCATTTCAGACCTGGGTTCAAGTCCCAACTCCCTCACAGTGATATCCTGGCTCTCTTTTTTTTTTTTTGGCCAGGCCACGCGGCATGTGGGATCTTAGTTCCCTGACGAGGGATCGAACCCGGGCCCCCTGCAGTGGAAGCACGGAGTCCTAACCACTGGACCGCCAGGGAATTCCCTGTGATATCCTGTTTCTTAACCCTCATTTACTCATCAGTAAAATGGGGTACCATGAGGCCATGTCTATAAAGTGTCTGCCTGGCTCAGGGTTGGCACCAACGAGGTCCCTCTAAAAATGCCTGTTCCTGGCACCCTTGATGCCCTCTGCCCAGCCCAACTCCTGCCTCAGCTGTTTTGCTGCTTGGGCCTCCTCCAGTGCTCAGAGCCACCAACGCAAGTGAAGGTGCAGCGTTGGGGTCAAGGGCACAGGTCCTAGCTGTGTGACCCCAGACAGGTCACTTGCCCTCTCTGAGCCTCAGTTTTCAACCCGAAAATAGCCATCATGTCCAGAGTGATTTCGAGGCCTAAGGGTGCCAGCATAAGGCCCAGTTCAGAGGAAATAATCCAGATGTGGGAGCCAACCAGTACTTGGAGGGGCTGGGGGCTCACAGGGCAGACCAGGACCCCTAGGAGAGCCAGAGAGGAGCCTGCTGACACCGTGGGGGGGGGGTAACCAGTGAAGTGGGTACAGCTGGAGCATTGAGGGGGCCCCTGTGTCCTCTATCCTGGCCAGTGGTGGGCTATGAAGGGCCATTGTGCAGCTGGGGGTGGGTGGGCAGGGGCGGAATGTGACCGGGCACAGCAGATGGGCCATTGTTTGAGGGAATGTGCCGCGTGAGGCCTGACCTTTCCCTGTGGAGTGGGGGTTGGCGGGTTGGCATGCCAGCTGGGGGCTGGGAGGACAAGGCCAGAGTCGGGGGCTCGGAGGAGGGAGACAGGATCCATCCCCTTTTCCCCAGAAGGGCCTGTTGGGGAGGCTGCACGCAAACCCCGGATCTACCTCCTTCTCGCTGTGCTGTGTGACCTTGAGCGAGGTCCTTGGCCTCTCTCAGGGCTTAGGGTTTTCTCTCTCTTTTTTTTTTTTTTAAACTATTTTTTATTGGAGTATAGTTGATTTACAATGTTGTGGGGTTAGGGTTTTCTGCGGTGAGGTGGAAAGTGAAGGTCTCAGCACAGGACTGGCAAAGAGTAACCACGCAATGCCCATTACTTATTATCCGTATGAGCAGCTGGGGCTTTCAGACAAGTTCAAGTCCTGGCTGGGTCATTTGTGACCCAGGAAAGTGACTTTCCTTCTCCCAGCCTCAGGTGTCTTCTTTGTAACAAGCTCAGTAATTGTATTGACCTCACAGGGGTGTTCTGAAATCCACATGCAATGACCCCTGTGGGATATTCGACACAAGATCAAGACCACAGGAAGTTCTTAGTGATAATCATAGCAAGTGCTTATGAAGTGCACACCGTGTGCCTGGCACTGTATATTTACAAACACATTTGACCCTCCTAACAGCCCTGGGAGGTAGGTGCCCTCATTCTCCCCATTTTATAGATGAGGAGACTGAGGCACAGAGAGGTGAGGTGATTTGCCTACAGGGAGTACATGGCAGTGGATATAATGATTTTACAGTGAATTTGGCCCCCTCAGTCAGCTGAGGTGGTTGGCGTAGGGGCTCTGCTGTCAGAAAGGCCTAGGAGTCAGTTCTAGCTATACTGCCTGCCATGTCACCTTGGATAAGGGTCTTCCGAGCCTTAGTGCCCCCACCTGCACTATGGGGATAGAGTACCCTTTTTTTTTTTTTTTTTTTTTTGCCACACCACTCAGGATGCAGGATCTTAGTTCCCTGACCAGTGATCAAACCTGTGCCCCGTGCAGTGGAAGCGCGGAGTCCTAACCACTAGACTGCCAGGGAATTCCTGGGGATAGAGTACTGACAGAGTGTGGGACGGGGTCAGACACTCAGGAAGCAATCAGTGGGGTTAGCTGATAGTAATGCTCACGTTATTCTTCTTAGAGCCCCGGACCCAGGAGGCCCAAGGAGCTGGAGGTGACCCTGAGGTGAGCACTGGCTGGTGCCACATGCCCCTCCCTGCCCCTCCCTCGCCTGTCTGGAGCCTCATGACCTGGTCTCTCCCTGGCAGGCAGCGAGACCCCAGAGGAAGGGCGCGAGCCCCGCAGACGACTGTGCACCACCCCAGGCTGGGCTCCTGTTAGGAGGGGGTGCTTGTTCCCAGGCAGTGGTAAGAGGACAGCTGGGATGGGGGGGGGCCCTTCTCCCCTTCTCATACCCACCTTGACCTCTCCCTTTAAGCCCAGCCTTCTCCTCTCATCCTCTCCTGGCCTCAAGCCTCCATCCCTGCCCCTGCAGGCTCAGAGGCAGCTGCTCCATGCAGAACTGAAACTGGTCCTGCAGCAGAAGGGAGAGAGGAAGCAGGAGCCTCCTGCTGGGGCCCAGGTGACTCCCAGCAGCGCCATGGAGGCCAGGAGCCGGAGTGCTGAGGTGAGCACCCAACACGTCCTGCAAGGGGGACTTGTGGGGCCTTGGTGGGAGGCACGGACGAGGGAGCAAGGAGGCACTTCCTGGCTTCTCTGTGCCTCAGTCTCCCCATCTGTGAAATGGAGATAGCTGCAGGGCCTATTTTATGGGTCACTGTGAAGGAAAAGAAAATTAACATTTGTAATGTGCTTAACACAGTACCTGGCACAGACTAAGATTCAAAGAAGCTAATTCATTGAGCATAATGGAATTATATTAACAATAATAAGCTTAAAAAAATAGAGTTGAAACCCTTCATCAGAAGAGGCAGGATGGTGTAGGGGTTAAAGGCACGGGCTTTGGACCCATGGGCTTACATCCCAACCCTACCACTTCAGCTGTACAGCCCTGAACAGATGACCTGAACTTTCTAACCCTCAGTTTCCCCATCGGTGAAATGGGGCAATGGTCCCCACCTCAGAGGGTGCTGAGGACTCACACTTGTGTCATTTGCCCAGGGCCTGGTACCTAGGAAGCCCCCTCGAATGTTAACGGCTTTCGCTGTCATGGAGACAGAGCACTAGCACTGACTGCATCCCATTGGATGCCAGGCACAGAGTGGGTCTCCTTTTACAGGAGCCAAGCTGAGGCCGAGGGGTGGCAGGCAGGGAGTAAAGTGCACGGAGGCCACTGCCTACAGGACAGCTTATGGGCTCTGAGGTCACAGACCTGAGGTTGAGGCCCCACTGCTTAACTTGCTGTGTGGCATTAGGCAGTCACTTCACTTCCCTGGACCTCTGTGTCCTACTCTGTGACTGCCCAAGCTGCGGGGAGGATGAAAGGAGATGCCACGCATAAAATGCTTAGCCCAGGGCCTAAGGGTGGTGGTGATGGTCATGCTTTTCCCTGCTGCCTCTACCACAACTCTTCCTACCCCTTCTCACCATGCTCCGCCCAGCTCTCCAGTCCCCGGGCCACTGCTGTGGAGCATCTGGCCAGACCTGCTTTCCCCTCTCCAAGCCCTGGGCTCAACCGCAGTCTGTACCAGCCTCGATGCACTACCCACTACAGCAACCCCTCACATCTCTGTTGCTTCAGGTCTCAGCTCACAGTCAGAGACTCCTTCCAGTACACCCATGTTACCCAACTTTACAGTAGGGAAATGGGTCCAGAGAGGGCAAAGCCCCCCGCCCCGCCGAGACACACAGCAGATTGGGTTCCTGGATGGTTGTGGAACTGAGGCCTTTCACTGTTTCTTCTGGGAAGCCCGGGTGCGGATCCCACAGTGCACTGCTGGGCCAGGGCCAGGTCAGCACCATTTACAGTAAATACCAGGAATACCACGTCTGCCAGCCCACCACTCATTACCCACGCACCCTTCTTCACTGGATTCCCTCTCCAATGGGCGTTATGCAGGGCTTGGGGTCATAGGGCACAGCCACACACATCAAGCCTTCAAGGCGGCCAGTCCCACCTGCACCCCTCCATACCGCACCACTATGGGTCGGCCCTTTCTTCGGGACCCCATCCTCCATCCCATCCTTGTTCTGCTGTTATTAAAGCCCCTCCCCATAGTTCAAACCCGTCCACAGACTATGGGTCCCCTCCGCACCTCCACGGTTACACTCTAGCCGCATCCGTCTATCTTTCGCCGCTCCTCTCAGGCAACCGTCCTCTATCCGCAAATGCTCCAACCCTAGCCCCGCCCCGAACTGGCCACGCCCCTTGGGGCGGGGGAGGCACAGCCCCGCCCTCATATCAGGCCCGCCTCTCAGTCACCACTCAGGTTCCTCTGGCTTCCCCACCCCGCCCCTCCTCTACAACACCGCCCCGTGCCCCGCCTCTCCCGACAGCGGAATTTGGGGCTCCACCAGGCCTGTGAGCCTCGAGAGCCGTTGAACCCTTTCGCGGGGTCTCACTGAGCGAGCGGCCCTCGTGCTCACTTAAAGGGGAGATGCTGGAGAGGGTGGGCCCGCACAACCTGCCTGAGCCCCGCCGAGGCGCCTGTGCCCTGAGGACCCGGTTAGGAGCCGCTTTTAAGCTCAATGGCGGGCTCTGGGCGAGGTCCCGCCCTAGCGCCCCATGGCGACCCCTCGCCACCCTCCGCAGGAGCTGAGGCGGGCGGAGTTGGTGGAGATCATCGTGGAGACGGAGGCGCAGACCGGGGTCAGCGGCATCAACGTAGCCGGCGGCGGCAAGGAGGGAATCTTCGTCCGCGAGCTGCGTGAGGACTCACCTGCGGCCAGGAGCCTCAGCCTGCAGGAAGGTGAGCGGGGCGGGGGCATGAGGTGGGGCTTTCCTGCGGGGGCGGGGTTGGGAAACTGCCCTGGGTACCGGGACCAGGAGGCGGGGTTAAGGGCTAGGGGCGGGGCTTTGTGTTACCTATCGGCTTTGCGGTTGATCAGAGCAGGAGCTCTGGAGGTTCATTGTCTCGGTTCGACTCCCAGATGTGCAGTTTACTATCTTGTGATCTTTCTGTGCCTCGGTTTTCTCACCTCTAAAATGGGACTAGTTCTAGTACTTATCTCATAGGGTTATTATGTGGATTAAATGAGTCAGTATTTGAAAACACAGCACGTAGCTAAGTGGCACATGGTAAGCACTAAGTAAGTGCTAGTTATTGTTTTGTTGTTGAGGCTGAAGAAAAGAGGCGGAGTTAACAATTTGGAGGGAGTGGGGAGGGGAGCTTAGTAAGGGATATTTTAGGTAACATGGCTGAGGCTGATGCGATTTATTCATGCAACAACTATTTACTAAGTGCCTTCTATTTCCAGATATTATTCTGGGTGCTTGGGCTACTGCAGTGAACAAAACAGATAACACTCTCTGCACTTATGGAGCTTACGTTCTAGTGAGGAGAGACATATTTAAGCAAAATATGTAAAATACACAGTAAATTAGAAGGCGATATATGCTTACGCATGCCAGGATGGAAGCTGCATTTTTAAAAATTAATTAATTAATTAATTAATGGCTGCGTTGGGTCTTCATTGCTGCTCCCGGGCTTTCTCTAGTTGCGGCGATTGGGGGCTGCTCTTCGTAGTGGTGGGCGGGCTTCTCATTGCAGTGGCTTCTCTTGTTGTGGAGCACAGGCTCTAGGCGCGTGGGCTTCAGTAGTTGTGGCACACGGGCTTAGTTGCTCCGCGGCATGTGGGATCTTCCCGGACCAGGGCTCGAACCCGTGTCCCCTGCATTGGCAGGTGGATTCTTAACCACTGTGCCACCGGGGAAGTCCCGGAAGCTGCATTTTTAAATAGGGTGAGCCAGGAAGAGCAGAAAGGCCTGAAGAAGGTAAGGGAATGAGCTATGTGGCCATCTGGAGGAGCATTCCAGGCAGAGAGAACAGCCAGTGCAAATGCCCCAAGATGGGAGCGTGCCTGGCTTGTTGGAGGAACAGCAAGGAAGCCAGGGTGGATGGAGTAGAGTTAATGAAGAGTAGAGTAAGAGATGAGGCCAGAGAGGTAAGAGAAAGGGTAGTTTTTAGAGGGCTTTATAGGCCATGGGGAAGACTTTGACTTTTAATCTGGAAGGTTTGTTAGTGAAGAAAGAACATGAATTGACTGTGTTGAAATGCTGTGTTAGCGGTAGACTGGTGGTGATGGGGGGCAGGATGGGGAGCAGGAAAAGAGGCTACTGTGATTATCCAGGTAAGAGATTGGTGATGCTTGGGGCCAAAAGAGTGTTATTGGAGATGAAGAGAAGGGTTTGGATTCTGGATATCATTTGGGTCTCAAGCAGGGGTTCAAGCAAATGAAGTCTGGGACTTGACCATTGGACTTAACTGCACAGAGGTCACTGCATGGCATCTTGAGAGGAGCAGTTCAAGGCTCTGGGAAGCGGGTGTCAAAAGTGTAATCGGAGAGGTGGAAATAATGCAGCTAGACAACTCAATGAATTTTGCCGTCAAGGTGAAGAGCCCTCAGGACTGGATATGGGGTGGGTTGGAAAGAGAGGGATCAAGGATGTGTCCAGGGATTCTCGACCTGAGAATGGAGTTGGTAGTCCCACAAATGGGGAACACTGGGGCTGGAGCTTGTTTGCAGGAAAACCAGGAATATAGTTTGGATCTGTCAGATGAGAGGTGGACCCCAAGGTGGAGATGTGGAGGGATAGTTGGATATTTGAGTCTAGGATGGAGGGGGTAGTGCTGGGCTGGAGAGATACACTTGGGAGTCAGCATATTTATGATCTTTAAACTCCTGAATCTGGATGAGCTTCCCAAAGGGATGAGTGTAGCATGTAGATGGAGCAGAGGAGAGGACCAAGGCCTGAGCTCTGGGACTGTGTGTCTTTAAGAGGTCTGGGAGATGGGGAGGAACCATCCCAGGAGGCTGAGAAGGAACCTCGAGGGAGGTTCCAGAGGGTGTGGCACCCTGGAAGCCAAGCCAAGCAAGTAGATGAAGGAGAGGAGAGTGAAGCTGGGTCTCAAGCAGGAGTTCAAGCAGATGAAGTCTGGGACTTGACCGTTGGACTTAACTACACAGAGGTCACTGCATGGGACCTTGAGAGGAGCAGTTCAAGGCTCTGGGAGGGGGGATGTAAAAAGTGTAACTGGAGAACTAGGAATAATGCAGCTAGACAACTCAGTGAATTTTGCCATCAAGGTGAACAGATAAATGGGGCAGGAGCTCCAGAAGGAGTGAGGTCAAGACAACCTTTCTTATGGGAGAAAGAATGGTATGTTGTATGCTGATGGGAATAATGTAGACGAGAAGGACAAATTGATAATGTGGGGAGAGAGGGGAGAATTGCTGGAGTGTGTCCCTGAAAAGGTGGTGGAGGGATTGACCAGAGCTAGGAGTGGGGATGGTTTATCCCTACCTAGAACAGGTGGAGAGTGGAGAAAATCGCCACAGGATCAGGGGGGTGAATAATGGGGCGGGAGCTTCTGGAAGTTCTCTTCTGATTCTGTTCTCTCAGTAAAAGAAGCAAAGTTAGTGTCTGCAGTGTGCGGATGGGGGAGGGGAGTAGAAAGGGGAGTGGTGTGACCTGAATGGGCTTGGATTTGCTCAGTGAGGGAGACGGTGCTAAGGCCGAGGCCGTGGCTTTGTCCTTAAGTGTCAGAACCTCAAACAAGGAGGAACTTTGCGTCTCAATCTTGTGCTCGGGTATAGGCGGGGCCAAAAATTTGGGAGGTGCCTCGCTGCACAGGCTCCAGAGGAGTGGGCGGAACCAGGCCTGGGCGGAGCCGAGAGATGCCCACACCCCGCCCACCTCCACCTGGCCTGCAGGGGACCAGCTGCTGAGCGCCCGAGTGTTCTTCGAGAACTTCAAGTACGAGGACGCACTACGCCTGCTGCAATGTGCCGAGCCTTACAAGGTCTCCTTCTGCCTGAAGCGCACTGTGCCCACCGGGGACCTGGCGCTGCGGCCTGGGACCGTGGCCGGCTACGAGATCAAGGGCCCGCGGGCCAAGGTGGCCAAGCTGGTACGCGTGCTTAGCCCGGTTACGGCCCTGGACCGCCCCAGCGATCCTTTCTCTGCGCCGTGAGCCCCACTGCCCCACACTGGTGGGCCAGCCTTGCCCTCTGTCTCGTCACTAACCCAGCGCTAATCCCATCCACTGCCTCCTGTTCTCTGCCCCTAAACTCCTCCCTGGGGAGGGGGACCCACCCATCCCAAACCAGGACCCTCACCCACCTCGTCAGGGGTCCTGAACCAGGGCGCTCTGGACCAGAGAGGCCAGGTTCAAGCCTGAGGGCAGCTCATTTACTGCTGAGTGACCCTTGACAAGTTTCTTTCCCTCCTTGGGCCTCAGTTTCCCCATCTCTAGAGTGAGTGTTTGGGGGAAAATCCTGGATGAGGAGCCAGAAGTCTTGGGTCACAGTTTCTACACTCCTGTTGATTCACTGTAAGATTCTAAATGAAAGTCTTTGCCTTCCGGGACAGTAAGAGTGAAATGACAGGCAGGAAGTGGGGATGGTGTTTTGGGGACAAGATGCTCAATCCAGCACATCCCCAGCCTGGTAAAATAACCACATGGGGCTCCCCCTGTCCACCCCAGGCCTCCCACTGTCCCACCGCCTCCTGCCTCTCTCCTCTCTCCCCAGAACATCCAGAGTCTGTCCCCTGTGAAGAAGAAGAAGATGGTGGTGCCCGGGGCCCTGGGGGTCCCTGCAGACCTGGCCCCTGTTGACGTCGAATTCTCCTTTCCCAAGTTCTCCCGTCTGCGTCGAGGCCTCAAAGCCGAGGCTGTCAAAGGTCCTGTCCCAGCTGCCCCCACCCGCCGGCGCCTCCAGCTGCCTCGGCTACGTGTCCGAGAAGTGGCCGAAGAGGCCCAGGTAGCCCGACTGGCCGCTGCCGCTCCTCCCCCCAGGAAGGCCAAAGCAGAGGCCGAGGTGGCTGCAGGAGCCCGATTCACAGCTCCCCAGGTGGAGCTGGTTGGGCCTCGGCTGCCGGGTGCTGAGGTGGGTGTCCCCCAGGTCGCAGCCCCCAAGGGGCCGGGGGAGGTGGCCCCTGCGGCAGAGGTAGTCAGCGGCTTTGCCCTCCACTTGCCAGCCCTTGGGCTGGGAGCCCCAGCTGCACCTGCTGTGGAGCCTGCGGCTGGAGGGATCCAGGTCCCCCAAGTGGAGCTGCCCACCTTGCCCTCGCTACCCACTCTGCCCACACTTCCCTGCCTGGAGACCCGGGAAGGGGCTGTGGCAGTGACGGTGCCCACCCTGGACGTGGCAGCACCTACAGTGGAGGTGGACCTGGCCTTGCCTGGTGCAGAGGTGGAGGCCCGAGCAGAGGCGCCTGAGGTGGCCCTGAAGATGCCCCGCCTCAGTTTCCCCCGTTTTGGGGCTCGAGCAAAGGAAGTTGCTGAGGCCAAGGTGGCCAAGGGCAGCCCTGAGGCCAGGGTGAAGGGGCCCAAACTTCGAATGCCCAGCTTTGGGCTTTCTCTCCTGGAGCCCCGGCCCGCTGTCCCTGAAGCCGTTGAGAGCAAGCTGAAGCTGCCCACCATCAAGATGCCCTCCTTTGGCATCGGGGTCTCGCCGCCTGAGGTCAAGGTGCCCAAGGGGCCTGAGGTGAAGCTCCCCAAGGCCCCAGACGTCAAGGTCCCCAAAATGCCCGAGGCAGCCCTTCCAGATGTGCGACTCCCAGAGGTGGAGCTCCCCAAAGTGTCAGAGATGAAACTCCCAAAGGTGCCGGAGATGGCTGTGCCAGAGGTGAGGCTTCCAGAGGTGCAGCTGCCGAAGGTCCCTGAGGTGAAACTCCCGAAGGTGCCCGAGATGGCCGTGCCAGAAGTACAGCTCCCAGAAGTGCAGCTCCCGAAAGTCCCAGAGCTGAAGCTGCCAAAGGTACCCGAGATGAAATGCCCCGAAATGAAACTCTCAAAGGTGCCTGAGATGGCTGTGCCAGAGGTGCGACTCCCAGAGGTACAGCTGCCAAAAGTCTCGGAGATGAAACTCCCCAAGTTGCCCGAGATGGTCGTGCCGGACGTGCACCTCCCAGAAGTGCAGCTGCCAAAAGTCTCAGAGATGAAAGTCCCCGACGTGAAACTCCCTGAGATGAAGCTCCCGAAGGTGCCCGAGATGGCTGTGCCAGAGGTGCGACTCCCAGAGGTAGAGCTGCCAAAAGTCTCGGAGATAAAACTCCCCAAGTTGCCCGAGATAGTCGTGCCGGACGTGCACCTCCCGGAAGTGCAGCTGCCAAAGGTGTCGGAGATGCGGCTGCCAGAAGTGCAGGCGCCAAAGGTCCCAGATGTGCATCTGCCGAAGGCACCTGAGGTGAAGCTGCCCAAGGCTCCAGAGGTGCAGCTAAAAGCTGCCAGGGCAGAGGAAGCAGAGGGGGTAGAATTTGGCTTCAAGATGTCCAAGATGACCATGCCCAAGCTAGGGAGGGCAGAGTCCCCATCTCGAGGCAAGCCAGGTGAGGCTGGTGCTGAGGTCTTGGGGAAGCTGGTGACACTTCCCTGTCTGAAGCCAGAGATGGGCAGCGAGGCCCGTGTGGGTGTCCCCTCTCTCACACTGCCCTCAGTGGAACTAGACCTGCCCGGGGCCTTCGGCCTGGAGGGGCAGGTCCCAGCAGCCGACGTGGGCAAGGTGGAGCAGTCAGAAGCCCCTGGGGTGGTAGCAGGGGTCGGGGAAATGGCCTTCTGGTTGCCCTCTGTTGAGATCGTCACGCCACAGCTGCCCACAGTGGAGGTTGAGGAAGGGCAAGCAGAGGTGACGGAGGTGAAAGTCAAGCCTTCCTCCAAGTTCTCCCTGCCCAAGTTTGGACTCTCGGGGCCAAAGGTGACCAAGGCAGAGGCTGAGGGGGCTGGACGAGCCGCCAAGCTAAAGGTGTCCAAGTTTGCCATCTCACTCCCCAAGGCTCGGGTGGGCACCGAGGTGGAGGCCAGAGGGATGGGGGAGGCAGGCCTGCTGCCCGCCCTCGATCTGTCCATCCCACAGCTCAGCCTGGATTCCCATCTGCCCACAGGCAAGGTGGAGGTGGCAGGGACTGATGCCAAGCTCAAGGGGCCCAGGTTCGGCCTGCCCAAGTTTGGGGTCAGAGGCCGGGACAGCGAGGCGGGAGAACTAGTGCCAGGGGCGGCTGAGTTGGAGGGCAAGAGCAGGGGTTGGGATGCGAGGGTGAAGATGCCCAAGCTGAAGATGCCCTCCTTTGGGCTGGCTCGAGGGAAGGAAGCAGAAATCCAGGGGGGGCGAGTCAGCCCCGGGGAAAAGCCAGAGTCCACGGCTGTGCAGCTTAAGATCCCTGAGGTGGAATTGGTTACTCTCGGGGCCCAGGAGGAAGGGCAAATGTCCGCAACCAGACAGGTGGGCACTGAGGGCCAGGACGGGGGGCCGCGGGGGCCGCTATGCATCTCCCTGCCCCAGGTGGAGCTGCCCAGCTTTGGGGAGGCTGGCCTGGGTGTCACCCCCGGGCAGCAGGCCAAGAGTGCATCTCCTCCAGCAGAGAGCACACCAGGCTATAGGATCCAGGTGCCTCAGGTGACCTTGTCTCTACCTGGAGCCCAGGTGGTGGGTGGTGAGCTGCTCGTGGGTGAGGGTGTCTTCAAGATGCCCGCTGTGACAGTGCCCCAGCTTGAGCTGGACGTGGGGCTGAGCCGAGAGGTGCAGGTGCGTGAGGCAGCCACGGGTGAGGGCGGGCTGAGGCTGAAGGTGCCCACGCTGGGGGCTAGAGATGCGGCGGGGGGTGAGGGGCCTAGGGACCAGCCCCCAGGGGCCGAGCGCACCTTCCACCTCTCGCTGCCTGACGTGGAGCTCTCCCCGCCCGCTGTGGGCAGCCATGCTGAATACCAGGTGTCCGAGGGCGAGGGGGATGCCGGACACAAGCTCAAGGTGCGGCTGCCCCGGTTCGGCCTGGCACGGGCCAAGGAGGGGGCTGAGGAGGCTGAGAAGGCCAAGAACCCAAAACTCAGGCTGCCCCGCGTGGGCTTCAGCCAGAGCGAGGCGGCCGGTCGGGAAGGCTCCCCCAGCCCCGAGGAGGAGGAAGAGGAGGGCTGCGGGGAAGGGGCCTCTGGGCGCCGAGGCCGCGTCCGAGTCCGCTTGCCCCGTGTGGGCCTGACTACCCCTTCCAAGGCCTCTCGGGGGCAGGAGGGTGAGGCGGCCCCCAAGTCATCTGGAGGGGAGAAGTCACCCAAGTTCCGCTTCCCCCGGGTGTCCCTAAGCCCCAAGGCCCAGGAGGAAGGTGGATTCCGGGTCCGGCTGCCCAACGTGGGGTTTTCGGAGACGGGGCCTCCAGGCCCCGCGAGGATGGAGGGGGCTCAGGCTGCCGTCATCTGAAACCCCTCAGCAGAGGGAGATGCCCATCCCCCTCCTCGTTTTGTGTGTGAGATAACTAGCACTAACCCTCAGAGGGCTGGGAGGCGGGCGACTGACTGGGTCAGGGCCGGGGAGTCCGTGCCTGGCTCTTTGGCAGGAGTGCCCGTTTCTTGCCAAGCCATGTGAATAAAATAATCCAGAGGTAGCTTTGTGTCAGGTCTCCTCTGTGTGTGTTTGTTGAGGTTGGGGGGGGGGCGGGTGCAGAGAAAGGAGTCCCTTGAGGATGGCCTGAAGGGATCCTTTGTGCAGTGAGACAGGCCACCCCTGGTCTGAGGAGAGTCTGGGAGGCCTTGGGGTGGGCCTGGTGGGAGGGGGCTGTCCTAGCCCTTCAGAATTCCCAGGGGCCTCTGAGCTGGGGAAGTTCCCCAGCAGAACCCAGCTGCGGGACCCCTCTGCGGGAGACTCTGCCTGTGCTGCGGGACCCACTCCTGCCAGGACAACCCCAGGGCCTCCACCCCAGGCACCCGGCTGCCCTCTTAGGACTAAGTCCCAGGGTCCTCAGCCCCAACTGGGGCTGGGCCTCAGCCTCCAGGGACCCATCTCCACTCAGTATCCAGGTCCCTTAGCCCCCTCCAGGGTCCCCAGGCTCCCCCATTTCTCTCTGAGATGCCCTAGACAAGCTGTCCAGTCCCGAGTCTCCCCCTGGTGCCACTATAGCCACCCCTCCACTCTCTTCACACCTCCGCCCTCCCATTCTAGAGGAAGAAGGGCTGTGCCCTTGAGTTGTCCCAAACTCCCCACTTACTCCAGTACCTTCTTCCTTCAAGCCGACCCCGCCTTGGGTCACTACCCATCATCACATGCTTCCTCTTCATCCACACCAAACATGGCAGGAGTTACCTACGTTCCTGGTGCGCACCCCTTGCCCAGGCCCCCAGCATTTGGGGTCTTCCTCCTGCCACAGCTGACCTGTCAGTGTCCTCAGTGGCCTGTCCGTGGTCACGCTCAGGGCCTCTTCTGTCTCCTGTGTCCTGACTTCTCAGGGCTCCTTCCTCCTTCCTGAGGGCTGTCTTCTCTCTCTCTCCCGCACTCCTCCTCTCTCTCCTCCTGTCCCTTGGGCCCTCAGGGCTCCTCCCAGGCCCTCATCCATCCCCACACCCTCCCTGGGCCATGTCACCCTCCACTCCTCACCTCTGTGCTGATAATTCCCAAAATCTCTCCTGGGTCCACACGGGCCTCCAGTGCACGTCTGCATCTCTGCACACCCCACTGACGTCTCCTGGACACTAGGAGGTTGTGTCCAGTGGTTCAGAGCTTGGCTCGAGAGCCAGACTGCTCAGGGTCAAAGCCTGCCTCTGGCACCCACCTGGGTGACCTTAGGCATTTTAAAAATTTCTTTTGGCCTTTATTTTCTCTTCCATAAAATAGAGGTATTGAGATGTATATTGTAAGGATCAGATAAGGCTTCTAAAGCACTCAGAACGGGGAATTCCCTGGTGGTGGTCCAGGGATTTAGGACTCTGTGCTCTCACTGCCGAGGGCCCGGATTCAATCCTGGTCCGGGAACTAAGATCCCACAAGCCGCGTGGCCAAAATAAATAAATAAAAATTAAAAAAAAAACAAACCCAACAACACTCAATACCCGTTTAAATGTTTTAACGTTAAATTTCCTAACATCCTCTCCCCCAGACTGGTCCCGGTCCATGTTCCTGCCTCAGGGACCATCCCATCCCTATCAAGGCCAGAGCCCTGCACGGCTCCCTCCTTTCCCCCAACCTGGCCTCCTGTGTGTCTCATCCATCTGCCTCTTCCCCTGCCTCCCCAACCTCTCCCACCTGGGCCCTGCTGCAGGCTGGGGCCCTCCACTCTTGCCCCCTCCAATCCACTCTTCTTCACACAGTAACTTTCTGACACTCAAATCTGACCCTGCGGAGTTCCCTGGTGGCCTAGTGGTTAGGATTCGGCACTGTCACTGCTGTGGCCCGGGTTCGATCCCTGGTCGGGGAACTGAGATCCTGCAAGCCGCACGGCGCAGCTAAAATTTAAATAAATAAATAAATAAAAATCTGAACCTGCCCTTCCTTGTTCAAAGTCCTTCTGTGGCTCCCCAGTGCCCTCAGGACAAAGTCCAGACTCCTTAGCCTGGCATTCAAGACCCTTTGCAACCTGGCCCCCCTTTAGCCACGCCTCCCCCAGGGCAGCCACAGGCAGGGGCAGGTGTTTTCTGAACACAGACACACACACAAATCCCCTAGCTCGGGAAGCCTGCCGTTCCTCACCTCTGTTTAGGAATGTCCCATTCCTCTATGCCCGAGGCCCACGATCAGACTCCCCTCTCGGTCGACCGTTCTCCTGTGCAGCCCCTCCAGGGTTCCGCCACTTGGCGGGGGAGGGGACATTACCTGCCACCCCGCCCCCCATTCCAGCCAGGGACTCAGGTCTCCAACAACAGAACCAGAGCCACTCAGCAACGCTGGATCCCATTCAGGGGGGCCTGGGGCCCCTCATCCCAAGCCAGGAGGGCTTCGGGGGAGGGGTGCACCCCCTGGCAGACTTGCCCTGCGGCCCAGGGGTCTGGGGGTTGTCAGGGAGGTGGGGGTGAACCTCTCAGGGCGAGGCACGAGTGCAGTTCTCTTTCCCCCACTGGGGGGACCTTGGGGCCAGCGTCGGGGCGGGAGGCCTCGGAAACAGAGCCCGTGGGGTGGAGGTGGCGGCAGGGCAGTGTCTGGTGGCAGAGGCACCATGGCCACCATCCAGTCAGAGACTGACTGCTATGACATCATCGAGGTGCTGGGCAAGGGCACCTTCGGGGAGGTGGCCAAGGGCTGGCGGCGAAGCACGGGCGAGATGGTGGCCATCAAGATCCTGAAGAACGATGCTTACCGCAACCGTATCATCAAGAACGAGCTGAAGCTGCTGCGTTGCATGAGGGGCCTGGACCCGGAGGAGGCCCATGTCATCCGCTTCCTCGAGTTCTTCCACGACGCCCTCAAGTTCTACCTGGTCTTTGAGCTGCTGGAGCAAAACCTTTTCGAATTCCAGAAGGAGAACAACTTTGCGCCCCTTCCCGCCCGCCACATCCGCACGGTCACCCTGCAGGTGCTCAGAGCCCTGGCCCGGCTCAAGGAGCTAGCCATCATCCACGCCGATCTCAAGCCTGAGAACATCATGCTGGTGGACCAGACTCGCTGCCCCTTCAGGGTCAAGGTGAGCGTGGCCATCCAGCCCTGGACGCTCTCCTGAGGCTGAGGTTCCCCTTGTCCTACCTCCCAACCCTGAGGTCTCTCCCTCCCTGGCCATGATGGCTTTCCCCACCTCCTGGCTCTGAAATCCCCATCTCCCCATCCCAATTCTGATATCCTCTCCCGCTCAGCCCTGAGGTTCCCCCGTCCTTGTTCAATTCTTAGCTCAGCTCCTCTGGCCCAGTCCTGTCCCTGTGGGGCTGACATTCTAGTGGGGGAGATAGATTTGCCAAGGTAAATGAGTAAAATATGGTATATGAGTGAGAAGGAGACAAGATAAAGTAGGGAGGAGGAGGAGGTGGGGTGGTGATGAGTAAAACTTTAGACTCTGTGGTCAGGGAGGCCTCCCTGAGAAGGTCACATTTGAGGGAAGTCTTGAAGGAGGGAGGGAGCTGTGTTGACATCTGGGAGAAAGTATCAGTGCAAAGGCCCTGAGGTAGGAGTGGGCCAAGTATATATATTTGAGGAGCATTGAGGAAGCCAGTGTGGCTGAAACGGAGTGACTGAGGGGAAGAGGGAGGAAATAAGATCGGGGAGGTGACGGGGCCAGGTCGTACAGGGCCTTGTGGGCCACAGAGGGGACTTGGGTTTTATTCTGTGAAAGATGGAGCCATAGGAGGATCCCGGGCAGGGGAGGGCTGTGATTGGACGCAGGTGTTCACGGGCTCCCTCTGGCTGCAGGTGGGGGAAAGACTGAGGGGACAGGAGCAGGAAGACAGTGAGGGGTGACTGCCCCAGTCCAGGTGGGAGATGTGGGTGGGACTAGAATCAGGGTAGTGGAAGGAGGAGATGTGGGTGGGTTTGGGGTAGATTTTATTTATTTTTTCTTTTTTTTTGGCCACCACGCGAGGCTTGCAGGATCTTAGTTCCCTGACCAGGGATTGAACCTTGGCCCCGGCAGTGAAAGTGCTGAGTCCTAACCACTGGACCGCCAGGGGATTCCCTTCCGGGTAGATTTTAAAACAGGACTTGCTGGTAAATCTTATGTGAAGTGTGAGAGAGCAAGAGAGGGCTTGAGGGAGGAGGAAAGCCTGTTGGCCTGAGCGACTGGAAGGATGGCAGCAGCATTCTTCATCATGAGTTTGTTCATCAACAAACATTTTCTGAATGGCTGCTCTGGGCCTGACCCTGTGCTGGGCACACAGGCACCTCCTCTGCGCTGTCACAGGTCCCTGGATTCCCCCATCCCGGCTCTGACCCCTCTGTCTGCTTATGGGTTACTGTCTGGTGATGGTTCTGAACTAGGAGCATCGTGAGGGCGGAGCCAGGGGCATTTTGGTCACCACCGTGTCCTCGGCATCTCCCAGCACAGCGCCTTCATGGAGTCAGTGCTAAATGAACGTCAGAGACACAGGGAGATACAGAGACAGGAAAAGGCAGATCATTCTGTCCCAACAGATGGAGGGATAGAGACCCAAGGAAGGAAAGTTTTCCACAAACATAGCAGGAGACAGACAGGACAGAGCCACAACTCCTGGCCAGCGTTGGCACCCCTACCGCATCTGTGGAGTGAATGAATGAATCCCACAAACGTTGACTGAATGATCAGGGTCAGACAAGCTCTCTGGGATTCAGGCCTCAGTCATCTGTGTTCAGAGTCCAGATTAATAACCATTTCGTCATACTGCCTTCTGCAAATAGAAGGTGAGGGATAGCTGAATGAAAAGCAGAGAAACTCAGGGAGGGAAACTGAGGGAGGGACTAAGATAGAGTCACAAAGATTCAGAGTGAAAAATGGCATATCGCTCCAGAGGCATCAGGAGAGACAAGGGCTTTCAGTCATTCACAGTGTTAGTTCAACAGGTGTTCATCAAGCACCTGTATGAACCAGGGGCCCGTGTGGGGTGTTAACAATGCTTGATGGTGAAGACAGAAGAGGACCTGGGTGTCAGGGAGGTGTTCTTCTAGTTGGACGACCCAGAGATGGGGACAGAGAGAGACACTGAGAGTTGAGGGACACAGACAAGTGACGAAGAGGCAAAGAAAGAAAAGAGAGATACCAACAAGAGACAGAAAGAAAGAGAATGACAGGAATAAAAAGCCCATTCATTCATTCATTCTTTACTGAGCCCCTACTGTGTGCCAGGCACTGTTCTAGGGATCTAGGGATGCAGCAGTGAACAGACAAAATCCCTGCCCTTGTGGGACTGATATCCTAGTTGGGTAGAGAGACAATGAACTCCATACAAAAGTAAAAATATGTAGTACGTGAAATGGTGTTAAGAGCTATGGAGAAAAGCAGAGGGCTAGGGAGGTGGATAGGAAGGGAGGGGTGTGCTGTTTTTAATAGGATGGTCAGCAGAGGCCTCCCTGAGAAGGTGACATTTGAGTAAGGACTTGAGGTGAGAGAGGGGAGCCGTGTGGA
Source organism: Balaenoptera physalus (assembly GCF_965194825.1). Taxonomy (NCBI): domain Eukaryota; kingdom Metazoa; phylum Chordata; class Mammalia; order Artiodactyla; family Balaenopteridae; genus Balaenoptera; species Balaenoptera physalus. Next base: position 12,964,391 of record NC_138900.1, read on the forward strand.
CATCCGGAGGAAGAGCATTGCAGGCAGAGGGAACAGCCAGTGCCAAGCCCCTGAACTGGGAATGTATCCGGCTTGTTCAAGGAATAGCGAGAGGCTGGTGTGGCTGCAGCTGGGTGAGTGAGGGGGAAGGTGGGAGGAGGTGCGGGCAGAGAGGGGACCGGGCAGATTGTTGGAGCCTTGTGGGCCAGGGTGAAGACTGTGGCTTTTATCACAGGATGTGGTAAAGCCACAGGAAGATTCTGAGCGGGAGAGGGACGTGATCTGACTTAGGTGGTCACAGGGTCCCTCGGGCTGCATGTGGGTAGCAGACTGGAGGGAGAGGGAGGAACAGGGAGACCAGCAAGGAGGCCCTTACATTAGTCTAGACAGGGGATGAGGAGGACAGGACCAGGGTGGGGCTGTGGCTGGGATGCAGAGTGGGCAGAACAGAAGGTGTTCTGCTGGGGCTGCCCTTCTGTGAGAAGGTGGATGTGTGGTCTCTGGGCTGCGTCATGGCTGAGCTGCACCTGGGCTGGCCCCTCTACCCAGCCAGCAAGATTTGCTGATGGACAAGGCATGGGGTGAGAGAGAAAGAGACAGGTCTTCACTCTCATGGACATAAGTTCTAGTGGAGAGAAACAGAGAGATGAGTACGCAAACCGGAGACAAAGGCTGGAGGAGACAGATAGGGACATAAACAAGAGATCAAGATTCACAGATGTAGCGACAGTCAGATGGCAGATGCAGAAAGACACTGGCAAGAGACGCCGGGGAGGCCCAGATCGATCGGCTGTCCCGGCCCACTTGCCTCCCTCCCTCCGCTCAGGTGATCGACTTCGGCTCGGCCAGCATATTCAGCGAGGTGCGCTATGTGAAGGAGCCGTATATCCAGTCTCGCTTCTACCGGGCCCCCGAGATTCTGCTGGGGCTGCCCTTCTGTGAGAAGGTAGACGTGTGGTCCCTGGGCTGCATCATGGCTGAGCTGCACCTGGGCTGGCCCCTCTACCCAGGCAACAACGAGTACGACCAGGTGCGCTACATCTGTGAGACCCAGGGCCTGCCCAAGCCCCACGTGCTGCACGCCGCCTGTAAGGCCCACCACTTCTTCAAGCGCAACCCTCACCCCGACGCCACCAACCCCTGGCAGCTGAAGTCCTCGGCCGACTACCTGGCTGAGACCAAGGTAGGGGGGCAGGTGGGGCGAGGGCCGTCAGCGTGGCAGCTGCCGCGTCAAGAAAAAAATCTAGGTTAGATCTCAGAGAGGACTGGCAGCTTGAGGGCCAGCTGCGGGGGTTGTCACAGCCAGAGGGATCCGAGGGACACCCCAGGTGGGACTGGAAGCCAGGGCAGCCTGTCTGCCGCCTCTGTGGCTGCGGTCATCAGACTCGTGTGGCAAGAGTCTGGCTGAGACAGCAGAAAGGCCTGGAAGTTTGGGCCAGCCGTGGGAGCTGTCACAGCGAGAGAGGGGTCTGAGCGAGACCAAAGGTGGGACCGAAAGTATATGGCAGACCCTCTGATGACTACTGAGCTGGTCGTGGTTTAAAGAATTCGGCAAGAATGGTCTGGGCTTGACTCCTGGGAGGCCTGAGGGCTGGGATCAGATGTGGGGTTCAGCTGTGGCAGCAAGAGGGACCTGGATTTGACTCCAAGCAGGACTAGAGGTCTAGGGCAGCCCTTCTGCTAGCTGCTGGTAGGGGCTGGACCCATGGCTTGGGGAAGGCTGGAGGGCTGGGGCGAGGTGTGAAACTTGGGTCAGTGAGATCCCTGGGTTAGACAAGAGGAGGACCAGCGATCACAGTCAGCTGTCCTTCCTGCAGCAGTAGGAGGGGTCTGGATTAGACTAGAGGGGTTCTGGTGTTCGTGAGCAGGTGTGCTCCCCCCCCGCCCCAGATGCAAGAGAGCTCCAAGTCAGACCATGGGCAGAACTGGAAGTCAGCGTTCCTGTGGGTGGACTTCATAGCCACGAGAGAGCTCTGGGCCAGACCGGAGGGCCCACCGGAAGCTGGGGGGTCATGTGTGGGCTCCACAGCAGAAGTACCTGGGGCCCAAGTCCTGGACTCGATGTCAACCCCTGCCCCACCCTGTGTCCCACCAGGTGCGCCCACTGGAGCGCCGCAAGTACATGCTCAAGTCACTGGACCAGATTGAGACGGTCAACGGCGGCGGGGCAGCCCGTCGGCTGACCTTCCCCGACCGCGAGGCGCTGGCGGAGCACGCCGACCTCAAGAGCATGGTGGAGCTGATCAAGCGCATGCTGACGTGGGAGTCGCACGAACGCATCAGCCCCAGCGCCGCCCTGCGCCACCCCTTCGTGTCCATGCAGCAGCTGCGCAGCGCCCATGAGACCACCCGCTACTACCAGCTCTCGCTGCACGGCTGCCGCCTCTCCCTGCAGGTGGAGGGCAAGACACCTGTGTCTGTTGTGGCTGCCGTGGAAGACGGGCCCCCCTACCACGGTCCGGCCGAGGAGGAGGAGACCGTGAGTCTGGGCAGCGGGCCTTTATTCCGGGAGGAGAAGGCACTGGGCATGCAAAAGGCCATCGATCAGCTGGACGACTTGAGTCTGCAGGAGGCGGGGCGTGGGCTGTGGGGCGAGACCCGCACCGACGTCGTCCCCGACGTGCTGGCCCCACTCAAGGCCGCTGCTGCTGGCCGCTGGGTGCCCGACTCCGGCCCCAAGCCCATCCTGGCCTTCTACGGCAGCCGCCTGGCAGGCCGCCACAAGGCCCGCAAGCCCCCCACAGGCTCCAAGTCCAACTCCAACTTCAGCAACCTCATCCGGCTGAGCCAGGCCTCGCCCGAGGAAGACGCCCCGTGCAGGGGTGGCGGCTGGGCGGAAGGAGAGTGGCGAGGGGCATCTGTGGAGCCGCCTGCCATCCCGCAGCGGGACGGGGATGGGCCGGACATCAAGGACATGACCGTGGATGCTGAGGTGACCCAGGGGGCAGCTAGGATGCAGGCGGTTCTGGGATCAGGGCCTCCCCAGAGCTCTAGGATCGGGGCATAGTGAAGCAACCTTGCCTTCCGTACATTTGCATGGCCCACGGCTGGCTCAGGGTCCAACACACACTACTAGCCCACCCTCAGGATGTGACAAGGCTCAGCAAACACTAATACACCCGTAGGATGTGATGAAGCTCAGCAAACACTAACCCATGTTGAGGCTGTGTAAAAACTCAGAACACAGTAACCCACATACGGGAAGTGACAGAGGCCCCGTACTCCGAACAAGGCCGTGGGACAGCTCAGCCACCCCCAGGAAGATGTGACAGAGCCTCAGCAAACACACCTTCAGGACACATTAAGGTCTCAGCACACAGCGTTTAAGCCTCCAAAATGGGATGAGGGTTCAGGATGTACAAAATCGTCCTCAGGAATTGACAAGGATGCAGTTGGGATCACAAGGGGTCCATGAGGGGCAGGACGGTTGTTCCGGGGTGGGGTGGGGGGGGGCGCTTCTTGGCTGATGCCCATCTCTTCTCCCCAACAGAGGCCAGGCCCTGAGTTCTTCGACCTCAGCAGCTGTCCTGGGGAATGGCTGGGTCAGCCAGACTGGACCCTGGAGGGCGTCGGGGGGCCACAGGCTCAGGGGCTCCCACCACGCCACACCCACCCACATGGTCCACCCCGGGCCACCAGCTTTCTGCAGCACGTCGGCGGGCACCACTGATGGTGACCCCACCCTGGCCATCACTGGGTGAAGCGCAAGCGGGGCTGGCATCCCCTCCTCAGAGCTATCCCCTGAACTGACAAACTATTCTTACAGAAAGATAATTATCCAGAAATTCCCCATTCCCCCCCAACCCCCCGCTCACGGCGCATGCCTGCACACACACCCCGAACCCAGGAGGGTTTTGGGGTCTGGCCCGTGGCCCCCTCGGCCAGAGGGACGCAGGAAGGGGCCTGCACTCCACTGGCCCTGAGCACACCCTCGGCCCTGCTGCCTCTGTTTATTTCAATAAAGCACTGTTCAGCAGTACTGCCTCATGCCTGTCCTCCCTGCCTGAGGCCTAGACTGGCACTGGGGTGGGGTTCGGGGGGGCACCCAGGCCCTGCTCTCTAATGCTGCACCCAGTCAGCCATTGGCTCAGGCTGGAGGCTGTGCTTGGCACACTGACCCATCCCTTAAATATGCTCAGTGCCTGGCACGCAAGAATCCACCCTCAGAACATTCTCGGTGCTCAGCAGATGCCAATCTGAGCTTGCCAGATGCCAGGTTCTCAGCGTCTGTTGACCTGTCTTTGCCACGCGTGACAGGCTTGGCACGCACTCATTCATGCTTGGGACGTGCGAAGTGTGAGTTCACTCGGCAGGTGTATGCAGATTCACGCCGGGTGCATGCGCTCGTGTCCAGACGTGCAAGTCCACCCGCGGGCCGTGGCAGTGGCTCAGCGCGCGCTCATCTGGCTGGGGACACGCCGAGTGTGCAGCACGTGCTGCGCCACGCTGGCTACATGAGGCTCGGGTCATGCCAGCCCACAAGGTCACACGCGCATGCTCAGCACACACTAGCTCACGTGCATTGTGCGCCGAGGGCTCAGCGCACGCCAGCCCACGCTGGTCACCCACTGAGGGCTCAGCACGTACCAGCCGTGTGCCGAGCGTCCAGTACACACCAGACCACACTGGTCACATGCTGAGGGCTCAGCATGCGTGAAGGTGTCCCCACCAGAGGCCCATGCCAGCTGTCCCCTACCCGGCACCCCACCTCACACCACTCAGTCAGGCACAGGCTGTACACACAAGTTATTTACTTCTTATTATGACCTCAGGCCCTCTTTGCCCTGGAAAGTGGGGTGGGCCAGGGGGCCAGGCCCAGCATGCACCCCTACTTCTTCGGGGGCTGATCCCTCCCCCAGCTTGGCTGGGTCCTCTGCGGCCACAGCATCAGGCTGGCGGGGGCGGAGGTAGAAGCGGGAGAGCGGGGGGGGAAGCCTGTGGGAGCCACAATGGGGCAGACAGAAGCGGGGGCGCGGGGACAGGGATCGAGACCCGGAACACCCGGGCCCGCGGGGGCCTCGCAGGCCTGGCCTGTCCGCTGGACCGGGCCTCAGAGCAGGCGACAGGCGTTGCCCACGCTGTCGGCTGAGGTGTCAAGGTCATGGCTGTAAGGGGAGTCCCAGTCCCTCAGGAAAACGGCCTCCAGCTGGCTCCGCAGGCCGCCCCGCCCGTTCTGCGTCACCAGCAGCGAGGTGCCCGCCGTTTCAGTGAAGTAGCTGCCGGACCAGTTGGAGGTTCCTACAGGGAGCGGGGGTCCAGAGAGTCAGGGCCCGTGGTGCTGCCTGGACCCCCTTCCGTCCCCCCACCCCGGCGGCGCTCAGGACACTCACCGATGTAGGTGGCACGTTCAGTCACCATGTACTTGTTGTGGTTGACGCGGGTGTAAGGGACTCGGGCCTGGGTCTCGTCCGCAGGGACCACAAAGAGTTTCTGAGAGGGAGGGGAGATGCGGGGTTGGGTTAGAGAAGCCCCAGGGTCTGAGGTGGGGAGTGGAACCAGGTCTGCGGGACTGGGGACTCAGCTGCTTCCCTCGTGGGCCTGGGGGCCAGAATGGGTACTCGGTAAACGCCGGCTGAAAGGGAGGACCCCGTCGCCTCATATGCCACCTGTTGCCTCTAGAACGACTCCTATTCATCCCTTAGGTCTTACCTCAGATGTCCCCTTTTCCAGAAAGTCTTCCGCGACCTCTCAGGCTGCGGCAGGAGCTTCTGCTGGGCTCCCCCATCCCAGCCCTAATCCCTCTGCCCGTGCCCGTGATTCTGGCCCATCAGGGCACAGCCCACTCTGGGTCGTCCCTGTCAGAAGACAGGTGAGCTCCACGATTGCTGTGTCCCCGGTACTGCCCTGCACAGGGGCTGACGGGTAGGTCTGGGGTAGGTGCTTACCACCTGGATGTCAAAGTGGGTGTGGTTGTCACGCAGGGCAGCCAGGGAGAGCAGGAAGGCCCGCATGGATGGCTCAGAGTGCCCCCAGCAGCTGACCAGCAGGCGCACCTTGACGCCCCGCTCATAGGCAGCCCGCCGCAGCCCGTCGTCAATGGCAGGCCAGAACCTTGGGGAGGGGGGTGCAGGATACGGAGGGAGGCCTCACTTCAGCTTTAGGGAGCCAGGCCTGGGTCCCGCTGCAGCTTCTGAGAAGCCCCAAGCCCCCACCCCATCTCTAGCTCCAAGTCCTGCCCCCCCCCACCAATCTTCTCATTGTCTTGTCTGCTGCCCCCAGACTACCTGCTCTGAGCCCCCAGAGTCCAGTCATCTCCCCTTCCTATCCCAGATCTCAAACCCCAACCCTGCCGCCCCAAACCTGAATACCCTTAGTCCCACCTCCCAAGCCCGTCATCCCATATCCAGCCCACACTCCCTGCCTCCTACCTGCAGAAATCCCACATCCCGCACCCTCTGCCTTAAGTCTCCAGTCCCGTCTCCACACCACCCCCCGAATATTCTCATCCTCTTCTCTGTCCCCTTCTCCTTGTCTTGAGCATCCAGACCCACTCTCCCTGTCACCTCTGTCTGTCCCCATGGCGTCCCCTCCCTCTGTTCCCTGGCCCTGGCCCCGTGCCTGCTTTCTGGGCCCCATCGCTCTCTCTCCTGTCTCCTCTTCCACTCTCGGTGGCTCCCTCCCCCAACCCCTGTCCACGCGCCCAGCGGTACCTGTGCGGGTGGGAGAACTCCATGGTGGGCAGGTAGTTCATGACCGCGATGTAGACGAAACTCCGGGCATTGTCCACCACGTTGAGCAAGGCTTTCAAGTCTGGGGTGCGGCCACTTGGACACAGTGGTGGGGGTGCACTCTGGGGGACGAGGGGACAGTCAAGACGCATGTCCTTCACAGTGGACCCCTGCTACAGACAGCTTATCACGAGCCAGGTCCTGAGGGTCTCACTAACGCTCAGCCTCCATGAAGGGGAGGGATAATTACCACGTCCTTTTTTGCAGGTGAGCAAACAGAGGCTCAGAGAGGGTAAGTGATTCGCCTAAGGTCACACAGCTGATAAATGGAGCCAGGGTTTGAACCGAGGCTGTCTGGTTCCAGAACTTATGCTCTAACCCAGTGGTTCTCGACATGAGGTCCCTGGTCAGGCAGCAACAGCATCACCTGGAAGCTTGTTAGAAATGCAAAGTCTTGGGCCTCACTGCCCATGGCACACAGAATCAAGGTGCTGGGGCGGAGCCCAGGAATCTGCGTTTCAACAAGCCCTTCTGGTGATTCTAATTCATGCTCAAGCTTGAGGACCTCTGCTCTAATCACTTTTGTCCCTGACTTACAGTCCATCCTGATGGCACTCATGTGCCCAGCCACAGCAGGCCCTTCACCCAGCTCTCTCCATCCTCACAACAGGTGAGCAAACTCGAGCTCTGAAAGGGGCAGTGGTAACGGGGGAACCATTAACGTCCCATGGGAGGTCACTGGAGCAAAGGACCCCAATGAATCGTAGTGTGGCCCTCCAGGATGACACTGGGCTTGGCCAGGTGACTTGCTCGGGGGGACCCAGGTTGGCCACCCCAACTAGTGAAAATATCAACAGCTAAAAACAGCGGTGCCTTATCCAGAGTGCCAAGGGCAATAGTGGCTGCTGTCCCATAGAACTTTCCACATTGATGGAAATGCTCTCTATCTGCACTGTCCAGTATGGCAACTGCTTGCTATGTGTGGCTGCTGAGCACTTGAAATGTGGCTAGTGTGACTGAGGAACTGTGTTTTTAACTGTAGTTCATTTTAATTGATTAAAAATGCGACATGCAGCTATACTGGACAGGTCACCCAGGGCTCGGCCTGCATGGACCCAGCCGTGCCTCCTCACTAGCCCGAAGAGGTGGTAAATATTGCAATACTTATTTTCTACGTGAAACCAAGGCCTAGGGAGGTTGGGACACAGCCCAGGCCCCTGAGTGAGCAGAAATGACAGCCAGTGGTCAGGAACCCCCATCCCTACCAAATCACTGGGCAGGGCTTGATGGGGGCCGAGAGAAGGGATGTGGCCGGGGTGTGACGGGCCCCTCTTCCCTCGGACTCACTGCCAGGTAGGCCAGAGCAGGGGTTCCGTTGAGGCAGATTTCCATTGGTGTCTCTTGATTGTAGCGGGTGTCATAAGGCCGGGGCCAGGTTGACGGGATGGAGCTGCCCGCCTGGCCCAGGTACCAGTAGGCCTCAAAGATCTTGGTCAGGTCTCGAGCTAGGCAACTGCAGTTGTACATGACCACGCCCAGCTCCTTGACCTGTGGGAGGGCAATGCTGAGCCCGGGGGTGGTGGCCTGGTGCCCACAGATGACGAGGACACCTGCAGCCCCTCCCCCTGCCCCCCCCAGTCCCCCTTCCTGTCCCTTGCCCTTCTATCTGCCCCTCTCTCTGCCCCTGTCTCCCTTCTTTCTGCCCCTTAACCGCGCCCCCCCACTTCCCCCAGCTAAAGTCCTGGGATGGACATGATCTTGACTCAAGACTAGAATCTTAAGTTTTGGTGAAAATCAGTTATTCCAAAGCTCCAGGTTTCCTGAAACTTTGCGTACACTGTTGCTTCTACCCTCCGCTGAGCTCCTACTCAGTCTTAGGTCTCAGCTGACAGTTTCCTCCTCCAGGAATCCTGCCTTGACTGCCCAGCCTGTGTCAGGCATTCCTTGAGGCTCCCAGGGTCCCTTGGGCCTCCTTCATCACCTTCTCTGGGGACAAACCTGCCTCCCCATTGGACTGGGAGGGCAGGCACAGGGGATGTCTCAGAGACAGCTGTGTCTTCAGCGTCTCCCTGCGGAGCTGGTGAGATTAGGGGTTTGGAAAGTATTTGTTGAGCAAATGATCACTGCCTAAGCTGTACCCTTTTCCTGTCCTGTGCCAATTACTATAGCTCCTCCAGTTATCAGATTAGTTTTCACCTCTTTTGGGAGACTTTCCTTGGTACCCCGGGTTGGGTTGCCCATCCTGGCCCTGACCCCTCCACTTGTGCTCCCCCCTCGCCACCATCTCAGACTTGACCCTTCTGGGCTGACACTGTCTGGGGACAGGTCCGTCTCCACCCTGGACCGGGAGTTCCAAGAGGTCCACCACGTTCCCAGCATCAGAACAGGGCTGGGCTTAGAGCAGGCACGCAGAGAGTGAATCATGAAGGTCAAATGGGCGGACAGGGCCTGGAATGTCCTGTAGATGCCATCGGGGATCAGAGGGGCTTCCCTGAGCAGAGCGAGGGTGGTGGAGGGCTGGATTTGGGGGTGTTAGGTAGGAGGGGGGAAGGAAGCCATTGCAGAGACTGGAAGAGAGGACTCTGGGGTTGAGGTGGGGCGCAGTTGGAGGCCAGGCGCCCTGTGGGGCAGGGAGCGGCCTAGAAGTGCGGTGGGCAGGGTGCAGGCAGACCTGGGTCAGGGAACGCCAGTCCATGTTGGCACTGCCGAGGTAGAAGTGGGTCTGGTCTACCACCCAGAACTTGGTGTGCAGGACGCCATGGGTCAGCTTCTGCATGTCCACCATGCGGACCTGGGCACCTGGACGGACACGGGTGGTGGTCAGGGGCTGGCTTGGGCAGCCCCAGGCCCAGCCCACCCCCAGCTGCCCCCTAGCTCACCGCTTTGTAGCAGGGCCTGCAGATCTGCCTGGGGCTGGGGCCCACTTGGCTTGCTCACGGCAATGCGGACCTTCACACCTCGGGGTGCCAGGGTCTGTAGCTGCCGGAGGACCTCCTCACCCTGGGGGGGAGGGGAGAGCCTCTGAGGGGCTGGATCAGCCAACTCTCCAACCCCACGCAGCACCCCCCATGGAGTTGTTTTGAGATTAGGCTTTTAGATCTGATCAGGCTTTACATTAGCCGGTACACTCAGGGAAGGCTTTACACAGGTTAAGATGTTAAAACCTTCATCTGTTTTATTTTATTGATTTTTTGGCCACACTGTGAGGCATGTGGGATCCTAGTTCCCCGACCAGGGACTGAACCCGTGCCCCCCGCAGTGGAAGTGCAGAGTCTTAACCATTGGACCACCTAGGAAGTCCCTTTATCTGTTTTAATAATTGGCGCTCTGAGCCCTGCTAGGGCCTCCCTGCCACTCCTGCCCTTCACGGGACCTTCCCAAGATCCTGACTTGGAAGTATCAATGCCCGTCACAGAAGGCACCTCTGGGCACCTTGCAGGATGTTGGGGGCACAGTGCAGGCTTGGGGTCTGGGAAGGTTTGGGTGAGGCTTGATGATGCCAATAACATTAATAGCAACAGCCATTGATTCCCTGGTTTCTACTGTGAGCCAGGCCCCTTCTAAGCCCCTTTACATGTGAACTCACTGACTTCTCACCACTCTCACTGATGAGGCAAATCTGAGTATATCCCAAGGTGCAGATGGGGAAACTGAGCATTGGAGAAATCAATGGGGAAGCAGGATTTGAACTCAGATGGTCTGCCTCCTAAGTCTGTGCTTTATGCTTTGAACCATTCCAGTAGGAACCAGCAGGGCGTGGGAGCTCATGACTTTTTTTTTTTTTTGGCTTGTGGGATCTTAGTTCTCCAACCAGGGATTGAACCCACGCCCTTGGCAGTGAAAGCGCAGAGTCCTAACCACTGGACCGCCAGGGAATTTCCAGCTCATATCATTTTTAACTGTCGTATATTTTTTCAGGCAGTGCTTAATAAACCTCACAATTTTAATACATTTTAAGCCTACCTCTGACAAAGAGTGGCAGCAGGGAAAGGGGAAAAAAGGGACAAATTCACCATGTCTTTCAATGAAGGGCTTATCTACCTAGGCTGTTCCTTGTCAAATCTTGAAGTTTTATGTTTTTTAAGTTTGTTTGCAGACCCTAACAAGGCTATCAGAGCAAATGCTTATAAAGGGCTGACTCTGTCGGGCATTGTGCTATAATTGGCAGGGATTAGCCCGTTTCATCCTCACAAGAGGGGAGTGCTAGATATTGCCCCATTCTACAGATCAGGAAACTGAAGACCGAGAGGTAAGGTGACCTGCCCAAGGTCACACAGCTGGGAAGTGGCAGCCTGGCTTGAGGCTGGGCTGGTACTCACTCCATGTTTCCATTTCTTTGTGTGACAGGGTCGGGGCAGCTTGTGGGTGAGTGATATCTGCCAGCCTAATCCCTCATAACCAAACCCATACCCTGACATTCAGAGGCCTCCAGATGACTGTGACAAAACGCCCCCAGTCCAGAGGGCCATGTGAAGACAGTTGCTTCCAAACACCTGTGTCCAACCCTCTGTGTGAGACATGTCCACCTGTCTCCCGGGCTATAGGGAAACCCCTTCCATCCACCTCCCCAATGCCTCCCCCCGCCGCCCCCCGTTGCCAGCCAGGGCCCAGGTTGCCAGGTACCTGCTGAGCAGAGGGCTCCTGAGTGTGGGTGTCATTGTTGGTGAGGGTCCAGTAGAAGGAGGCAATGTCCAGGCTGCTGTGGGCACCGGCGAGCAGGCCCAGCCACGCCTGGCTGGTGGAGGGGTTGCTCGTGGAGGCGTTGGGGAAGTCCAGGCCCTCGGGAATGCTCTCCACCAGCACTGCTCTGGGGGGTGGGGGGGGCAGAATCAGCCATGGGGGCTGGAATGTGAGTGCTCACTTGTCTGCCCACGGAGGATGGAAGACTATGTGTGTTTGTGTCTGTACTCATGATCCTCTGTGTGTCTGCATTTGTCTGTCTAGAGGCGTGGAAGGAAGGTTGTGCATGTGGGTGTCTGTGTGTGTGTGTGTGTGTCTGTGTGTGTGTGTGTCTGTCCACAGGTGTGGATGGAAGACGCCATGTGTGTCTGTTCACAGACAGACAGAAGATGATGCTGTGGCTGCCATGGCAACAGTGTGGGGGAAGGTGGTGGGCATGGAGGGAAGAACCGTGACGGTCCACTTGGGAGTCGGCGATCACCTTATTCTGTCTCGACCACTGGGTGCAGGCCCTGCTTAGTGCGTGTTGAAGTGTCCCTGGCCTGGCAGGGCCCCTCCCCCCACCATCCGAGGCGCCCACGCCCCCCTCCACTTACTCGCAAGGGTCATAGCAGGGGGCTGGGCGCTGGTTGGGCCCAAAGAGATGCAAGTCGCCGTATTCCCATAGAAACAGCTGAGTCATCAGGGCACCGAAGCCCACAACCGCCAGGATGAGGACCAGCAGGACCCAACGGGCTTTCTGTGGGGAGGAGGAGGCGATCAGCCAGCCCAAGGAGGGCAGCCCAGGCCATGGCTGAGACAGAGTGAGGGTGGCGGTGGGCTCCTACCTTTTCTGCAGCTTTCCATGCCTCGATCTCGTTCATGGGTAGTTCGCTGGCGGGCTCCTCAGCAGGCACCTTCAGCTGGGGGACAGGAATGATGGTGGGTCGGGGGGTGACAGGGCAGCTCAGTGGGGCCCCCACCCTCTGCTGGGTCCAGCCCCTCCCCACTGGGTCCCCCATCCACCTACCTCCTGGTACATCAGTTTAGGCTTCATCTTGCTGGCAGCCAGGGGTTATACAGATTCCAGCGGGAAGGTGGGTGTGTCAGGGTCTCCAAACTGCGGGGAACAAAAGCTGGCACTGTGTGGGGTGTTCTAGGCTTTTGGGGGACATCACAGAAAGCAGATCAGCCTCGGGCTCACGGGACTCACTGGGTCGCCTTGTCTGTGATCACGGGGGCCCCTGGCACTGCGCCTGTCACCCCTAAAGGAGGAAGCTGACTGCTGGTCAGTCGGGATTTCGAAATCCCTCAAGGTCCAGCTCCTCTGCTTTCCTCCTATCCCTCTGCGGTGCCCTCCCTGCCCCCCTTTAGTGCCCACCATGCCCCCCCCAAGCGCCCACCCTGCCCCTCATCAGCACCCACACTGCTCCCCATTAGCGCTTTCCCTTCTCTGAGCTCTAACCTATACATTCCCAAAATGACAGCTCCGGATTGAGTCAGCGGAGCCCTAAATCTTTGTGCTTGGCTTCTCCCAGCCCTGGGATTACCCAGAAGTCATTTTCCAGGTGGCTCCTTTGCCCTCACCCTCAGGTAACCACCAGACAGCTCAGGCCGGGAGCCCAGGACCATCGCGGCCTCACCGCCAGACCCCAGCCCATCCCCGCAACCATCCTCCCCTCCCCTACCCGAGAGGGGCCTCGGCCTTACTCGGCAGGCGGCTGCTGCTACCTCCACGGGGCCCCAGCTTCTGCCCCCACAGGCTGAGCAGGGGCGGGAGGAAGGAGGGGGCGGGGCCGGAGGGGGCTCCGCCCACTGCAGCGGGGAGTCTGCGCAGTGAGCGGCGCGCCGGTCCGGGCTCACCGCAGGGAGAAGGGGGGCCTGGCAGCCCAGTCCAGCCAACCTGACGGGGGTGGAGGGAGAGTACATGGCTGAGCGATCGGCTTTGCTACGGTCCACCCTAGAGCCCCCATGTGGGGTAGGGAGGCCACAGGTAAAGAGGAAAAAGTCCCCCACATCTTTTCTCGTCTGCAAACCATGTGAATTTTTGTACCATGGGCATATATTACCTGGTCAAAAATAAATACATAAATAAGGTTGACTTTAAAAATTATAAAGTGAAATGGAATGATCAAGGCTGAATAACATGATTTAGGGACGTAGCGATGAAATCAGCTTAGAAGACACAGCCCACGCTAAGGGAGGGGAAGAGCGGTAGGGGGGAAGGGGATGGTGGGTTTTCCCTTGGACTGTGGATTGCAGTCAGTGTTCGTTAAAAAAAAAAAAAAAAGTCAACTGATATTTTGATAAGGATTTTAAAAATCTTGTCTCTTAAATCCAGGCTCTGGCTGGAGGGGTAAGCAGGGTTTCCCACATACCATCTCATATCTCCGAAGCAGGATTTAAGGCCACAGATGGAGAAATAAATTGGAGGTCCCCCTCCCCGCCCACCTTTCTCAATGAAAGAGGGGCAGGACCCCCTTCCCCACATCCAGGCAGGAAGTCAACAAATGCAGAGAAGGATTATTACTGAGGGAAGCAACAGCGTCGGAAGTGGTTGCCTTGACAGCGGGATTTGGGGGTGGGTCAGGATTGCTTTTTATCGTCCGCCTATTTTCTTTTTTAAAATTGTGAAATATGAGCGACTTACAGAAAAGAAGAGAAAACATCTTTGTGCAGGTTAAAAAATAATTATAAAGCCTACACAGGTGTTGCCGTCTCCCAGGTTTTGTCACGTTTTTAAAAATTCATGCGCACGCATTAATGTGTTTTAAAAAAAGAAGAAAAAAGGAAGGACATTCCAAAAGGGAGGCAGGTTCTCTCCTCAACGCAATATCCTGCCTAGATGTGAAAGGATAATTTGGAAGCCCCTTTCCCCCCAACGTCCGATCCCAGACTGTCATTGTCAAGGGCGGAAGAGCACAGCTAGATCCCCTCCTATCATTGCAGGGAGCGAGCCAAACGGGGATGGGTCAAATGGATCCAGCAAGAAATGGTAACAGATCAAGGTTATTTGGGACTCCAGAGGTCACCAAGAGAAGCAGAAGATAACAGTCTTGGATGTGGCTGACCGCAGGGTTGGAGGGTGGGGGGAGGGGGAGGCATGGGGCGGGAAACAAGTTTGCCTTTTATTTATTTATTTGTGAAGGGCCTTGGTGAGAAATGTTTTATTTAAGAATATGGGGTTGGAACAGCAGGTGATGTGAAATTAGGGATGCTAAGATAAACAAAAACAAAACTGGGCAGAGGTAGGGCGCAGAGCTGTGAGGGACGTCACTCTGCAAGGTGAGCCAGGGGAACTGGGATGGCCGGTAATAAATCAAAAATAGGAAGAAAATAGACGGCATTTCATTCAGTTTGTTAGCGACCTTTTGGCTTTCAAATTGTGCCGTGATGACAGATCTGTAATGATGGGTTTAATTTTGACTTGTTATATTTTTATCAAAGCAATACACCTAAGGTATCAATATTTAAAAAGAAAACTAGTCCTGAAGAGGTGGTGTAGATTGGGTTAGATTGGCGAGGCAGTTAACACTGTGGCTTCCAGAGCCAGGTGCCTGATCTTAATATGAGCCTCAGTGTGTACGTGACTGACTTCAGAGGAGTGACAGTGCATCTGTGCCCTAGTTTCCCCATCTGCAAAATGGGCACAGCAAGAATAGCACCTACTTTTTACAAGGCTGTTCATTAATTTTGCACACATTTATTGAGTACCTGTGCACCAGGTATTGTTTTAGGCACTGGGGCTATCACTGTGGACAAAACAGAGGTGAGGAAAGACAGACAAAAAACAGTATTAAATTAAATTATATGTTAGAAGGTAATAAGTGCTATGGAGACTCAGGGAAGAGGGACAGGGGTGGGGCCGGGGTTGGGATTGCTTGCAATTTTAAATAAAGAGGTCAAGGAAGGCCTCACAGAGAAGGCGATACCTGAGGGAAGAAAACTTCAAGGAGAGGAGGAATGGGGCTACTGGACATCTTGGGGAAGAGTGTTCTAAGCAGAGGGAACAGCCAGTGCAAAGGCCGTGAGGCAGGAGTGTGCCTGGTGTGGATAGGGAAGAGCAAGGAGGCCGGTGTGTCTATAGTGGAATGGCCTGTGGGAAGAGGGAGAGGAGGTAAGTCTGAGGTCACAGGACCAGATCATGCTGGGCTACCTGGACTGTGGCAAGAAGGATGGGGCCACAGGTAGGTTCTGAGCAGAGGAGGGAACATGATCTCCTTTGGGGGTTGTGGTGGGTTGAACGGGGGCCTCGACATAGATATGTCAGATGTAGTCATCACTCCTGGAACTTGTGAATGTGACCTTATTTGGAAAAAGGGTCTTTGTAGATGTAATTAAGTCAATGATTTAAAGATGAGATTATTCTGGATTATCTGGGTGGGTCCTACACCCAAGGGCAAGTATCTCTAAAAGAGACAGAAAAGAGACACGACCAGGGAGGCAGTGATTGGAGTGATGGGCTGCAAACCTGGGTACACCTGGAGCCACCGGAATCTGGGGGAGGCAGGGAACAGAATCTCCCCTAGAGGCTCTGGAGAGAGCACGGCCCTGCTGACACCTTGATTTTGGACTTCTGGTCTCCAGAACTGTGAGAGAATAAATTTCTGCTGTTTTAAGCCACGCAGTTTGTGGTCATGTGTTATAGCAGCCCCAGGAAACGAATACAGGTGTTTACAGGCTCCCTCTGGCTGTGTGGGGAACTGACTGGGGTGGGCGTGTGATTTGGGGGAACACTGAGGAGGAGCAAGTTTGGGAAAAAGACCAGGAATAAATTTTTTTTTTAAATATCAAAAATAAATAAATAACGTGTGTTTTTTGAACATGTAAAATTTGAGATGTCTAAAATCTGAGTGGCTCCTTCGAACTAAAGGAATTCATATATATCAAGTGCATAGAATGGGCATGCAAGAGGTTCTCAATAAATATGATTGTCTCAAGGGTCCTAACAGCCAAAAAGAAAAGAAAAAAGGCATGATTCCCTCCGCCTCCGTCCTCCCCACCCTCGGCCAGGCAAGATGCCTGCTTTTTACTGTGGGCCTTTACTATTTTAAAAAATGCACATAGGCCTTCCATGGAAATTAAATTATGACGCTCAGGCTCCTAGCTGCGGGGGCCCTTCCCCAACATCCCAGTCTCCAAAAGAGGACTGTGGCCTCAGCTGGATAGGTATCCAGCACCCTCAATCCCCAGATCCCTAGGGGGAGCAGGGCAGGGTGAAACTGAAGCGGGATATGGACAGCCGGGCCGACACAGCCAGGCCGGCAAGTGCTGGCCTTCTCAGCTCATCTCAATTCCAGGGTTCCCAGGAACCTAGAACTCACCCTGGGGCTCCAGTGCAATGTCCAGGCTGGTCCTCATGCCCTGCTTCCTCGCTGGTGTAGGGGGCACCTGCACCAGCAGGTGTGCCCCCTCCCAGTGAAACAGGAGGGAAGCGGGCAGGGCACAATCTTTAAAAGAATGACACAGTCGTTGAGGATACAGCATAAACTGGTTAGAACCAACCAGGTCCAAGGTGGCGGAAGATTTGACTTCCAGGAGACTTTGAGCCTCATTATATACATTAGCACAGGAGTCCCCAACACCCTCGCCAGGGACCGTTAGCAGGCCACGGCCTGTTAGGAACCAGGTCGCACAGCAGGAGGTGATCGGTGGGCGAGTGAGCGAAGCTTCATCCGCCGCTGCCCATCGCTCTGCCGGAACCACCCCACCCCCACCACGCTCGTGGAAAAATTGTCTTCCAGGAAACCGGTCCCTGGTGCCAAAAAGGCTGGGGACCGCTTCATTAGCATATGCTAAATGACACAACCATAGGTGCCATGACAGTTCCAAGGTGACCATAAAAGACCAAAAAGTGGGCGGTGGCCCAATTCCTGGAAATCTCCTCCCCTTCCCCAAGACAGTTGGAATAATCCTCCCACTCATTAGCCAGTGAAATTACCCAGCCCATAAAAACTAACTACCCCATATTTCCGGACCTCTCGCCTTCTGAGATGGCCCACACTCTATGGAGTGTGTTTTTCCCAGGGCTGTTCTTGCCTTTTGAGATGAACCACATTCCGTTTATGGAATGTGTATCTCTCTAAATAAATCTACTTTTTACCTATCACTTTGTCTCTCACTGAATTCTTTCTGCGCTGAGACATAAAGAACCTAAGCTTCATTAAGTCCTGAGACCAGGTGTGCGGTTTCAATGAAAAGAACGTGGGTTCAAATCCCACTCTGGGTTTTGGCTGGGTTCGAGTCCCAGCCTGTGGGACTGAGTTGTGCAGTTTCACCAGCCCACAGAATATCTCCCTGTTCCCTTGGCTTGTGCCCTGCCTGACTTGGGTTGTGAACCACAGGGCACAGAAAAGGAGGAAGCAAAAACCACCTGGCTTTTGAGACACGTGCTGGGTCATAGCTCCCTGAACACCCATGAGGGTCGGGGTGGGAGACTTGATCCCTCTTCCATAGCAGCGTTTTGGGTTGGAGGGGCCAGGGTTCAGATCCCACCCCTGTCGCTTTCTTATTCAGTGACATCGGGCATGGGGCTTTACCTCTCTGAGCCCTGCTGGCCTCATTCATAAAAAGGGGATCACTTTATACCCATCTGGGGAGTGGTGGCTGGGGGATCTCTGAATGGTTTAAGGGGGTGCGTCTTGCAGTCCCAAACCCCTGGGTTCAGATCTCAGCTCTGTGTGTTACTGGGAGAAGAGGCTCCCTTCTCTGAGCCTCACCTGCATTCTCAGAACAATGGGCAGACTAATACACCAGCCTCACGTTTGCCGGGCAGAGTCAGTGAAACCATCCATAGCAGGCAGGAAGCACAGATACAAGCTGCCTGGTTAGCTGTGTCACCTAGTACCCTGGGCACACTTTTATCATAGACAAACTTATATGTGTCCCTTAAAAAGCTAAGTCTATGTCCGATTTATTTCTCTACGCACCGTGTGCCCAGCACGTTGTAACCACTCAATAAATGTTTATTGAAAATGGAAGAAAAGAAGCAGTAGAATGGAAACCCTGGAGAAAAGACTTTCTTAGATGTCTCTCTAGATCTAGTGACACTCAGTGTATACACAGTGTGTAAGTAGCTCGTGTTCTAAGCCCAGAGCAATAGGGTAGGTGCAGATAATGGCACCTCAGCCTGAGGGTAAAATTCAAGGTCAATTCAAGGTTGATTCAAGCCGTCTGGAAGTGCAAAGAAGGGTGTGGGGCCAGTTAGCTGCTGAAGCCCACGTGAAGCACTGGACAGGCCATACCTCAGGAAACATTCACTAACCCACGGACCTTCCATACGGTTCAAAACAGAACTGTTCTTGGGTTTAAAGGAGCCGATTTTCATTCTCTTGTGCAGACCCCTTCGGACTGACTGCACAATTGTCTGTGGTCAAGTCTACAGAAAACAGAACAGAGCACTGGTTTTGTAAACGTTTTTTTTTGTTTTGTTTTCAGCAGTAGACCTTTTATTTCAAAGGACCCCCTAGAAGGTGCCCCTTCTAGGGAGAGAAGATGCTCAGTCTGAAAAACAATTAAATAAGTAAAAAAATACACACACAACCCCTTGTCCCCCAGCACCCCATCATGAATGGCGAATACTTCTGAACTGGAACTCAAAAATCTAAGCTGTCCCATCCCTACTCAAACCCCCTCTGTGGCTCCCCAATGCCTCCAGGACCAAGTGCAACCATCTTACGATGTCCTCTTGGGCCCTACGTGGACAGCCCCCGTGGACCTTCCCCACCATTACAGCTTCAGTCCCCCTTTCTGACTCCAAAGCTGTCTCGGATTCCCACCTCCTCCC
This sequence comes from Balaenoptera physalus, assembly GCF_965194825.1. Taxonomy (NCBI): domain Eukaryota; kingdom Metazoa; phylum Chordata; class Mammalia; order Artiodactyla; family Balaenopteridae; genus Balaenoptera; species Balaenoptera physalus. The sequence continues at coordinate 12,983,483 of NC_138900.1, forward strand.
TGAATTTCAGCTCCGGAAGTCCCATGGCTTCCTAGACACCTCCACCCAGGTGTCCCTAAGCCCCATACACCCACCATGTCTCCAACTGTCCTTAGGATCTCTCTCCAACCTGCTCCTCCCCCGGGTCCCCCTTCCAAGGACAGCTGTTCTACCCATCCTTCAGGTCTCAGCCTGTGTGCTACCTTCTCCAGAAAGCCCTGACTCCCCCAGAGTCCTGGGCCTTGTCCTGGACTGCCCACAACTTATCCACTTGGCCTCCCAAGCGTGTCTCCCACCCACCCCTTTTCTCTCCCCTCCATGGCACCGAACTGGCCTCTCCCACTTGGGTCCCCACTCTAGCCACATCCCGTGGCTCCCGGCCTCCACTCAACCCTTCCAATTCCCCCTCCACCTGAGTCTGACTTGTCCCCCCTCTGCTCAAAACCTCTCTGTGGCCCCCCGGTATCCGCAGGATAGTCTCAGCTCCTCACTGTGGCTCCCAAAGCCCTGAATGATCTCCCCTTAATAACTTCTTGGGCTTATTCTCTTACCATCCCTGATGCCCTAGTCATATTTAATATTTTTCAGTTCCTCGAACTGAAACCACACTTTTACCACCAAACCTGCCCACAGCTTCTCCTCCTGCCTAGCATACCTTTTTCTCCACTTCATGTTGCTTATTCCTATCAGCTCATGTACCACTTCCTCCAGGAAGCCCTCCCTGACCCCCTGTCTGGTCCAGGCATCCTCTTTGGGATCTGACAGTCCCCTGGGCTTCTCTATCCCAGCCCAGATCCCTCTGCCTGTGTTTCTCCCAACCTGGCCCTGACCACTCTGGGCTGTCACTACCTGATGATGGATCTGTTTCTCCCACTGGACTGCAAAACCCGTGAGGGCAGAGCCAGGCTGGCTCAGTCACTGCTGTGTCCCCAGTATCACCCAGCACAGGGACAGTACATGGCAGATGCTCAGTGGCCAGTTCATCCATCTATTCATTCAATGAGTATTTATTCAATGAGTACTGCTGAAAAGCCCTATCTAGAAATTGGAGATACACCACAGAAAAACAGAAAAAAAAAAAAAAAAAAAGTCCCTAGGAAGGAAGAAATTCTTTTGAGGGAGTAAGACAGTAGATTAAATGAGCGAAACATACAGTTGGTGCCTTGGAGAAAAATAAAACAATGAAAATGGTTGATGTCTCAGTTCAAAAAGAACAACACAACACATCTGGGGCAAAGAAGCATTATTATCCCTGTTTTTCAGATGAGGAGGTAGGGCTCAGGGAAATCACTGCCCAGGTCACACGGCGTTGCTCTGTCGGCCAAGAATTTGAACCCAGAGCTCAGTTCTGTTCCAGGACACTACACTGTCAAACCAATTCCCAAACACAGAATAAGGCAGAATGTCTTTTCCTTGCCACCCTCAGGGAGGTCGGAGCCTGTGAAAGGATAGGATGTGGGAGAGCTCCTTACGTTTATTGAACCAGGCACTGCTCAAAACACTTTATATATTCAATTCTAACAGCAGTGGTTTTTTTAGCCCCGCTTAACAGATAAGGGAACAAAAGACCTAGAAAGGTTAAATCACTGGCACAAAGGGACACAGCCAGGAAGCAGTGGAGCCAGAATTTGAGCCCAAGCTGCCTCAGGGTCCCGGGTGTAGACAGCTGCCTCTCCTGCTGTGTAACATCTGTAGATCTGTGACTCCCTCCGTCCCTCCCCAGTAGCCTCTCAAAACCCCTACCAACATCCCTCCCCCACCCCACCCCACCCCAAATCTTTGAGAGGGACATTTGAAGCTTTCTCCAAATACAAAGGATATGTGAGTGCAGCTTTAAGAAGAGGAGTCTGGCTGTCCTTCCAACCAGGCTGCTCTTGCCAATCCATCCTTGGTAGAAGTTCTCCAGCTCCTGCTGCTTCTTCATGTCACGTCATGTCACATCAGATCACAACCCTCCTCTCCTCCACATCCTCCCATGGTTCCCACCTCACTCAGAGTAAAGCCAGAGTCTTCTCCATGGCCCGTGAGACCCCAGATGATCTGCCCCCATCACACCGCTGACTTCATCCCCCATCCCTCTCCTCCCTCACTGGTCTCCTTGCTATTCCTTAAATATCCCATGCATGCTCCTACCTCAGGGCCTTCGCATTTGCTGTTCTCTCTGCCTAGAATGCCGCTCTTCCCCCAGAAAGCCATGTCACTCTCTCCCCTCTTCAAGTCTTTGTTCAAATGTCACCAGATCACCCTACTTAAAACTATAATCTTTGCATCCCCCAACTCCCTCCTAACACATCATATAATCTACTTACCTGTTTGTGTACTGTCTCTTACCCCTGCTAGAATGTAAACTCCATGAGGCCAAGGATCTCTGTTTTGTTCACTGATGTGTCCCCAATGCCTAGCACAATGCTGAGCATGTAGAACATGCTTAATAAATATTTATTGAACGAATTAACTTGCATTTTCATTCCCATGTTGCAGATGTAGCAACTGAGGCACAGGGACCTTAAGCCAGCTGCCCAAGGTCATGCAGCTATTTAAGTACTAAATGCTAGAACCAAGATTGGAACCAGGGTGTTCCAGTCCCCAGGCACACATTGTAATGACTGTCCTACACGGCCATGCTAAGGCAAGCTGAGTGACTAAGATACTTACCTTTTCACCTGGGGATTCAGGGTTGCTGAGGTTTGACAAAGGTGTGGTGAGACCTGCCTCATCTCTCTGCACCCCCAATTCTATAAGTCAAGGGAAGGTTGGGTCTAAGCTATCTAGAGTCTTCCCCCCACCAAGCGCTCCTCGACTCCTGCCATTGGCTAAGTGCTCTCAATTTGGGGGTGGGAAATCAGTCACTCCAACAAGGTAAGGAGATAGGGATTAAGTATTTACATGAGCAAGGTTCGTGATGGCTGACGGGTCACCCCCTCAGGTGTGGTGATGTGGCAGAGGTGAGGACAGCATAGAGATCATGATGTGGGACAGCAGGGGTTGGCTGCTGTGGCAGAGAGTGTCAGGATACAGGGAGTGGTGACGACACCACGGTAATGATGAGGGCAGCTGGGGGGAGGGGGAGAGCGACAATGAGGAGGGGATGAAGGTGACTGGATGAGGGTGAGGGTGAGATGATTAATCATATTAGCTCAAATTGGCACATCAAGCTGGGCATGTCACAAGAATAAACTAACAGGATCCTCACAATCATCCCTGACGTAGGTGTCCTTGTGTGCGTTTCACAGATTAGGAAGCTGAGACTGCAAACGTGTGATTAGGTGGTCAAGGTTACCCAGATGTTTAGTGGTGGAGCCAGGATAATGGCTCTAGTACCCGGTATGTGAGAGGGGACACGGGGAAATAACGGAGACATGAAGGGAAGAGAAACAACTGTAAGGCAGGGTAGGTCCTTATGGGGACAACTAGAAGCATTAGGCACGGGCAGTGACTTGTCAGAGGAGCAAAGGTGACGGGGAGGGATGGCGACATAAAGGACGAGGAAGACATAAGGGAAGCGTGAGCGCAACTTAAGGAGATGGAGACAGGAGGCGTGCGAAGGTGACACGGGGGTATGATTTCGATTTATGAGAAGGACTTCGTAAAGGAGCAATAGCAACAAAAGAGGGGTGCAGGCGATATGAGAAGGCGACACGACTTAAAGGGGGGTGACTGCGACATTTGGTGGCCATGGGGACTTAAAGGGAACGAAATCTTGTTAAGGGGGCTGACGGCGACATAAGGAGGGTGATGGCGACATAAGCGGAGTGGTAACGATTTAAGCGGGATGCAACATAAGGGGAGGAATGGGGACATAAAGGGACAGAGTACGATATAAGAGGAGAGATGCATTATAGACGAAGGACGACACGAGGAGGGCAGCCGAGACGCCGCGCCCCCAGATCGCATATTACCTGCACTCCACGTCTCCCACTCCTGGACTCAGCCCCGCACGCACCTTCTAGGCTGGAGCCCCGCCCGACCGCCCCCGCCGCGCGCAGGCGCACTCCGGCTAGACTGCGGGCCGGCGGGGGCCAGGCAATTGCCTTTCTCATTGGCCGCGCTCCTCGCTAGCGTGGGGAGGGGGAAGCGCCTGGGAGACTGCGGGTGGTCACGTGACGGGTGCCGCTGTGCTCTCGCTGGTGGCTACCCGGAGGGCTAGAGCGGCCGCGGGCCGGTAAGTCCGGCTTCCGGCGGCGAGGACGGTGCTTCCGGGGCGGGCAGCCGGGCCGAAGGAGGAGGGTCTGACAATTGGCGCCGCCGGGTGGGAGGACGGGCGGCGCGAGTGGGCGCGGGCACAGAGGGCCAGGTGAGGCGCGGGCCGTGGGTGGTGGGACTGGGTTGGATGAGGTGGGGATGAATGGCGCCCGGGGTTCCGGACTCAGTCCTGGCGCCGCTGTGCGGCTCGGCTCTTGACAAGCTACTTCTTTCTCTGAACCTCAGTTTCCTCCTCTGTAGAATGGGGATCAGAATCTGGCTATGGCATCCTCTTTATAGGTTGGAGTGAGAAGTCAGCTCGTGCATGTCGGAGCCCCTAGCTCAGCGCCTGGCACACTGCTCACTTGGTTGCTATACTGTTATTGTTTGTATTGTTGATGATGTTTGTACTTGGTGTGGAAGATCTGGGTGTGGGAGCGTGGAATTGGGAGCCAACAGATTTCAGTTCAAGTCCTAGCTACACTTTGTGGTAGTGGACCTGTGCCTTCACCTGTCTGAACCTCGTTTTCCTCGTCTATACAACGAAGGCTAATAGCCCCAATATCATAGTCATTGTGAGGATGCTGATGAAATGTGCGTGTAAACTCCTTAGCATAGGACCTGACAGTATAGAGCAGGAGCTCAATAGATTGGGACTATAATTAAAATGATTCTGAGAGTCATTGGTGTAGATGGGACTTGCAAGGAAGTAGAGAGGAGAAAGGAAACCCAGAGACGGCGATAGGAAAAACTTGGAATCTGGAGCTGGGCAAATCGACATCCTGCCACTTACTATTTGATAAATTTTGCCAAATCCCTTAGTATTACGTTTTCCTTTTTCTTTAAAACTGATGCATTTTCCTCCAGTCAGTTCATTTGAGAAAGAAAATTTGTATTGCTTTCTTAATGGAAAACTAGCATTGCTGGCCGTGAGAAGAAGGAAAACTTAACCTGAACTCCAATGGAAGCAGAACGGTCTATTAAATTGTAGACAGAAACTGAAAGAATTGAAAAGGGAATAACTTGTACTATTGTGGTTCTATGTTGTCAGATCCCATGGACCCTGTTAAGTTATACTCTGTTCTCAGCTCACACTTTGCATATGACTGACATCAGCTCAGTGACTGTCCTACCCTTTTCCTGACTCACTTAAGATTTATTTAATGCACATGTACAAAACCTGCTGAAATTGTTCTAAGGGCTTGGCGTTTATAAACTCTTTTAACCCTGCTAAGCACTTTAAGAATAGATATGCTTATCCTTCTTTCTTTCTTTTTTTTTTTTTTTAAGGATGACAGGTTTTTTTTTTTTTTAACTTTGGGTTTATTTATTTAATTTATTTATTTATTTATGGCTGTGTTGGGTCTTTGTTTCTGTGCGAGGGCTTTCTCTAGTTGCGGCAAGTGGCGGCCACTCTTCATCGCGGTGCGCGGGCCTCTCGCTATCGCGGCCTCTCTTGTTGCGGAGCACAAGCTCCAGACGCGCAGGCTCAGTAGTTGTGGCTCACGGGCCTAGTTGCTCCGGGGCATGTGGGATCTTCCCAGACCAGGGCTCGAACCCGTGTCCCCTGCATTGTCAGGCAGATTCTCAACCACTGCGCCACCAGGGAAGCCCTCTTTCTTTTAAATAATTATTTATTTATTTATATATTTTTGGCCGTGTTGGGTCTTCGTTTCTGTGCGAAGGCTTTCTCCAGTTGCGGAGAGCGGGGGGGGGGGGGGGGGGCGGTTCACTCTTCATCGCGGTGCGCGGGTCTCTCACTTTCGCGGCCTCTCATGTTGCAGAGCGCAGGCTCCAGACGCGCAGGCTCAGTAGTTGTGGCTCACGGGCTTAGTTGCTCCGCGGCATGTGGGATCTTCCCAGACCAGGGCTCGAACCCGTGTCCCCTGCATTGGCAGGCAGATTCTCAACCACTGCGCCACCAGGGAAGCCCTCTTTCTTTTTTTAATTGAAGTATAGTTGATGTACAATAACTCCTATCATTCTTATTTTATAGTTGAAGGGAGTGAGATCCAGAAAGGTTAAGCCACTTGCCCCAGAGTCAGGGTTAGGAAGTGGTAAAATCGAGATTTGGAGCCAAGCCTTCTAAGGGCTTAGGATGGGGAGTCTGGTGCATGGTGATTACTTGAATTTTGGGAGCTGTCATTTTTCTATTATTGTTAATGTTATATAATCTTCACTGTTCAGAAAGTCAGTGCTGGAGATGGGCTTTTAACGGTGGAGAGAGGACATTGAGTCCATCAGGGAATTCTGCAGTTATAGTGGGAGGATACCAGTACTTAGAGCCTCCTAGTAAGTGTTAACTGAAACTTTGCAAAGACAGACCACAGTGCCTGGCTCATAGTAATCCCTTGACCAGTGTTAATCATAGCCACTGACTGACTTGGGTTCAAACCCTGGCCCTGTAGTTACTTGCTGTGTGACCTCGGGCCTGCCACTCTAATCTGTAACTTGGAGATCATTTTTACTTTTTACCGCGGGTGGTTGTGAGGAGTCACTGAGATGTGAACATATTCAGTGCCTGGCACGTAAACATTCAGCAGGAGCTACTGCATGGACATTGGAGTCAGGGAGAACTTGTTTTTGAATCATAGTAAAGTGCGTGCTAGATGTGTCATTTGGCAAATGACTGCCCCACAATGAGTCGGTTTTTTCATTGATTAAAATGGGGCTAATTATAGTCCTCACTCATGAGGAGGTTGTGAGGCATCAGCGTGATGCCTGGCATTGGTCCTGGTGCATAGTTAGTGCTTGGTATGTGAAATGCTGTTGTTCTGTCTGACTTCACTGAAGCCTCTCCATGCCTTGCCCTTTGAGAGATGTTGGTTGTATTGTCTTTGTCCAGTGGTAAAATCCCGAAGGGAAAAGGGATCTTAGGAGCCAAGTACAGGGTGAAGTGATGTCCGTGGTCATGTTCATCATCCTACTTGGGAGTAGAGGAGAGACCCTCACATCTGGGGACTTTGGGAAGGCTTCACAAAGCAGGTGGCAGCCAAGCAGAGTGATGGAGAGCTTGCCAGGAGGACAGGAGGAGCAAACATTCCAGGCACAGGTGACATTCTGTGTGGAAAGTGGGTGGCAGGCAAAGCACTTGGGTGTTAGAGGGAAAGCTGGGGTGGGAGGCCGGGGGAATAAGAAGAACCAGCACTTCTAGAGTAGGTACTTAGTATACACCAGGCACTCTTGAGCTCTTTGTACATAGAAACTCATCTAGCCCCACAGCAGTCCTCTAAGGCAAGTAATGTTTGTACCATCCCGGTTTACAGATGGGGACACTGAAGCCCGACTGGTGAAGTCACTTGCCAAGGTCACACAGCTAGTAAGTGGTAGAGCCAGATTTGAATCCTGCAAGTCTGGTTCCAGAGTCCTTACTCTTGTACCATCTCTGTGATACCATCAAAATGGGGGGGGGGGCGGGAAGCGGCAGATTGTACGTGATGGTAAACAGAAAGGTGCTGGACAGTGGGCCTTCTGTACCCTGTAGAGGAGGCGGAGGAGGGGTGGGTGAAAAGGATCAGAACTGGGGGCTGGTGTGGGTAGAGGGGAGCAGCATGAGGGGAGAGGGCAGGGACTGAGAAGAGGAGGCGGGCCAGGTGGGAAGTTTGGGCCAGGGCAGCATGGGACAGGTGGTCCTGGAGTCAGGTAGTAGCGAAGCATCAGGTGAGGAAATGATTTCTGTTAGTTCTCTTTCAACACTGCTGTTCATGTGCAGGAGGAAGTCTCCGTTGGGGCTAATATGTCTTTAACACCTTTCTGGCACCTGCTGATGTTACTCAAGTGAAAACTGGTTTTCCATTTCTGCTCTGGGACCCCCTCCTGACTGGTGCCCCACCTCTCTGCCCTGGCCGCTCTCACTTGCCTCCTTGCTCCCTCCCCTGTTCCTGCTGCCCCACGGACATGCCAGATGGGCTCCTGGCTCAGGGCACTGGACTTGCTGTACCTTCTCCTGGAACACTCTTCCTCTGTAAAACTGCATGGCTCACTCCTCCACCTCCTTCAGGTCTCTAAATGTCACTTTAGAGAGCTCTTCTCTGACCACCCATTTAGAATTGCAAGCCCTCCCTTCCCGGGCCCTCTGTGTTTTCTCCATAACGCTAAAGGCTTTCTGACACATGATATTGTCAACTGGTTTGCTTGTTTACTCTCTGTCTCCCTGTTTCCCATGTCCCCACCTAGATGCCAAGCTCTGGAGTTTGTTTGTTTGTTTTTTGCTGCGCCTTGCGGTATGTGGGATCTTAGTTCCCTGACCAGGGATCGAACCTGTGCCCCCTGCAGTGGAAGCGTGGAGTCTTAACCACTGGACCGCCGGGGAAGTCCTCAAGCTCTGGTTTTTGTTAACGTCAGTATTCCTGGCTCCTAGAACAGTGCCTCACACACAGTAGGTTCTCAGGAAGGAGTTTTTGAATGGGTGAATGAATGGGTATTTATGGTTAAGGTCTTGGGCAGGGGGTGTCTTTTTTTCTGTCCCTCTCTTATTCCAGCCAGAAACTTGTGAGGTGTGTGGGAATGGAGATGTGGACATTTGCTGCCCCTGGGCCTTATCCGAGGCAGGAGTGATAGTTGTGGTGACAGCTCTGCCCCAGGCTGACTTCCTGCCAGCTGCTCCAGGCTATTCCTGGGCTGTGAGCCCCCAGCCCAGGAACTCTCCTCTGGCAGGCAGACAGGCAGCGAGAGAGGGACGGACACTTAGCCGGCGGCGGCTCATGGATGCTCTCCCCTTGTTCTCTCTTGCAGGCTCCAGGGAGCAGAGTGAAGGCGAGGGAGACAATGGTCTCTGTAACTATGGGTGAGTCTTCTCTCTGGGGCCCCCTCTCCCCTCTGCCCTTTCCGAGGTGTGACTTTGGTGGGGGGAGCAGGCTGGGGGAGGGAAGGCTGGTCACTGGCAGGAACAGCTGTGCTCCGGGGAACGTGGAGGGAGGGCCAGGGCCTGCTCAGGGCCTATCCACCTCCGCTCTGTGTCTTGGCCTGCTGACAACGTATTTTGGCCATAAAGAACTTGGGTCCTGAAGTCCAGCAGATTTCTCATATGACCTCTCAGAGCCTCGATTTTCTCACCTGTAAAATGGAGATAGTAACATCCTGGGATGTTGTAAGGATTAAGAGGTTATTGCATGTAAAATCTTGGGCATAGTTCTCAGCAAATGTTAGCTGTTATTATTCTCATGAGCTTTATCACCACATTCTCTTTGAACTCTGTACTTGGGGATTGCCAAAGCACAGAGATTATTAGCTGGTAGCTTTAAAATTTTTGGAGATTTGTATGTATAGAAAAGTACATAAAACATATTTGTGTGGTCATAAGAGCAATTAAAAAGCAAACATCTGAGTGCATCCTTTATGATTCTATTTATATAAAGCACAGAAGCAGGCAAAATCAATCTATGCTGCTAGAAAGTGTTGATTGCCCTTGCGAGGCAGGGAGAAGTGACTGCCTAGGGAATGTGAGGCGGGGGATGCTTCTGGAATGTTGGAAATGTTTTATTTCTTGATCTGGGTACTGGTTACATGGGTATGTTGGTTTATGAAAATGTATCGACTTGTGTGTACTTTTGTGGGTGAAAATGATAGTTCAATAAAAAGGTTTTAAAAAAAGCAACCCCCCCAACCGTCCAGGTCAAGAACTAGAATATTGCCTGCCCCCCTGAGGGCTCCCAACCCAATCACACACCCCCTCCTTCCTCCAGATGGAATAAACCACTGTCTTCTCTTTGTGATAATCTCTCCTTACCTTTCTTATAGTTGTACCACTAATGAAAACGTTCCTATAGCCTTGGTTTTGAACTTACGTGAATGCAGTCATGCCATGAGTTCTTCTGCACCTGGCTTCTGTTGCTCCGCGCCGTGTCTGAGGCTCATCTCTGGCGCTGTGTGTAGTTGCAGTTCCTTGCTTTGCACTCTGCTCCGTAGTGTTTACTGTGTGAGCAGCCACCATTTGTTGGTTGATGCTATTGTCAGTGGATGTTGCGTTGTTTCTGGGTTGCAGACAAGCTGCTGTGAATCTTCTAGTGCGCGTCTCCTGGTGCGTACAGCAAGCCACACCTCTGAGTCCAAGACACACATGGTGGCCCATATTAATATTTCTGAAATGGGGGTGCGTCTTACAGCTGGCGCTTGTGATCGTTTAATTGGCAGCGTATTTTCCTCCTCAGTAGGACGCGAAATGACGGTGAGGGCCAGACGGGAGGACTTCTGCAGTTCCTTGACGTTGCTTCAGGCAGCTAGCTACCCCCAACCTACCGTGGTGTTCTTCCTCCCCTTAATAACAGCTTAATTGAGAGGCAGGTCACATTTCATACAATTCACTGAAGCGTACGATTCAATTGTCTTTATAGTCTGGGTTCGCAGACTTATGCAACCGTCGCCGCAATCAATTTCAAAATATTTTCATCACTCCCCCCAAAACCCGAATACCCGTTAGCAATCACTCCCCCCTCCCCCCTCCCCCCTGCTCTCCCACCCCGGTCCCTGGCAACCACTAATCTACTTTCTGTCCCTACAGATCTCTACAGCTTTACCTCTTCTGGACATTTCACATAAATGGAACTATTGTGTGGTAGTTTTTGATACTTAGACAAAGGTGCCTGCTTTTGGCCAAGGGAACCCAGGGCCCCATGCCTGGACAGGTGGACAGTGCCTGTGAAAAGCAGAAAAAGGTCCCCCTTTCCTCTGGGCTGCTGGAGGATGTCCTGAGGGCATGAGCTCCTCACTTGCCTCAGGCCCCGGGAGACTGGCCTGTGGCTGGCTGGGCAGGGGCCTCTTCGGGAGGGGATGCGCCTGAGCCCCCTACCCCCCACCCATGCAGTGTCTCGTCCAGAGTGTGTCTCTTTCCCTGCTCTGAGCCTCAGTTGTCTTATCTGCAAAATGGGCATAGTAACACCAAATTTCTTCTTATCTAAAATAGCATGGATTGTTGGATGTACTGTTATGTACCCTGAGAAAGATTTTTTAAAAATGTTGCCAATTAAATTGTGGCACACCATCAATTGTGAGGTAAATCCTAGTTTCAGAGATATTAAAATGTGAAAAAAAAGTTCTCCTTGGAACCCGTGATCTTCTCTAACACCTGGCCTGAGAGGTCAGGGTCAGTTTGAAGGTCACACCCAAGAGGCCAAGAAAGAACTTTGGAAGCAGTAAAGCTACATGGATGGGGTCTGCCTGGTCTTGGCTCCATGTGTAGCGGTGGCATCATCGTCACCATTATCCCCTTCATCATCATCATCATCATGATGGCTGCCATGGGTTGAGGACATCCTCTGGGCCACATGCCATTTAGAGCCCTTTTTGTGGACTTTCTCTTTAGTCTGCACGATGACCAAGGACGTCAGTGCTGTAATCACTAGAATGTCAGCTCCATGAGGAAAGGGATTCTGTCTTGTGCCCTGCGGTATCCCCAGTGCCCAGAGGAGGACCTGGTGTGGGCCACGTGCTCAGGACATACTTGTTGAATGTATTACCCCAGAGGGCACCGAAGCACCAAGCGTTACCTTGCCCAGAGTCCCTCAGCCGGGAGATGGCAGAGCCAGGATTTGAACCCATGCTCCAAACAAAGCCTATGCTTTGGCCTCACTCTGAGGCCGGCCTGCTTCTGTGTGTGTGTAGAGGGGGGTTGCTTCTGACACCCAGGGGTCAGCTCTGCAACCCTTCTTTCCATCCACCTATGAATCCTGTCACCCTCTGGGCCCGCACCTGCTGATGGGGGACCTGGGTGGAGAACCCAGAGTCCTGGCTCCCCCAAACCAGTCATTGGCCAAGCATTGGGGGGGGGTGATTGCTGCGGGTCACGCTCCAGAGCAGGGTAGAGCTGCAAGGAGAAGGGCAGTATGGAAGCACAGGGGCTCGGGGAGTCTGCTTCTTGTTAGCAGGGTGGCCTGGGGCGAGTCCCCCGACCTCTCCCTGCCTCAGTTTCCTCACTGGCAAAATGGGGGCGTCAGTGCTGCTTAACTCACAGGGCTGTCAGGCCGGCTTAGTTCCGTCATATATGCAGAGCTCTCAGGCCCAGGGCCTGGCATTTGATAAGCATTTAATGTGTGGGAGCTGCTGCTGTCGTGGTTTTGCTGCTGCTCTTCTCTAAGGAGAGTGACGTGAATAATGAGCCCTGTCCACGCCCCCTCCCCCCAGCCACTTCCGAGTGGATCCAATTCTTTAAGGAAGCCGGCATTCCTCCGGGACCTGCTGTCAATTACGCAGTGATGTTTGTGGATAATAGGTAAGGCTACCCAGGGGACAGGGCTGAACTTGGGGAAAGGAGGGGAGTCAGGGGGCTGGCTGGCCCACCCACCCTGGCCCACTGGTGGCCTCCCTGCTGACCCACCCCTGCAGGATCCAGAAGAGCATGCTGCTGGATCTCAACAAGGACATCATGAATGAGCTGGGCGTGACTGTGGTGGGCGACATCATTGCCATCCTCAAGCACGCCAAGGTGGTGCACCGCCAGGTGGGTGCTCCGCTCGACCCCTCTGTCCCTGGATTTAGGGTGGGGTAGAGGGGCAGTGGCAGAGCCGACTGGAGGCTTGGAAGTAAAGGTAGGCAGACTGGATTCCAAGGCTGGTTCCACTGTTTGCTGTGTGACATCGGGCATGTTGCCTAACCTCTCTGAACCTTACTTTCTCCACCTGTAGGATGTACGTAGGCAAACCAGTTTCGCAGGAGGGTTGTGAGTACTAAGTTATATAAAGCCCTAGGACAGTGTAAACAGCAGGCTGCAGTAGGGGCTCGCTACAAGTATTGTTATTACTAGTTCTCATCTTCCTCATGATAGTTATCCTTACCAGGACTCTTCCTCTGTCCCCAGAACAGGAGCTTTCTATGTGGGACCCAGTTGGTGGCTTGGCCAACAACATGGTGGTTCCATTCTTGGCCCTTCTGCTTACAGTGACCTTGGACTAGTGATTTCACCTCCCCGAGTCTCTGCAACAGGCTTTTCACACAGCCCTGCTGCATGGGGTCGCTGTGGCCATCTACCAGAGAGTGTATGTAGCCCCAAGTGCCAGGCCTGGAGTGAAGAGCTTGTTTAGTTATGATAGTTAGCACTTACCAAGCACTCGCCGTGGCCTGTCAGGCCCTGTCTTCATCCTCTACGCATATGAGCTCACTTACTCCTCCCTCCACTTGACTGAGAAGGAAGCTTGCTTCAAAGCTGCGCTCTCCAGCACTGCACTTTACCGAGTGATGGCTGCTGGGGTTATTCTTGTCAATTTTAGTAGCTTCCTCCATCCCAGGGACAGACCTTCGTCTGTCCACCATCCAGGACAAGACCCCGCAGCGAGGGCTTTCTCAAGCCAGGGATGTTAGCTGAGTTATCACGGAGGTCACTGAGCAAAATGATTCCTTTAAACTTTTAAATTTGAGACCAATTTTAGATTTATAGAAAAGTTCCGACAGTAGTACAGAAAGTTTCTGTACTTCCTTCACCCAGCTTCCCTTAATGTTAACATCTTCCATAGCCATGGTCCATTTGTCAAAACTAAGAAATGGACATTAGTAGTATGCTATTGTTAACTAAATTATAGACTATTTGGATTTCATTAGTTTTTCCACTAATGTCCTTTTTCTGTTCCAGGATACCACATGGCATTTACTTCTCACGTCTCCTTAGTCTCTTTTGATTTGGGACAGTTTCCTAGTCTTCCCAGGTTTTTGATGACCTTCACAGTTTTGGAGAGTACTGGTCAGGTGTTCTGTAGCATGTCCCTCAGTTTGGGTTTGTCTGATGCTTCATTATGATTAGGAGGGAAATGTTTTGAAACCTCTAACAGTTCACGCTCTGATGCCCCGAGTTTTGCTCAGATATCTGGGTTCCCTCTTCCGCCAGCTCATGCCCCTGTCCCCATGGTAACCAGGCACCTGTTTTCTTTACAGGACATGTGCAAAGCTGCCACTGAGTCGGTGCCCTGCAGCCCCAGCCCCCTTCCAGGCGAGATTCGCCGAGGCGCCTCTAGCGGTGAGTCCCATGTGTTCAGGCCTCCTTTCCTTCATTCTTACACTCCGACAGTGAAGGGGACACACCTGGAGTTTGCAGAGGTGGAAGCAAAGCCATCCGAGGCTCTCGTCTCTTAGGTAGTGAGTGGCTGTGTATACAATGGATATTCGTTTGTGGTCGTTCCATTCTACACAGCCACTGTGAACACCGAGTCAGTGAATACTGAATCACTTCTCCCAGGGGAATACGGGGTCACCACATTTTCGTCATCTAACCAATACACAACCTTATTTATATGTGTTTCTGTTCCAAGACACCTTATTTAATATATGGTGTTGATTCATAAACATTGAACTCACAGCCCACAGCACTAAAACTCATGCCTGAACGAAGCTTATTGAACGCACGTATTTTTTCCGTAAGGCACATCCCAGCCTTCTTGAACTTGGGACACTAGACAGCACCTTATCACCATGCTTGGGGGCCATTTTAAACAGCAAAATCACTAACAAAAAGCACAAAGATGTGAAAATAGCACTAAGGAGACTGTAAATAGACTGTGGCACTAAATAGAGTTGTTTACTAAGTGAGAGCTGCAACAGGAAGGCAGAGCGTCGCCTTGTTTGACCTCAGTTGGGAACGTGTGTTGGGTGACTCAAGTTTTTTGCCTCTCTGTGCGTGTCTGTGAATGACCACAGAGCACCACGAGTATTGGTTTTGAGGTTACGAATGAATTTGTGAACAGGTGAATTTACAAAATGGAATCTGAATGGTAAGAATCAACTGTATTTATACTTTTGTTTTTTTCAGCAGTGTGACACTTAAAAAATTTAACATACGTATTAATTAGCTTTCGCTGCTTAACAAGCCACCACAAAACTGGCTTAAACACAGACTTTTTAAAAAAAATTTTTATTGAAATATAGTTGATTTACAATGTTGTGTTAGTTTCAGGTATACAGCAAAGTGATTCAGTTATACACACACACACACACACACACACACACACACTCACACACATATATATCTTAGTTCCCTAACCAGGGATCGAACCCATGCCCCCTGCAGTGGAACGAAAGCTCGGAGTCCTAACCACTGGACCGCCAGGGAGTTCCCTATATATATATATATTTTCCAGATTCTTTTCCATTATAGGTTATTATAAAATAGTGAATATAGTTCCCTGTGTTACACAGTAGGTCCTTGTTGGTTATCTACTCCATATATAGTAGTGTGTATATTTGAATCCCAAACTCCTAAATTATCCACACCCCCCCTTTCCCCTTTGGTAACTATAAGTTTGTTTTCTGTGTCTGTGAGTCTATTTCTGTTTTGTAAATAAGTTCATTTGTATCATTTTTTTAAGTCTGTCTGACTTACTTCACTTAGTATGATAATCTCTAGGTCCATCCATGTTGCTGCAAACACAGACTTTTATTTCTCACGATTCTGTGACTTGACTGGTCACTTCCGCTCTGGGCCAGCTCAGCTGATCTCAGTGGTCACTTGGCAGCCCCTAGATCTCTTGATCTAGGATGGCCTCCCTCACACATCTGATGGTTGGCTTGGTGTCATCTGGGCCAAAAGAGATGACTTGGCCCCATGTCTCTCCTTATCCAGCAGGCTAGCCCAGGCTCATCTACACCGTGGTGATTGTAGGGTTCCCAAAAGCAGCATAAGAAGGCAGGACCCAATATGCAAAGCACCTCTTAAGTCTCTGCTTGTGTAACATTTGCTTCTGTCCCATTGGCCAAAGCCAGTCACATGGTTAAGCCCAGCATCAGTGTGGTCAGGGCCCACCCAAAGGCATGGACGAAGGGAGGTTGAACAAATTGGGTTCGTTTCTGCAATGGTCTCCCTCAACTGACATACAGAAAAGGGTTCCGATGACAAAGGGGCAGCTGAACGACTTTCCACAAATGGAGCACGCATGTAGCCTGCAGCCTCCAAATCCAGAAACAGAAAAGATGACTGGCGTCACTCACCCCTCTCAAGGGTTTCCACTGCCCTGATTTCTAACAGCTTAGGTTAGTTTTGCCAGTCTTTCAAATCTATATAAGTGTAATCAGGTAGTATGTACTTTTTATGCCATTCTGAGTATCTTAAATAGTTTAAAATAAGTTTAAAAAATTAAAACAAAAATACTGATGGAGAAAATAGGCAGTTAAAAGAGTAGGGGAAACAGGCACAGATGGAAGAGGGTGGAGAAGAGTACCCCAAAACATTCCGGTCACTTGTGTACACTTTGTAATATTGAACACGTGTGTCCTCACTGGGAGGAACAAAGAACAGTTCTTTGTACTCTGGCATCTGACTGCAGCTCAGCTTCAGTCGCTCACAGACAGAGCTGTTTTCCCTCCACCCAGGTGATGCTTACCTGGCGTGATAGAACATCATATCCCTTTTAAGCAAGACCTTGCCCTCTGTGGCCATTGCAAGAGGCAGGCCCTCTCAACTGCTGATGTTTTGTAGCAGAAAATCCCGATCGTGTTGCATTTGGCCTGTCAGAGTGCTGTGAGCGCAGGCTCTGGGCGCAGATGCCACACAGCCACTCATCAGAAAGCCACCCCTGGGAATTCCCTGGCGGTCCAATGGTTAGGACTCGGTGATTTCACTGCTGGGGCCCGGGCGAGGCCAAAAAAAAAAAAAGAAAGAAAGCCACCCCTATCAGGCTGAAGAAATGTCTTGGGAAGATCACGGGAGAGGGTGTATGCCAAATCATCAACAGCAGTGAGCAGGCCTGAGAACCGACCATCTCTTCCTGGGTGCTGGGGAGGGAGGAGGTCTCGTTAGGAAGGGCCAATCTCAGGACTTCTAGGTGCCAGCAGTGCTCCAGTTCCTGACCTGGGTGGTGGGTATATGGGAACTGATGTTAAACGATCTGTGTAGGTTTGATGTATTTTTCTGTATGCTGTATTTATAATTTTAAAAATAACCAAGCAATATGGAATTATAATCAGGTGTTGAGGGTCATTATGGGGGACTTCAGGAGGCTTTGAGAGACAGCACATGGCAGAAAGAGAGAAGGCTTTTTTGGGGGTAGGTAGGACAAAATACCAAAGTCTGAAAGCCATTGTGGGGCGGGGGTTGGTGCTGGGCCTGCTGAGAAAGTGGTAGTAGCGTGAAGGTTCCCCCTCTCCCCTCCCTGCAGGGCTTCCCCAAGAGCTCAGCAAACCCGCACCCTGAAGCTAGCAGCAGCTGCACCTGGCGACACAATCCGTCTCCTCCCCCTGCTGGAGCTGGCCCTCCAGTCGGCTCGCTGTAGCCCACCTTGCACCCTGGGACATCCCTTCTCCTGCCCCACAGAATACAGGGGTGCCAGAGACTGCTTCCCACCCCTGAGGGAGGTCACCTCTTTTCTTGCCCCAGCCCAACTGGAGCCAGACCCACATTGCCCAGGGCCCTGGCTGAGTGACCCCACTCCCCGAGTCCCAGTTTCCTCATCTATAAAATTGGTTTACAGTGGAGCCTGTCTAGTAGGGGTGTTGGGAGGTTCGGTGACCATGTTCATCTTTTCAGTAGATGTTTATTGAAGACCTGTGAAGTGCCAGAAACTGTGGTTGGCACTGGGGACACAGCGATAAACAGACAGTGTCTCCTTGTGGGCCTTGCAATCTTGTGGGAGAGTCTACCAGTAAACAAATAAATGTAATTTTAATGTCAAGCAGTAGTAAGGGCAGGGAAGTATTCTCTGAGGAGATGCCGTCTGAGAGGAGACCTGAATGCAAAGACAGAGCAAGCCCATTGCTACTGGGGGAGCTGAACGCCAGACCTATGAACAGCAAGTGCCCTGAGTGGGCATGTACTTGCTGAGCGAGGAAGATCCTGGAGGCCAGCGTGGTGGAGGGAGAGGGGAGGGAAGAGCTCAGTGCAGGGCTGGGTAACTGATAGGTGAATTGTGCTAGGAACCCATCTGGTCTGGGGCCTCAGGAAAGGCCCCCAGGGCGGGGAGGGGCGGGCTGGTTCCTGGGAAGACAGGCCCACCCCAAGCATGCTCGTCTTGACAGTGCAGCCACAGGGTGCCTCTGGCTGCCCTTTCCCCGTGGGGTTCCAAGGTTGCCTTCCCCATCCTGACCCCCTTCCCAGGGCCCCGCCCCACTGGACTCTCCTCTTTCCTCCTGGCAGCCGCCTCCCGGATGATCACCAACAGCCTGAACCGAGACTCCCCACCCGGCACTCCCCCCCGGCGGCCGGACACCAGCACCTCCAAGATCTCTGTCACCGTGTCCAACAAGATGGCAGCAAAGAGTGCCAAGGCCGCCGGTGAGGGGACTCGGGCAGGTGGTGGGAGGAGCTGGAGGCAAATGTGGGTTGGCAGACGGTATTTTGGGGGACATGTTCCCAACGTTGCAGGGTGCTTTGGAGGCCACAAGGTGTCCAGAGTGTTCAGACTTGGTCAGACCACTGCACCTCTGTGGGCTTCACTGTAGAAGGGGGCTGGTGACACCCTCCCCAGAGGATGGTTGGAAGCACTTGAGATGGTGTCTTTAAGCGTCGTGGGTGCACCGCAGTTCTCATGCGGTGGCTGTTTCAGTCTTTTTGTACTTTTTATTTATTTTATTGTGGTAAGAACACTTAACGTGAGCTCTACCCTCTTCACGAAATTTTAAGTGTACAGTACAGTGTTGTTGACTATGGGTGGTTCAGTCTTTTTTAACAGATGGTCACTGAGCCCCGCAGTGGTGCCCGGCCCTGTGCTTGATGCCTGGGGTCAAAGGTAAAGAAGCTACCTTTCCTCTTAGCGGCCAGAGGGATCCTTTAAAACCTTCAATCTGATCCTTTCACACCCTTGTCTAGAACTCTCCAGGGCTTCCCATTGTTCCCCTAATAAAGTCGTCTTCCCCCATGGCCTTACTGGGCCCTGCGACACGTGGATTCACATCTCGCTTGCTGCCTCGGTTCCCCTCCAGGCTCCTTCCCGTCGTGGGGCCTTTGCCCTGATGTTCCCTTCTCCTGGACCTTCTTCCTCCACAGACTTTTCCATGCTTGGCCGCTGTTCCTCTTCCAGGTCTCAGCTGGTAAGCTGGGAATGGGACTCTGGCCTTTGGGCTTCCAGGCCCTCCTTCTGTCCATCACGCTCTCCTGCCTTTGTTGGACCCGTCCCCACAGCAGTGATCTTGGCCCAGGGTGGGGGCTTGGCTGTCCTGGCCCCCAGCCCCGTCAGCCCCGTCCGCCTCCATCACACGTGCTCCCTTTTGGCCGCGTGTCTGCGAGTGCCTCGTCCTCCTTCTCATCTTTCGATTTGTGTGCCATGAGCAAGAAAGTTAAAGTTCACTTCTAAAGTATTGAAAAGGTGGGGAGCCTGGGAGGGACTGGCTCTCTTCCCCTCAACACATTTGAGGAGAGTGTTTCTTTTAAATTGAGGTGTAATTTACTTATGCACGATGCACAAATTGTAAGTATATACCTTGATTAATTTTTAAAAAGTGATTACACCTGTGAAAGCACCACCTAGATGGCTTTTCCACCACCCAGCAGTTTCCCCATCTGAGGGGATTCTGGCTGGGCTGGGAGGTGAGCCTGCTGGGGGACAGAGGGACAGAGCCACAGAGAGCCTGGGAGGCCCGCCACGGCCTTCTGCAACCCCCCTGTGCCCAGACCCCTGAGTTTCCCGGTGGTTCAGCCAGTGGCCTTGGGGGTGGCTGGGAGGATAAGGGATTCCAGTCACGCGAACGCATGGCGATAAAGGGCACGTGTGTGCCCCTACCCCAGGAGAACATTCCATCCCAGAAGATGCTCACCACCCCCTCCTCCCCCAGCAGCCCTGGCCCGCCGGGAGGAGGAGAGCTTGACTGGTGCCACCAAGCGGCGCCGGGTCACGGCCGAGATGGAGGGGAAGTACATTATCAACATGCCCAAAGGTACCACACCCCGGACCCGGAAGATCCTGGAGCAGCAGCAGGCAGCGAAAGGTACTGGCCCCGGTGGGGAGTGGGGGGCACAGGCTGTGTTTCCCTTTTGCTGCATCTTGCAGGGTTGGTCACGTCCTACAGGCATTGGCCCAGAGCAGGCTCTGATGGGGTCCAGGGGGCCTTGGACCAAGGGGATAGTGATGGTGACCATAGTAGAGGGGGACGCATCACTGCCTCTGTCCTCTTGTCCTGCAGTTAGCGTAGCAGGACTCCTCGGTGCCTCAGCTGGCGCCTCTTCCCCGAGGGACCATGGCACGGATTCAGTGCTAGCCTGCCTGTCAAGTGAGTGACTGTGCCTGGCTGAGGGCAGGTGCCCAAAACAGTAGGAGCCGTCGTGATGAGCCAGAGGTGTCTGGTTGAGATTCAGTCCATAGCTGGGGTTTGTATCTGGTGGTACAGAGATGGTCTTCCTTACAGTGTTCCATTTAGAATATTGTAAACGTTCTCATGGAAGAACATCCAGCGGATGCAGAAGCATGTACAGTAAAAACAAGCTCCCCCCTCACTCCCATATCCCACACGTATTGTTAACCTTTCCAGACCAGCGTCTATGAACGTAAATGCATCTGTTTGTACATTTACACATATCTAGGCATTTTTTTCTTTTTATGCACAAATAGCATTATCCTATATGTATTGTTCTATAACTTTTTTATTGAAGATCTTTTCATCTTCTTCATTCTTTTTAATGGTCGTTTAATATTTTCATAGTACTTCTATATTGTAATCTAGTAAGCATTCTCCTGTTAATGGCTCTTTAGGCTGTTATTTAGGGAGAGCATTACCATTCATCAGATTCTCTGAGAGGCCCATGGCCCAAAAAAGAGGGAAAGGAACCAGAAGGGATTAAGAACTCTTCCCGCACACACACTTCATGAATTGGTACTAAGGTGTGAGGACCGGAAGTGTCCATTTTAGTTGATCCTTCCCACATTTGACACTAGCCAGAAGTGTGTGGGTTGAGGTCAGTGTTAGCCGACAACAAAGACGTAAAACCTAACTGGGCCCAGTCGGTGCCTGCTTGGACCAGAGCTGCCTGGGGTCTGGGCTGGCTGTGTCGACCCCTGCCTGTCTGCACGGCGCTCAGCCAGGCCTGGGCCCACAGCGACCGCCCAGCAGGCGCTGGCTCACGGCCTCACTTCCCTCCCAGGTCTCCACAGGACGTCTGTGTTTGATCGCCTTGGCGCCGAGACCAAGGCAGACACGACGACGGGGAATAAAGTGAGTTGGAAATGGGGGAGCCACCGGGGACTCTCAAATTCTTGTCTTCCCTGGGTGTTGTTCCTGGCATTTCTCACATACATCTCACCCTGTCTCACCCACCTTTCCAGGCCCAGTGCCCTTCTCTGCACTGGTGGCTTCCCTGTCCGTCTTCTATCCTGACCTCTCTCCCGATTTCCAGCCCCGGGGGTCTGGCAACTCATGGACGCCGCCCTCGGACCCCTCCCACCACCACGTCCCCAAATTGTCCTCAGCATCTTCCCCCAAAGCAAATCCTCCCCTGGGCCCTGTCTCGGGTGCCCCACCATCCCCACTCCAGGCAGCCTTGAGTCTGATGGGGCCATCTGTCCCCACCTGTCAGCCACCTGTCCCTGCCTGCGTAGGGCAGTGGACTCCTAGCTGGTCTCTGCACAGCTCCTGTGAACCCCTCCAGCCCTTCTCCCACAGTGGCAGCACGTGCTGCCCCCAGGACAGGCCCTCCCCACTCGCCCTTGGGAAACCCTTCAGAGGCTTTTCACCACACGCTCAGGCGCAGCCCGCGCTTCTTCCTCCGCCTGCGGCCCCGCAGGCCTGACCACAGCATGTGCTTGGGAGACGCAGCCAGAGCCCATCGCCTGGCACAAATCTGTCTCTGCCACCGCCTGGCTGCGTGGCCTTGACCGTGTCACCTAAGCCCTTTGCACCTCAGTTTCCTCCTCCGTATAGTACCTCACAGCGTGGTCGTGAGGACTAAGTGAGGTGTAGCTGCGTGGCGCGGGGGCTGTCTGGTGCAGTGGTGAGCATCTTTATTTTATTTATTTACTTTTAAATTTTTAAAATTTTATTTTATTATTTTTGGCTGCGTTGGGTCTTCGTTGCTGCGCGCGGGCTTTCTCTAGTTGCGGCGAGCGGGGGCTACTCTTCATCGCGGTGCGCGGGCTTCTCACTGCGGTGGCTTCTCATTGCCGAGCCTGGGCTCTAGGCGCGTGGGCTTCAGTAGTTGTGGCACGGGGGCTCAGTAGTTGTGACTCGTGGGCTCTAGAGCGCAGGCTCAGTAGCTGTGGCGCATGGGCTTAGTTGCTCCGCGGCATGTGGGATGTTCCCGGACCAGGGCTCGAACCCGTGTCCCCTGTGTTGGCAGGCGGATTCCTAACCACTGCGCCACCAGGGAAGCCGTGGTGAGCATCTTTAAATGGCACGTTTGAGTAACTCTGGTGGAGCTCTCCAGCTGCCTTTTCTTCCTTGCTCACCAGGGCTCACCCACTCTGGCTTTTTCTCACTTCCTAAATCTTATCATGAGTGTGATAATAACACTCAGGATCACGTGGCTTGAAGATGCAGCCACGGAAAGAGCTTCGCACGTAGTGAGTGTGCTGTAAATATGATTCTTATTCCTGTCTTGGGGACTTAGACGGCACTCTTTACTCTCTTAAACGTTGATGCCTTAGAGAAGGCTGTCCTGAACTCCGAGAGGAGATGAGGCCTCCCTGTCCCCTGCTCTCCAGCGCTCCCCTCTCCTCCCAAGAGCACTAATTAAGGCTCATGGGATCTTAATTCCCAGGGATTGAACCTGGGCCCTCGGCAGTGAGAGCGTGGAGTCCTAACCACTGAACCTCCAGGGAATTCCCTGTCGTAATTAGAGAATTACTTGTGCTACAGCCGATGCTGGGTCTGTCTTCCCCACTGGAGTGTGAGCCCCCTGAGAGCAGGACCAGGCCCGTCCTGGTCACCACTGGGTCCCCAGCACTGCCCAACACAGGGCCAGGTATTGACCTGGGACTCAGAGAATATCTGTGGAGCGAATAACCAAATTTGCCTTTTCTTTCACGTTCACCTGTAGACCTTTGCAAATGGTCTTCCCTTTCGCCTCCCCTCCCTCTCCCTCTTTATCTGACTCACTTCCACTCGGCTTTCAGATCTCATCTCTGATGTCCCTCTCCAGGGAGCCTTCCGCGAACTTCGGGCAGGGAGGGGGCCTCTCCTGGGCTCCTCCAGCCCCCTGGGCTTGCCCTCTCGTGACTCTGATCACTGTGTAGTGTGTCACCGATGGGTGTTTTTCCTGCCTGCGAGCCCCATGAGGCAGCTCTCTGTGAATGCATGTTGAGTGACTGAGTGACTCACTTGTCCTGTCTGTCCTCTGACCTCCACAGCCCACAGGAGTCTTCAGCCGCCTGGGGGCCACCCCAGAGATGGACGAGGATCTGGCTTGGGACAGTGACCACGACAGCAGCAGCTCTGTCCTGCAGTATGCCGGCGTCCTGAAGAAGCTAGGCCGGGCCCCAGCCAAAGCCAGTCCCCAGCCCGCACCAACTGTCAAAGCCAAGGCCACCAGCTCGGCGGCAACGGCTGCCGCCCCAACGCTGCGGCGCCTGGCTTTTTCCTCACGACCTGGGCTCGAGAGGAAGCCGGAGTCCCTATCCAAAGTCAGCATCATCCAGAGACTGGGCAAGGCTGCCCTTGTGCCGGAGGCCCAGGACAGCCAGGTCACGAGCACCAAGAGTAAGTCCTCGGCTGAGGTCAAGGTCACCATTAAGAGGACTCTGGTGGGGCCCCGGGGGAGCAGCTCCAGCGAGGGCCTTGGTGCCCAGATGGACCACGCGGGCACTGTGAGCGTGTTCAAAAGACTGGGCCGCAGGACCTTCTAGCCCAAGGGCGGGGCGCAGGCCCCTCTCCAGACTCCAGGCTCCATCAGAGTCTTCAGCGAGGGCGCGCTCACCCCTCCCCGCCGGCTGCTGGATGACACTGCTTGTCTCCCTCGGGCGTTCTGCCAGCCTCAGCTCTCTGGGGATTCACCCGGTTTTTCTGAGTCTGAGATGGTCATTGTGGCCCGGCCTTGCCGCTCTGGGACTTTCCCTTCTCTCCCGTCCTCTGTTCTCTCCTCTCTGACCGTGGCCTTGGCAGGACCCACTTTTCTACCTCTCCAAGTGCCAAGTGCCCTTTTCCTGTCCTCCATCCCCCATCCTCCCTCTCAGCAACATCTGCTGCCTCAAACCCCGGCTCCGGGCCTCCCTGTCCCCCAGGGTGGGTGTCGTCTGAAGGGGCTCCCGTATCATACCCCCACCCCCTCTGACTGCCTCGCTTCCCTCCCTCCTCTGCCCCCTCCCCCCCGATGCTTTGACTTCTCTCTCTCCGTCTCTTCACTCTGTTCATTTCTTTTCTGTTTTCTGTCCCTGTGGCAAGGCCCGACTGTCCGCTGCGTCCTGCCTGACCCTCCTGCACCTCCGGCCTCCCAGCGGCCCCCTCGTCGGCGGCGGTGGCGTCGAGCCTGTAGAGACTGTTAGCCGCCGTCACTCCTAGGCTGGAGGGACCTCCCCAGACCCCAGGCTGCAGCTGGGGCACCTGCCTGGGCATCTTTTTCCCTGAAAGTCGGTGGCGGGTGGCGGGTAAGGGGCACTAAGAAGGGAAGCCAGCACCGAGAGAAGAAAACAGCTATTTTAATATATTTTTGTGACTTTCAGACTGTTTCCCTCCCCTCCTTCAGGGTGAGTCGCAGGACTGTTTTTCACATGAAGCACAGTGTGGGCGGGGCACCCACGAAGTGTTGGGCCTCGTCTCTGAGGGTCAAGCTCCCCACATACATAGGTAGGCCATGTTTTTGCTGCAGGCCCTGAGGTGAAGGGAGTCACGGTCATGGTCATCATCTAGTTGGGCCTCCTCCTCCCCTCGGCAACCCGCAGGGCTTCTGTCCCTCTGCCCTCCCCTTCCACAGATTTCCCCTGTTTCTGCCGCTCTGCCTGTGGCTGGCTTTCCAGACTGCAGGCTTCATTTGTGTGGGTGCCTTGACCGTTCCCCTAGTCACCACTGCATAGCGCCTACTCTGTGCCAGGCCTGTTCTAGGAGCTGGGGATCCATCATGAGCAGGGCAGACAGGTCTCTTCCCGCGTGGCTGACCTCTCTAGCCAGGGAGGCAGGCGGCAGAGTAATCAGTAAATCACAATTTGCCATTTGAGCCATTTTTAAGTGCACTGTTCAGGGGGTGCCCAAAGACTTGGAAGGGTGACTGCAAGTGACCAGGGCCTCTTTAGATGTTGGGGGCAAGAAGGCCTTTCAGAGGAGGTGAGCTGTGGGGTGGTCTATGTGCAGTTCGGGAGGAGAGCGTTGAGGCAGGGGAAGCAGCCAGGGCCACAGCTCTGAGTGGGGACAGAGAACACGGAGAGCACCAGCGTGGCCGGCAGGTGAGTGAGGGCCGGAGGAATTCAGACATCCTCCCAAGAGTGCTGAGGAGTTTGGGAGGGTCTAAAGCAGGCAAGTGATGATCTGAGTTGCCTTTTACGAAGATCGCTTGGGCCACTGTGAGGAGGACAAGTTGCTGGGAGGGCAGGGCGGAGGCGGGGAGGCAGCGTGGGGAGAGATGGTGGGTGGGGAGGAGGAAGTGGGTGGACCTTGGGTGCGCTTCGCAAGGGGCAGCGGGATTCTCCACACGGGTGGATTGGAAACTGGGGCAAGGGGAGGGGCTGGATCACACCTAGATGGAGGACTTGAGCATCTAGAGGAAGGTGCTGTTGGTGGAGCCGGCTGGGGCGGGAGGGCGCTCAGCTGTCAGGGGTTGACTGAGAGGTGAGCAGGCTGCTGGGGCAGCAGCTCGGGGGTGCTCAGAGTACAGCCGCGGTCAAAGCCGAGGGCCTGGCGATACCAGCTGGAAAAGGGTAGAGAGAGAGGAGGGGACCCAGAAGGGAGTTGGGGCCCTTTTCCCATGTAGGGAACAGGATCTGATAAGATTACCAAGGAGTGGGCAAGGGGTTTGGAGGAGAACTAACTGCAGGTAAAGCTGAGATTAGACCTCATCCATTTTTTTTTTTCATTGTTGTAAAATATACATAACACAGAATTTACCGTTTGAACCGTTTTTAAGCGTACTGTTCAGTGGCATTAAGTACATTCATATTGTTGTATAACCATCACCATCATCCATCTCCAGACCTGTTTTTTGTCTTCGTAAGTGATCATCCACTTATTTTTAGGTTTTTAGTAACGTCATTTGGGAAGGCTACTGTGTGTCAGGCGGCGTCCCAAGCACTGGGCCTGCGGTGTGAGGGGCCGGACTTCAGTATGAGGGGCAGTGGTAGAGTGGTAGAGGGAGGGCCCATAGACCCCTCTCCTGGGGAGGGCCCAGGCCAGACCCTCGTGGACCTTCTGCACCTCAGAAGGACGGCAGAGGATGGCAATGTCAAGATTCCAGAGACAGTCCTTTTGTGTCAGGGCCACAAGGAGGCACTCACACATATACACAGGTTTCTTGCTGATCTTCAACTCCTTTTTTTACCCCCCCCTCCCCCCAGTAATTTCCCTGAGTTCCACTTCATGGATAATTTTAGCAACTGCCAGGGTTAACTGGAAGAGTTCCAGTTACTAAATTTAAGAGCACGGGGTAATTTCTTGATGTGTAATAGGAACTGAAATGATATAAAAGCATGTATAGCTCACTTCTCATGAAAAGCTGATGAGGTTAGTCGAGTCACTCTTGCCTCCTTCGAGAGACGCAGAGGGGAACGAACTGCTGAAGGCCTCACCAGCTGGGAAGCGGCAGCGCTGGGCTTGCCACCAGGGAGGTGACCAGGAGCCTCGCCCTTTAGCCCCTGCCCTGTGCTGCCTCAACCGCAGATTTGAGACAAGGCCCTTTTGGAGAGGGGAGGGTGGGGTCATAGGAGAGTGGTTTTGGATTTGCTATAGTTGTCTGTACATACATGTTACCCCGCCCCCACCAACTTACCCTAGGGAGCATTTGCAGCTCTGGGAGGCCTCGGGCCTTGAGGGTCATGCCCATCCTGCCACCGGCTGCCAGACAGGGTGGAGCCGGACACCTCCTCGGCCTCCTAGCCGCTCCAGAGTGCCAGTGTCCCACTCATTTGATTTGGCGATTCCCCCAAACCAGCCCCAACAGCTGTGGCCCACAAGGGTGCGTTATTTTTTCTCTGGTTCTGTGAAACGTATTTGAGCATAAATAATACATACACAGGGTGCAAAATGCCAAGATACGAAGGGCTTCACGGTGAAAAGTCTCTTCCCAAGTCTCCTAGCTCCCCAGTCCACTCCTCAGAGGCCACTAGTGTTACCAATGTCTTGGATAAGCCTTCCAGAGATGTGTGTGTGTGCGTGCGTGTGCGCACACACACACATACATTCACGCATACATACAAGAGGAACACACAGTGCACACAGACGAGCACACACGCACGTTAACGGCCTAGCTTACTTACCCAGTCCTTTTTGGAAGGGAATTCAGGTTGTTTCCAGTTCCTTGTTATTACAAGTAGTGCTGCAATGGAGAAAGGTGGGGTCAATTCAGGGGTGAATTTGAAGAACTCCAATCATATCACTTTAGTGCAAACACTGTTGTTGGGTCACTCGCAGATCTGAATGAGGTTCTCCCCCAAGATTATTGGCACTCTTCAGATGATTTACTTATATCACCCCATTCCAAAAAGGAATTAAGAGCAGTTGGACTCTTCTAATTGGAGACCGCTGGAGGAAGCGGATCAGGGGATGCTAAGAGCTAATATGGACCACCACCTAGGAAGTACAAAATACGTGCTTTGCTAAGTTGATAGGGCTTAAGAGGTGCTTTGTGCACTGGGGCCTGCCCTCTTATGCTGCTTTTGGGAACCATGCAACCACCACTGTGTAGAAGAGCCTGGGCTAGCCTGCTGGATAATGAGAGACATGTGGTGCGGCCAAAAAAAAAAAAAAAGTAATCTTAATATGAAACCCCAATATATAAAACATGCTTAAAACAGAAAAGCAGTAATTTATTAGTATACATTTAAATGTTCATTTTGCATTAATTCATGCAAACAACACAAAGTTCAAAGGTACAAAAGGATATATACAATAAGACTGTTTTGTGCCCTACTGGGCAAAAGACTAGCAAAAAAAAAGTCTCAAGTGTTGGGGAAGGTTTGGAGTAATAGGAGTGTATATAATGCTGTTGGAATATAAGTTGGTATCAACCATTTTGGAAAATAGTTTGATAGGTTGTAGTGTAATTGAAGATGACATATTCTCCAACCCAGTAACTACCCTTCTGGAGAAGCTTACACGTGCACACAGGACGTGTATCAGAATGTTCATAAAATCACTGTTGTAATGCCATAAAAAACTTGGAAACAACCCAAATATCCATCTGCTGGAGAATGGGCAGATTGTGACATAGATGTTCTAATTATCTAATGCGTAATGAATCACCTCAATACTTAGTGGCTCAGGTCAATAATCAGTATCTCTAATGGCTCTGGGTGCTGACTTGCTCAATTAGACTGTTATAACTTGGGCGCTCTCACGCGCTTGCTGTAAGATCTTGGCTGGGGCTGGCGTCCTCTTGAAAGCTTCCCCAGTCGTCTGGTGGTTAACCAATACTGGCACTTAGATAAAACCTGAGTGTGGGCTATCAGCCAGAATGCCTACATGTGGCCTCTCCACGTGGCCTGGGCTTCCTTACAACATGGCAGCTGGGTTCAAAGAGCAAGCTTCTCAAGGGAGTCAGGGAAAACTGTACTGCCTTTTCTAACCTAGCATTGGAAGTCACTCACATTGCTTCACTTCTGCCATAGTCACACTAGCCCAGCTAGATTCAAGAGGGACCATGGGCCCTACCTCTCAGTGACAGGAATGTCAGTGTCTCATTGTAAGAAGAGCATATGGGATGAGAGATCATGTTGTGGCCATCCTGGAAAACTATATAGGGTTGGCCAAAAAGTTCGTTCGGGTCTTTGGACGAGGGCAAGGACAACCCCGAACGAACTTTTTGGCCAGCCCAGTACATCAATACTGGATGTATTACATTATGTATTGGATGTGGAATATTACACTTCAATGAAAATGAACTAAAGTTGTACATATCAATATGAATAAAGCAAAACATTGGGTGATAAATGCAAATTACAGAAGAATATGTGTAGTTTTAAAATATGCAAAATAGGGAGTTCCCTGGTGGCCTAGTGGTTAGGATTTTGGGCTTTCACTGCCATGGCCCAGGTTCAGTCCCTTGTCAGGGAACTGAGATCCTGCAAGCCACGCGGCCAGCAACAACAACAAAAAAAGCAAAATAATGCATATTGGTTATAGATACTTAAGAGTGTAATGAAATTATAAAATGCATGAGAATGATAAACTCCAAATGTAGGACAGTGGATCACTTCAGGGGTGGGATGGGATGTGATTGGAGCGGTGCACATGGGGTCCAACTGTATGGTAGTGGTTTTTAAAGTTGGGTGATGGGCACACAGATGTTCATTGTGTTCAAAGTTTTAATACTTTCTTGGTTTAATACTTTCTATTACCAATTAAAAAAAACAATTCTCTCTCCTACTCTAGATGCCTCAGTCGTCCAGTTCCCCTCTCCAGGAGCAATCAGTGTTACTGGGGTTTTATGTGTCCTTCCAGAAACATTTCATTTATAAACATAACTATATTTTCTCACTCAGATGGTAGAATATATGATAGTTTTACACTTTGCTTTTTTTACTTAATATATATCCTGGAGATCATTTCATATCAATTCACCCATTTAAAATGCACACTTCAAAAAAAAAGAAAAATGCACACTTCAGTGGCTTTTGGTTATTCACAGAGTCGTGTCCATCACCACAAGTTTAGAATATTTTCATTATCCTCAAAAGAAACACCCACACTCCTTAAGCATCAATCCCCAAGTCCTCCCATACTCTACCCCACCCCCCGCTCCAAGCCCTTGGCAACCACTAGTTTACTTTCTGTCTGTATAGATTTGCCTCTTCTGGACATTTCATATAAATGGAATCATACAATATGTGGCCTTTTGTGTCTGGTTTCTTCCACTTCCACAGGGTTCATCCATGTTGTAGCATGTGGCAGTACTTCATTTCCTTTTGTTGATGAGTAATATTGCATTGTGTGGACATTGGGTTGTTTCCACTTTTTGGGTATTATGAATACTGCTTTGAACATTCATGTACAAATTTTGTGTAGATGTATGTTTTCAATTCTCTTGGGTATATACCTAGGAATAGAATTGTTGGATCATAAGTTAATTCTATTTTTAATCATTTCAGGAACTGCTGGACTGTTTTTCAAAGTGGCTATACCATTTTACTTTCCCACCAGTAGTGTATGAGGGTTCCAATTTCTCCATATCCTTGCCAACACTTAATTATCTGTCTTCTTGATTATTGCCATCTTAGTAGGTTTGGAATTATATCTTATTATTGTGGTTTTGATTTGCACTTCCCTGAGGCTAATAATTGTAAACATCTTTTTAAAAAATTAATTAATTAATTAATTTTTGGCTGCGTTGAGTCTTTGTTGCTGGGCATGGGCTTTCTCTAGTTGCAGTGAGCGGGGGCTACTCTTTGTTGTGGTGCGCAGGCTTCTCATTGCAGTGGCTTCTCTTGTTGCGGAGCATGGGCTCTAGGCACGCCGGCTTCAGTAGTTGTGGCACGGAGACTCAGTAGTTGTGGCTCGCGGGCTCTAGAGCGCAGGCTCAGTAATTGTGGCTCACGGGCTTAGTTGCTCCGCGGCATGTGGGATCTTCCCGGACCAGGGCTCGCACCCGTGTCCCCTGCACTGGCAGGCGGATTCTTATCCACTGCACCACCAGGGAAGTCCTTAAACATCTTTTAATGTCCTTATTGGAAAGAGCTTCCTTTTAAACTAACTGCATAGTATTCCCTTGTGTGGATGTACCTTTGAACCAGTCCCTTATTGTGGGCATTTAGGTGGTTTCTAAGTCTTTTTCTATCACAAAGAGCGCCTCTTGTGTATACCATCGTTTGCTTATGTGTGAACATATCCATAGGGTAAATATCTAGGAGCTAAACTGCAGGGGCAAAGGGAATGCTCCTGTTTTATAAGTTTGAACGTATGCCATTTGTGTATTTAAAAGTAAATATTGAGAATAATCAGATTTGTCTGAGGAACATTCTAATTTTTCCTCCAGTGTTGACGGCTAGCAGGTTCACATCAGAATAAGCAGCCATTTTATTTCCCTATTTTATTTTGGCTAAACCTTGCATAATTCAAGACTGACTTTTACATAGACTTGAATGTCAGGTTGAGGCAGGGGTTCAGAGCACATAAACCTACATTCATTGTTCCAAAGTTTTCCCCTAGAGCTGCCTTTTCTGCTCCCTCATATTTAATGCAGTGCTTGTTCCTAAATAACCAACATAGCATATCCTGGTGATCATTTGGCCTTCTCGATGGTCTATTACGGTTAAGAGCTTGAGCTGTTATGATTAAGAGCAGCTGTGTGATCTTGGGCAAGTTACTCAACCTCTCTGTGCCTTAGTTACCTCCTCACTAAGATGGGAGTAATAGTAGCATCCACCTCACAGGATGATTATGAGGATTAAATGAGTCAATTCATGTGAAGGGCTTAAACAGTGCCTGGCACAGTGTGGTCATCTAATCTGTCTGAAATTGATGATTTTCAGGGAAGATTTTCCATACCAGCATTAGCATCACCACTTAAAGGACCCTTTAGTGACATTCTCACTGGCTACAAAAAAGAGCTTTTGGGGTAACTCTTTATTTTAATATAATTATAAACTTACAGCAAAGTAGCAAGAATAGTACAAGAGATTCCTGTGTACTCCTCCCCGTCTCCATAAGCGCGTCTCACACACACACACACACACACACGCTGTGTTTTTGAACCATTTGAGAGTTCAGTTGAACATGATGTCCCTTTACCTCGCAATACTTCAGTGTGTATTTCCTAAGAACAAGAACATTTTTTTTCATAAGCACAGTACAACCATCAAAACCAAGAAATTTAATGAGGATACTATACTCTTATCTAAACCCCAGTTCATATTCCAATTTCATCAATTGTCCCAATAAAATTCATTATTGCCGTTTTTATCCCCGGCTCAGAGTCCAATTCCAATCATGTGTTGCGTTTAGGTGTTATGTCAGAGTTTCCTTTTAAACAGTGAATGTTTCCATAACAACACAAAGGTCCAACTTTCTCCAGGAAGGCTTGATGCCTGCAAGTCAGCTGGGTTCCAGCCAGGATGGTCAGCTCACGTGGCGCCATCTTGTGGTAACAGCACAAATAGAGTTTATAAATCGTCTCCTGGGGCAGCTGTGAAGTGATTTGAGCTAAAAAGAAATTAGGTGATATTCATATCATCTCATTTTTTCTCAATAATGTGGGAAACTATGTTTTAAATATTTTTCGGTCTTTCCTGGTGGCGCAGTGGATAAGAATCCGCCTGCCAATGCAGGGGACACAGGTTCAAGCCCTGGTCCGGGAAGATCCCACATGCCCCAGAGCACCTAAGCCCGTGTGCCACAACTACTGAGACTGCGCTCTAGAGCCCGTGAGCCACAACTACTGAGCCCACGTGCCACAACTACTGAAGCCCGCGCACCTAGAGCCCGTGCTCCACACAAGAGAAGCCACCGCAGTGAGAAGCCTGCGCACCACAACGAAGAGTAGCCCCCGCTCGCCGCAACTAGAGAAAGCCTGTGCGCAGCAATGAAGACCCAACACAGCCAAAAATAAATAAAATTAAATCTTAAAAAAAAAAATTTCTCAATTCAAATAATCCACATACCTTAACTTAGCATAAAATGAGATTTTGCTGTATCTCAAATCCAGACCCAAGCAGGTGAATTCCAGTGCTGTGGGTAAAGACGTGGGCTTGGCCTGAGACATCTTTGGGAATGGATCTGGGCGCCACATTCTGGCTATGTGATATTTTGCAGGAGACTTCCCCTCTCTGGGCCTATATTTACTTCTGCAAAATAGGCCTTACAGAGACTTCTACCTGCAGGAACATATTCAGGTCATGGATATAGTGACCAGCACTGTGCCTGATATGTGGGAATTCTTCAATAAAGGTTAAGAGATTATTATTATTTGTTCAACTTTTTGTGAGTAGACAAGTTCAGACCTGAAGTAAAATTCACCCCAATACAGAGCTTTAACTTTCCTAATCAAAACCACATTCAGTCAACAAATATTTATTGATCCCCAAGTCCCAACTGTGTGTTAGGCATTGTTCTAGACGCTGGGAATACAGCCCAAGACAAGTCTTTGCCCTCATGGGCAAATTTATGTTCTGGTTTTGGGGAAGACAGTTACAAAATTTAAAAAATTCTTTAGTGTTAAGCGCTAGGTAGAGAATTCAAATATGCTGAAAAGAAGTGACAGTATGGCTCTTTTGGATTTGGGGTGACCAGGGAAAGCCTCTCTATAGAGATGAGATTTGAACTGAGTTCTGAAAGACAAGGAGTCAGTCATGCAAAGATCAGGATCAGGGGGATGACCAGTCCAGGCAAAAGGAACAGCAAGTGCAAAGGCACTGAGGTAGGAACAAGCTTGTCTTTTTGGTGGGGCAGAGAAGAGTTTAGTGTGTCTAGGATATGGTGGTCAAGGGTGAGAGTAGCTTGAGATGAAGTTAGTAAGATAGGGGCAGCTCACATAGGTCCCTGAAGACCATGGTGAAGCCTTTAGCTTTTTTTTTTAATAAATTTATTTATTTTATTTTATTTATTTTTGGCTGTGTTGGTTGCTGTGCGCGGGCTTTCTCTAGTTGTGGCGAGTGGGGGCTACCCTTCGTTGCGGTGCGTGGGCTTCTCATTGCAGTGGCTTCTCGTTGCAGAACACGGGCTCTAGGTGCGCGGGCTTCAGTAGCTGTGGCACATGGGCTCAGTAGTTGTGGCTTGCGGGCTCTAGAGCACAGGCTCAGTAGTTGTGGCACATGGGCTTAGTTGCTCTACGGCATGTGGGATCTTCCCGGACCAGGTATCGAACCCATGTCCCCTGCATTGGCAGGCAGATTCTTAACCACTGCGCCATCAGTGAAGTCCCAGGCCTTTAGCTTTTATTTCATGCAGGATGAGAAGCCATCTACATGTTCAGAGCAGATCGATAAGGTGTTCAGTCTTAAGAGTAGAAAAAGTTTTATCCCAAGGTTTGCACTAAAGCACCTTTAGCCTCACCTTACACGTTTTGGAAATCTGCGATGTGTTAAAAAGTTGAATGTGCATGGTGCATGGTATCTTCTATTACAATTTCTGAACGATAAAACATATTATAAAAAGGAAATTGGAACCAACGTTTACAGAATCCCTTATCTGTACTACTGCCAAACACTTAAAATGACTCTAAAAGGATCTTTCCAACACAGTAGCATCTAGGGTGGGGCTTAGTAACTTCTGGCTGCGGCATCAAAGATATTATTTCAACATTTCTGTATAGTGTGGGAAACTCTTTTAAATAAAAACTTTTTTTTTAACAGTTCCAGTCTTCTTCGGGAATCTGATCAATGCTATGGACTTTCTCCCTTGAAAATGCTCTGCTTAGGATGAAGAAAGGGGGAAATCTGAGTATTCCTGCTTGTATCTCCTGATCACCCATGTAGCAGGGAGGGTCCCCCCCCCAGAGCCACTGCCAGGGATAGACCCCCCCAGACTTTG
The DNA here is from genome assembly GCF_965194825.1 of Balaenoptera physalus. Classification (NCBI taxonomy): domain Eukaryota; kingdom Metazoa; phylum Chordata; class Mammalia; order Artiodactyla; family Balaenopteridae; genus Balaenoptera; species Balaenoptera physalus. The sequence goes on from NC_138900.1 coordinate 13,018,076, forward strand.
TCGGGTGGAGTGGAAGTCTCCCCATCTGGGGCTACCAGGAGGTTCTTTATGGCTGGCCCAGGCAGCTTGCCCCATCACCATTGGAGCCCAATCTTTGAGAAGGGTTGAAATGAACTCTAGGGGCTTATTCCCACTCCCAGGGGACAGAAGGGGACTTTGAGGATATGCCCTCTCCATCCCTCAGGGCAGGATTCTTCATCATCTTTTTTTTTTTTTTTTTTTTTTTTTAAACTTTTATTTATTTATTTTTGGCTGTGTTGGGTCTTCGTTTCTGTGCGAGGGCTTTCTCTAGTTGCGGAGAGCGGGGGCCACTCTTCATCGCGGTGCGCGGGCCTCTCACTGTCGCGGCCTCTCTTGTTGCGGAGCACAGGCTCCAGACGCGCAGGCTCAGTGGGTGTGGCTCACGGGCCTAGTTGCTCCGCGGCATGTGGGATCTTCCCGGTCCAGGGCTCGAACCCGTGTCCCCTGCATCGGCAGGCAGATTCTCAACCACTGCGCCACCAGGGAAGCCCATCATCTTTTTTGAATCAAGTGGCCTTTGAGCAGACTAAAGATGAGAAGCTTTGGGCCCTTCTCCCCAGAAAAGTGCCTGTGCAGCCCATATTTATAGTCATAGGCGGGAAGTTCACAGAATAGATTAGAGGGTAGAGAACAATTTGGGGTTTTAGGAAATTTTCTCCTCAATCACCCTTGATGTGGAAATTGAGAGACTGAGACCCCCAAACAATAATTAAGTGGTTTGCCAAAGCAACACAAGGGACAGAAGTAGGGCTATTACTTTCCATTTTCCGGCATGGTATGAATTCAAAGCACAGGCTCTTCTATCAGATTACCTGGGTTCAAATCCCGCCTCCACCCCTAACTTGTCCTGGGACCCTGAGCAAGCCCGTTAACATACTGTCCCACTTAACCTCCAAGATTGTGTTGACAGCAACAGGATAGCATTGGTGAGATTGTGTCAGGAACAGAACCTGGCCTGTAATAATTGCTAAATGAATTCTATTGCTACTGTTTTGCAATGAGGAAAGGCAGGCTCAGAGAAATGATGTTATTTTGACAAGGACACAAGAGAGGCATGATTAGAACTAGGGCCCATCTATTTCCAAAGCCAGTAAGTGTTGTTCGCTCCCAGACTAGTGTTTTTCAAACTGCAAGGCACGACCCATTAATGGGTCAGAAAATCAGATCAGCGGGGTCTCAAACAGCACTGAAAAAAAAAGTTAAATATCAGAGTGCATCATACATAGGGTAAATAGCATTTGGTTGCACTTTTGTTTTTTCTTGGCTGCACCTCACAGCTTGTGGGATCTTAGTTCCCCAACCAGGGACTGAACCCAGGCCCTCAGCAGTGAGAGCATAGAGTCCTAACCACTGGACTGCCAGGGAGTTCCCTTTGGTGACACTTTTGTTTCACAGGATTGTAAGTATACATCTGTGTGTTCTTGGTCTTTTTTTTTTTTTTTTTTGATTGCGCCATGGCTTGTGGGATCTTAGTTCCCCAACCAGGGATTGAACCCGGTCCCTCGGCAGTGAAAGTGCCCAGTCCTAATCGCTGGGCCACCAGGGAATTCCTACTAGGTCTTAAAATAGTTTGAAAGCCATTACCCTTTACTACTACTGCGCCTACAAGTTCAGACACAAGCACACGGAAGCTTTCAGTGAGATCTCTGTGTCTTGTAATCCATCCTGTCTCCCAGGAGGGGCAGGGATTCGAGCTAGCCCAGGAAGACTTAGAGGTAGGGGAATGGGCTATGAGCTGTACATCCTGGAGTGGAGTAAATCGAGTAGGCCAGAGTAACCTTGAGTCTAGATTAGAGCAGAAGAGCTACTTTTTGAAACAAATATTCCTCGAGAGCCCACTCTGTGCCAGGACCTTTGCTGGTTAGTGTTAGGTACACAGCGATGACTAAGATAGTCCTGGACTCTTCCCTCTTGGGGCTCACTGTGCAGTGGAGGAGACAGATCTGTTACCAGGCAGTGAGAGGCTAAAATGGTCAGGGTTGTAGCGGGGGAGGCTCTGGTCAGAGTGTTAAGGGGGAAGACCAGGAATTAGGAACACAGAGCAAAGAGCTCCCAGCTGGAGACCCACCAGCAGAGGACTAGTTCCAGCAGTAGGTTTACCTCTGGGGAAACTACCACCCCTGAGTAGGACTTTGCCTGAGACACTTTCGCAGACTTAGGTGGACCCAGGGTTCTTCAACTCCCAGCCAGGCCTTCTGTGTGGCATTACTGGAACCCAAATTCATAAAGTAGGAAGCCCCACCCAGCCCATGAGAGAACAGGGACCGGGATCCGGATGTGTCACAGCTGTCTACTACACTAGCTAATACACGGGCCAGGATCTGTGCAAAGCTCTTTTTTTTTTCCCCCCCAGGGCTATTTTAAGGCCTTTGTAGGCCCAAGTTACCCCGTAAAAAAGTTATATCCCATATTTAATTGCATATATATATCATGAGCAGATAGGATTAATATTTTGGAGTTATAGCATGTCTAATTGACTTACACCGTTCTGTTTACATAAAATAGCCCAACAGCCCAGGGGCGCAGCTATGATTGTTTCCATTTTGCAGATGTAGCTAGTGAGGCACAGAAAATGGTAAAGCCTTCTGCCCACAGTCACCAGTAAGGAAATGCAAAGCTGGGTTTGTGTGGCTTCATAGCCTGTGCTCAACCATGAGAGGAAATACTGAAAAGGAAACCCTTCCTAACGCCTGCTCCAAGGCTCTTTTAGAGCCTCCAAACCTGAACTAAGGCGAGAGCGAAGTAAAATCAGATCAAAGCGCATGTAAATAAGGACCAGGGTCTGCCGGGAAATATCATCGCGGCTAGCCTCCAGGGAAAGCGGGAGTCAGAGTCTTACTGAGCCTGCGCAATCTTCTTTTTTTTTTTTTTCCCGTCCGGCGCCTGCGCGAGGCACATCCCTTGCCCACACCGGCTCAAGCTTGCCTAATGTACGCAGGCGCCCTTCTCTGAGTCGGCCACCGCCCCTTCCTTGCGCTTGCGCTCTAGCGCTCTTCGAGTCCCTCTCTCCCTCTCTCGCGTCAGTTCCTGTTTGTGGCGGGAGAAGGCGGTATTTCCGTCCAGAGGGTGGGAGGGGGCGGTAAGCGGGGGCTGGGGGGAGGGGGCGGGGGGGGCCGCGCCGCGCGAGCCGTTGGGCCTGGCTACGCTAAGGCGTTGCTGCTGGTGCTGCCGCCGCCGCCGCCGCCGCCAGGAAACACAAGGAGCGGAATCAAGCGTAGCGTGGCGATGGGCAGGAGTAGAACCCCGCCAGAGAGGCTGGGCGGCCGCCGGTGACAGGTGAGTGCGCCAGCGCGTGTCCCCAAGCGCCCCCCCCCCGCGATGGTCGCGTCCGGACCCCCAGCAAAGCCGCGCTGGGCCGTACCACCGGTGCCCACTGGGCGGGGACCGTAGTCCTTGAGCCCCCCCTTCCGGGATTGAGTTGGGGAGGCTGCGCGGGGGCGGTTGGACTAGCCCCGAGGGGGCGGGGGCGGCGGGCTGAACCACTGAAGCTGCAGGGGGCGCATATCAAAGTGTGGGGACCGAACCACTGAAGGGCTGGAGGCGCAGACCCCTGCGTGCTGGGCTGGGGTTGAGCCAGTGGGCTGGGAGGGGGGAGCCCGCCTGGTGTGCGAGGGCTAAGCCTTTGAGGGGGCGCGTCTTAGCAAGTGTAGGGGGCTGTGGAAATAGTTCCTAGAGTGTGCTTAGAGAGGTAGAGGCTTCTGGGGAGGGAGCTGTACCTAGTGTGGCCCGGGTAGCGCCCTTTGGGTTGTACCACTGAGGTCCTGGGGGGAGCCATCCTTAGAACGTAGAGCCGCGATGTGATGTTTATAATTTTGAGGGACCGCGCTGGGCGGGGGGACGGGCCCGAGTGGGTGTTCAGGGGAGTACTTTGGGAGCGCTGTAATGCCGAGCGATGAGGAGGGGGTTCTGCCTCCTGTGTTTGGTGGGTGGAGCTTGGGGGTTTACGCTGAGCCGGAGGGGGAATCACCCTTTATTGAACTTCTTATTGACTTTGGGGGGAACTGGATGGTCAGTGGGACTGCTGTCTGCCCTAGAACCTTTTCATGTTATTAAACCTTATTTTAAGGTGTGTTGGGACACCTCTGTGGCAAATTCTTCCCATGGTTTTGGCTGGGGCGTCGGGGGGAGACGTCTTAGAAGCCGCTTGTTTTCTGAGCTTTCGGCTCCATATTAGGGAGGGGAGGGGGTATGGAGCTTGGATTTGAGGATCTGTGTCCCTGGACCTGCTTAAGACTTGGGAGGAAGGAGTGCTTTGAGGGACACTTCTCCCCGAGGGGAGGGTGGCTGGGACATTTTTATCCTTGGAATTCTGAGCACCCCTTTCCTCTCATTTGGAAGGCACTGGGGCTCAGCAAGAGGCCTGGGTGTAATTAGGCCTGGGTGCCTGCCCTTGAACCTTGTTTACTCTTCCTCTGTCAGAGAAGCATCAGAAGCTCTGGCCTGAGAGTGGTTGGTGGTGGGTGCCAAGGGGCCAGGCACCACCCCAGGCCCCTCCATCCTGGCCATGAGGCCAGACACATGTTTGTGTCTCCTTGGTCCAGACGCCCATCATGTTTACGCTCCCCACCAGGCGATAACAGTTGGCTTCACCGTTAGGCGGCAATGAGGCTGAGTGCTGTTTTCCCAGCTGTTCCTCTCTGCATAGGCCAAGGGGACTTGGTGGCGGTGCCCCTGCCCCACACTGACCCAGGAAGGAAGGCTGCTCCGAAGGACTTGGGGCGGCCAAATCCCCCACGAATCTGGTTCCTCACTGTGGTTGCTGGGTGGGAGCTTGGCTCCTCAGGCCAGCCTGTGACCTTGGCTTGCTCCGTAACCTTTGTCCTGGGTCTGGAGTTCCCAGAGGGCTGGCCATAATCCCTGATTGACCCAGCTAATGTGGGCTGGTGATGTGGTCAAAGGGGGCAGACAGTCGCTCTGGTCCACATCATCAGCTTCCAAGCTAACTGGCTTCCATGGGTTGTGGTTGCTGGAGAGAACAGTCCCTGAGTCTCTGTGAGGCCACGGTGGCTCTGTAGAATTTCTCTGCACCAGGGGTTCTTTCTCTGATCTGCCAGCTTTTAGAGGGTTTGCCTGATGGGATTAACAGCAATAGTAAAAACAATAATCTTGAGACCAATGGCTGGTATTTATTGAGTGCATTCTGTGTGCCATACACTGTTCAGAATGCTTCATGTGGATTAACTTGCAGAATGCCCCCAGCCTAGAGCTTTGTGTACTGTTGTCGTGATCTCCATTTTAGAAGGGGAAACTGAGGCACAGAGTGGCAGATCATTTCCAGAGCTAGTGAATTTTATTGAACATTCACCCTATGTCAGGCATGTGACAGGCCTTTTACACACATGACCTCATTTATTTTTATTTTATTTATTTATTTATTTATTTATTTATTTATTTATTTATTTATTTATTTATTTTTGGTTGCTTTGGGTCTTTGTTGCTACGCACGGGCTTTCTCTAGTTGCGGCAAGCGGGGACTACTCTTTGTTGTGGCACGTGGGCTTCTCATTGCGGTGGTTTCTCTTGTTGAGGAGCATGGGCTCTAGGTGTGCAGGCTTCGGTAGTTGTGGCACGCAGGCTCAATGGTTGTGGCTCGCGGGCTCTAGAATGCAGGCTCAGTAGTTGTGGCGCACGGGATTAGTTGCTCCGAGGCATGTGGGATCTTCCCAGACCAGGGCTTGAACCCATGTCCCCTGCATTGGCAGGCGGATTCTGAACCACTGCGCCACCAGGGAAGTACCCCATGACCTCATTTAAATCTCAAAATACACCCGTGGGGTAGGTATGGTTATGCCTGTTTTATAGACTCCTATGAGTTAGGTAGCAGTGTGATACCCATTTTACAGATGAGGAAACCAAAACACTTGCTATGAAGTGAAATGATTCGCCCGACATCTCAAAGTTGGAAGTGGTAGAGCTGGGATGTGAACCCCTGGCCTGGTTTGGCCTCAGGTAAACTGCTTGTCAACAGGTAACTGGAACAGTGGTTTAGTTGAATCCAGGGGTGGATATGGTGTTTCTGTCCATTTTTCAGAGTCAGAAATTGGGGCTCAGAGGAGGAATTGCTTCGTTCTAGGTCTGTCAGACGCTTGGGGGCCAGACTGGGGTTTGAATGAATTCTTTGTTCATGGTCCCAAAGCTGGAGAGGGTCTCTGTCACCTCAAAGCTCCTGCCCTAGACCCTGCCAGCTGCACCCTTGGGCATTTCCTTCCCCTCACCCTTGGAACCTAGGGCTGCCATGAGCACCTCTGCCGGCAGCCAGTCTAGCAGTTTCTGGGCTTGCTGATAAAACTTGTTCCCTCCTCAGAGTTGAGCCAGGGCATCTTTTAACCTGGGGCAGAATGTCTGCTGGGAGCCGGGAGGAAACAGCAGGAGAGACATGTAGGGGGTGACACAGCTACCAGGGGACCCATGTTTGAGGTCCCTGCACAAGGATGGTGTAGTGGGCATGTGTGCAAGTTCTGGTGCTTTCACGTTCTAGTTGTGTGACCTGGGGCCACAGTGTTCACCTCCGTGCAATGGGCTCAGAATGACATCCCCCTCAGGCTTTCATGAGGATTAAATGAAGGAATCCAAGAGAAGCTCCTAGAACGGTGCCTGGCACTGAATAAATGCTCCGGTGGCAGTCTGAGGGCATCGATCCTAACCCACCACCCCCACCCTCAGTCCTCTCAGGCATCATCCTGGAATCCAGCCCCCCAGCCTGGCCCAGCCAGGATCCAGGAGTCTGCTGTCCTGGTTTCTAAACTCTGTAAAGAGCTGTACTGAAGTGCTTCAGTGCTTCAAATCCAGCCCTACCATTTGCTGCCTGTGTGACTTTGAGCAGGTTCTCAATTCTTCTGAGCTCATTTCATCATTTGTGTCATGGGATGATGATAATTCCCTCCTGATAGGTTGTTCTGAAGGTTAAACGGGTTAATTTCTGGAGAGCACTTATAACTGTGCAGGTGTAACAGTAAGCCTGCAGTAAACGTTTCCTGTTATCACTATTTAAGAAGCGCGCTTGGCACAGGGTGAGCCCTCAGGATATCTTAACAATTGTAATTCTTATTACTTCCGCTAGGATTTTGAAGGCCCTTCCCAGGTTACAGAGCCTTGTCAGGTTAACACCAGGAGGAAGGCAGGACTGAAATTAGCATCTCCATTTTCCAGGTGAGGAAACAGGAGGTTCTGGAGGCTTGAGGGGTGGGGCAAATGCAGCCCCCAGGTCCCCGCCCTCTCCTACACAGTTGCTGCCCGGAGCCCCTCCTCCGAGGTCGAAATTCTAGCTCCTTTCCAGATGTCATACACTGCTAAACCCTTTTCCTACTTGTGCTTTTATTGACTCTCCACCATAGCTCCCAGGAGTGGTGGTAGCGGCCTTGACCTGGGTGAGAACAGTCCTTTTGAAGGCCGAGAGGCAGAAGGGTGGTCTCCACCAGGGAGGGTAGCAGCAGTGCTTGTGGGAGTCGGGGCCAGACCTCTCACAGCCTCGTGGGCCTGGCAGGAAGTGTGGCTTTGATCCCGAAGGCATTGCAGAGCTGAGGAAAGGTTTTCATTCATCCGTCACCATTTATTGAACACCTGTTCTGTGCCTGGCATTGCTTCAGGTGCTGGGGATACAGCGGGGCGCTTAACAAAGGCCCTACCCCCATGGAGCTGAGGGAGACAAACCCTAAACCTGCTGAATAAACAAGGGGCAGGTTAAAGGGAGGTGCTTGGCAATTAAAATCAGGTGCGATGGGCTGTCAGCAAGGCCTCTGAGCTGATCTCAGATTGACAAGGTGTCCTGAGAAGGAACAGCCTTGGGGTGTGGGGGGAACCACAGTGAAAAAATTGCAGGGAGGACTGAGCTCAGTGAGGTGCAGGGACAGGCTGCACAGAGGCCCGTGTGGCCCTGCAGGGTGAGGCGAGGAGCGGGTGGGCGGCAGGCCAGGGGCTGAGGGCAGGCAGGGTCACTCAGAGCCTTGTAGACCATCTTGAAGAGCAGCTTGGTCAGATTTAGGGTTTTAGAATATGCCTTTTGGCATATGAGAGGTTCTCAGGCTTCTGCCTGGGGTGGGGGTAGATTTTAGAGCCGGGCAGGGAGTTTCACATGCCTCCCACTTCCCCCTTGAGTAGAATCTCTGCCGTAGAAAGAGCGAAGGCCTTTTTGGTTGCCTCCCTCCTCTGTGGTTTTCACACCGTGTTTCCCAGGGCCCATGGCTTTTCCCTTTAGGGACAGATGGGGGAGGCTCAGTGGGCTAATTTTCTGCCCACCCCTCCTCAACCAAACAGCTAATATCAGATAACAGCACAGAACAACAGTAATACCTGCTAAAAACTGTACTTGCTGATTCTGCCTTCCACTCAGCTTATGGCCTGAGGGCCTGCAACATTCCTGGCACTGCTCTAGAACTTGGAAGACTGGGCCTTATGGGCCTACCTTCTACTGGAGGCAAGTACCCAGCAAACAAACTAATAATAGGACATCAGGTTGTGATGAACGTTTCAAAGGCCAAATGAATGGGGGACAGGGGAAAGAGAGAGTGGGGATGTTATGTTTTAGCTGGAATGATCAGGGAGGGCCTCCCTGGGGAGGTGACCTGTAGGTAGGACTGGTGTGCAGTGAAGAGCCATGGGAGACTTGAGTGAAAACCCCTCAGACCGAGGAGGAATCAGCTGTGGTTCCCACCTCCCAGGGGTGAGAAATGAGGCCTGGAGAGCCTTGGTAATCTGTGCAGGGTCCCCCAACACTGACAGGCTTTGTATTTGGGCAGAGTGGCTCCAGAGTCCCCCCAGCCCAGGAAGGTGCTTGGTAACCATGGACTTCTAATCCCACACCTGAGCCTGGAACTTAAGGCTTAGCGCAGTAAGCAGGAGCCTGGGGCTGTCCCAGGCTCAATCTGGAGTATCTTCCCGGAAGGAGCAGAGCCCCTCAGAGCAAACATCCTTGGGCCTCCAGAAATCCCTTGGGATGGGGGGGATGGAAAGGAGTATTTTTCTCAGTTGATCTCCAGGCCTCTGGGGGACCCAGGGACACCCCTCCCTGGGCCTCTCTTCAACTTCCCAAGAGCTCTCAGTGGAAGGCTCTCAACCACCAGGCCTCTGGGCTGCACGGTGGGGTGGTTCCGTGGCAGGCTCTTCTGGACAACCAGCCAAGCAGCAAGAGGCCCAGCTTGGGGAGACAGCCCTGGGAGCGGGACCAGGAGGGAGGGAGGGAGGGAGGGAGGGAACAGGGGTGGGAGGGGTGGTGGAGTGGGAGCTCAGCCTGGCCCCTTGGGGGCAGGACCTGCTGCCAACTCGGCACCCACGTCAGGTCCCGGCTGTCCTGGGTGCGGGAACAAGGGACAGCAAGCCAGGGCTGGCCGAGGAGAGACTACATGTCAGAGGTTCCTGCAGGAAGTTCCTCAGGCCCAGCTGTCCTGCCCAGGAAGCTCTTCCGCAGATGTTGATTCTAAGGGTGAGGCCAGAAATCCAAGGCTGCCTTGGTTTGCCACCTTGTGGGCCCTTTCCAAACAGGCTGGGGTGGCTGCTGCTCCTTTGCCCCCCTCCCCAGGCCTCTGCAGCCTGGTTTCAAGGTGTTCATCCTCTGTGTAGTGGTCCGGGCTGGGGGCAGCCAACCTGGGTGTGAACCCTGCTCCTGGCTCCTGTCTTGGTTGCCATGCAACGGTGGGGGCCTGATTTCATCCCTCGGAGATGCATTTTGCTCAGCTGACAGCACATCCCTGCCGAGAGGGGCTGTAGGGAGGATTCAGGGAGCTAACGTGTCAGAAAGTACGTGGCATGGGGCCTCCAGAGAAGGTGCTCAGTGGATCTGAGCTGCTGTTGCTGGAGGTTGTCAGGCTGGGCACCTGAGAGCAGAGAAGGGGCTCTGGATGTGGCCAGCCTGGGCTTATTGGTTGGCAGGGAAGGAGTGGCAGGCCAATTAGCTGAGGTTCCCACTGGGGAGGGCACCGGACAGGAATATTCATCACGCCCATCGCTGAGCAGGGGCTCGGCCAGACGCTGTGAGCACTCCGTGCGTGCTCTTTCAGACACACGGCAGACCGTGAGGCAGGCAGCAGTCACCCCGTTTTGTGGAGAGGAAACTGAGGTGCAGAGCGCGCCATAGAATGCCCGTGTTTTGCTGAGAGCTGGCAGAGTGGGCTCTCCGTGCCAGGCTCTGCTCCGGGGCTTTACATGCCTGCTTCCCACCGCGACCTGGGAGCTCGGTGCAGCTCTTCTCCCCAGATGAAGACCCGGGAGGTCATTGGATTTACCCAAAGTTAAAGTTTTAATAGGTGACAGACATGAAATTTGAACCCAGCTCTGTCTGGGGTCAAGTCTGCCTTTTTAAGACTGGCTCTTCTGTCTCTGACCAATGCCATGGCCACTCTTTCTGGGATTGTTACTGCTGTTCTTTTTTGCTTTCTCTTCTTCTAGACAGAGCTGGCACAAGGTAAGCCTCAGTTGTCCTGGAAATGAGTGAGTTAGATCCACTTGATGCCTGCTTGGGAGAGGGGTTGCGGCTGCCTCTCATGCCCGTGGAGCCCTGACCTTGGCCAGCTCCATCCTTCCCCAGAGGCCAGGGGGAAGGGATGAGGGTGGAAGGCACTGATTCCTGAATGGCTTCTGGAGCCAGCTTTGGCTGTTTCTGGTCATTTGTATATTCCATTCTCTCACCAGATAATTTACTGAGTACCTACTTTGTGCCACGTGTAGTTCTGGACACCAGGAACAGCACCTAGTCTAGAGGAGGACGCCACGAGGTAATGTTTGCCTTACTGGTGCTCCGAGGAAGGGAACAGAGATCTAAGCTGGCCATGGTGGGGGGGGGGGGCGGGGTGCATTGGGGAAGTCTCCTGAGGTGAGGCATTCAGGAACTGGGCCAGGCAGGGTAGAGTCTGGGTAAAGGCCCTGAGGTGGGAGGTACCTTGATGTGGTGGTGCTACTGAGAGTAGGCCACTTGGTGGAGCTGGGGGAGAGGGAGGGAGCGGAGGGTGGCAGGACCCAGGTTGTTCGGGCAGGTCTGGGGTCCCCTAGGGCCGTGCTTCTCAAACTGGTGTCCAGAGACCTAGGTGGGGGGTGGCCGGTTAGGGTGTTAAGCATGTGTTTTGGGGTGGTGTCTGCGAGTTGTCTGCTTTCTTTCTAGCTGTGTGTTTTCATTTATATGATATTTTTTAAAAAGTTAATGTGGGCATGTCATGAATCATCTGGATAATTCCTTTTAACCAGCTAGTGACAGTATTAACATAGCTGCCACTTCCATAGCTCTGGCTAACTGAGGCTCTGGCTCAGGCTGGCCCTTGACTTTGGAATTCACCTTTATGTAATTGCTGCCTGTCTTCCAAAGCGCCGGCCTCACCCCCAACTGTGCTGGAAGCACGTTTCATTGGGTCCCCACGACGACCCTGGGTTGTCAAAAAAGGCATCTTTTGAAATAACATAATAAACGCTTGGTCTGGTTGGTATTAAGATCAAATGTTATAGAGCGAGGATGCTGACCTTCAGAGAAGCGTCCCTTGCAGCCTGGAAGTGGAAGTCAGGATTTGAGTCCAGCAGGACTCCAGGTGTGGGTTTGGGCCTCGGAGCCCTGTTCCAGCTCTCTGGGGTGAGCAGGTCAGGGTCGTGGCTCGGGAGTGATGGTGTAGTGTGGGAGCATCTCCTCGGCAGGCCGGGATGAGCCAGCCCTCGGGCCTGCGAGCATCCGAGCATCCGTGGCACTTGGCTCACCCTCACCCCCGCCCCTGCCTTCAGGCTCCTGCTGCCTCATTAAGAGAGCTTCTATAGAGATACACCTCCAGTGTGCTAGCCACTAGCCATGTGTGGCTATTTAAATTTTAAGTAATTAAAATTAAAGTGAAAATTTAGTTCTTTAGTTGGACTAGCCCCAGTAGCCACATTTCCATCATTACAGAAAATTCTGTTGTCTAGATCAGCCATGTCCTGCACTCACCCGCTGTTATGGTCTTGAGCACACAATTTATTCTCTCTGGGTCTCTGTTTCCTCTTCCAAAGAATGGGGATAGTAATAATATCTACCTCACAGGGTGGCTGTGAGGATTATTAATATGAATCCAGGCCTGGCACGTTGTGAGCACTCAGTAAATATTAGCCCTGGTTAGGACCCTGCCTGTTTGCTCCAAGGTGCCCTAGGGATGACGTGGGGTCTCACACCACCAGGCCCTGCCTCAGGGCGCGGCTGGGGAGGCAGGCGGAGGATGGCGGTGCGGAGCCGCTCCCGTGAGGGAGGAACCCCTCAGCCAGACGGAAGGGGCCGTGTGTGTGTGTGTGTGTGTGTGTGTGTGTGTGTCTGTGTGTGTGTCGGGCGGCCCTGTTCTTCTGCAGGGCATCGAGGATGGTAAGGGAGGGCGGGCTGGGGTGTGGGAGGGGCTCGGTTTCTTGGGAGTGAGGGTGGAGGGAGGTGGAAGAGGCTCAGGCTGGGACGCCGTGATCCAGTCCCCTCCGCTGTGTCCTAGCTGTCCAGCCTTCCTGTCCTCAGTTTTCCCCATCTGTGAAGTATGGGTCCTTGTGGTCCCCAAGTGAGCCAGGTGGTGGGAGTGTCAGGCCAGTGCATAGGGCTTCTTCTGGGCACAATTCCTGGAGGAGAAGGCTGGGATACAGCTCCCGCCTCACTGGGGCCAGGGGATTCCATACACTGCACCCTCTTCAAGCTGACACTTGCCATCTCTCTCCAAGAAATAGCCACAGCCCTTTGTTGGTTTTTTGTTTTTTGTTTTTGTTTTGGCTGCACCGCGAGGCTTGCAGGATCTTAGTTCCCCGACCAGGGACCCGGGCCCTGGCAGTGAGAGTGCCGAGTTCTAACCACTGGACCTCCAGGGAATCCTAGCCACAGCCCTTATAGTGGCCTCCCAGGCCCTGCCCAGCCAGGTCCCCGGCTTCCTCTGTAGCCACATGTGCCTTGCTCCCCTCCGCCACCTCTTGTGTCTCACGCAGGCCACACCTTGGTGCTGTTCTTCCTTGGCCTGGACCATTCTCCCCCAGGTCTCCACGTGGCTGCCTCATCTCTTTCAGGTTTGTGCTCAGATTTCACTGTCTCAGTGAGCCCTGCTCTGACCACCGTTTATAAAATTGGAAACCCTTGCCCACTTCCCACACAGCTAGTTCTCTATATGCTTCTTTTCTCCATAACGTTTGTCAGTTCTGGTGTACTGTATAACTTATCTGTTTATTTAAATTATTTGTTTTAATGCCTGTCCAAACTCCCCCCCCCCCCCAATAAATTCCCCCAGGACAGGGAGTTCTGTTTTGGTCACTGCTGACTCTCTGGTGACCAGAGCAGTGCTGACACAGCAAGGGTGCCATATTTGTGGAATGAGTGAATGCAGGTTTTTTTGTTTCCCCTCCACTTGGCAGAACTCTGAGCTCAAAAGCTGTGGTTCTGTTTGCCACCCCCACTCTGAATTGATGAAAGCTCTGGGCCTGGCCCTGGCTGGGTGGGGCTGGGGACACAGTGCAGACCAGGACAGGCCCTGTCTCTGCCTCATGGAGCTCTGAGTCTGGTGTGGGAGGCGCCATTACCCAGATAATTAATTATACGAGTGACTGAGCACGGTAGAGGTGGTAAGTGCTGTGAGGGGACAGGAAAACCGAGCTCTGAAGGTCTGTGACTCGTGAGGCAGGGGGCAGTCAGGGCAGGCTTCCCTGAGGAAACAAGGATTTGGCAGGTGAAGATGGGTGGGGGACTAGCATGTGCAAAGGCCCTGGGGTGAGGGAGAGAGAGAGAGAGAGAGCAAGGAGTAAAGGGGAAAGTGGAGGGGCAGGGAGAGCATGCTGACCAATGAGGCTGGAGAACAGGCAGGGGCCACCTTAAGTGGTCCTTTGTGGCCTCCATAAGGGCCTGTGACGTGATCCCGGAGCAGAGCTGTTTTTGGAGGGTCCCTCTAGCTGCGACATGGTGCTCTCGAGTGTTACGGGTCTGTGGCCAGGCAGACTCAAACATTTGACATGATTTCTGTGGGTGCTGAAAGGCGGGCAGAGCGGGGCAGCGTGGGGCTGGTGGCAGGGAGGAGAAGGAAGTCTGCTCTGGTGCTTATTCTTGTCCCAGTATTGTTTGCAGCCCACCCACGTCTTCAGCCTGCCTCCAGTCTTACCTGCTCCAAGTAGACAGATGGGGCAGTTGTGGGGAGCATGTAGTGCTCAGGAGAAGAAAAAGTGTCTTCAATACTGCCTTCTTACCAAAGAGGCAGTGTAGGTAAAAATTCACATTACAGAAGCGTGTCATGTAGGAAGTGATGGTCCCCATGTCTCCACCTGCTGGGGAAATGCTAACACCTGATAGGTGTTGAGCAGTCGTCGTATCGGGCTCTGTTTGAAGGCCTTTATGTGGATAAACTGATTTAATCCTCACAGCAGCCTTGGACATTTGCTCCACAGCAAGTGGCGGAGCTGAGGTTGAAATGCATTTGGTTCCCGAGACCACCTTCACTCCTGCTCCCATTATTCTGCCTCTGTTGGCTCTTTGGCACAGTTCCTTCTCTGCACATGACATTTAACATATACCTCATGCCCTCCCGTGGAAGACACTGTTCCCCGTAAGATCCACTGTGGATCACATAACTGCTTTTCTGAAAAGGATGCTGCAGATGAAGTTTATATGTGGTTTGTGAGATGCATGTCAATCTCAGTATTGTCAGCCTGTGAAAAAATAAGCATATCGGAATTGAGGCGATGTGGTGCATACACGTTTGTGCTTCAGAAAGGGATCAGGCCGATGTTCTGTTGTGCCGTGAGCACACTGAACGCTGACAGGCAGTGTCAGCATGTCATGTTGAGGTTGGTTCTTGCGCATGGCACGCCTGCATCGTGTTCTGTCTGGTGGGTGGACCTTTACCGAGGGTTGGGTGCTTTGCTGGGCTCTTCCCACACATGAGCCTGCGATGGAGGCACTGCTGTCATCCCCATTGCATTGAGGAGAAAACTGAGACTTGGGGAGGCTATAAAGTTGACGGGCAGGGACGTGAATCCAGGTGTGCCTTAACTCCACAGGCCACTTGGGCCCGTGTGGTCCCAGCCCAGCGCCATACTTCCTGATCAGGTGATGGGGCAAGTTATTTCACCCCTGTGACGTAGTTTCTTCATAAAAATGGAGATGATAATAAGAGTGCCTTGGGAATTCCCTGGCAGTCCAGTGGTTAGGACTCTGCGCTTTCACTGCCTGGGGCCTTGGTTCAATCCCTGGTTGGGGAACCAAGATCCTGCAATCCGTGTGGCGCAGCCAAGAAAAAAGAAAAAAAGTTTAAATATAATTATACGAAAAAATTAAAAAAGAACCAGAACTGTCAGCTAAAGAGTGCCTGCCACATAGGGTTTCTGCGAGAGTTGAATTCTCATGTACAAAGCACTTAGGTGTGCCTGGCGTGTGCCAGGTGCTGCGTAGGCATTGCCTCTTTCGTACTGGCATCATATTAACCGTTGTGACGATACCAGACCCTTGTTG
Source organism: Balaenoptera physalus (assembly GCF_965194825.1). Classification (NCBI taxonomy): domain Eukaryota; kingdom Metazoa; phylum Chordata; class Mammalia; order Artiodactyla; family Balaenopteridae; genus Balaenoptera; species Balaenoptera physalus. The sequence continues at coordinate 13,033,494 of NC_138900.1, forward strand.
TGGGCATTTAGGTTGCTTCCTGGGTTTCACTCTTCCAGGAACAGTATTCTCAGAACAGCGGTTCTCACCAAGGGGATGGCCTTGCCCCCAAGGGACATCTGGTCATGGCTGAAGACATTTTTGATGGTCAGAACTCCGAGGGAGGTTGAGCTGTTGGTTTTAGCAAGTAGAGACCAGGAATGCTGCTAAAACCTCTTAACAGTTTGCAGAACAGCCCCATGACCAGAATTACCTAAATGTCACTAGTACCGAGGTTGAGCAACCCCGCCTGAGAACCTGTGTGCACCTGCATAAGCGTTTTCTGCAAGAGTAATTGCTCCAAGGACTTGTGCGTTTTCCACTTTTTCAGTTTTGCTAAAGTGCCCTCACAAAACGCGGGTCCAGTTCACAGAGCTGCAGGTGGCGAATGAGGGAATCGTTTCGCTTGCCCTGTGCGCCTTTCCTCCCACATTCCCACGGGCAGACGCTGCCTGTCGAACCACAGGTTCCTATTGTCTTTGAATTTCTCTCCTGAGCAAGTCCTCCTGGGACTTGTAGGTGCGGCGCAGATTACAGAGCAGGTGACAGAGGCTCCTGGGGGGTCAGGGTGTCAGGGCGGAGCCCCACCCCATTGTCTGCAGCCCCAGGAGATGCAGAGCCTCTGCCTCCCCCTCCTGCCTCCTTATCCCATCTGTGCTGTCTGGCATGGGAAGCAGGTCAGGGAGAGGGGGCGAGAGAAAAAGGACTTGACGAGGGGCAAGGAAAGGAATTTAACTTATTTTGAACGTGTTCTGGGCACAGGGCTTCACTCTTACCCATGTTCATTCCACAGATAGTTATTAAGTGCCCACTGTGGACCTAGCACCACGCAAGGTTCTGAGGATCTGAACGTGAGGATCGGGTCCTGCAGTGCCCGAGCAGGCCAGGCCCTGCCCTTACCCTGCCCTGACATCACAGTGGAGAGAGGTCGACAGTAAGCTTGTAAACAAGTAAACATGTACAGTCGAGCCGGTGATGATGAGCGCTTTACTTTCATCAAGGATAACGGGAGGTCCTCTTGACCACGGAGGGTATGGAGGCTTCGCGAAGAAAGAGACATGTGAGCTGAGGCTGAAGAAAGTGGGGCAGGGCCCCACGGATACTTGGAGAAGACAGTTCTGACTGAGGGGGCAGCATGTGCAAGGGCCCCGAGGTAGGGGGTCCAGGTGTGTTGGAGGCACTGGTGCCATGGAGGGTTCAGAGTGGTGAAGGGGGGAGATGATGCAGAATAGGGTCCTGGGCTCCTGAAAGGACTTTGGCTTCTTTTACTCTGGGTGAGATGGGGACTTGGGAGGGTTTGAGCAGAGGAGGGGGTTTCCTCTGACTCAGGTGGTCACAGGGTCCCAGATTGTAGGAGGGGCGACGACAGGAGCCCTGGAGCTCACTCATCTGGGCCACACAACCCCTCTAGTAGCGGGAACCACAGTGACCTTAATTTTACAGATGAGAAAAGAGGTTTGGAAGGACCTTTTCCAGGACCCAGTCCCTTCCCGAGGCTGCCAGCTAGGACAAGGCAGTCATCTGAGGGCCTCTCTCCCCCTGGCCCTGTGTCATCCTGTAAATCACCTCTAATGGACGTGACTCCAGCAAGGTGAGATGAAGCTTCTGAGGGAGCTACAGTTTGGAAACCATTGAGTAATAAGACCTCCGAGGCAGATAGAAATAAAAAGTTCTAAAATTAGGGACTTCCCTGTCGGTCTAGTGGTGAAGACTCTGTGCTTCCAGTGCAGGGGGGAGAGGTTCGATCCACGGTCGGGGAACTAAGATTCCGCATGCTGCACGGCACAGCCAAAATAAAAGTCCTAAAATTAAAAAAAAAAATTTACTAGAGTGTTTAAGACATACACTAGAATAAGTCAGTGATATCCATGTACTTAGCAGATATTTAAAACATCAAACCTTGCCCTTGCCCCTTCGGGACCTGTCTCCAGTTACCTCTCCTTTCCCTGCTCAGAGCTGACCACTGTGGGTGGTGATTTTCATTCCCTTTCAGCTTTCTTCTGTGTTAAACATACCAACAGTCCAGCCCTGCCCCTCCGGGGTGCACGTCCCTCCTCCGGCCGGATCATTGTACAGATTGGAGCACTAAGGCCAATGAGGGTGTCGCTTGCAGCCGCACAGCCAAGAAGCAGCAAAGCCTGGGGCTGAAATCCAGAGCCTGCGGACCCCAGATTCCTCTTCCTTATTCATTGGTGACTGGCCTTGAGGTGAAAATCCAGGCAAGCCAGCCTTGGGGTTGGGGGGAGCCCCAGAAGCCAGGAGGCCCGATTTTCGTTCCCCTATATCTTCTGGGCTCCCAAACCCAGGTTCTTTTTTATTGTGACTTCGTCATAAAATACAGAAAAATATGTTCAACGTATTTTATACAGTACAGTATAACGAATAACTGTAAAGCTGTGATTCTCTGTAATCACAATAGAACATTGTCAGCTCCCAGAAACCTCCCTCCTCGGTTACTCCCATATGTAACAACTCTCCTGACTTTTGGATATTTGCTTCCTTGATCTTCTGCACAGTTTTACAAGTGAGAAACAAATGGTGTCATGTTGCCTGTTCTGAACTTGCTGTCCATGGATTCATACTTGATGTGTCATTTTGCATCTGGCTTCTTTCACTCCGTGTAAAGTTGTTACGCTTCATCCCTGTTGTAGGTATCAGTAGTTCCGTCCCTGTGTGGTGGTGTGCTCTATGAATTTACCTTAGTTTGTTTATCCATTCTCCTGTGCATGGATACCTGGTCTGTTTCCAGTTTTGAGGTTACCGTGAATGTTGCTGCTGTGAACATTCTAGTACATGTCATTTGGTAAACAAATGTGCTCATTTCTCTTAGAGGGCTGTGGAATTGCTGGGTCACGGGGTAGGCATATGTTGAGTTTTAATTGTTATTGCCAAACAGTTTTCCATAGTGGTTGAACCATTTTATACTCCCACCAGTACCGATTCCTTTACATTTTTGACAACGCTTGGCGTTGTCAGTTTTTAAAATTTTAGCCATCCTGGTGGGTGGTTTCAATTTGCATTTCCCCATAACTAATGAAATTGTGTGCGTTCCTTCATTGTGTGAGTGTCCTCTCCTTTGAGGTGCCCTTGCTCTTTTCACCTTGCCTCCCAGGTGGCTCGCCTCTAACTGACAGCTGTAGCTCCTGCCCAGACCCTCAGCGATTGAAGCCCAGACACCCTAGGGAGCAGTGGGTGGGGTGGGGCCATGCAGGCACTCCCCTGCTGTGCTGATGCCCGGCTTCCAGAGGCAGGTCTGGGTGTCCTCCATCGGGAGCTCCCCAGGGAGCAGGCCATCTTCTTGGCTGCGGTGGTGATGGTGTTTCGTCACTGCAGGACTGCGTCACAGATACCTCAGCGGAGGCGCCACCCTCAGTGGGAGGATGGGCAGGATCCAGGCAGGATGCAGGGGATCTTTCAGTTCCTCCCCCGCCCTCGCCCTAGCTGCTGCTTGCTGGCTTTTTAGTCGCTGGAGTGAGAATGTAAAAAGTGGCTCTGGTGGGCCGAGCTGCAGCCAGGGCCTCCACCACTCCTCAGCTGGGAGACCCAAGGTAAACACTTCCCCTCTCTCAGCCTCTGCCCTGCCCTGGGCATGGTCACGGCCCTCTGGTGGGGTGGTTGGGAGTGATCAGAGAGGCTCTGGAGGAGCGCCCTCACGCTCAAGGCCACCCAGCTGGCATTGGCTCCTGGACTCTGCAACCCTGACCACTCTCGGCCACACCCGGCTGCCTTCACCTCTCTCTGATCTTGGCAGCCACGTGTTTGGGTGTTCACTGGGGGCCAGGCAGTGGGCTGAGCCTCTGCACACAGTGGGTGCTTTCGTGCTACTGACAGCCCTGGTGCTGCTGAATCACAGAGGCTCCGAGAGGTGAAGTTGCTGGGCTGGGGAGGGTGGGGAGGGGAGGGGAGGGGAGAGACAGGGCTCACGAGGCCCCTGTCCTTTACTTCCACATCCACCCTTCCTTTGGACTCTGGGTTCTCCATCCCAGCCCTATTTGGGAACCCAGCCCTATTTGGGAACCCAGCCCTATTCTGAACTGAGCTCGTACCAGGGGAAGGTGCAGTGTTGGCCCCCGTGTTGGAGAGGAATTCCCTAACTCCCCACCACGCCTGCCTCCAGGCCCTAAGTGTGCTCTCTGCCCCGGCTCCTTACCCTGTGCCAACCACATTCCCCAAGCTCCTTCCCAAGCTTCCTCAGGGGCTTTGCACTTGCTCTTCCCCTGCCTGAAATTTGCTCCCTACACGTTGGGTCACCTGTCCCTCATACAGCGTGGCTAACACAGCACCCATTCCCTGCCCTCCTTTCCCGTGTTCACTTTTCTTTGCTGCCACCTGACGTTGTGGCCTGTGTACTGTCTGCCTCCCCTACTGGAATGTGAGCTTCCTGAAGGCAGGGGCTGTGTCTTAGTGACTCTCTGTCTCTGGAACCCAGGACAGAGTCTGGAGCTTAGGACATGTTCAGAAAAAGATTGGTGGCGTGAATAGATTCTGGAATTGTTTCTGAGGCTGTCTCTTGTCCTGGGCTGGGGATCTTTTGGGGAGACTTGGGTTCGTTCACTGTGCATTCAACAGAGAGCCAGACACCGGGCTGGTGCGCTGAATTAGTGTTTAGAGGTGTGGGGAGAGTTGACCAGGAGGTGCATGGAGAGGACCCAGTCCAGCCTCTGAGGTCAGGAAGGCTTCCTGGAGGAGGCATTGGTTCAGCTGAGACCTTAAGGAAGAGGGGGAACTCACAGAAGGCATTGGGGATAGAGGCCAGAGGGAAGGGCCTGAGTGCCAGAAGCCTGGCAGAGAGTGAGGGCGGGGGAGGAGGGGCTGGGGAGGTGGGCAGTGCCTGGTGTGGTAATCATTGTCACGGTCATTAGCCTTTCTTGAGGGCTTTCTAGGTGACTTTCTGCTTATGCCGGGCCTTCTTGTGGTGGAAAGGACCTTGTTCTGTGTTCTGAGCACACTGGAGAGCCACGGAAGGGTTTTGAACAGAGAGGGACAGGGTCAGATTTAGGATGGAGTACAGGGGTTGAGAGCACAGGCTGGGAACCCAGGGAGAAAGCCAGGGCGGGAGGGGAGGTGGGGAGGGGAGGTGGGGAGGGGCGGTGGGGTGGGAGAGGATCAGGAAGCCGTGGATGGCAGAGAGGACTGCGGGCGGAGCAGGGGTGGGGAGCAGCAGAGGCCAGGGCCTGAGGGGCCTGGAATCCCAAGCTGAGGAGCCTGGCTCTTTCCTGAGGCCTGTGGGAAGCCACGGGTCAGATTTGAGGGTCCCTGTAGGTGCTGAGGGAGACAGATGGGAGGATGGGAGGCCAGGGAAGAGGTGGGGTGAGTCCTCGTGGGAGAGGACAGCGCTGGACCTGAGCCGCGTTGTCGGGAGGCTGGGGTGGAAACCCTGGTCACATTAAGACTGAAGCACAGACTGGTGGATGTTTTGGAGCGAAGATCTGGCGGTCCTGGGTGTGTTCGGTCTGTGGGTGTGAGCCCCGGAGGTGCCAGCCGTACCTGCTGGGGGAGGGAGCCCCTGCTGGACCCTGTCTTTGCAGCTCAGAGTCCAGAACGTGATTTCTCCCCCGCTGTTTACTTCCCTGACACTGTCCATCTTGTCTTCCTCCCACTTACCTCCCTTCCCTCTGCCTGGGGCCTGGGCAGCCTGCCACCGTCACATGCCAGGCAGTAGTGTGTCCAACCCACCAGCTCCCCTGGGGCACGAGAGAAAGCTGATGCCTGCGGTGTCCCCAGAGCCAGCTGCCACTTCTCTGGGGGCCACCGTAGCTCCTGACCTGCTGTCCGCAAATAACCCCAGGCCAGGAAAGGCGAAAGGCGCCTTGAGCTCCATGGCCCCTGTCCAGGCCTGTGGCTCCAGGTAGGGGCCCAGCTGGTGGCTGCCTTCCCCCCTTTCTCCCCTCTGCCCTGGGAACCTGAGACGAAGCAGCGGCCTCGGCGTCCGTCAGTCTGTTGGCTGCTGCTCCCTGAGGACGGAAGCAGAGGTCTCTGGGAGGGGACCAGGGCCTCGGTCAAGCCCCCAGGACTGGCTTCTGGGCCCCAGATAAGTGTACATGCAGTAGGTTCCTTTCTTGTTGAAGATGCGGAGCACTGAGACCTTTCTTTCCTCTGTCATCTGCTGGGGACAAGGAGGGAACTGAGGCTGAGAGAGTGATATGAGGTGGCCTGGTGCCGGGGTGGGGGTGGTACTTGGTTCGCTAAAGGTGGCAGGTTGGTGGTTCCTTGGTTTGGAAAGGAGAGAGAGAGAGAGAGAGAGAGAGAGAGAGAGAGAGAGAGAGTGTGTGTGTGTGTGTGTGTGTGTGTGTGTGTGTGTGTTTGGGGCTGGCAGGCAGATACTGGTGGCTTTGAGCACTCCCTCAGGTGCCCAGGGCCGTCTGATTCAGCCCAGGTGACCTCAGCGCTGGGGCATGGGAGTGACGCAGGGGGCGGGGCTGCAGCTCCTCGCCTGCCTCCCGCCCCGCCCCGCCCCACCAGGAGTGACGGTGGGTGGAGGGGCTGCCTCTGGTCAGCACGGGTGTCCTGAGTGTCCGGGCACAGGCCAGGGAGCTCTGCTCCTTCCAGAGTGGGCTCTGAGGGCAAGCTCGTGTCCTTTCCCCCAAAGACTGGGCTCCCTGGGGACATGGCCACCTCCTCCCCCTCAGCCTGGGCCCCAGGGCAGGTCTCGGCCCACCCGCCCTGGCTCCACCCTGTCCGAGCAGCCCGAGGGGCCTCAGAGGCGGGCTGTCCCGAGGGAAGGCGCTGAGGCCCAATCCCCCTCCCACTCTGACAGGCTCCTCTCTTGTCTTGCAGACTGTGCTCTGTCCACTGCACCTCCTGCATGTCCTGCTGCCCTGAGCTGTCCCGAGCTAGGTGACAGCCTGTCACGCTGCCACCATGAACGAGGTGTCTGTCATCAAAGAAGGCTGGCTCCACAAGCGCGGTAAGGGGCTGCTTTTGCCCACGGGATTGCGTGTCTCCCCCTTCCGCCCTGGCTCTCCTGGCAGCTGTGCCCTGAGAGGCAGAGGTACAGGGTCTTTACCACCTGAGGAGCCAGCATTCCAAGCCCTGTCTGCCTCCCTCCCTGCCCCTGGCCACTAGCTCCTTACCAGCCCATTTCATGGGATCTTTGAAAGTAGTCTGGACAGAGGGACTGTGGCTGTGCCTGGGCCTGAGCCTCCAGGCCTAGCTGGACCTCCTGCATTAGCCTCCAGGCCAGGCCTCAAGTTCTGCCTCTGCATTAGTGATCCTGTTTGTAGCCCCATTTTATAGATGAAGAAACTGAGGCTCAGAGAGGGTCAGTCACTTAACTGAAGTAACACAGTGAGATGATATTCAGCATTTATTCATTCAGCAAATACTCGTGGAGTGTGTGGTATGCCGGGCTGGCCACCCCAGGCTCTGGGGACACTGTGGTGCCCTCATGGAGTTTGCGATCCACTGGGGGATGGGGACAAACAATAAACAGACATGATGTCAGGTGGTGATAAGTGCCGTTGTGAAAAATAGGAGCTGTGAGGGGGAACGGGCTGGAGGAAGATGGGCTTCAGTGGAAGCAGCTCGAGGAGGGGACAGTGAACAGAGGCCTGGAGGCGGTGAGGGAGCGAGCCACACGGATAGACAGGCAGGGGTGTTGCAGGGCATGAGACTGTGCCTGGACCGGAGAGTTGACCAGTGTGGCTGGCGCAGAGCGAGCGAGGGCGAGCTGGAGGAGGTGGGCAGAGCGGTGGTGCAGCATCAGACCGTCGGCCCTCGACGACATGGAAAGGGCTTTAACTCTCCAGGCGTTCAGAAGCCCAGGATGTTGTGAGCCAGCGCGTGACCCGATCTGGTTGTGCTGGTGGGCAGCTGAGAAATGAAGTCATTTACAAAGAGACTAAGAGACTAGACCCTTAGGCCCCAGGCCCCTACCCCAGAACCAGCGCACTTAACGCCCGCGCTGCCGTGTGCAGGGGCAGCTAGGAAGAGGCACGTGCTGAGAGTCAGCTTGTCCAGGCGCCCAGGAGCGAAGGAGGCAGACTGTCCTGGCTTCCGCGGACCTTCCCCTGCGGAGGGGGACGCCAGGCCTGGGGGTAGCCACTCTGTGCACTTTCATTCACTCAGCAGACATCTGTTGAGCAGCTCCCGTGTTCCAGGCACTGTTCTAGGTGCTGGAGACACAGCAGTGAACCAGATGAGCCAAAAGTCCCCATCCTTTTGTTGATGTCTTACACTGGGGGGGAGAGCCCATGGCACCTGAGTAGACAGGTGTGTCCAGTGGGTGGTGAGTGCCATGGAGGAAAGCCGAACAATGTGAGGAGGAGGAGGGGTGTGAGGGGGAGTTATCCCAAACGAGGTGGTCAGCGAGGGCCTCACTGAGAAGGGGGGGGTTTGAATAAAGATCTGAAGGGAGGCAAGGGAGTGAGCCCCACAGTTAACTGGGGCAAGGGCGAAGGGGACAGCCCATGAGTCCACAAAGGGGAGTGGGCCAGGCATGTTTAAAGGGGGCGAGGAGGCTGGTGGGGCTGGCCCTGCAGAAACTGGGAGAGGTGCCCGCCCATCCTGCCCTGTCACAGCCCGCAGACATGGAGCAGTGATGAGGGACGGAGGTGGCTCCCCAGGCCAGGCCTCCCCCATCAGACTGAGCAGGGGAGAATCCTTTCCTGCTGCCCTTTCCAGGCAGGGTGGTACTCAAGACACCTTGGCCTACCCACCCAGATTGGGCCCTGAGTTTGGGGCTGTTGATGCGGCTTTCTGAACCTTGGCAGGTGTCAACCCTGGCTCTGCCACTTCCTCTCAGTATGACTGGGTAAGCTATGTCATCCCTCTGAGCCTTGGTTTCACATCTGTAAAATGGGTCAACAACCCAGGCGTCTGAGATTGTCAGCTTCGTGAGGGCAGGGATTTTATCTGGCTTGTTCACTGAGATGTCCCCAGTGCCCTAGAAAAGTGCTTGGCGTGCAGCAGGCACTCAATAACTGTTGAATGAACGTTTGGGATTGTGTGTGTGGATAGTGCGAGTGTGTTAGGGTGTGCCAGGGTCTCAGGCTCCTGAGTTTCCGTGGCCCTTGGCTCACTAGGCTGGGGTGGCAGAGCCCTGAAGGTGGCCCGAGAACTGTGGCCGGGGCAGGGCTTTGTCTCTGGCATTAATGCTGATGGCATTCAGTGGATCTCAGCCCCTCCTAGGCCTTCAGTGTCTCCACTTACCTGCATGGACCCAGACAGGCTGCTGAGATGACCACCTGCCTTGGGTTTGTACCATACCTGCACACGTGCGTGCGCGTCACTCCTGGGTCTCTCCAGTGCCTGTCATTCTGAGCAGCAGCTGGCAGAGGTGGGTAAGGCGAAGTGGGCCCTGCCGCTGTTTGGACATCCCCGCTACCCCACCCCACCCCACCCCACCCCTGGTGGTTGAAATAACAGCAGCTCCGGCTTACTGTGTGCCCACCCTGCCGGGCCTGGGGCTCTGCTCTAGGCAGACCCAGTTTTGTTGCATTTCCATTACTGCCCCGTCAGGTGGGCGCCGTCTCACAGACCGGGAAGCTGAAGCTCGGCAGGAGACTGACTTGCCCGAGGTTCCAGCAAGGAGGTGGTAGTGCTGAGCTTCAGGCTCCAACTCCTGAGCCCGCTCCTGGCTCACATGCCACCTCTTGCTCAGCAAGGTCCACTCAAGGATGGGTCCCTTATGCCATGTGCGGGTGTCCTTTCTGACACAGCCTCAGCATACTCTCTGCCAGGCCCCAGCAGGCCAGGCCTCGTCTGCCAATTTAGAGGCAGACAGCGTAGTGGTCAGGAACATGGGCTCGGGACAGAGCAGACCTGGGTTCCAATCCCGGCTCTCCCGGTCAACAGCTGTGAGCCTCAGGCAAGTAGTGAAGCCTCTTTGTGCCTCAGTTTCCTCATTTGTAAAATGGGATTGTTGTGAGGATATTTTTCCTTCTAGGTTTCTTTTTTTCCTTAGCTTGTTATCGATATATAAAGCACCACAGGTAAGTGCCTGGATTATAAGCTTACCCCCAAACCTGTGTCCAGGTCAAGAAATAGAGTCAGTCAGTCCCCAGAAGCCCCTGTGCCTCTCCCAACCTCCAATAGAGTGGATGAATTTTTCTAGTTTTGTTTTTCTTTCTAAAACTGAGGTAAAATTTACATAACACTGAATTAACTGTTTTAAAGTGCACAATTCAGTGGCCTTTAGTACATTCACAGTGTTGTGTAACTACTACCTCTGTCTAGTTCCCAAACATTTTCATCTGCCTGAAAGAAAGCCCTGTACTCGTTAAGTAGTCAGTTCTCATTCCCCCTCCTCCCAGCCCCTGGCAGCCACCAATTTGTTTTCCGTTTTTATGGATTTACTTATTTTGGACATTTCATATAAATGAATCATACAATATGTGGCCACAAAAGTCTGGTTTCTTTCACTTAGCATAACTTTTTTTTTTTTAAATAAATTTATTTATTTTTTTATTTTTGGCCGTATTGGGTCTTCACTGCTGCACACCGGCTTTCTCTAGTTGCGGCAAGCGGGGGCTACTCTTCGTTGCGGTGCGCGGGCTTCTCATAGCCGTGGCTTCTCTTGTTGTGGAGCACGGGCTCTAGGCGCGCGGACTTCAGTAGTTGCGGCACGCGGGCTCAGTAGTTGTGGCTCACAAGCTCTAGAGCACAGGCTCAGTAGTCGTGGCACACGGGCTTAGTTGCTCCACAGCATGTGGGATCTTCCCGGACCAGGGCTCGAATGTGTGTCCCCTGCATTGGCAGGCAGATTCTCAACCACTGCGCCACCAGGGAAGCCCCTAGCATAATGTTTTTGAGGTTCATCCATGCTGTAGCACATATCAGTACTTCATTCCTTTTTTTTTTTTTTAATTTATTTATTTATTTTTGGCTGCGTTGGGTCTTTGTTGCTGCTTGCGGGCTTTCTCTAGTTGCAGTGAGCGGGGGCTACTCTTCGTTGCAGTGCGCGGGCTTCTCATTGCGGTGGCTTCTCTTGTTGGGGAGCATGGGCTCTAGGCGCATGGGCTTCAGTAGTTGTGGCACGCGGGCTCAGTAGTTGTGGCTCGCAGGCTCTAGAGCGCAGGCTCAGTAGTTGTGGTGCACGGGCTTAGTTGCTCCATGGCATGTGGGATCTTCCCGGACCAGGGCTCGAACCCGTGTCCACTGCATTGGCAGGTGGATTCTTAACCACTGCGCCACCAGGGAAGTCCCTTCATTCCTTTTTATAGCCAAACAATATTCCATTGTATGAATATACCACATTTTGTTTATCTGTAGGTCTGTTGATGGACATCTGAGGTATTTCTGCCTTTTGGCTATTGTGAATAGTGCTGCTATGAACATTTGTATACAAGGATTTGAGTACTTGTTTTCAATTTTGGGGGTGGGTATACACCTAGGAGTGGAATTGCTGGGACGTATATATCCATTAGGTTATATTATTTATAATCTATTATATATAGTTAGATAATGTAGGTAAGAAATGTATAAAATCTGGGTCATACATTCTGTATGTGTAATCTACAGCGTATTCTGTATTTAACTTTTTGAGGAAGCGCCAAGCTTCCACAGGGTTGCACCATTTTACATTCCCACCAGCAGTGCACAGGGTTTCAATTTCTCCACATCCTCACCCACACCTGTTCTTTTTCTTTTAGTTTTTTTGTTTCTGTTTTTGTTTTTTTAATAAAAGCCATCCTGGTGGGTATTAAGTGGTATTTCGTTTTGATTTGCATTTCCCTAATGACTGATGATGTAGAGCATCTTTTTATATGCTTGTTGGCCGTTTGTATATCTTTGGTGAGATGTCTGTTTAAGTTCTTCACCCTTTTTTTTCTTTTAAGATTTGGGTAAATTATTTTTATTTTTATGCCTATTCATATCTTGTTGTATCGATTATGTTATATATGTATTTTAAGATTTAAATCTTCAAAAGTGTCAATACTGATTTTTGGCATATAGTTCATAGTTTTATACAATCAAGTCTATCAAGTTTTTTTGCTCTTTAATTTTTTTTTTTTTTACATCTTTATTGGAGTATAACCATTTTACAATGTTGTGTTAGTTTCTGCTGTATAACAAAGTGAATCAGCTATATGTATACATATATCCCCATAGCCCCTCCCTCTTGAGCCTCCCTCCCACCCTCCCTATCCCACCCCTCTAGGTGGACACAAAGCACTGAGCTGATCTCCCTGTGCTATGCGGCTGCTTCCCACTAGCTATCTGTTTTACATTTGGTAGTGTATATATGTCATTGCTACTCTCTCACTTCATCCCAGCTTACCCTTCCCCCCACCTTCACCCATTTTTTTAATCAGACTGTGTTTTTGTTGCTTAGTTGTAAGAGTTCTTTATATATTCTGGATACTAGACTCTTATCAGGTATATGATTTGCAGATATTTTCACCCATTCTGTTTGGTTGTCTTTTTATTTTCTTGGTAACATCCTTTGCACAAAAGTTTTTTATTTCAATGAGTCCACTTGATCTGTTTTTTTCCTTTGTTGTCATATCTAAGAATCTGTTGCCAAGTCCAGTGTCACGAAGATTTACCCCAGTGTATTTTTCTAAGAGTTTTATAGTTTTAGCTCTTATATTTAGGTAGATCCACTTTGAGTTAATTTTTTTATATGGTATATGGTATAGGGTTCCAACTCTGTTCTTTTGTATGTGGGTATACAGTTGTCCCAGCATCATTTGTTGAAGAGACTGGTCTTCCCCCATGGAATGGTCTTGGTATTGTTGTTGAAGATCAGTTGCCCATAAGTATGTAGGTTTAGTTTTTGACTCTCAGTTCTACTCCATTGGTCTATATGTTTATCTTTATACCACACTGATTTGATTATTGTAGCTTTGTAGTAAGTTTTGAAATCAGGAAGTATGAGTCCTTTTACTTTGTTCTTCTTTTTCAACATTGCTTTGGCTGTTTGGAACCCCTTGCCACATGAATTTGAATTCCATGTAAGTTTGAGGGTTGACTGTTCCTCAACAGCAAAAAAGGCTATTGGAATTTTGACAGGGAATGTGTTGAATCTGTAGATGGCTTTGGATAGTATTGTAATCTTAACATCAAGTCTTCCAATCCATGAACACAGGATCTTTGCATTTATTTAGGTCTTTAATTTCTTTCAGCAGTGTTTGTAGTTTTTAGTGTATAAATCTTTGCCTCCTTGTGCTGTTGTAAGTGGAATTGTTTTCTTAATTTCCTTTTTGGATTATTCATTGCTGGTGTATAGAAACAATTTGTTTTTGTGTGTTGCTCTTGCTGAATTTGTTAGCTCTAGTAATTGTTTTGTGGATTATTTGTGATTTTCTGTATATAAGATCATGTTATCTGCAAATGAGATACTTTTACTTATTCCTTTTCAAGCTGGATACTTTTTATCTTTTTCTTTTTCTCTGGCTAGAACTTCCATTACAGTGTTTGATAGCAGTGGTGAAGGTGGACATCTTTGTCTTGTTCCTGATCTTAGGGGAAAGTTTTCATCCTTTCATCATTGAGTATGTTGTTAACTTGTGGGTTTTTCATAGATGTCCTTTATCCTGTGGAAGAAATTCCCTTCTCTTCCTAGCTTACTGAGTATTTTTATCATGAAAGAGCATTGGATTTTGTCGAACGCTTTTTCTGTGTCAATCTGGATGACCTTGTGTTTTTTACTCTTCATGATATATACTGCATTGATTGATTTTCATGTATTTGAACCACCCTGGCAGTCCTGGGATAAAACTCACTTGGTCATGGTATATAGTCCTTTTTATTGTGCTGTTGAATTTGGGGTCTTGCTAGTTTCTGAACCTTACATACATGGAATCATTTAGTATCTAATTTGAAAGAATTTAACAAGTTAAAACCTATAAGATAGTCAGGACAGTGCTTGGCAGGCACAAAGTACCACTATATAGTACTATCTGATCATCGTCATCAATTAACGGGATATCCTCATAAGAGGAAACAAAGACACAGAGAAGTGAGGTGACTTATTGGAGCCCACCCTGCCATCCTGCCTCTCCATGTGCTATGTGAGTGAAGGGCCTGGCACACTCTTTGCTTGCCCAGTGGACTGATGATAAAGAGCATTTATTGATTTATTGGTGTGCTGGGCCCTAGCTAGGCTGGGTGCTTTATGTGTGCTTTATATTTGCCATCTCATTTTATTTTTTTTAGCACCTTGAGATATAATTCACATACCATACAATTCAGCCACTTAAAGCGCACAGTTCAGTGGCTTTTAGGGTACTTAGAGTAGTGCATCCATCACCACAGTCGATTTCAGAACATTCTCACTACCCTAAAAAGGACTCCCCCTTGGCCATCACCCTCCAATCTCCCCCCAGACTCGCCCCCTCCTCAGCCGTAGGCAACCAGTAATCAACTTTTCATCTCTGTAAGTTTCCCTATTCTGGACATTTTATGTAAATGAAATCATATAATTTGTGATCCTTCGTGACAGGCTTCTTTCACTTAGCATAAGGTATGATTCATCAACCTTGTAGCATGTATTAATACTTCATTTCCTTTTTTTTTTTTTCTTTTGGCCGCATTGCACGACATGAGGGATCTTAGTTCCCCAATCAGGGATCGAACCCGTGCTCCCTGCACTGGAAGTATGGAGTCCTAACCACTGGACCACCAGGGAATTCCCAATATTTCATTTCTTTTTATGACTAATATTAATGTTCCATCATACGGATATGTCACGTTTTGTTTATCCATTCATTAGTTGATGAACTTCTGAGTTTCCACTCTTTTTGTTCTTTTAAGATTTATTATTTATTTATTTATTTATTTTATTTATTATTTTTGGCTGCGTCGGGTCTTAGCTGCAACTGCAGCACACAGGATCTTCGTTGAGGCATGTGGGATCTTTCGTTGAGGCATGTGGGATCTTTTGTTGCAGCACACGGGCTCTTGCGATGCGGTGCTGGGCTTCTCTCTAGTTGTGGCATGTGGGTTTTCTCTTCTCTAGTTGTGGTGCACGGGCTCCAGGGCGCATGGGCTCTGTAGTTTGCGACACGCAGGCTCTCTAGTTGAGACGCCCGAGCTCAGTAGTTGTGGCATGTGGGCTTAGTTGCCCCGCGGCATGTGGGATCTTAGTTCCCCAACCAGGGATCGAACCCACGTCCCCTGCATTATAAGGTGTATTCTTTACCACTGGACCACCAGGGAAGTCCCTCCACCCTTTACTATAATGAATAATGTTGCTGTGGACATTTATGTTTTTTGTGTGGATATATGTTTCACCATCTTATTTTAGTCCATAGCAGCCCTCTGAGGAGTGGGGTCCTTATAGTGTGCACCTGTATGTATGTGTGTACAGGGTGCCTGGATATTCACGGTTAGAAAAAACGGAAGGGGTCAAGGAGCATTCGGAGGGCACAGCAACAGTTATACCCCGCCTGGCGCAGTGTTTTGACATTTGACCCACCTGCACAGCTGTACTGGTGAACACCCGCCCGTGGGATGTGGCCGTACAGGGCCACAGGGCGTGTGTGTTTGGAAGCCTGGGCCTCCCCTGGGACCGGGCCACGCGCTGGCAAGGATGGCTCGCTGCTGGACACACGCTGAGGCAGCTGGTGCCCTGAGGCCCTGCGGCAGGCGCCTTCCTGCAGGCATGACCTCTGGATCACTGGGCCCAGCCCAGTGCCCAGCCTGCATTAGCAGGGGCCGCCTCGAGGGTTTCTCCGGGAGAAGCACCTTCCTGCCCACCCTCTTGTCCGTCCTCCTCCCACTGTGGTGCCCGTTGTGAGGCACTGCCACGCTGGGCTGGCTGCCCTGACCTCTCTCCCTCCCACCCTGCCTCCGTACAGGTGAGTACATCAAGACCTGGCGGCCCCGGTACTTCCTGCTGAAGAGCGACGGCTCCTTCATTGGATATAAGGAGCGGCCCGAGGCCCCTGACCAGACCCTGCCCCCCTTAAACAACTTCTCTGTCGCAGGTGCGTCTCAGGGACTCAGAGAACGGCTGGCAGGTCTTGGGGACACGTGGGGCTTGATCGTTCTTGGGCTGTGGGCCTGTCTGGGGCCTGTTTGCCCTCAGATCTATTTCCCACCCTTTCCCTGCTCCACCTCTGTGTTACTGGGCCTGGGGGGTGTACTGGTCAGCAGTGGAGAGTGGGAAGAAGAGAGAAGCTGGGGCATTTTCCGGCCTTCTGTCCCCTCTGTGGTACCCGAAGTGGTGCCTTCTTGCCAGACACTGACCAGTGAAAGCTTGGCCGGTGCAAAGCCCTTGCCTGGGCCTCACAGAACCTGCCCTCAACCCACTGCCACCTTCCTTCCCCGCTGACCTGATTGGTCACCACATCCTTGTCCCACCTCCTTAGAACATTTCAAAGACACTCACCTCCACCGCCACCTCGTAGCCCAGACCACTGTCCTCTCCCCACTAGCTCCCTGCTCTAGCCTCTTCCCCAGCCTCGCCTCTCGAGGCCACCCCACCTGCTTGCTCTGGAATCCAGCCCCACGCCCCTCTCTGTCCTGCTTAAAGCCTTGTCCTGGTGGCTTTCCTGTGTGCTGGTGACCCCCACGTGGCTGTTCCCAGCCCTGGCTTCCCTCCTGAACTCTCCCCACCTGTGCCAAGGAGCTTCCTGCATGTTTCTCCCTGGGATACCCACCGTGGGATACCTACCATGTCCCAAACTGGCCTTTGGGTCTCCTCTCCCTCCCTAACCTTCTCGACCTCCCCATCTCCTTCTCTGGGAGGGCCCTGTTGCCCCCTCATCCTCAGGCCAGAGGCCAGGGCATCGTCCCAGATGCCTCTCCGTACCTCCTCTGTGGCCCATCTATCTGCCTTTCCCTCCCCTCCCCTGCCCCACTCTGGTGTAGCCCCAGCCTCCTGGGCTCCCGGCCTCCATTCTCTCTCACCCTCTACACGGCAGCCAGAGGGATCTGTCTAAATCTGTTCATGTCCCTTCCCTATTTAAAGCCTTCCATGGCTGCCTGCTGCCCTCAAGACAAAGTCCAGATTCCTCGCCGTGCCCCCTGAGCCCCGCAGGCTGGCCTCTGCTCACCTCTCCAGCCTGTCTCTCACTTCTCCCCGCCTCACACGGCATTGGCTCTTCCCTAAGTCAGCTGGGCCCTCTCTCACCTCTAGGCTTCTGTACACGACACACCCTTCTGCCTTCAGGGCTCAATGCAGAGATGCCCCTTCCTCAGGGGAGCCTCCTGAGCCCCTGGACTGGGTTGGCTGCCTCTTGGGCTCCCCACCCCAGTCAGCCCTGACCACTGCGCCATCAC
The DNA here is from genome assembly GCF_965194825.1 of Balaenoptera physalus. NCBI lineage: Eukaryota > Metazoa > Chordata > Mammalia > Artiodactyla > Balaenopteridae > Balaenoptera > Balaenoptera physalus. The sequence goes on from NC_138900.1 coordinate 13,050,681, forward strand.
TGGAAGGTCTGTCTCCCCTCCACATACGCACACTGGACCTTGAGCCCTGCGGGGCAAGGCCAGGGCTGTCTCGGTCACTAAAGTGTCGTAGGGCTGGCACACGTGAGGTGGCTTGGGGAATGTGGGGTGCAGACTGGCAGGGCTGTCCCTTTACCCTCCCTGCTCACATCCCTCTTCTGCAGAATGCCAGCTGATGAAGACCGAGAGACCGCGGCCCAACACCTTCGTCATACGCTGCCTGCAGTGGACCACAGTCATCGAGAGGACCTTCCATGTAGACTCTCCGGATGAAAGGCAAGTCTGGGCCTCTGTGTGGCGGCCCTTTGAGAGGGGCCAGGCTCTGTGTGAGGAGAAGGGGCGCAGATGGACAGATTGCCCTGAGCCCCTCCTTAGGAGTTTCCCATCTCAGCCCTTTTGCCAGCTAGGACGTGCAGGGCTTCTCAGCCCTCAGACTCCCACCCACACCGCCCCGTGTCCTCAGACTGGGGGCTGCATTGGAATCGCGGGGGGGGCTTGTTAACAGTGAGGAGCTCTGGGCCACTTCGGGACCTCTGATTGGAGATCTGCAGAGGGTCAGGGAGCCACATTCTTAATGAGCATCTCCATTGATTTTGAGGCAGGTGGTCCAGAGGCAGTTTTTTAAAAGATCAATTTAATAATCAGAAGAGATACAGATTCACCTAGTTGAGAAATCAAACAGCAGAAGGAGGTGTCTAGTGAAAGCTTCACTCTCACTGCAGCCCCCCATCCCCGACCCGCAAGTTAACTGCTGTTCTTATGTGTCCTGTAAGAGCTTGCTCACTGTGAACGCGGACGAGCTCACTCAGATAGGACTTCGGTGCCCTGCTCCCCTTGTTTTTTCTTTTTACACAAAAGGTGGCATTGTACCCAAACTGTTCTGAACTTGCTTTTTATTTAATGTATGTTGGGGACTCTCTCTGCTTCAGTATATATAGAGTTGCTGCTGCTGCATTTTTTTTTTTAACAGCTGCACGTCTGTGTCCCCGAGTTTGTTTAGCAGTTCTTTATTCATGGTGACAGGGGTTGTTTCAGCCTTTTGGGCTCATTAGAATAATGAGATAATTATAATTAGATAAGCAATAATTAGATAAGCAGTACCTTGTGCTTATCTTGTTCGACATACTTGTAGTTAAATCTGTAAGATGAATTCTTAGATGTGGGATTGCTGGGTCACAGGGGAATATGCATTTGTAATGTTGAGAAATGCTTCTTTTAGGCCATGTCTAAGAGTGTCCTCACAGCCTTGTGTTTTCAAACGCTTGGATTTTTACCAAACGTTTGGTGAGTTTGAGTGTCCTTTCGTGTGTTCAGGGGCCATGTGAGTTTCCCTTTCTGAACTATCTGTTGGTATCCTTTGTCTGTTTTTCTTTTGGGTACTTGGTCTTTTGCTTATTCATTTCTGAAAGCTCTTTATAAGAGAGCTTAGATCTTTGTAATGAGTGGCAAATATTTTTCCCTCACTTTGTCCCTTTGGCCTTCACTTTGAGAAATATTCCTTTAGCTTGTCTGTGGGGTGAGGATTCAGCTGATCCTCTGGAAAACCCTAAAACAGTGCGTCCAAGAGAAGTTTCTGCCATGATAGAAATGTTCAATAGCTCTGGTGTCCAAGAGGGCAGCCACTACTCACATATGCCTGTTGAGCATTTGAAATGTGAAATGCGGCTAATGAGACTGAAAATGGAATTTTGTATTTTATTTAATTATCTTAAATTTTTAAATAGCCCCACATGGCTAGTGGCTACCTTTATGGACAGTGCATTTCTAGAGCATACACAAAACAGTATCATAAGACATATTACGGTAATCTATACTGTAATTGTCATTGCAAAGCTTCCCAAGATTAAAAATACAGCTGCCCCACCATGGGGAACAGGATGACCATCTCAGGCCCGCTGAGGTGTTACTCAGGTGAAAACTGGGTACAGAAGCATGGACTGCCAGTAAAAGCAAATTGAGACCGGTAGGTGCGTCGTGTCTAGGTGTTGGGCTGAGTTTTGAGGAATGGGTAGGAGTTGGCCATGGAGACAGGAAGAAGAAGGTGGCTTCAGGAAAAGGGACCAGCATGTGAAAGGCCTGGAGGCGAGGCTGCTTGTCATTCCAGAGACAAGAGGGTTAAGCATCACTAAAGAATCAAGGGCCAGGGGTCTTGGAAGAGGGGAAGCGGAGGCCTTGAAGCTGGCAAGCTCAGCTGGCGCCTGGACTCCAGATGGAGGTCCCCACAGGGCTTGGCAAGCAGTGAATCAATTGGGGTTTGTCACAGCGCTGCTAAAAGATTCAGGGGGATGATAAACAGGAAGCCCTTGACTCAGCAGTACCTGGCACACACTTCGCAAGCCTGGAGAAGGAGCAGTGGGGAGCTGGCAAAACGTTTTAGTAGGCAAGAGACCTGCTGTAGTTTCCATTATAGGAAGATGCCGTGCTCTCTGGCGTGGGGAAGAATCCCTTTACTAAGACTGTGCGGGCTAGAGAGCCCCCAGCTTCGTCCTTCTCTTCGTACCTGCCACTGCCACTGGAAAGAAATCTGATAGGATTGCTCTGAGACCAAACCCCAGATTGCTGACCTTAACCCCAGGGAAGGTGTGAGCCAGAAACCCGGAAGAGGGAGGCTGCTCTGCTCATGGCTCTCCTCACCGCCCTGCCCGGGCCTGAGCCTGGGGAGGGGCGGGGGCGGGGTGAGGACCGACAGGGGCCACGCTGCTGACTGGTGGTTGCCTGGGTGCTGCAGCGGCCTGCGCGCTTCCTCCCCCAGGCGGCTCTCCCCAGGGCACCTAGAGCGATTCCCCTACTCCCTGCCCCGCCTTGTTGTTTCAGGTGGACAGAACAGTTGAAAGAACAGTATCGTAAATGAGCCGCTAGATACCCTGCACCTAGGTTCGGCAATTCAACATCTGCCATGTTTGCCTCATCTGGCTGTGTTTTATGCTGCATCTTGAACTTCTGTTCGTACTTTGTGACGCGTTTCTCCTTAATACATCAGCAGGCATCTCCTAAGAATAAGGACTTTCTTCTACAGAATCCTGGTGCCCTTATCATACCTGAGATGATCATTGATAATATGTATTTACTAACATCCTCTCTAGATCTGTGCCGTAGTTGAATTTCCCCAGTTGTCCTCAAAATGTTGTTTTTCAGACCAGGATTTGAAAAACCAAGGTACATGTTGTCTCTGGCCTATTTTAATCTAGTTCAGCCTTTGTCTTTCTTCCCCGACCATGACATTAATTTTTTTTGACAAGCCAGGCTAGTTGTCTTGTAAGATGTCCCATACTCTGGATGTGTCTTATTTTTGCCTTTTGGCACTGTTTTCTTTGTTCCTCCGTGCCTGTATTTCCTGTAAACCAGAAATAAGGTCTGAAGCAAGTTTGGCAAACTATGGCCTGGCCTCGTTTTTTTTCTTTTTAATTAATTAATTTATTTATTTTTGGCTGCATTGGGTCTTTGTTGCTGCACGCGGGCTTTCTCTAGTTGTGGCAAGCGGGGGCTACTCTTCATTGCGGTGTGTGGGCTTCTCATTGCGGTGGCTTCTCTTGTTGTGGAGCATGGGCTCTAGGTGCGCGGGCTTCAGTAGTTGTGGCACGTGGGCTCAGGAGTTGTGGCTCGCGGGCTTTAGAGCGCAGGCTCAGTAGTTGTGGCACACGGGCTTAGTTGCTCCACGGCATGTGGGATCTTCCCGGACCAGGGCTCGAACCCATGTCCCCTGCATTGGCAGGCAGATTCTTAACCACTGTGCCACCAGGGAAGTCCCTGGCCTCCTATTTTTATAAGTAAAGTTTTATTGGAACATACCACACCCATTTATTTACCAATTATCTATGACTGTTTTTGCTGTCCTGTGGCAGAATTGAGTAGTGACCGAGCTGTGACAGGGACTGTGTGATCTGCAAGGCCTAAAATATTTATTATTTGGTCCTTTCCAGGAGAAGTTTGCAGACCCTTGGTCTTGGCAGGTATACTTAATAGTGCATCACATTAGTGTGATCTTTTTAATGTAAATTTTATCTTGTAATTTCTCTGTTTAGAACTCTTAGTGGCTTTTAGTTCCACTTGGAGTAAACTCCAAAGTCGATGCTCTGTTCTACAGAGTCCTACATGATCTGGCGTCCTCTCCAGAATCATTTCCTACCACCAATTCCGTCAACTTCAGCCACCCTGGTCTCCATGCTGTTCCTTAAACATGCCAAGCACACTTGCTACCTCAGGACCTTTGCACTTGCTGTTTCCTTTGCTTAGAATCCTTTTCCCCCAGATATCATTACAGTTCTCTTTCTAACTTTGTGAGGTCTCTGCTCAAATGCCACCTTCTCAGAGTGTCCTGCTCTGCCTTCCATGACTGTTAACCTTTACCCTGCTTTATTTTTCTTCATAGCATCTATCCTACCTGGTGTGACATTTTCTTTTTTCTTCTTTTTTTTTCGGCCACGCAGTACAGCTTGCGGGATCCTAGTTCCCCAACCAGGGATTGAGCCCGTGCCCTGCAGGGGCCTGCAGTAGAAGCGCGGAGTCCTAACCACTGGACCACCAGGGAATTCCTGACATTTCCTATGTATTTATTTGTGCCGGGAATATAACTAGGTGTTCAGTAAATGTTTGTTGAATGAATAAAAGAATAATTAGAACTAATGCTCTGTTGAGCCAGACCTTACTCTAACGTCTTTACATGTATTAACTCATTTATTCTCACAACATTTCTAGGAGGGAGTTCCTCACCTGCTAAAGAGGCATAATGATGGTGAAGCCGAGGCACAGAGAGTTACAGAATAAAAGAAAGAAGAAGATCTGAAGGGCCTGGGTTTTCCCTACCAGGCAGGGCTGGACCTGGGTCAGCCAAGTCAGCCCATCTGAGAGTGTCTGAACAGAGGGAGACCCCAGATGCCCTCCAGCTGTGAACACCCCTCTGGTTCAGAGGAGGGCCCTTGTTAGGGAGAGAGGTCCACCTCTGCCATTAGACCAGCAGTCAGCTGTTATTTCTGAGGCTGTGACGAGGACAGGCCTGTGCACTAAGGACAGCTCGGCCACCCCCAGTTCACCGAGCTTCCCTCCAGGGTGCAGTTCGTTCTGCTCAGCAGGGTAGCCCAGGGCTGGGGCCCAGGGTCTGGAGTCAGACCAGCCACTGTGCCGCTTCCTCAGTGGGGCTCAGTTCCCTGGCTGTCGTGAGGAACGCAGAGGACGTGGATGTGGATGCGCCTGGCCTGGGCGCCCCGTGGAATCGCGCTTGTTGGTGCCTTTTTCTCCTCCGTCTTCTGTGCCCACGGCTCCTTCCGCCTCGGTCCTGCCGTAGCCTCCTCGTGCTTCCTGTCTCGGCTCCCAGTCCGTACCCCACGCAGCTGCCGCCTGCTTACAGCCGACATCAGATCCTGTCACCCACCTGATAAACCCTTCCAGGACTTCCTGTGATGTTAAGGATCAAGACGTAAATCCCTCACACAGTGGCTCGTGGAGCTGGGTGTGGCCGGTCCTCCCTCCTACCCTCATCCCTTCCATTCCTCTCTCTCTGTTGGCTCCAGACATGCTGGCACCTGCTGTGCCTTCCACAGACACCCCAGGCTCCCTCCTCGGGCCCTTGGCCACGCTGGTCACTCTGCCTGTATTCTTTTCCCTCTTGGCACTTTGCAGGCCTACCTCCTTCCCTCCATTTCATTTATTTCACAGCTAAGTCCCTGTTCTTGGCACTGGGGATGTCCCACGTTCCAGGGGCGTCTTCCAGGTCCCGGCTTACGTGCCACCTCCTCAGAGCGGCCTTCCCTGACCGCCCTCTGAGAAGGGGCTTCCTCTCCAGCCCCTGCCTTGGAGCCTTGACATACTTGTCTTCTCCCTTAGGCCTGGAGCTCCAATGGGGCTTGTTCCCTGCTGCACCCTCAGCACCCAGAACAAGGCCTGGCACGTAGAAGACACTCGGGAGGGATTTGCAGGCTGGCTGGGTGAATTCTCATAACCCCTTGAGGTGTTTACTCTGTGCCTGGCACTGTCTTGAGTGCTTTGTATCCTGTGCTCCCTCACATGACCCTCTGGTCCCCGCTCCACGTGTCAGCCCACTGAGGCACCGGAAGGTCAAGTGGCCTGCCCGGTGTTGCCTCCGGGAAGGGGCAGGACTCCCGACAGGCGGCTTTCCTTCGCCCGCTTCTGGGCTCCTCGGCACGGTGGCCCTTATTCCCTGAGCGTTCCTGCGAGTTTGCCCTGCTTGATCCTCCGGGGCCTGGTGGGCCTGGTCTGGGAGGAAGCTGCAGCTCATCAAGGCGGGCAGTGTGGTGCCGGGGCCGGGGGGAGCCCAGGCACGGGGCTCAACTCCACTGCCTTGTAGCCTCGTGACCTCTGCAGGTGACTCCACCTCCATGCGCCTCAGTTTCCTCATCAGAAGCACGGCCCCTCCCCCGCCAGCCCCCTTGAGGAGCATGGAATGCGGTGGTGTGCGTTATTTTTCTCCGCGTGTCCCTCGGGGCAGGAGGCTCTTTCCCCTGGGGGCTCTCCTTTGAGGGGTGGAAGGCATGTTAGCCCCGGCCCTGGGTAGGAGCTCCCCTCTGCCCCAGACACCATGTTGCAAACCCTTGAGGAGTATCCTGGACGGAGGCCCTTGCTTTTTCTCTGAAATTCTGAGTGCTGCAACCTTGCCACCTCGGTCCAGTTGGAACAGGATCGGGAGCTTGTCGGGCAGCGGGAGAGTTACCCCCGACCAGCCTCCTGCATCTCCGTGGGTTCTGGCTCCAGATGGGATGGGTCCAGGTCTCACCAGTGTCTTTAGCCCCGTCCTTGAGTCAAGCACTTTCTCTGGGTGCAGGCTGTGCACACAGCAGCTCGCTAGCGTCTCAGTGCCCCCAGTGTACCAAGGAGGGGGCAAGCTGGGAGGCCTGGGCTTGCCCAGGTGGCAGAGTTGCTGTTTGAGCCCCAGCTCTGCTGCCCAGAGAGGCCCCACACAGCTGCTTCCGGTGCTCCCTCCCGCGGTGTGGAAGCTCCAGCCTCTCGTTCATTCAGGTCCTGTTGATGGACTGCGTTCTCCCTGACAAACAAAGATGATAGCACACTACATATCTTGGTCTGCAAGTTGCTTTTTCTATGTGACAGTCCCTCGAGATCTCTATATGTGAAGTATATACGTATTTTTTTCTTTTTAGTATATTCAGTGTGTCTTAGGAGATCGGTGATTTTTTTTTTTTTTTCCGTCCACGGTCATATACCCAAAGTCAACATTTTAAAATTTCTAAGAGGACAGTTATGATCGGATAAAGCCACGGGATATGCTCTTCCTACCCCTATTTTTTTAAAAAACAGGAATATTAACATAGGGATAGGGATTTGTACTGTTATTTGTTCCAAAGAGGGCATGGGTAAAACGCGTTGAGAAATGCCAACCTGAGGCAGTGAGTCAAGGAGCGAAGAGGCTCGCGCTGCTGTGCCTGGGTGTGCGCTGGGCTTGGGGCCGCTCGGGGTTTGGGTTGCCAGTCATTCCCCAGATACTTACCGAGTACCCGCCGGGGTGCTGGCTCACACCATGTATGAACAGACCAAATCCCTGGCCTCGTGCGGGGGTGTGGACATATGTGGCTTGTGGGGCCCGCAGACTCTGCTCAGGCTTGGGGAGGGCTGGTGTGCCAGCACCTGATACTTGTGCTCGTGGTACACATGCATCTGTCTTAGGAAGCGTGATCTCACGTGAGTGACGCCACTTGGACAGGCGGAGCTTCTAGGTGTGAACTGGGACCCATCGGCTTGGTTGCTGCTTTGCTCAGCGAGGCACGGAGCTCAGCCAGAACTGTGCACGTGGCTTTTATAGACATAAGCAAAATCCATAGGGGGTTCAACAAATATTGGGCTCAGCCACCTACAATTGTGTGGTGGGTCCAAAATAATGGGGAGGTGTGGACAATTTAGTATCGTTTAGCAGCTTCATATTTTTTTCTTTTTGGTGTGTGGTCTTTTTTACTTTTTTCTTCTAGATGCATTTTCCCTCTCTACAGAAAGAACTTTTGCAAGTATCAAAAGAAAATTCTTTCCCAACAAGTTCTAGATCATGAGTGACACAACTAGCGTATTGTTCTTAAACCCGTCTGCCTTCTGCTGGGACCTGCTTCCGTGTCCGCCACCTTCTCTCTCCCGTCCCTGCCCCACCAGGATGGTCCCTGACCTGTCCTCCCAGCAGACGGGCACCTCCAGGGAGTCATGTCGGTCAGCTCTTGCCTTGAAGATCTCCAGCTTTTTTGGCTAATGAATGCCTCCTTCTGCTCTTGATTCTCTTTTGCAAGACACTGGTCACTTGTGCACATGAGCTTGTCATTCGTTCTCAGGGACTCAGAGGAGCACTGTCTCTCTCTCGTTCAAGGTTCAGGGTGGCGGCTTATTTTCAAGGGGCCGTGAAGAAAGGCCGTCTCCCCTCTAGTCACGTAATTGCTGCCGGACTTCAGGTGGCCCTCAGGTCCGGCCCCTTCTGGGACACAGATGGTCTCTGTCCTTGTTCTGCTGTTGCCCTGTCCCGCCCACCACAGCCAGAGGGTCTGTCAGATTTCAGTCTGGTCCCTCCAGCTCCACTAGGTCAGACACATCTCAACAAAATGCCCGAAGGTGCTTGGGCATTTGCTTGTCCATCGTCCATCGTCCATCGTGGGGCGTGGGGCTCGGCCTTTCCTGCCCCGAGGCACAGGCGCCCCAGGACTCTCAGCTCCCGGGATGTGTCCCCGCACAGGGAGGAGTGGATGCAGGCCATCCAGATGGTTGCCAACAGCCTCAAGCAGCGGGGCCCGGGGGAGGATCCCATGGACTACAAGTGTGGCTCCCCCAGCGACTCCTCTGCAGCCGAGGAGATGGAAGTGGCAGTTAGCAAGGCGCGGGCCAAGGTGGTAAGTGCTGGGAAGGCAGGTGGCCAGCGGTTGGGGCCTGCCACTCAGTGAGCAACCCTCTCCCTCTCAAGCCTGGCCCTGCCGCCCTTGATTTCCATACTGAGAGCACGGGCCCAGCCAGGACACTTCCTGACTGCCCTGTAGACTGGGTGATTTCAGGTTGTAGATGCCCCGGTGCTGCTCTGGGCCCACAGGGTGAGGGGCAGCCTTATCCCGGGGGGTCGTGAAGACCCGTCTACCCCCACGTCAGAACCCTAGGCTCAGCCGAATGGTGGGAGAGCCTTGGTCTGAAGGCCACTTCAGAACAAACAGTTGCTGCCCGGAGCCTCCCTTCCTGCTCCTGCCTGAGCATTTTGGCAACAGTGTCCTTTGATTTTTCCCTTTTCTTTGTTAAAATTTCTTCCCATGGGCCACGTGCCAAGCACTGACTGTCCGACTCTCTCCCCATCCCGGGCAGACCATGAATGACTTCGACTATCTCAAGCTCCTGGGCAAGGGCACCTTTGGCAAAGTCATCCTGGTGCGGGAGAAGGCCAGCGGCCGCTACTACGCCATGAAGATCCTGCGGAAGGAGGTTATCATCGCTAAGGTGGGCCCTCCCAGGGCTGCTGCGGGCTGGCCGCTGTGGGGGACACAGTTCGGAGCCCGACGGTGGTCAGGAGCACGCGCTGGGCGGGACGCTTCCCGGGTCTGCTTCTGTGTCCCCCAACCCAGACCTATTGCTTAGTCCTGTGAGTCCCCAGAGAAGGGGAGCCTGAGGCCCAGAGAGTGGGGCCCTGCCTGCTGAGTCCCCCACCCTCTGGGCACCAGGAAGTGTGGCTGGGGCCTCACCCAGCAGGTGCTGTCAGGCCTGAAGGAAGCCCCTGTGGCGGCAGAGGGCCTGTGGGGAGGCCACAAGGGTGGGGCTTGGCTCAGGGTGTCTCAGGAGGAGGCTGGGCCAGGAATGGAGTTCTATTCCTTTTTTTCCTTATTTAAAGTTTTTAAAATAGGAAATTCCTAACATACATAAAATTTTTTAAAGAAAAATAAATATAATGGACTCCCATTTAGCAGTCATCAGCTTCAACATTAACTAACATTTGGCCAGTCTTGTTTCATTACCTTTGCACTGCTCGTTTTTTGTTCTGGAGTACTTTAAGGCATGTCCTAGACATCACAGATTTTCAGCCATACCTACTTAGATGTGTATTTTTAACAGATGATGATTTTAAAGACTGTAATCATGGTACTGTGATCATATCCAACAGAATTAACAGTCCCTGGTGTCATCGGTCCACGGCAGGCTTTCTCAGCCTCAGCACTGACGTTTGGACCAGACCATTCTCTGCTGTGGGGCAGTCTTGTGCACTGTGGGACATGTAGCAGCACCCCTGGCCTCTGCCAGGGCACCCCTCCACCCCGAGTTGTGACAGTCAAAAATGTTCTTTGACATTACTGCCGATGTTATTACATTATCCCCTGGAGACAGACTCGCCCTGTGGAGAGCCAGTGTCTGGGCACTGCAGCTCCCTGGGCTACTGCCGTGCACTCAGATACCAAACTCAAGCCCATGTTAGAGTCCTGGGAGCGGGGGGGGCCTGTGACTCTGTGCTGGGCCCGCCCCCTGAGTTTCTGATTCATGGGTCCGAGGAGGGGGCCCGATAATTTGCATTTTTCCAAGTTCCCAGGCGACGCTGATGCTGCCAGTGTGGGGACCACACGTGGAGAACCGCTGCTCACAGCCTAGAGTCCTGATTAGATCCAGGTCCTTCAGGAACGTTTATAGGTGGTGATTCCCGTGGCCTGTGGCATCACCTTAGGGGTCTCAAAATGTCTGCTCGCCCCCCCACCAAGGATGTCAGAATTGACCGTGGGTTCAGGTGGTGATAGCCGGATCCTCCCTTGTGAAGTAACCGTCAGCTTCTCGCCTTATGGTTCTGAGAGCGAGCCACGGAGTGTGCTTGCCTGGGCCTGGTGTTTCATCAGGGCTTGTGAATGGAAGCATTCTGCTCCTGCCGTTCTGTCTGTGTATTGACTAGGAATGGAACTGGATATCACCAAGATGTTGCTCCCCCATCTCTCAAGTGGGGCGGGGGGGTGTGGCCGACGTGGTGGTGCCCTCCAGCCCCTCACCCAGCCTCTGTCTGCAGGATGAAGTCGCTCACACGGTCACCGAGAGCCGGGTCCTCCAGAACACCAGGCACCCATTCCTCACTGTGAGTAGCACTCTTGTCCCAGGCAGGGCCTCGCCTGCCTGTGGGGCCTCCGGGCTGGCCCCCTAGGACAGAGCTCAGGGAAAGAGCCTGACCCCTGCCACTGTGAAGAACAGACTTGGTGTTGGCCAGATGGCTGGGGCACGGTGTTATGGGCTCTCTGGGCAGCCTGAACCAAGACACCAGGGGTGGCAGCTTCTTCACAGATGGTGCCTTCATGTCAACACCTCAGCCGATTGATGATACCAGGTTATAAGATGGCCCCAGGAGAGCATGGCTGCTGTCTTTATGGGTTAGAGGCGCTTTGTCCAGCTGGTCGGAGTGGGAACGTTATTTTTTTATGTTTTAAGAGGTAATCCTAGGAGCAGATGTATTATTATTGTGCTGCCTATCAACTTAGGCTGAGCAGACACCTCTTTGGCTACAGTCTCCATCAAGGCCAGCAGCCATCAGTTGAATGGACCAGGTTGAAGATGGCTTACAGGTTGTTTCTCTAGCTCACTTGCTGGCCAGGTGTCCTACTGAGCCAAAACACTTGTTCAAATGAAATCTTACGAGGTTCTTCAGTGTAGAAGACAGGGAGCAGTAGAGTTGTTGTGAGCAAGGGGTCACCTAAGGGTCCTCTTAGGAACTCTCTGTAGCGCTCCTTAGAACGCAGTTTGAGAACTACTTGTTTGTCGGCAGATCGCTTTTCCAGCCTGTTTTGGGGGTTGGCTCCCAAGCCATTGCCAACTCCCAGCCAGCAAACCTCGTGTGTGTGTGTGTGTGTGTGTGTAGGTTTAACCCATTTGACTGTAACATGGGAGGAGGAGAGATGTGAAACAGCTCTGGTTGCTCAGAACATAGTTTCTCCCCTGGCTGTGCCTCTTGGAGGCCTAGTTGAAGGCAGAAGACAGGATTGTTGAGCACAGTAACCCTTTCCCTGCTGTCAGGGCATGAGCTCACTCATACGCCACAAAAGGTGAAGCTGAGATCTGAACCCTGGCCGCCTGATTCCCACGGCCTGAGCCAGGGTGGGGGGTGTATGTGCAGAATCAGCAGCGCCCCTGCCTCCCAGGGCCGAGCGGAGAGCCCTCCTTCTTCCCACTTCCTATCCCGCCTTCCTTCCCCACAGGCGCTGAAGTACGCCTTCCAGACCCACGACCGCCTGTGCTTCGTGATGGAGTATGCCAATGGTGGCGAGGTGAGCTGCGGCTGCCCCCAGGCTGCCTTTCTGGGTGTGGGGGGCAGAGGGAGACTTAGTGGGTGTCATCTTGTTCCATCCGCCCCCCTCCCCTTGAGGCAGGCATCACCATTTCTGTCGTGCAGGAGGGGAAACAGGCTCAGAGCAGTTAAGTGACTTGTCCAAGTTCCCACAGCTAGTGAGTTGGTAGGCAGGATGCAAACTGAGGTCCAGAAAGCTGTGCAGAGGGCTGTGTGGGTGGTTGGCCAACAGCGCTACAAGGACGTTCTTAAAGGCCACAGAGAAAGCGTCTGCGGGTCAGGACCCCCACTCTTTCTGCTGTCAGCGTGGTCTCCTGATGAGAGCCCTCCGCCACTTGCCGTCGCTCACCCGTCACCCGCTGCTCGTCCCTCACACCCTTCTCTCTCCACGCAGGGGTCGCTCACTGGCTTCACCTCTCCCACTTGGTCTCACAGCTTGTCACTTGCTCCTGAGTCGTGGTCCTCTGCTTCCTGGCTGTCGCTCCTCGTTCGCCTCCCCCCTCCTGCCTCCCGCCTCACTCCACTCAGCGCCTGGTGTCTATCCTTCGCTCTTTATCCCTTGCTCTTTTTTTCTTTCTCTTTTCTTTTCTTTTTTTTTTTTTTTGGTTCACGTAAGTTCTTCTCTACTCACCTCCCCTCACTTGGGCTTTCTTGCCGTCACTCGCCGGTTCGTGGGGCAGGCGTCACCTCGTCACTGGGCTGGGTGCCGGGGCCACACACGGTCCCCTCCTCCCCGCCCCTGGGCCGGGGTCTCACCTCCCCTGCCTCCTCTGCTGGCAGCTGTTCTTCCACCTGTCCCGGGAACGCGTCTTCACGGAGGAGCGGGCCCGCTTCTATGGCGCGGAGATCGTGTCAGCCCTGGAGTACCTGCACTCGCGGGATGTGGTGTACCGGGACATCAAGGTGAGCGCGCAGGCCGCGCACCGGCCTTCTGCCCGTCTGCTGAGCGTCCCCCTCCATGGAGGGTCTGTCTGTCTTGTCCTTCTCGGAGCTGAGCCTCCCACCCAGGCCCAAGGTGGTGGTTCCACAGCAGGTGGCCCTGCGTGGGGCCCTTCCAGGCTTCCTGCTGTGCAGCCAGAGGGTGTCGGTTGGTCCAAGCGCTTTAGAAGGTGGCCCGGCCGAGCCCACCAACGCCAGACACACGTGTCCCCTGTGAGACAGTCATTCTGCCCTAGGAGCATGCGCGGGAACAGGTGCCTGTGTCCTTCTCAACGTGGACGCACACGCTCCTAGCAGCACTGTGTACACTGACCCCAAACTGGAAGCAACCCGCGTGTCCGTTGTCGGAAAGCGGGTGAAACACGTGGAGGTGTGTCCATGGAACTCTGCACGGCAGTTCAAGAGGACAAACTACAGCCACACACGATAGCCTGGGCGGGTCTCATGGGCTAAGGCTGAGGGCAAAGCCAGAACAGATGAGGTGAATCCGTATCGTTTACAGTGTGTATATAGGTGGAAAAAATTTTTAAAAAGCAGAGAAGTAAAGTTCTTTCTGTGTTGGAGGAGGTGGTGGGTAATAACAGGGAAGGGGCACGTGGGGGCTTCTGAGGGCGGTGGTGGTCTTTATTGACCTGGTGGAGGTTACGCAGAGGCCCTCTAAAGTGCCCATTTGTGTTAAGTTTAGGAAAAAAGAGGAGAAAGAAAGTGTTCCTTACGTCCGAAGTGTGACAGCCGCAGCCCGCAGCGGGGGAAGCAGTTTGGGCAGGACCTGGCTCCTGTCTCGCCCTGCCCTGCTTTTTAGCAGCTCCCTGGGGGCAGGGGGCGCTGGGGAGGTGCCGGGTCTGGCCTCCCCCTGAGCCTCGGAGGGCCTAACCCTGTGCTGGGGTGTGACCTCTGGTCCCCCCTGGAGCCCCTGGCACAGCTGCCACTACCCCAGGCCACAGCCTCCTCCAGGGAAGGGCAGGGGTGTGTGGAGTTTCAGGGGTGGCAGGAAACCCTGAGATACGTTGTGTCCCTGACACATTGGCTTTTCCTACAGCTGGAAAACCTCATGCTGGACAAAGACGGCCACATCAAGATCACTGACTTCGGCCTGTGCAAAGAGGGCATCAGTGACGGGGCCACCATGAAAACCTTCTGTGGGACCCCTGAATACCTGGCGCCCGAGGTGTCTGGGGCCGGAGGGCCCAGGGGCGTGTGAGGCCGAGGGAGGAGGGGGCCCTCAGCCCTGTGTGCTTCCCCCGCCCAGGCCCTCTGAGGGCAGGGTGCCATTTCCTTCGGTGGCCCTCCCAGCCCCGGGCAGGGCCGTGTCCCCCTCGGGCCCCTCCCAGCGCCTCGGCCCCGGGGGTGTGGGCCGGGCCCCTCACTGCGCCTCCCCGCGCAGGTGCTGGAGGACAACGACTACGGCCGGGCGGTGGACTGGTGGGGGCTGGGCGTGGTCACGTACGAGATGATGTGCGGCCGCCTGCCCTTCTACAACCAGGACCACGAGCGCCTCTTCGAGCTCATCCTCATGGAGGAGATCCGCTTCCCGCGCACGCTCAGCCCGGAGGCCAAGTCCCTGCTTGCTGGGCTGCTTAAGAAGGACCCCAAGCAGAGGTGAGGGCTGGCGTCTGCCCCGCCCAGCCCGGTGTCGCCTGCTGCCACGTCCCTCGGCCTGGAGGGGGCAGCGTCCACAGGTGCACTCGCTCGTGGGCTGCTTGGCGTGTGTGGGTCGTCCCCACAGCTGGCACTTCGGGAGCGCTCCCTTGGCTAGGCCTGTCCTTCGCCCTCTGGCCTCCCTGCCTTGTTTCATGGGGACACTGAGGAACAGGGTGGCCCTGTACCCAGCCTAGGGTGGCAGAGCCAGAATGTGAAGTGGCCGTCTGCCAAGCCCACCCTCTCAGCTCGCAGGATGTGACCCTGGGCACAGGAGCTCCCTCCTGAGCCTCGGATTCCTCCTCTGTGAGGTGGCGGTCTGTGGCGGGACAGAATCATTAAAGGTCGTTCAGGGCCTGCACGTCGCAGGTCCAGGCCTGCACCGAAAGCCCGTCTCCCTGGCCCCGGCTGCCCCGGGAGGCGGGTGCTGATGGCCGTCTCTGCCCAGGCTCGGCGGGGGGCCCAGTGATGCCAAGGAGGTCATGGAGCACAGGTTCTTCCTCAGTATCAACTGGCAGGACGTGGTGCAGAAGAAGGTGAGCACCACTGCCTGCCTGCTGCCCGCAGGAGCCCGGCCGCTCCCGGGCAACCTTGGCTGAGGCCTCCGCTTCTCAGGCACCTGAGCCTGGACTCGTCTCCTCCACAGCTCCTGCCGCCCTTCAAACCTCAGGTCACATCTGAGGTTGACACAAGGTACTTTGACGACGAGTTCACCGCCCAGTCCATCACAATCACACCCCCGGACCGCTGTGAGTGTCTGAGGCCCCCTCTCCCCGCGGGCCTGGCTGGGCGGTGGAGGGGTGGGGTCTGCTCTTGGCCCAGTTCTCCAGGAGGAAGCTCACAGGTCCCCCTCCATGCCTGGGCATTTTACCCTGCAGTATGTTCGCCAGGGCTTTCGCCATTGGCCCACCGGTGGACCTGGTGAGGGTCACCAGGAGCCATTGGCCGCAGCACTTGGGGGAGAGGTCTGGGCAGGAGACGCTTGAGGAGTCATCGGTGCCCACAGTTGTCTCCCAGGTTGCTCAGGTCTTTGGGGCTGGATGGGTTCGGTGATCCTGTAGCTGAGTTCTTACTGTCACCTGCCCAGTGCTGGAGACACAGCAGTGACGAGACAGCCCTGGGCCCTGCCCTCAGGGAGCTCAGAGTCCAGGTGGGCTGACAGCCCACAGTGATCAGGCCTGTGGTATTAGAAGTACAGGGTCTGGAGAAGCTCAGAGGAAATGCCTGACTTGGCCTGTGAGTCAGGGCTTCCTGGAGAAAGAGACATGGCAGCTGAGACTCGCTCTTGGCAGAAGGAGTGGCATGTGGGACTCCCAGAAATGGGAGCACTGCAGAGGTCAGAATAGATGGGGGAAGGGCGAGGGCATCAGGGCCAGAGCAGGAGGATCTTGGGGGCCACTGGAGGAGTACGGACGTGTTGCACGGGGAGCCATGGAAGGGTCTTGGGCAGAGGAGGGAAGGGTTGCATCAGGGCTTTAGCAAGTACCCCCTCCTCAGCTGCATGTGGAGGGGAGGATTGTTGGGGGTAGGAGTGGCGCCCAGGGCAGGGGCTGGGCCACAGAGGTCTGGGCTGGACCCCAGTGTGGCCTGGGGCAGAGGAGCTGGGGGGAGCTTGGGAGGCTGAGTGAGCAGGCTGTGGGGCCCGTGGGCCAGGGCTCTGGCCTGGGGTGGAGCTGTGGCTGAGAGGCTGGGTCTGCGAGGAAGCCCCTGAGCCTCGGTCCGGTGGTCCCCGTTCTCGTTCTCGGGGACAGCGCGCCAGCTGGGGCTTGCACTGTGGTCTGGCTGCAGCCCTTCCTGGGGCTGGGTGGGGTGCCCGGGCCCTCTGCAGGCCGGTTCTCCCCAATCCACCTCCACCGACCCCGCAGATGACAGCCTGGGCTCACTCGAACTGGACCAGCGGACCCACTTCCCCCAGTTCTCCTATTCGGCCAGCATCCGAGAGTGAGCGGAGCGAGCAGCGCTGCCCGCCGCCGCCGCCGCCACGGGACGCACGCGCGGCTGCCATCACCACCGGGGGGCTTTTTTTAAAACTTTTTATTTTGCCTTTTTTGTTTGTGTCCCCATCCCTCACCTCCTGACCCCCATTTCCAGTTTTTTCTTCAGCCCTCTGCCAAACTCACCTCAGCGGTCCTAGTGGCCCTGCCTACAGGATCCTGTCCTGCCCTCACCTTTGTGCCCAGGACAGGATTTGGGAGACTCTCCACTGCCTGCCCCAGGACCAGGCCTTTGGGCAGTTGGAGAGATGCCGGTTTTTAATCAACATAAAGCCCCAGTGAGGGGCGAAGCATGGAGCCGTGGGGCCTACCTGAATTTCTGGCTGGGGCGCCCACAGGCAGCCCTGCCTCTGGGTTGCTGCTTCTGTCAGAGGCTGCCTTCTGGTGGGCCGCCCGGTGGACAGCGCCCTGGTGCTGCCTTCCTTGCCCTGTCGTTAGGCTCGGAGTGGCCTGGCGTGGGGCAATCCAGCCCCCTTCTCCCATGGGGGCGGAAAAGCAATAATGTCCAGGGGTCGGGGGTGCAGGAGTGGGCGAGGGCCTTTGGAAGCCGCATGCAGGACTGGGGGTTCAGGGCTCCCTCGTGGGGAGGGGGCCTGCTCTACCCTGTGGGGAGCCGGGAGGGGGCCCAGGGGATGGGCGCTGCCTCCTGGCCCTGTCTTCCCCCATCCCCTAAGCTGCTCTCCTGACCCTGGGGATGAGGCAGGAGGAGCATTTGGGGGCTGGCTTCCCCACCCAACAGCCCCGTGCCTTACCAGGGCTTCCTTCAGCTGGCCTTACCTCCTGCTGGAGCCCGGGCCTGGCCCCAGCCCCTTCTGAGAATGGGGGTCGGGATGTCCCCCTTCTCTCTGCCTGGGGCGGAGGGGCGCCAGCCTCGGCTGTTACACATCTCGCACCGAGACAGTATTGGGCCCGGTGGACTTGGGTCGAAGAGGGGGTGGGGCTGGGTGTCTGGTACGAACCGAGGTAGGGGCCTCTGCGAAGGGAGGCTCCAGGCCACCTCACTCCTTCCCGCTCTCCGGGCCCCACATTCTGCAGCCTTAAGGTGAACATGTCAGTGCTCTGGGCACTCAACGTGCGTGCCTCAGGCTGTGTGTGTCTGCGGGCGTGCCTGTGCATCTGGGATGCAGATGCACGTGGGGTGTGTGTGTGTGCATGTGTGTTGGGTATGTGTGTGCGAGGGCAAGCGAGTCCCGGCCTCGAGTGTGCGTGGTGTGTGTGGGCTCGGGCCCCGCCCCTGGCTCAAGCATTTCAACCCGAGGGGGAGGGGTGCTAGCCTAGCAGGGGAGCCACACCTGAGGTCCACTTGTTGCCCTGTCCCCCCTGCCCTGTTCCCCCCAGCATCTCTGGGGTTTGGGATTTAGTTTCTGTGGTTTTGATCACCCCAGCCCACCTTCTGTAGGTAGGTCACAGAGAGACATTCTGGGGCGGGGTTGGGGGGGTTGGTTTGGGTGGGTGGGTTCTGACTTTTCCTGTCTGTGTGTGTTTGTCGTTCACCTGACAGTTCTCCCTCCTCCCCACCGGCCTGTCCCCATCCCTCGTGTTTGTACGGTACAAGCAATAAAGACACTCATTTCAGCCTGGGGCCCACCACCCTGGGCCTTTCCTTGCTTCCAGAGTCTGGCCCCGGGCATCAGCTGCCTCCTGCTCCCGTCCTTCTGGTCACGGGGCCTGTTGAGCCACGAGGAAGGGGTGAGGTGTGCTCAAGCTCAGGGTGGAGGGTGGGGGCCGCTGGGGGGGGAAGCTGCCGAAGAGTTGGGGGAAGGCGCCTGGGCGGGGGGTACAGTGGACAGAGACCATTGCAGTCCCTCGGAAGCTGCTTAGGCAGAAAGAGGTGGGGTGGAGAGATGGGGGTGGAAGGGGTGCGAGGTGTCGCTGGGCCCTAGAGTGGGCGTGGGAGGGAGAGGACTCATTTCCTGTGGCCCTTGAGCCCTGGAAGGGGGCACTGCCTGCTCGCCCCATCTTACCTATGGCCCCCAATTCTGACACACAACCCTTGGCGGGTCAGTGGGGTGTGTGGTGGCAGTCGGCTGGGAGCACCTCGGGTTGGGTTACAGCCTTCACAGCTCCGGGACCCCTCTGGCACCTGTCCCTTTAATCCTGGAGTTACCATGCTTGAGTCACTCCTCTCAGACCCCAGGGCCAGGGCTGCCCCTGCGGAGCCCTGGCACAGGTGAATTTAATGTCAGATTTTGCCCGAAGGTGTAGGCCTTTACACACACGGAGCCTTTGAGATTGTAAATGGGGGTAGAGGAAAAGTCAGATGCTACAACCAAGACTCAAGGAATATTTTTTGTTTTCTAACTTCATATGGACTTTATTATGAATTGAGTTACAAAAGTATGTCCTGGTGGTCATATGATAAACGTCAGAGAGGCTTATAAAGAAAAGCCTTTTAAAAGCAACTATACTCCAATAAAAATTAATGAAAAAGAAAAGCCTTTTACTCTTCCCTCTTGTCCAACCCCTGGAGGTGCCCGGTGCTAGAGTTCCTCGTCCCACCACACTGTCACTCAGACCTTCGTGTGGGTCCAGCCCCGCATCTACCTCAGCCAGTTAGTGGTGTCTTAACAGCCCGCGGAGGCCTCCCCCCGGGTTCCTCAGTTGCTGCCCTCAGTTGAATGTGTATCCGTAGATGCAGTGGTGCTTCTTATTTCGGTAGGAGAACTTTTCCCAAATAGGGAGTTTTAGAGGGGAGTGTTTTAATAAATTTTACCAATTAGGGAAATTAAATTTTGAATAGATCTGTCTTTTGTCACGTGCATTTAGACAGTTTCACGAGTTTTGTGAAAGGAGGAGGAGGAAACTCAAAACCACCCCCAGGCCTTGAGCGGTCATTCTGGTCCTCATGTTACCCCTGTGCCAGTGGACACAGTGCCGTGAAAGGCTGTCCCTCTGTCTGCATAACCCTTTCCTCCCAGCTGAGGTCGTCAAGCTGCTGGGCTCTGTACTGCTGCATCTTACCCCTCCCCCCTCCTGCCGGCATATGTACATCAGTAGGCTTGCTGGGTCGTTGGTAGAAACGAGATCCTCCTCTCTGAGCCACTTTTCTGCATTTGGGGGACTCCTCGTGGACACTTGTCATGCCTCCAGCTGCTTCACGAGCTTTCTCTGCTTTCTCGGGTTGGATGTGCCTCAACTGATTCAGCTGCCCCCCGTCGACAAGAATTTACTTGGTTTCCAGTTTGTTTGCTGCTACCAGCAGTACTGTAATAAACCTTTGACAGTGTAACAATCCATCTTATCGCGCTTGTGCTTTTTAAATTTTTGTGGCCTACATTCTAGAGTTGCTGTATTTTAATACATGCCAGATAGCTTTCCCCAAAAGTGTAGCGATTCACATATTTTTAACTTTAATTTTGAAATAATTGCAGACTCGTTGAAAACTTTGAAACTTTAAAAAAGAGTACCACAGTGATTCTAGGACTGGAGCAGAAAATGTACAAGATGAACCCGAGCATCTTGTGCCCGAAAATAAGGACCTACTAGAACCAAACCAAACCCTCACTGACGGGGCATTGAAGGGACACAGGAGCCAATGGGAAAGAGCCCCCAGTGGCCACAGCTGAAAGCAATTTGAGCAACAATAATTAGCATAGTATTGGGTTTTACCCAAGGGGTAAAATAAATGAGTCTGTGCTGATATAAATGACAAATGGTGAGAACAGACATATCTCTACAGAATTCCAGATAATATCTGTAAATAGTCTGCCTTCAAAGAGGGGAAACATGGCCCCCACTCCTTTGGTATGGACTGCAAAGTGACTTGCTTCCAAAGAGTACAGTATGGAAAGGGGGGAAGGCAACTGTTAGTGGAGAAAGTGGAGCTGCATCAGGCAGGTGGTCAAGGTCAACGTCAAGTGGTGAATCATGTCGGCAATGTGTACCTCCTATAGGAGGCGATTAGAGGATACTTTACCTCTGGGGTCTTTCTGAAACACTCTCAGTCTAATAAAGAGAAAACACGCATCAGGAAGAGTCCAGCTGAGGGATGTTCTGCACAAGACCCGACCACTGGTTCTCAGAACTGTCAAGGTTGTTCAAAACAAGGAGAACCTGAGAAGCTGTCACAGCCAAGAGAAGCCTTAGGAAACATGAAGACTAAATGTAATGTGTCCTGAATGGGGTCCTGGGACAGAGAAGACATTAGGTAAAAAGTCAGGAAATCTGAATAGTGCGTGGACTTGAATAATACTATGTCCCTATTGGTTCATTAAATTGTGACAAGACCACACTAAAGTGTTAATAGGGGAAACTGGGTCTGGGTATGTGGGAACTCTGTCCTCTCTGCAACTTTCCATAAATCTCCAAAATTTATTTTTAAAAAGTACGAAAAATTTTCATCTACCCTTCACGCAGGTTCTCCGTGATATCCTACACTGACTTTATCCACCCCCGCCCCCGATATTTATGTATCTGTCCCAAAACAAGAACATTCTCTTACATAATCACGGTCCAATTATCAAGGTCAGGAAGTTAATATTGATACAATGCTTTTCTCTTGGACCTTGATCAGATTTTACTAATAGTCACATTAATGTCCCCGAATACGAAAGAAAAGTCCTGGCTAATGACTCAGTCCAGGCTCACACGTTGTATTCAGTTGTCTGGTTTGAAGCTTACAGGGCCGTTATTTTGCAGAATGCTCCTCAATCAGAGTTTGTTGCCTGATGTTTCCTTGTGGTTATATGTAAGCTATTTTTGAAAGGAATTCCCCGAAATGAGATGCCCCTATCAGTGCATCCTATCAGGAGGCACATGAGGTGATCTGTCCTTTTCCTGGTGATGACTTGGATTCCTTGGTTAAGGTGGCGTCTGTCAGATTTCTCCTCTGTAAAGTTACTACTTTCCCTTTGTAGTTATTTCGTACAGGCATATCTCATTTTATTGTGCTTTGCTTTATTGCACTTGGCAGATAACTGCATGTTTTACAAATTGAAGGTTTGTGGCAACCCTGTATTGTCAGATGATGGTTAGCGTGTTTTTTGTTTTTCTTTTGTTGTTTTGTGTGTGTGTGTGTGATTTTTTTTCAATAAAGCATTTTAAAATTAAGGTATGCACATTGTTTCTTTAGACATAATACTATTGCACACTTAATAGACTACAGTATAGTGTACACAACTTTTATACGCACTGGGAAACCAAAAAAAATTGTGTGACTCACTTTATTGTGATATTTGCTTTATGGGGGTGGTCTGGAACCAAACCTGCACTGTCTCTGAGGTCTGCCTGTACTGTGTAGAGATACTCTGAGCATATGAATATCCAGGTTCTCATCAGGGGTTCAGGCAAAGGGAACAGCAAGTGCAAAGGTCCTGAGGCAGGCAGGTGTCTGATGTGTTTGGGGAACATAAAGAAGACAGGGTATTTCAAAAGGACTGAGGAATGGGGAGAGTAGAAGGAAATGAGTTTAGAGAGGTAACAATGTGCCAAAAGGACCTTGTGCTGAAGGTAAGGAGTTTGTTTTATTTTAAGTATGACAGAAAGCCAGTGGTCCGGGATCTCACACTCTTCTCTGCTCACTTTTCCAGCTTCACTGACCTCTCAATGCCTGAAAATAGCAAGCTCTCCTACCTCAGGGCCTTTGCTCATGCTGTTCACTCCACCTGGAATATTCTCACCTCTCTTTGCGTTTCTGGCTCCTCCTCTAACAGGTTTCAGTTTCAACATCACCTCCTCAAAGAGGCCCTTCCAGATGATTTAAAAATTACATACAGCCTGTTCACTCATTCATTCAACAAATGTTTGAGTACCGACTATGTGCCAAGCCCTGTTCTAGGCACTGAGAATACAGCAATGAAAAACAAAAAATTAGATAAGCCCTACCCTCATGGGGTTCACATTCTAGTCAGGAGGGAGACAATAAATAAAGCAGTAAGTGCTAAGAAGAGAATAAGTGCATAGAAAAAATGGGAACAGGAAATGCTTAGGATGGCACTTTTTATGGAGAAGGTAACATCTGAGTAAACACTTTACAGGAAATGAAGGATCTCTGACGGAAGAGGTTCCACGCAGAGGGAATAGCCAGTGTAAAGGCCCTGAGGTAGGACTGTGCCTGGTGTGGGTGAGGATGAGCCAGGAGGCCAGTGTGATGGGAGAGGAATGAGTGAGCGGGATAGGAGATGAGCTCAAAGGTGTGTTTGGGATGGGAAGATAATATAGGGCCACTTGGACTTTCAACTTGAGGGATGTAGGAGCCACAATGTTCTGAAGAGAGGCAGAGTGTGATCTGACTTATTAGGTGTCACAGGGTCATTTCCAGCTGCATGTGGGTAGCAGACTGTAGAGGATGGGTTCAGGGAGAGCAGTGAAGAGGCCGCTGCGCTAGTCCAGACCGATCGCTGGTGACTTGTGCGGGTCATCTCCACAGTAGGCTGTGGGCTTGGTAAAGGCAGCGACCACAGCTGGTTTGCTCATCCCTGAATACCCACTACAGGGGACAGAGGCCCTCTATTAATATTTGTTATGTGATTTTATAGCTCTCATGCCTTGAGCTTTTACTGTATTAATCCCTGTGCTGGACACTTAACAAACCATCTTACAAATTCCTCAGGACAACTCTGTCGGCTAAGTTTTGAAACCCTTACTTTATAGCTGAGGAGAGTGCGACTCAGAGGGCCTGCGTCTGGTCATATAGTAAGTAGCAGGAACAGGATTTGATCCAGCTGTCTGACCTAGAAGG
Source organism: Balaenoptera physalus (assembly GCF_965194825.1). NCBI lineage: Eukaryota > Metazoa > Chordata > Mammalia > Artiodactyla > Balaenopteridae > Balaenoptera > Balaenoptera physalus. Next base: position 13,074,172 of record NC_138900.1, read on the forward strand.
TTTGGAGGGTGCAGAGCGAGCCCACGTAGCATTCGCCGTTGCCTGTGCGCCTGCCCAGGTGAAGCGTGCTCAGCGCGCATGCGCCCAGGCGCATTTAAAGCGCCCCGGCGCATTTAAAGCGCCCACCGCGGGTCCTCAGCTCCAGCGGGAAGAGGCGGAAGCTCGGCTTGGCCCTTGACTCCAGCCTGAAGGATGCTGGTGAGATACAGGAGCCAGGTTCCCATCTCCTGGCTTGGGCCTTTCTCCAGGCCCTGACCCCACCCCCTCTCCCCTGCAGAGTCCAACTGACCCCCTCGATGCCAAGCCTCGGAGCACCCCAGTCCCCGACGGTGTCCCCGCGGGAAGGAGGGTCTCCTCAGGATGTCCGGAGAGGCCCCCTGGGCCATGCGCGCCGCCGGGGCTGGAGGAGGCTCTGAGCTCGCTGGGGCTGGAGGGAGAACGTGAGTACGCCGGGGATATCTTCGCCGAAGTCATGGTGAGTGGGACCGGGGCGGGACACTCGTGGACCAGCGGGCTTTGGGCAACTCTGGCGCCGCCCACATCCCTGGAGGGCAGCAGAGGCTGTCGGGTTAGAGGAAGCCAAAGCTGACTCGCTTGCCCAACGCCCACTCAGCAAGCATTCCCTAACTCCCACCTCGCCAGCCTCTCACCTCACTTCCCACCCGACTTTGCAGCTTTTACACCACTGCCACCCACAACTTGGCTTTTTTCTCGCACTGTTACCTGTGTGGTTTCCACTGCCGGGAATGCCCTTTCCCATCTTCCCCAGGCTGTCTGCAGCCCCTCCTTTGGTATTGCATAACCTCTCGTACTTGTCCCTCACATTTACTCACTTACCAACTATTTAGCGAGTTATTAACAAATGTTTCTGAGCACGTTCTAGGCACTGGGGACGCTGTGATGGACAACATGAGATAGTCTGTCCTCACTGTGGGGAGACAAACAAATGCGGGCGATAATTTCAGAAGGGCCACAAAAACCAAACACAGGCCACGGTGGTCCACAGTTACCTGTCTGAGACAGGCACTGCCAGAAGAAATACCGAAGGGATGTGTTTATGTAACAAACATCTTGTGAGCATCTCTCCTGGGTCAGGGTCTCTGTTAGGAACCAAGACACAGCTGTGATCTGAACAGAAATCCCTGCCCTCGTGGTGCCAGCAGTCTAGTGGGGCAAAAAGACAAAACATTCAAGGAAACACAGGGTATCTCCAGACTGAAATACTATGAAGAAAATAAAGCAATGAGATAGAGATGATGGGGTGCAAGGAAAAGTATAGAAAAAGTCAGGGAAATTTTAGCTGAGATTGGAATGACCGAGAAGTCAGCAATGCAAGGAGTGGGGAATGACCATTTCAGCTGGAGGGAATGGCCGGTACGTAAGTGCAAAGGTCCTGAGGTAGGAATGAGCTTGGCATAGTCTAGGGCCAAAAGAACGCTGGAGTAGTGGAGTGTGGGTTGTGAGGGGAGAGAGGGAAGAGGTGATGTTGGAGCAGGGCCTGAGAGAGTCTGAGAGCAATTGGGATTTTCTCCTAAGGGTATACTGAAAGCCAAGGAAGGGTTTTAAGCAGGGGAGTTCCTTGGTCAGATTTATAGTTTAGAAAGACCCTCTGGGTGCTCTGAGGAGGATGGGTTGAGGCTTGGTGACTAAGATTGGAGTCTGGGAACCCAGGAGGAGATGCTCAGGAAGTCCTGTGGCCATGGGGGCTAGACTGGAGAGATGGAAAGTGAGGCATCCAGGGTTCTAGATGGGGACACGGAAGAGCATATTCGGAGGGGACGTCGGAGGCCAGTTTGTGTGTGGCACTCATGACATCCAACTGGTGCGAGGAGATTGCTGCACCCAGGGCTGGAGCCCGGGAGAGAAGCCGAGGCGCAGGTGAGGAGAGTGAGGCCGTTCCTGCCCGACCCCAGGTGTGCCGCGCGCTGCCCCGGAGGGCCCTGCCCCGCGCCGTGACCCCGGAGATGCGCGCGCTAGTGGTGGACTGGCTAGTGCAGGTTCACGTACGTAATGGGGAGGGAGAAAGGGCTGGGCCTGCGTAGCATCCTAGAACCGTGGTGATCACCTGCGCCTCTCCCCAGGAGTACCTGGGCCTGGCGGGGGACACGCTCTACCTGGCCGTGCACCTGCTCGATTCCTACCTAGGCGCGGGCCGAGTGCGCCTACACCGCCTGCAGCTGCTGGGCGTGGCCTGCCTGTTCGTGGCTTGCAAAATGGAAGAGTGCGTGCTTCCAGAGGTACTCCCGGGGCGGGGCTTGGGAGGGTGGAGCCCTTCCTCGCCGCATCACAGATTAAACGCCTACTGTGTGCCAAGCGAGCACTTTACCTACTCTTGGAATCCCAGCATGTCTGTCTGTGGTAGAGGCTACCAGTGTGTCCCTTTAACAGAGGAAGAGACTGAGGCCCAGAGAGAGGAAGACATTTGCCCAAAGGCAAGCATTTGGGACTTGAACTCAGTCTTGAGTAGTTATAGTAGTTTGAGTAGTTAACATGCATAAACTCAGTGCCTTATCAGAACTGCCTGGTGAGGTAGGGAGTAACATCTCCGTTTTATGGATGAAGAAACTGAATCTCAGAGAGCTTCAGTGGATGTCCATGTCACACAGAGAGTAAATGGTAGGGTTTGAGCTCGGGAACGCAAGTCTATCTGACTCTGAAGCCTCTGCTTCCCACGATTTCCAGACGACAAATCAATGGCCCCATTTTACAGACCAGGAAACTGAGGTCCAGAACAGGGACTGAACCGATCCCAGGAGCTCAAGGGCAGGGAGTAACGAGCCGGGGTTCAAGATTCCTCCACCTCTTTCCCCCCAATTCCCAGCCCGCCTCCCTCTGCCTCCTGGGCGATGGCTCCTTCTCGCGGGCCGAGCTTCTGTGCGCGGAGCGCCGCATCCTGAGTCGCTTGGATTTCCGGCTGCACCACCCGGGCCCGCTACTTTGCCTCGGGCTGCTTGCTGCGCTGGCCCGGAGCGGCCCACAGGTGCGCGGGGCAGGGGCGTGACCTGCGCGACTAGGGGCGTGGCCTGCGCGGGAAGGGGCGTGGCTTGATTGCTCCCCGCCACAATGGCAGGTGTTGCTACTTGCCACTTACTTCCTGGAGCTGTCTCTGCTGGAGGCCGAGGCAGCAGGATGGGAGCCGGGTCGCCGTGCCGCTGCAGCGCTGAGCCTGGCACACCGGGTGCTCCACGGGGCGGGTTCCGGGCCCGAGCCGGCGCTTTACAGGTATGGCCGCGGCGGAGGGTCTCTGTGGCTTCAGGGCCTACCTTCTTGGTCGCCGTCTTTACCGTCTCAGAGAATGTGAGACAATTAGGTGTGTGTGCGTGGGGGCTGGGGGCTGGGGGCTGGGGTGGGGCTAGACTTGTTTGCTGGGTGCGAGAGCGAATGGGGTGTCTGCCTCGTCTGGGGGGTCCCATTTGCTTTTCTCTGGGGGTGTCTGAGAGACTGGGGTGTTTGTTCAGATGTGGGGGCCCTTAACCTTGCCCCAAGGTGAAAAATAGGATCTCCTCAGGCCCAGAAGATGCTCTAACTGCGTTCCAGGGTTGAGAAGGAGAGGTCTGCCAGCCTCGAGTCCCTTAGCTCCCTTCCTGGCCACGAATTGGTGTCCCTTTAGCTGCTGGAGTCCCTCATCTCCTTGTTAACCATGCCACCGCGGGGCAGGGTGAATCATCTTTTCCTTCAGCCCGTGCCCTAGGGTAGAGCTGGATGTCTGTCTGCCCATCCTTAGCCCCAGTCCTTCCCTCTTCGCGTGTCCTGGCTCTCCCATAGCCGCGCTCTGAGGGAAGAATAGGGGGTCTGCCCCTCCTCGGCGCCCTCCAGTCACTCTAGATGATGGACCGCGTGTCCGACCTCGAGAGAACTCCTGAGAAGTCCTCGGGGACCCAAGTCAGCTCGTCTTCTCAGCCTCGAGCCCCAAGCTCCGAGGACAGGTCGTCTCCTATTCCCCGCTACCCCTGCCCCATCTCTGTTTCTCCGTCTCTCCGCCGCAGCCGGGCGGAGCTGGGCCCGGTCGAGCCGTGCATGGTCCGCGCCGCGCTCCGAGGCCCTGCGCCCGGCCTCGCCGCCATCTTCCTCAAGTACGCGCGGCCCCAACGCCAGGGCACCAGCCTCGCCGCCGCCCGCCTGCTCCGCCAGCCCCCGGCCGGGCCTCCCTGAGCCCCGAGACCCCAGCAAAAAAAGACTCTCTTTGTGCGTCTGTCTCCCACTTCAATAAAAGAGTTTTTTATTCTGAGCGCTCTCTATCCTCAGTGGTCGAATTCTGGCCCCTCTCTCGCTTTTGATTGGTCACTTCCCGGGCCTCTCAACCACCTGATTGGATGTTCTCACCAAGTCCCTTAATGGCTGCTGGGAGACGCGATGAGAATTCTGGACTCCGCCGCCAGGGGGCACTGGCGGGCTTCCGCAAGCGCCGCTGAGCGGGACAAAACGGGGATCCCTAACGCAAATGCTTGCGGGAGTTAGATAGGGATGCTGAGAGGAAAATCGCAATGCAAGCGAAGGAAACTCGGTCTTCGGGTTGGGGAGAAGCTAGGAGCAATGGCGACTGTGAGAAACTGAGAATGCCTGTCCTAGTCATGAGGAATGCTAGCTACCTTGATGTTGCCAGATTTTCAGATTTTGTTCACGAAGGAAGCTGAAAATCTGTGATTCCATAAATATCTCTGCTCTTCTAATGCTGGCAACTAATTCAATATTTTTAACGGTTGCACAAATCTAACACATCACATATACTGACCTGTGAAGGTCATCAGTTTGTGATAGTATGGGCCTTTGATAGCAAGAGTTTGTTAAATGCGATCTGATTTCCTTAACCTCTGAAGTGCCACAGTGTCAGTGGGTATAATACAGTACCGACCTCTTGGTGCTGTGATGAGGACGTGAGTTAACATAAACCTAAAGCTTTAGGACCGTGTCTGGCACTTAGTAGGTGTTGCGAATGTGCTAGCATTGCATCCTAGCAGGATTGTGAGGTGCAGTTGTCCCGTTTCTACCGAGCCCCTAGCACCTAGCCATTTGGTAGGTGCTCAGAAAATAATTGTTATGAATCAGTGGGTTTCCAAGTTTTTAATTAAAACAAAAACATGCCCGAGGTGCAGAAAGGTGACCAATGCTGTTCTGGAATCCAATCTCGGGAATATTAGACCCTTAACTAAGCCTGGGTTTGGAGGTGCAGAGAGGAGGAAGTTTTCACCACTGAGGTGTTCAAGTTTGGAGGATCGGGGATCAGGGAGAGACTCAGCAAAGTACAATAAAATATAGAAGAAGATGCTGCAGTTGGGATGAGAGGTGTCATGTTCAGGTTTGGGCCTGTTGGGTGGGAACTGCCATGGGACCTCTGGGGGAAGGATGTGCAGTGGGAAGGGGAGGGGACAGTGGAAATGCAGGCTTGGTGCTTGGGAATGAGACTCCAGCTAGGGTCTCGGGTGTGTGTGTGGGGGGGGTAATGGTGCTAATACATAGTTACTCATTTATTCAACGACTATATGTGGATGCCGACTCAGAGTCAGGCACTTACGATCACATATCTCACAGTCTCATGGACGATAAGAAACACTGGCTGTTATTTGCCCATTACTGTACCAGGCCCTGCGCTTTACCTGCAAAATATAATTCAGTTCCTACAGCTACTCTGAAGTAAGCTCACTTGTTACCTCCCTGTTACACAGAAGGAAGGTGGAGGAAGACCAAGGAGCTTGGCCAAGGTCCCACCGCTGAGTAAGCGGCTAAGGAGTGTTGAAGGACAATCATTCACCCTCAGTTTTTTTCTCGAAAGCCTCTCATGTATTTCCTTCTCTACACTCTTTTATTATTGTGATCCTCACTGTGGGCTGTCACTTGACTGCTTTCCCACTGGTTTCCCTACCCAGACAGTGAGCTCGATAAGGGAAAGAAGCAGATCTCTCTTGTTCATCGAGTTCTCCCCTCCTCCAGGAAGTCTTCACTCACCACCTCAGCCTATGCTGGGTACCTCCTCTGGGCCGTCAGAGCCTGTTGTGCTTCCCGCGTCCCAGCCCCGACCCCCCTGCCTGTACTTCCCAGGCTAGCCCACTCTGGGCTGCCACTGTCTGGTCATTGGTCTGTCTCCCCACTTCCCTAGGGACCCAGTGAGGGTAGAATCTGAGGCTCTCTCAGTCCCTGCTATGTCTCAGCATCACCCAGCCCCAAAGTTGGGCACAGAAAGATATCAGTGAATATTTGTTTGTTGCATAGATAAATGAATGGGTTCCAAAGTTGCTATCATAGTCCCATGTTACTGATGAGGATACAGAGTTCCAGGTAATTCAGGTGATTTATCTAAGTCATACAACTAGTGAGAAAATAAGCAGGTATTTGAATCTGGGCAGCTTGAGTCCATAGCCTGTGTTCTTATCCAATATGCCAAATGCCTAGCGGTCTGAAAACCAGCCTTCCACAAGGTTGTTATCTTCCTGCTCTTTCTCCCAGACTTGTTCTTTCCTTCTAGAAAGGTTTAGGAGCTTTGGGCATGGGAGAGGAGAGCAAGCAGGAGGGTTGGGAGGGTAAGGGGAGTGGGAAGAAGGGATTTGAAGGAGAGAGTGGGGAAGTCTTGAGGGGTTTCTCTAGACCCATAGGGGGCAGCCGGAGTCGGCTACTGGAGGTGCGGGGGCGGAGAAAGAATGGGGACCAGCCCCGCGGGGGGGGCGATGCGGTAGCTGCAGCGGCGGCCGCAGGAGTTTCCCACAATGCAGCGCGGCGCGCTGTCCCCGGTGCTGATGCTCAGCGCTGCCCCAGAGCCTCCGCCGCGCCCGCCTCCCGCCCTTTCCCCGCCGGGCCCCAGCCCCCGCCATGGGTCGGCTCGGTCCAGTCCTGCCCCAGAGCCGTCGGGGGGCCTGGGTGCGGCTCTCGACAGCAGCCTGCGGGCCGCCGTGGCGTTTAAGGCGGAGGGTCAGCGCTGCTACCGAGAGAAGAAGTTCCGGGAAGCCATCGGCAAGTATCATCGGGCACTGCTGCAACTGAAGGCGGCGCAGGGGGCCCGCCCTGGAGGCCTGCCCGCCCCCGCCCCTGCCCCCGGCCCCGCCACCAGCCAAGGGCCAGCCCGCCTCAGCGAGGAGCAGCGGCGCCTGGTGGAGAGCACGGAGGTGGAATGTTACGACTCTCTCACTGGTACGGGGCCGTCGGGGAGCTCAGAGGGTGCATATGTGAGAGGGGTGGGACGTGAGAGGCACTAGTCAAGCCTTGGGGGGGCTGGAGGCTTCAAGGGGCTAGGGCTGGGGTCTGTGGTGGGAGACCTCAGAACTTGATCAGGAAGAGGGGTTGGGAGTCTAGGGGACCACAGGGAATGGGAGGAGCTGGGATGCAGGAAATGGGCTTTGGGCTGCGACGTGCGAACCTCAGGTGAGAAAAACCTACCTTGCATGAGCCATTCAAGGACCCATCCCTCACCTCTGAGATCACCCTTTGTACTCTCCCCTACGGACACCTCCCGGCTAAGCACCTGTGAGCCCCTGTCTGTGTTTTTCGCGCCCTCTAGCGGCGGTGCAGATTGATTCTGTCTTGATTGGTCAGAAGCTTGGCGGCCCCCGGTGGCCTGAGCAATCCCTTAGGCCGGGTTCAGCCGTGGGAAAGGGAAGGGGTCCTCCGCAGCCTGAAGGCCAGGCTCCTCGCGGTCAGGTGAGGCCTGGGGTGTCGACAGGCTCTGCGAGTGTCGGTCGTGGTGCCCCCGCAGCCTGCCTGCTGCAGTCGGAGCTGGTGAACTACGAGCGGGTGCGCGAGTACTGTCTCAAGGTGCTGGAGAAGCAGCAGGGCAACTTCAAGGCGACCTACCGCGCCGGTATTGCCTTCTACCACCTGGGCGACTATGCACGCGCTTTGTGCTACCTGCAGGAGGCCCGCAGCCGGGAACCCACAGGTGAGGGGGCGGGGAGGGAGCAGGGAAAGGGGCTAGAGAGGAGGAAACAAGGGCAGGAGGATCAGGGCAGAGCTGCTTCAATGAATGCTGTACCCCTTACCTCACGTCGGCCTCCACCCATCTACTCCTTGCACACCCCCTCATCCACTCACCTGCCGTTCGTTCGTGTCCACTTACCCATCGTTCCTCTGGCATTCACCCAAGCACCTCTCATCTGTTCCATCACGAGCCCATCCTGCTGCTTCCTATTCACCTACTCAGCCACGTCCCTGGCCACTCACAACCCCCTCCCCCATCTCCATTTCCCCCTCCCCCTGAATTAATTCATCTACTCACTCACTAACCTGTTCACACACTCACCTATTGATTCACCTGTTTCCTGGCAGTGCCAGGAGATTGGCAAGGGGCAGGGTTGGCAGAGCTGGAGGCTTGTTCCTTGCCCTGTGGGGTGTCATAGGGTGTGCGTGCGGTGGGGTGGCGGCAGACAAAAGACTCAGTTCTGTGTGAAGAGCCACTGGAGAGGGAGCAGAGCAGGTGCCTGACGCAGGGTGTGGGAGCGGGCCACGATGCGTTTTCCTGCTGAGCACTTTGGAGAGAACAGGCTTCTCACAGATGTCACTGGAGGGTAAGAAGTGTGACAGGAGTCTCTGAGAAGAGGCATGCCTGGCAGAGGGCACAGCAGATGCAGAAGTGTGGACGTGTGACACGCCCTGCTCTGCTTGCTCGGTTGGGGCTTTTGGAGAAGGGCTCTGGCTCTACCAGCCGTGGTGGTGGTGGTGGTGGGGGGCGCCGAAGGCCGGGGACCATGAAGTGTGAGCCGAGGTGGTGCAGATGTCACCTGCTGCCCCAGGACACGCAGATAATGCCCTGCCCACCTCCCCTGCAGACACCAACGTCCTGCGCTACATCCAGCTGACTCAGCTGAAGATGAACCGTTACAGCCTCCAGCGGGAAGACAGTGGGGCTGGGGCTGCGTCCCGGGGTGTTACTGGCTGAGGCCAACCCGGGGGGACTGTCCCTACCCCCACTGCCCCCCACCTCACCATGTAACTTCCCCTGACTCATGTGTTTGCTGGTAAAGCACTTGTCGCTGGTGACCATAACCTCTCCGTGTGGTATTCTTGCGGGGGACTGGGCGGGGACATGGGCCTGGCCTTCAACCCCTGGACCTCGGAGATCCAGAGAGGCCTGGGAGCATGGGGGGTGGGGGTCCCACTGGGGATGATCTAGGATCAGGGCCCGGCACAGGGAAAGACACACAGCCAAGCGTGGTAGGGGGCAGGGGTTACCTTTAATGCTGCATTTTGTGCCGAATCCCCCTTGATGCCCTGTCCCTGAGTATCCCTGCCCACCCTCCCCCCCACCGCAGGGCAGGCACAGGGCCCCCCCCCCGGGATACAAAGGAATAAATTAATTGCCCTCCCTCCCCCCCTTCCCCAATAAATAGAGTGAGTATCCTGCCCAGGGCCTCCCCTGCCTTGTGGCACGGTGGGCTGGGGCGGGGCCTGGGGCGCTACATTCATGGCTGCCCAGGCGGGCGGTGGTGGGCAGGCCTCAGCAGGAGCCGTGGGCCCCGCACAGGGGCACTGTGCTGTCCTGGCTCTGCCCCTCCATATCCATGTCAAGCAGCGTGGGCTGCATGCTGGGGGGCCCGGGGCTCTCTGGAGTGTCCGGCCTGCTGGAAGGAGAGATGCTGAGTGTCTGGCCAAAGGAGACCAGTTTCCAGGGGTCCAGGCGGGGACGGCTGGCGGCTGGCCGGGGTCGTGGGGCGAAGGTCAGGGTGGTGGGGCGGCCAGGGAACTCGGGGGGCCGACGGCGGGTGGGAAACAGGCCCTGGGGGTCGGGCAGGCGGGGGAAGTCCAGAGGATCTCGAGGGCCTGGTAAGAGAGGATCAGATGAGGTGAGTGGCGTGGGCCAGAGGGTGGTGTTTAAAAGCCAGGAGCATTTACATGAAAATTGGAATTTGACTTCTCTTGAAAAATCTGCTGATTTTGTTGGGCCCACTTTCCAGCAGGGTTTGGACCTTTACCTAGCCACCGCCACCCCCCCCCCCCCACCAATTGCTCACTCATCTGGGTGCAACTCTGGGCACAGTCCTTTATCTTTCAGAGCCCATTTCCTTGCTGCTACTCTAGACAAAGCCCTCATCCCTCGCACCTCTCTGACACTGGGCCAGGTTCACAAAGACCCACAGAGACTCCTCAGGCATGTTGCTGTCTGTGAATGGGGATGACAGCACCTTGCTACATAGGTGAGGATTAAATAAAATGATAACAGTAATTGTAGAACAAGTAGCACAGTGCCTGGTAGGAAGCCCTTAGCTCCTATCTGTTCTAATCATCTTTGTGAGTTAGTAAACTTTATAGAACAGGGCACGGCACATGGGTGTTAGCTCTAGTAATTGTTGTTGCCATTAATATCACCTGCCTGGCCCCTTATAGGCATTAGAGTTTGCCACCCCTACTTCATCCTGCATCTCAATTACCCAGGGACTCACAATGCCTCACAAAGCAGTGGGGGTCATGGGGACACAGGCCCTTCCTCCCCATGCTAAGCAGGAGGAGGATGCCTTAGCATCCAGGGGGTCGTCGCTGGGCTGGGACATAGGTCTTTGGCGGGGGCACGGGAGATGGGCCTTTTTCTGCGCCCTGGGCGCGTGGAGCCTCACTCACCAGGGCCAGGGCCGGTGGGCTCGGGCGCCCCCCGCTGCCCCAGCGCCCCGTCTGACGGCGTCCTCCGGTGCCCGCGGCTCACAGCGTGCGCGGCCGTGACGTGGGTGGGCGTGAGTGACTGGCGGGGGTCCTTCTTGAAGCTCTCCAGCTCCAGGTCCACCAGGGGGTTGGTGCTGGGCGCGGGCGCGGGTGGGGAGGGCGGCGGGGAGGGCGCGGCCGGCGCGGCCTCGTCGCTGTCGGAGCGCAGCAGCGAACGCGTGGAGTTGCAGTCGGACACGGACGACAGCGACACGAGGGTGGCCGAGGGCGCCAGGCCCGGGCCGGGGGCCGCGTCATCGCGGCGGCTCGGGGAGCGCCCGGGTGGGCTGAGGCCCCGCGGGAAGCGGCCGCCGCGGGGGAAGAAGAGGCCATCGAGCCAGCTCCGCTGCTCCTCGCCGTTGGCCGAGCGCACCTCGGCCACGTCGGCGCCCAGGCCCACGGCGCCCAGCAGCGTGGCGCAGCCCAGCAGCGCGAGCTCGCAGCGCCGCCGGGAGCCGTGCCCGGGCCGGGCGGGCGGCGTTGGCTCCCACGGCGCCCGCGCCCCGGGGGAGGGCTGGCTGGGCAGCGGCACCGTGAGGTAGGACGGGGTGGTGTAGGGCGAGGGGGGCACGCTGCTGCCTCCGTCCGCCTCCGCGAACTCCTCTGCAACCGGGAGAGGGCCGTCACTGGACTCGACTCACTTAACTCTAGGCGCCTGGCCCCTCGGCCCGCCCCCCTCGGATCTGGAGGCAAGGGGTTGCCCCAATGAAATGACCCCTCCAACAAGAGCACCAAGGCCCACTAAGCGTGGTTCCCGACTATTTCTCCCCTCAAACCCCCTCCTCCTGGGAACGATCCCCACACCCCAGGGACCGGCTGCTCCCATTCCAGGTATGTGTCCTACCCTCCGGCCCAGTGAAATCCGGCTCCCTCCTTGCAGCCCTGGGGAATGGTCACCCCTTGGTCTTGGGTTACGGTCCCCTTTGCCAGGGAATATTCCTTCCCCCTCCCTTTTAAAGGCGCCCTCACCCTCTTACCCATCTCATTGAGGCTAGCAAAGCCTGGGGTGATGGGAGTGTGTTTGGGGGATTTGCCCAGGTTGGGGGCACTTGACGACCACTGTTTGCTTCCTTCTCCCAGGGCCTTCAGCCTGCAGGGGTCACCAAAGATGGGGGGTTATAGGCCTCCTGGCTGCCAAGGGCCTGGGGAAGAGGCACAGGGTGTGGGATGGGCTCCACGTAGCCAATACCTCTCCTCTCCTCCAGCCCGCTCCTTCTGCAGCGTGGAGCTGGGGCCCCAGGTCCGGCCCTTCTTCTTGCCCCCAACCAGTTCTTCCTTCTTTGGGGGTCCACTGTTGCGGCCCCACGTCCCACTGCCACCACTGCTGCTGCCACTGCTGCTACCTCCACCACCATCCACAGGAGTCACTGGGCCGAGAGAAGCCACTTGGTTAGTGGGTCTCAGTCTGTCCCCGCTGAGCTCCCAGCCTTACTCTCCCCCCCTTGTTCCCACCCTCCACCTGGAAGCCCAAGGGAGCCCCAGTCATGACCCTTCCCTGCTCTGCATCCTTCCACAGCTCCCCACTGCTGTCAGGACGACGTCCCGGCTCCCTCAGTTTCATCACCCGTCACTTCTCACAGCCTAACCCTTCAGCCATCCATTCATTCCCAAAGGTTTACTAGCACCTGCTATGCGCCAAGCCCTGTGGCAGGTGCTGAGAGGACAGCAGTGGTCAAAGCAGACAAAAGTCCCTGCCCTGGGGACTTTCCTGGTGGTCCGGTGGCTAAGACTCCACACTCCCACTGCAGGGGGCCCGGGTTCAATCCCTTGTCAGGGAACTAGATCCCACATGCTGCAACTAAAGATCCCACACGGGGCAACGAAGATCCTGCATACCACAACTAAGACCTGGTGCAGCCAAATAAATAAATAAATATTAAAAAAAAAAAAAAAGTCCCTGCCCTGAGGAGTTTACATTTTAGTGGGTGAGGACAGACGGTCAACAAGAGTCACACTAGGTACATCATCTGGGTAGGGGGCTAGAAGGTGATAAGCGCTGTGGGAAATATAAAGCAGGTAAGGGGTTTGGGGAGTTAGGGAAGTTCTCATGTGTGAGAAGGAGAAATCTGAGCAAAGACTTGAAGGAGGTGAGGGAGTGAGTCAGGTTGATACAAGGGAGAGGAGCCTTTTAGGCAGAGGGAACAGCAGATGCTGAGGCCCTGTGGAGTGTTCTGGAACAGACGTGTTCCCTGCAGAGTCAGTTGCTCTCTCTCCTCTGTTCCCATCACACGTTGAACGTACCCCGATACTAGTACTGACTACCACTGTTTGGTCATTATTTGTCTTTGTGTCCCCCCAGGAGAATGACCTCTGGGGCCTGGTACAAAGCAGGTGCCTAAACAGAAGTGTGTGTAGGGGGTGGTGTGTGGGGCGAGGCCAGGGGTGAATGATGGGGCAGAACAGACTGGGGAGCCGGCCGGGTATACTTCAACTCATCAGCAAACCCTGACAGCTGTACCTCTGCCATGTAGCTGACTCACCATCTCCCCTCTTCAAGGCCCCCGCCCTGGCCCAGCCCCCTCGTCTCACTTGTCTCCCACCTTTACTCCTGCTCTCCTCCAATCCCTACTCCTCACGGTGGCCAGAGGGAAAAGGTTAATTTTACCACATCACTGCCTTGCTCACAGCCCTCCAGAGACATCCCCGTCTCATTTAAAATAAAATCCAGATTCCTTATCCTGGCTCTTAAGGCCCAGTGTGATCCTCCCCTGTTGAACCCTTGACCATAAGCCTAGTGCTCTCTCTCCTGTTCATCCTACTCCAGCCAAGTTGGCCTTCCCAGCTGATAAACACACCATGCTTGTTCCTGCCTCTGGGCCTTCGTCTTTGCTGTTCCCTCTGCCAGGGACACTGTTCCTTCAGATCTCTGCATGTGTCACTCCTCCTTACCATGCAGGTCCCTGCTCAAACCTCGGCTTCTCTGACAGGCCTTCCTTGTGACTTAAAAACAGCAACTCTCCTGTTTTACTCCCTTCCCTGATTTCCTTTATAGCGCTTATCACTACAGGAAATTATCCTGCTCACCAGCTTGTTTACTTGTTGTCTGTTTCCCCTCATGAGAATGAGGGAGGGGACCCTGCCCACCTGGTCCCCTGATGTTGCTCTGGCTTGGTACAAGGTATGTGCTCAGAGAAGTCTGTTCGCTGACTGACTGGTCAGGGCCTTGGGAGATACTCACGGCGAATGGCCCTCAGCCGGGGGATGATGCTGGGGCTCGCGGGCGGGCTGACCCCATCTGAGCCTTTCCGTTTGTCCAGGGTTGGAGAGGCCTGGACCGTGATCTTATGTTCAAAGCCTGCGAAAAGAAAGACTTCCCTAAGCACACGGTTGCATGGGTAGCCAAAGAGAAGGTCCCTTTGTAGAAGGAGAGAAGGAATGCCACCGTTTTGTATTCCTTCATGCAGTGGTTCTCAAAGTGTGTTCCCAGACCAGCAGTGTCAGCGTCAAGTGGAAACCTCTTGGAAACGCAGATTCTTGGGCCCTCCCTTAATCAGGAACTGTGGGGGTGAGGGGCAGCAATCTAACTGCGGTGTACAAGTCCCCCAGTTTCCTCTGATGCACACTCGGGTCTGAGAGCCGCTGCCCTGAGGATCTAGGCCTGAGTGTCCAGTATGGTGGTCATTAGCCACGCACGGCAAGTGGGCGCTTGAAATGTGGCTTGTGCAACTGAGGAACTGGAGAGTTCTACCTTTATTTAATTGTAAGTAATTTGAGTTTACCTTTCAAAACAGACACTCAGTTCAGTCATCGGAAACATTTAAGCATGTTTGGAACAACTTTGGTATGTGAATCTGCTTTTTCAACTGTACATTTTATGAAATCTAAATAGAGGTCAAGATTTTTTGATGAAAATTTAGAGACAATTTAGATTTAGCCAATTTAGAGCCAATTTTTTGATGAAAAGTTAGAGCCATCTCAATTTAGAGATTGAGATGTACTGTAAATATAAAATACACACTGGATTTCAAAGATTTAGTGTGAAAAAAAGAAGGTAAAATATCTCATTAACAATTTTCCTTGTACTGACTACATGTGAAACTACAACATTTTGGGTATATTTGGCTAAACAAAATATATTAAAGTTAATTTCACCTGTTTTTTTCCCCTTTTTCATATGGCTACTAGAAAATGTAAAATTACACATGTGGCTTGCATTATATTTCTGTTGGCTGGTGCTATTCTAGGCACTGCTTTAGGGCTTGTAACATCTCTTGTAACAAAGAGAGAGAAATCAGTATGATGTGCCTTCTGATGTTACCTAGGAAGCAACATTTAAAAAAAAAAAAAAATCAAACCTGAACTTGAAACTGATTAAGCCCTGAGATCCAGCTATTAGGTTGAGCCATGTGAAACTTCTGTTTCTGTAGGTCAAAAATGGCTGAACATCAGCAATTTCACATGGTTTAACCTAATACCAATTTATAGGAAATTCAGGGGACAGAGCGACATGTTAAAAGATACCAGGGGGATGCAAGCAGCAAAATCAGACTGTGGGAAATGCTACAGGATAAATGATGCAGTTCCTCGACAAATTATTGGCAAGGAGGAAAAAGAGGCAGATTAAAAGACATTAAACAAATAGCTGGGAGATAAAACTATAAGGAAAAGTAAGGAAGTGATTGCCCTAAAAGTCAAGACAGGGGTTACTCTTAGGGAGCGGCAGGGGGATGTGTTTGGACAGGGCGTGTGGAAAAGGGAGAGATAACCCCCGGGTTGGAGATGCTCTCAGCGGACGCTCGGGGGACGTGGGCGGGTACCGGAGGGCAGGCTGATGTGGCTGCTGCCTTCTCGCAGCTTGAGCAGGCGGCTGCGCTTGAAGTTGCCCTTGCGTTTGCGGACCCTGGGCTTCTCCTGGCTCAGCTGGCACATGAGCAGGTGCAGCTCCCGCTCCACGATGTCCATCTCGCGCTCGGCCAGCTCCTGCTCGCGCCGCCGCAGCTGCTCTTCCTGGAACCGCTGCTCCTGCGCCGCCCGCAGCAGCTCCTCCTCGCGGCTACGGAGCTCCTGGAGAGGGGATGAGGGGCTTGGGGCTAGGAGCTGAGCTACTCTGCCCCTGGGGATGGCTCCAGGGCTGCGGGGTCTGGTTGGTGTCCTGCTCAGGGCTGTCCTGCTGTGGGGCAAATTGGGGGCACAATCCAACTTACACTTCACTAGCCAGGCTGGGTGCCAGGGCAGGGGACTGTGTTAGCTCAAAGAAAGGGGTGGCTTTTCTTTTTTCCTTCCTCTTTGATTTTTAATTTTTTAAGTCTTCAATTTGGAAAACATCCACAAAAGGAGAGAAAGTGCACCCCGTGTACCCATCATCCAACTTCAACAATTTTCTATACTTTGCAAATCTTTTTTCATGTATATCACCTTCCTTCTCGCCTCTCTCCCCGTTTTTGCTGTAGGATTTTAAAGCCAATCCCAGACCTCATGCAGTGTCACTTGTAAGTACTTCAGTGCAGGGTGCCTTTTTTTTTAATCAACCTTCCAACAGGAGGCTGTCTTTTCCTAATATGCAAAAAAGGCTCCCTTGGCCCTGCATGGACTCGAAGACCCCTGGGCTCAGGGGAAGGGACTCTGCCCCGTCCAAGGCATCAGAGCTCGGGGATCTTGCTCCGTCCCTCCCACCTTGCCTCCTGCCTTCACCTTCTCCTTGGTCCGGAGGTCATCGAACATGTGTTGAATCTCCAGCTTCCAGTCTTCCTGCAGCGAGTGGAAAGACTCCAGAGGCATCTGGAAGAGGGCTGACTGTTCGATGACTTCAAGTTGCTTCAAGATGCTGCCAAAATCTGGCCGCCCGTGGGGGTCTGGGTCCCAGCATTCTGGGGTGGGGGTGGAGAGGACAGCAGTGGGAGTGGAAATGTCAGTGGCCATGCTCTGGGGCATCAGCCTGCTCAGTGGAGGCAGGACTTTAAGGGACTGTGGACAAACAGCTCCCATGGAGCCGAGGGGAAGGAATTCAAAGCCAAATTCCTGGCAATGTTTCACTTGGTGAAACTCTGGGGAGAGAAACTCAGGGACCTGTTCCCTGACTGGTGGTAGAATCAAGGATCAGGGAGGAATCCCAGGGCCAGTGAGTCCTAACAGGTTGCCCTCAGGAGCTGTGGGCCTAGCCAGAACACAGGTCTGGAGGCCATGGAGCCAACTGTGGGGGAGACTGTTCATGGTCCCATGGTTCCAGCCCCTTGTCCCTCACTCCTGGGCCCAAAGGTATGGGTGGGTGTGAAAGAGTGAGGTCTGGGCCTGAGGGCCCCTGCCACCCCTAGCTGAGCCTACCCTCTCCACGGGGCCCTGGCTCACCCTCCAGTAGGCGGGCAAAGGGCTCGGGGCATGTGGAGGGAATGGGCAGAGTCAGCTTGTTCATAGCCACACCATATGCCACGGCCAAGGCGTCGATTTCACGGTAGGGGACCTCACCCGTCAGCAGCTCCCAGAGCAGAACTCCGAAGCTGCAGGTGGGGGAGAGGGAGGGGTGATGCCACAGCCCACCCTAATCCTCACCTACACCCCAGCCCTGCCTCCAGTCCCATGGTGGGCCTCCCTCCCCCCAGCAGCCAGCCCTGGCCAATGAGGCTGCAAGACCCTGATTTGACCTCCATCGGCCTGATCTGGTGGGGTTGGTTCTCTGATGTCTCTCCTTTGCTCTGCCTCTCTTCCCTCTCTTCTGCCTGAAAACCTTCAGTGGGTTCCCCATGCCCACTGAGCAAATCCACCCTTCTTAGCCCTGGTCTTGATGACCCCTGCAGCCTCGCCTCTAAACACTCTCAGCCCCGTACCACCCCCAGCTTCATCTTGCAGCCACGCTGAACAGTTGAACAAACGCTGTTCTTCCTAACCTCTGGCCTTTGCACATGCTGTTCCCTTGGTTGAGAACACCCTTTCCTTTGCCTAACGGTCCTTTAAGTCACAACTCAGGTGCCCCCTCTACCAGGAAGCCTTCCTTGATTCCACAGCCTCCAAAGCTGGGTTGGAGGCCCCTTCACTATGTTTCCATAGAACCCTCTGCACTTACCTCTAAAAACAAGTTAACACTATTTAATATTTATAAAGCACTTACTCCAGGCCAGCACTGCTCGAGGCCTCACAACAGTCCTGTAAGGCAGAAGGCACTGGTATGACCCTCATTTTATCCAATGAGCAGGTGCAGGCAGAGAGAGGTTAAGTTGTTTGCTTAAAGTCACACTGCTCGTAAGTCATGGAGCCACACTGAGACTTAGGTCTATCTGATGCCCACGACAGCGTCCTTAATGGCTACATAATTCCAGAGCATGCATCACTGTGCTACAATCACCTGCGTGTCCATCTTCCCCAGTAAACTGTTCTCCTTCTGGATCCTGATCACTGTTTCATGCAGTGCCCAACACGTAGTAGATCCCCGTGCTCCCCCGTTGCATGCATTCATTCAACATACACTTATTAAATGTCTGCTGTGTGCCAGGCATCGTTCCAGGTACGGGAATAAGATAGACACCACCCCTGCCCTCATGCAGCTGACAGCTTCCCCTCCTCTCTCAGTGACAGCACTGGTAAATTTGAGCTGGGCAAATGCTGCCTGAAATAATCTTCCATCCTCCTTTGCATCTAAGTGTGCCCATATGGCAACGGTTCTGGCCAGTGGGATATAGAAGAGTGTGTAGGGTGCAACTAACTTCCAGGAAGTGTCCTTAAAGGGAAGGAGTTCCCTTTCCTCTTTTCTCCTTCCTCCTGGTTGGAATATAGACATAAAATCTGGAGCTCAAGCAGCCATGTTGGACCATGAAGTGGACTTGGGAATGGAGGCTATACAAGGTGGAGAAAAGTAACAGTGGCTTGTAACTGGAGGGGGCCAGACCCTCCCCTCACAACCTCTGCCATGTCTCTGGAAACCTGTGGGGATGTTTTGATTGTCACAATGACTGGGGAGTGCTACTGACATTTGGTGGCTGGGAATCATGGATACTTAACATTCTGAAAGGTACAGGACCGTACCACACAAGGAACAATTATCCTGCCCAGTGTCAGTGACACCACAGTAAAAAACCCTAACATAGGACTCAATCCCTAATGCTGGGGTTTCTATATCATGTAAAAGTCATGGGCTTTTACATGAGAGCAAAAACATTAGTCTTGTTTTTATTTTGGGTTTTCTGTTCCTTGCCACTGAAATATGGCTTCTATAAATGTTTGGGACCATAAATGAATGCCTTACGTGAAGCAAGACTAAACTTCCCCCCAAAGGGCTGCACTGCTCTAGTTGAGAATTCCTGTCTTATTTGTCTGCCCCAATACCATGACTTTGCGGCTTGGTCCACCGGGAGCCTAGCCAGGGACTGATCTGGGTTTGGCTTCCCACCGCAAGTAGAAGGTTGAGTTTCTGCTGTCACCGGGTCTCGCAGGCAATGAACAGCCTTCTCATTGGCCTCCTGCCCCAACTCCTGTCCCCTACAATCCATCAGGCGAGGGAGCCTTTGCGATGTTAAATCAGATCATGTCATTCACAAATGCCTCTAATGGCTTTCCAGTGCACTTAGAATAAACCTGGATCTGCTCCCTCACCTGCAAGGCCCTCCGGCTCTCCCTCCTCCATCATTTCCTACTACTTTCCTCCTTGCCTGCTCTGCTCCAGCCACATGTTCCTTTCTGGAACATACCATGCTCGTTCTCACCTCAGTTTCTCCTTCGTGGAAGCTGTGCCCTCTTCCTGGGAAGCCTCTTCTCCTAAACTTTGCATGATTGGCTCCTGCTTGTCATCCAGGACTCAGCTCAAGTACCACTTCTCAGAAGAGCCTTTCCCAAAGTCATCTCCAGCCCTCAGAGTGCTTTTCAATCAACCTCCTAGCTCGTAACACTGTCTAGTACTTTTCTGGTGGATTAACTTACTACCTTTTAAAAATTATTTTTACAATTTCAACTTAAAAACAGCCTTTTTAGCTTCTGAGGTATGTATTATTCCCGTGGGCAGGAAATGGGTCTGTTTTTATATACTGCTGTATCCCTAGCTCCCAGTGCAGTTGGATGGATGAATGAATGAATGAATGGTTACCTTCAAAGGTCTCAATTTCCTGTTTGATGAGTGGGGGCGGTGTAATGGATGGTGTCTGAGGGGTCTTTGGTGCTGACCACCTATCTTTACACTTTTGGAATTTTCAAACGTAATCCAGGTCCTCCTCAGCTGCCACTTCTGCTAGCAGAGCAGCCACCTGCTTTTGTGCTTGTCTGATGGTCTGACCTTGCTGGCGGGCCCCCTTGCCAGACTCGGATCCCTGCTGCAGTGGCAGACCGTCCCTCCCACTCTGCCGTTTCCCCCTTCCTCCCTCCTCCCTTCCCAGGAGGCCTCCCCTGTCCCACCGTCAGCACCTCCAGACGTCACTGCTTTTGGAGAAGAGGGAGAGACGGATAACCTCCGGAGCCATCCAGGCGTAAGTCCCCGCAGCGCTCATTTTGGTGGTCTTGTGCCACTCACGGGCGAGGCCGAAGTCCGTGATTTTGAGCACCGTATCTGCGAGGTTGTGGTTCTCGATGGCCTCCAGAATTAGAACTGTGGGTAGGAAGAAAGGTGGGTCACCCCAGACCTGCTGGGCTGCAGACCTGTGTGTCCTGCCCCCGCCTCAGCTGGAATCTCCTACTTGTTCTCTCCCTGCCGCCTGGGGTCGCCCCCCTCTGCAGCAGCTCCTTTCCTGGCTTCGAAGACCATGAACGCTTTCCTGATGGCCTAATCCCTGCCTCAGGCTCCCATGAGGGGTTGGGGAGCTTCTCCTGAGTTCACTGGCCTCCTGACTCCAACTTGGGCTCAGGGAAGCTCTGAAATGTCAATGGCCACGGCCTTGGTTCTCCTTGGTCCAGGCCTTGAATTCCCAACCACCGCAGAAGTGGCAACTACAAACCATGAGCAGAAGGGGATGGTTTTCCTTTCCTTTTTGTCACCTGCTGTGGGTAGCTGCATTCATGGCCCCAATTCTGCTCCTTTCTGTGTCACACTCTTTGTATCTCCGCATCCTTTACTCTGGGTTGGCCGTATGACTTGCTTTGTCTGATAAAATGAGGCAGAAGTGACAGAATGCTAGTTCCAAGCCCAGGCCTCTCATGTCTGTTTGCCCTCTTGCCCTTCTGCCATCACTATGAGAACATGCCTCGGCTAGCCTGCTGGTCCAAGGAACATGAGAGATACTTGGGGCAAAGCCTCTCCAGCTGAGCCCCGCCTAAATCAGTTTACCCTCCATCAGGCCTGCAAATGTATGAGCAGTAATAAAGGACACTGAGTTTTAAGACACCAAGTTCAGGGAGGGGGGGAGGGTGGGAGGGTTGTTACACAGCATTATTATGACAAAAATCTGACTGATATATCCCCCAAGCATATTGAATGGTTCCAACTTACTTGCTGCCTAGGGTTGTTACTAACAACAATAACAACCATGGCTAGTGTTTATTAGGAGCCTATTATATGACAGGCACTGTGCTAAGTCCTTTATACAAATTAACTAGCAAGCAACCCACTTTATTGACTAGCAAACTGAGGCTCAGCGAGATGAAGTCACTTGGCCGAGATCACACAGCTAGAAAATGGGGGGGAAGTTCCCGGGTGGCCTAGTGGTTAGGATTCCGGGCTTTCACTGTTGTGGGCCGGGTTCAATCGCGGGTTGGGGAACTGAGATCGCGCAAGGTGCACGGTGCGGCCAAAAAAAAGAGAAAATGGTGGGGCAAAGACCCAAACTAGATCTGTCATCAGAGTCCAATCTCTTAACTGCCGTGATATTCTACTACCTTCTGTCAAACAGAAGGTATTGTACAGTATCCTGCCTGGGTTTGAATCCCAGCTCTGCCACTTATTCGTTGCATAACCTTATTTACCTTATTTTTAACACTACGATTTCTCCTCTGTTAAATGGAGATGATAATGGCATTGACCTTCTAGGGTTGTAGTAAAGATTTATTTCCTGAAGCAACAGTAGGCCCTCTAAAAGCATCAGCTCTCTTTATTAGTGTGTGATGTTGCCATAATTGTTCCTTATTTCTCTACCTTTATCTTTGGCCATTCCTGGCTACTTCTCCAATCATCATAACAATGAGGCAATTCTACTGTCATACCCATTTGGCAGATGAAGAGACTAAGTTTTAGAGAGCTCAGACCACTGCCCAAGGTAACACTGTTGGTAATCTTGTCCCTTCTTTAAAACCCAACTCAAATGTCACCTCCTCCTGGAAGCCTCTTGAGACTCTCTAGCATGTGACTCTACCTCTCAGAAGTCCTCCCTTCTCGAGTCACCGACTTTCCTGTTTGTGGAGTGACCCTGTGACAGAGGGAACACCCCATGGTCTTACACTTTATTTCTGCATCTCCCAGGCTGGGCCTAAATCAATTCACTTAAAAAAGTATTTATCTGATTATGTTACCCCTGCTTAAGACCCTCTAATGGCTTCTACTACATTGAATGAAATATCCAAAGCCCTCACAGTGGCCCCCAAGGTTAATGTGATCTGGCCCGTCTACTTTTATGACCTCACCTCCTTCCACCTCTGCCTCACTCCTGCTCTTCCGACCTCTTCGGTCTCCCTGCTGTTTCTCCAACAAGGCAGCTTCATCCCCACCTCAGGACCTTTGCCCTGCCCGGATCTTTGTAAAGCTGGGTCCTCTGGGTTCAGGTCTCGGCTCAAATGTTACCTCCCTGGCGCTCTGATCTTAAGAGCTCCCTCTGCCCCATCCTTAATCTGCTTTATTTCCTTCAGAGTCCTTGATACTCTCTGAAATTTTGTTATCTATTTAAATATCAACCATCTATTTTTGTTCACTAGACTATAACTTCTATGGGGGCGGGGGGGGTCTTGCCTCGTTCACATCTGTCTTGCCTTGTCCACATCTGTAATCCCAGAGCCCAGGACAGTGCCTAGTACACTTAATTCTGCTTCAGAATTATTAGTTGAATAAAACAATGAATGAATGACGTCAGATGAGGAGCTCCCCAGGGGAGGCTGAACGGGGGAAGCTGTACTGTGGAGACCCTGTTTCCTCTGTCTCAGGCGTGGAGCAGTTCCATTGCCCAAGCAGGAAGCCCTGGCCTAAGAGCCCCACCAACCCTTTGTCCAAGTGGCATTGGCTACAGAAAAACTTGGGGGAGTGGGAGCATGTCCTGATACCCACCCTGCAGGCTGTGAATCAGCAGGGGCGAGGCAGGGCTGAGAAGGGACCCCAGGCTTCAAGAGGAGCGTGTTGGCAGTCCTGCCTCCATTTACCCAGCATTTCAGGAGTCAGAGCATCAGCATCAATGGAGATGGGGACCATCGGTCTGTCTCGCTCAATTCTCTGGGGCTGGCACAGGGCTTGGCGCACCCTGGGCACTTGGTAGCTATCTATCTGTTGAGTGTATGAATGCCAGGCCTGTCAGGTAAGGAAGGCTCCGTCCCTCTATCCTACGGACTTGCAGTTGGTGGTGGTGAAGCCTAGCAACGAACATGAAACAGTGGGATGGGGTCAAACAAACTTCAAGACGTAGAACTGACAGGAGTCAGAAATAGATGAGATATGAGGGCTGAGGACAAAGAGAAAACCCTCACATATCACGTGAGGGCAGGGAACATGCTGGCCCCACTCACTACTGATCTCTTTTGCTTAGTATATGATCTGGCCCAGTAAATACCAAACGAAACAATAAATTGAACAAATAAATGCAGAAATAAGAGGGAGTGACATGAGGCAGAGGAAGGACGGGAGAGCCAGGAAGGTAGGATTTTTTTCCCTGCTGTATTCTAAGGGTCAGGACAGGGCCTAGTACACAACAGGTGCTCGGGAAATATCTGGGAAATGAATGAATATCCGGGGAATGATTGTGAGTGCTGTAAGGGCAGAAACCATGGCTGTTTTGGTCCCTGTTGGGCTTCTACTTGATAGGTGCTCAATTAATATTTGACATCATGAGAAGCTCCTTGATCTAGATGTAGGTTCTGGGGAACCTTGCCTTCCATCTGTCCCCAGACCTCATTCAACCAACCAATCCACTTTTGAAAGTCTATGACAGGCCAGACAGCTTGGATGCTTTTACATAAGCCACATCCCTTTTCCTTCCTCCCTCATCTTTCCCAGTGTGTCTTGGCTAGCTGGGGCAGATGCTAGGAGGACACCAGGAAGTGGTTCTCAACTGAGGGCTAGTCTGCCCTCCAGAGGACATTCGGCAATGTCTGGACACATTTTTGGTTGTCATAACTGGGGGATGGGGGGTGGAGGATGCTAATGGCATCTAGTGGGTAGAAGCCAAGGATGCTACTAAGTGACCTCCATCACACAGGACAGCCCCCTGCAATCATCCGGCCCCAAATGTCAATAGCGCTGAGACTGAGAAACCCCGACTCCAGGCCAGGTTCTATCTGTCTCTGCCTGGTGGACTCTGGCAGCGTGGCTGGACAGTAAGTGCCATGAGGGCAGGCACTGTACCTGTCCTATTTACAGCAGGGAGCACAGGGCCTGTCACAGTGTTCATTGGTACATATTTATTGGGCTACTGTGACTGTAGCCTAGGAGGCAGGTATTCCTTCAACCTTTCTGGGCCTCCTTTTCCTCTCTTAATGGGGCAAGGACTGCCTCACCTGGCCCTGAAGGTATACTGCTGCCCCTTCTTGCCCCAGGCAGTGTCTTCTGGTGTCCCCATCCCGCCACCTAGGCTTGTCCTCACAAGGTTCTACGGAAGCAAGTTTTTTGGGGAGGACACCACTTACTGTTGATGGACTTGAGGTCCCGGTGGATGATGGGCACAGGGGCATCATTGTGTAGGTAGTTCATGCCCCGGGCCACCTGTACAGCCCAGTTGACCAGCACGTGAGGGGGCACCCGGCGCCCTGCCAGCACCCTGCTCAGTGCGCCCCCCCTGGCATACTCCATCACCAGGCAGAGGTGTGGGGGGCTGAGGCAGGCGCCCCTGAGGGCAATGATGTTGGGGTGCTGCAGGGCTCCAAAGAGCCGGGCCTCCTGGCGCACCTGCTCTGCTGTCACTGCCGGGTCCCGTTCAGGGTCCAGCCGGGCGGCCTTGACCGCCACCTCCTCGCCATGCCACAGGGCCCGATAGACCTTGCCAAAGCCCCCTACACCGATGATCTCCTCCAGCTGCAGCTGGTGGAAGGGGATCTCCTGGGGCAGCTGGAGGTCCGCGGGCGCGGCGGGGGTGCCGGGGGCCACGTAGTTGCTGGGGAAGACGCCCACACGGCCGCTGGGTAGCTGCCCGGTCCACCAGCCCTCGTCGCCCGATACGGCACAGTCCTGGGAAAGCACCTGGACGCGGTCGCCCCTCCGCAGGGTCAGCTCCTCGTCGCCCGCCGCCTCGTAGTCGAACACTGCGGTCCAGACGGGCCCCGCGGGGGTCGTGCCCCACTCCTTGGCCGCCCCCCACTCCTCCTCCTCCATGGGGGTGGGGCCAGGGGCTGCGGGAGGCCGCTTCACACAGGCTGCCCGCGGGATGCAGAGGGCGGGCCCCGGCGGCCAGGATGGGGGGCAGTCCCTGCGGGTTCTAGGGGGCTCCTGGTGGCCATGGCTGGGGGGCCCTCCGCAGGAGCAAAAAAAAGCCTCTTTAAAACGGCAGGGTTGTCCCCTCTGATTCAGCTGTCCAGGCAGGGTGGGGTGGGGGAAGGGCGGCGGGTTCACCTCTCCCCACTAAACGTCAGGGCGCTAAGAAGGCCTGGCCGCGCGGCTGCCGAATTCCTGCCGGGGTCCGCCGGTGGGGGACGAGGGTGAGGGAAGCAGGCAGCCCCCTTCCCCGCGCCTCTCACCCCGCGCAGCTCCACCGGCGGCCCCCGGCTCCGCATCCCGGGCCACGATCGCCGGGCGGGGCGGGGCTGGCGGAGCCCCCCCAGGACGGGGTGGCGCGCCCCTCGGCCTCCTCACGCACGGGGCGGTCGGGCGGCCCCCATCCTCAGCATCGGGCTCCTGGTCGGCCCCAGCCCCTGCCCCCGCCCGCGCCGCTTCCCGGGGCCGCCGGCAGTGCCTGAGTGACGTGCTCGCTGCCGCCGCGCCGCGGTGCCGCCTGGGAGTTGTAGTCTCCGGCAGCGCGACTTCCTGGTCGGTCCCCAGTCCCCCAGCCTCCAGAGCCCGGCTGCGGGCCTCGGGCCGAAGTGAGGACTGCGCGTGGGCGAAGGAATTCTCCCGGGAAGATGAGCCTGGCCTCAGACCCTCCCTGGGACGCCGTGGGCCGGACGCCTGGAGGAGGAGAGGGCCGAGCACTCCTCACAGACCCTGCGGGGGCCGCGGCCCAAGGTGGGGTTGACGGTGACTGACGCGCTTCGCAAAGCGAAAAGTAGCAGCTGCGTGAACGGTGGTTACTGCCCGAAGCCTCTAACGCAGGCCAAGACTAGGTCCCCGCAGCTGGACTGCCCCTCGGGGCCCCGACCCGAGGTGCACGCCGGGAAGTGTAGTCCGTTCGCGAACTGGCGCTGTGGGGCAGGGCAGCCCCCCAACCGCGGGCAAGGGAGAGCTGCTTGGTGGCTCCAGCAAGCTGGGGGGTCAGGCTGATGGTGAGGCCTATGGGGGAAGACGGGGCTGGGAGGCTGTTTATAGTGTCCCTGGGGAAATCACAGCCACATCTGCTTTCCCCACCAGCCCTGGGTTCCTCTGCCTCTTCAGTCAGAACTCGAGAACCCCCGCCTTCCGTAATGGGAATTTCAATTTTCTGGGGCTTAACGGGCATCTTATGCTGAGTGCTTTGCATACATGGTGGCATTAAATCCTCGCCAAGCCCCTAGTTTACAGATGACGCATAGAGAAATAAAGTCACTTGTCCAAGGTCACAACTATAAATGGCAAAGCAACAATCAAAGGCATATATTTCTCTCTCTCTCTCTCTCTTTGGCCGCATCGTGTGGCAGATCTTAGTTCCCCAACCAGGAATGGAACCGGTGTCCCCTGCAGTAGAAGCTCAGAGTCTTAACCACTCGACCGCCAGGAAAGCCCCTCAAAAGCATATTTTAAAATTAAAAACAACCACCACCACGACAGTCATGATTTTTAAAAACACTGCCTTCCCATTTAAAGAGTGAGGAAACTGAGTCCTGCAGAGGTTCGATGACTTGCTCAAGATCTGTAAGCTTGTAAGCAGCAAAATTCTGGGTCTTTTCACTTAGCCTCTCCTTTGTGGTCTGGGGGTCTGACGGGAGGAGAGAAGAGGGGAACTTTGATGGGCTCTGGTGCCCAAACTCCAGAGAACTGCCCCACAGTATCCTGGGGAGTTGTTCCGCGCTCAGAGGGAAGTGGGTACCTGCTCTCCTGTGAGAGAAACTCTGGACCTCATGCTTGTTGGAAGAGAGGCCCCGCTGCATTCTGAGTACAGGCGTTTCTGCTATAACCTGACACATGCTTTCCTGAAAAACCTGTAGTTCTGCAAAACAGTGCACTAAAAATGACAAGGCTTTATGGGAAAAATAGAATTAGGGACAGATTGCTCAAAACGTATGCAACTTAATAATCAGAGTGCTACAAAACCAATAACGTTTACTTATTTTATTTTTTAATATTTGTTTAGTTGCCCCCCGGTCTTAGTTGCCACACGTGGGCTCCTTAGTTAAGGCATGCATGTGGGATCTAGTTCCCTGGTCAGGGATGGAACCCAGGCCCCCGGCATTGGGAGCACAGAGTCTTATCCACGGCGCCACCAGGGAAGTCCCAATAACAATTCTAATAGAAATACTAGCACAGTTAAATATACACGGGGTATTTGCGCTTAGCAATCAATACTTTAAGCGCCTTCTTTGCAGTCTTAAAGGCTGGGGCTTGTACTTCCTTCACGGAGATGCGGGCTGGAGATATTAACTTCTAATGGAAACCATTTTCTTCAAAATTAAAAATCTGATCCAAGGTGTAGTCCTCTTCATTAATCTGTTATTTTAATGTGGGAAAATATCGTTGCAGTTTCTTCATCTGCTTTCACAGCTTTGCCACATACCATACCATTGTAGCAAGCATTATGGTCTTTGAAATCACTAAACGATCCACGGTGGATCTAAAGGAAGACATTTCTATAGAGTTGCAGCTTTTCCCCTTAAGATCTTCTTTTATCACTAAGGCTTGCTCTTTGCCTGTGAGAAACCTTGCCCTTGATTGCTTCAAAATGTTAACTTCCTAGAGAAAATTGCATATTAACCAACATGACTGTGATATGCTGACATCGTTACTCTGTTTACCAATTGTTTATGGGGTGATTCAAGTCAAAGAAGGTGGGGAGCAGAACAGGTGATCTCCAAGCAGACGCCTAGACTTGGGTGAGGAGAGGGACCTGGCTTGGTTCTAAACCTGGTAGGCTCTATAATGGAAATGGAGAGTGGAGTGGCATTTGTCAAATCCATAAAAAAGTCCTTTGGATTTTGATTGGGATTATAATGAATAAATTATTAATTTGGGGAGAATATGACTTTGTAATATTGAGTCTTCTATTCTTGGACAGGTATATTTTTTTCCTGGGATATCTTATATGGCTTTCTTTGGTTCACTCACTGGATTTCACTGTTTTTACTTATTTACTTGTGGCCGGGATTTTGTTTTTTTTTCCTAATCAGTTACTGCTGTTTTTAATGCTGAGCTTGGATCTGGCTACCTTGTTGAACTCACTCTTACTTGTTCTAGAATAGCTTGACAGATAATTCTCTATACTGTTCTAGTTAGATGACCCTGGTGTCCAGGGAAAAAAAAGACAGTTTAGTTTTTCCAATCTTTATAACTCATTTCTCACCCCTCCCCCTTTGGCTGAGGGTTCCAATACAATGTTGAATGACAGTGGTGATAATGGACAATCCTTGTCTTGGTCTAGACTTTTTAAAGGAATGCCCCTAAGGTTTCATCATTAAGTATGATGTTTTCAGTAGATTTCTAAATTTTATTCCTAATTTGCTGAGAAGTTTATTTTTTTTTTTAAAGCAGGCATTGACTTTTATCAAATGCTTTCTATGCATTTGTTGATATGATCAGATGACTTTTCTGCCTTAATCTGTTAATGATGAACCATCCTCCTCTGTTTCACTATTGCTGGATTTGATTTAATAACATTTTCTTTAAGGATGTTGTGCATTTGTTTTCATGAATGGAATTGACTGACTCATGGTTTTCTTTCTCGTGCTGTCCTTGCCCAGTTATGACATAAGGGAAATGCTAGCTCTGTTCTATGATCTGGGGGAACCACCTACCTTTTCCTGCAGTCTGGAATGGTTTGTGATATATTGGAGTTATCTGTTCTTTGAACATTTGGTAGAATTTGACTGTAAGATCATCCATGCTTGGTGCCTTTTTGGCAGGTCTTTGGTTATAATTTCAACCTCTTCTGTGGATATTGGTTTATTCAGATTTATTACTTTCTCCTGAGATAAATTTTTGTAATTTATATTTGCCTAGAACAATATCTATTTTATCTAGGATTTCAGATTCATTGGTATAACTTTATGCATACTATTTCTTATGAATCCTATGGATCTGAAGTTATATTTCTTTTGGCTTTCCTGATATTTATTTGTTCCTTCTCTTATTTTTCTGGATCAAATTTGCCAAAAATTTAAAGTTTTATTGGTCTTTAAAAAACTCCCAGCTTTTTGTTCTATTGATGATCTCTTCTACTTATTTGTTTTGACTGGGGGTATTTTATTTCATTAATTTCTGCCTTAATTGTTGACTCATATTTTTCCATTTTAGTATTTATTTTGTTATTATGTATACCCCAGGTTTTGATTTGTAGTGCTTTCATTGTCATTCAGTTCAAAAAAAAAGTGTAATTTCAATTCCCCTTAACCCCCAAATTATTTAGAAATGTGGTTTTTAATATCTAGGTATATGGATTTTTCCTTGATTATGTTTTGTACTTGATTTCTAATTTTATTTAATGAATGTATTTCAAATGACGTAAATTCTTAGGAATTTGTTGAGATTTCCTTTATGACCTAGTATGTGGCATTTTTTTGTTTTGTTTTGGAAGTGTGTTGTTTTTAAAGGACGTACATTCTAGTTGTTGGGATAAGAGGTCTGACTATACAAGTTTATTAATGATCTAATTCTTAACTATTATATCCTTACCTTTTTTTTTTCCTGTTTGATCTATTGGCTTCTGGAAGGTGTAATAAAGTCTCCCATTATGAGTGAGGATATGTTCATTTCTCCTTTTAGCTGTATCAGTTTTTGCTTTATATATTTTGAAGTTATGTTGTTAGATGCATAAGGGTTTATGATATTAATATGACATCAGTGAAGTATTCCTTTTATCAATATGAAATATCCTTTGTTGTCCTTCCTAATGATTTTTGCTTTTAATGTGTCTTTTTTCTTAACATTTCCTTGGTACTTCTGTTCTCTTTCATTCATTCTTCTTTTTTTTTCTTTTTCTGTGGGTTGATTTTACCATACTGCTTCATTTCTGACACACTATAGCAATAGTTTGTGTAAAGCTATCCTCTTATATTATTTTTTCTCCATATCCCCATTCCCACTTTCATTTCTTCCTCCACCTCAAAGACACACTTTCTGATTTATGTTTAATTTATGGTTCTTGGATATGTCTGTATTTCTAAAACATGTATAGTGCTTTCTATATGTATATGTTTTTAATTTACAAAAATTATACTAAGTAAATTTCTATTTTTACATTTTTTGCTCAATATTGTTTTAAGAGCAGTCCACGTTGTTTGTATATCTAGTTAATTGTGTCTGTTTGCTGCATAGCACTCCAATTTATTAGTTCACCATCCTTAATTATTCACCTACTAATGAAGAAGACCTACATTGCCTTGAATTCTTTGCTACTACAAACAATACTTCAATCAACAATCTTGTACTTATATCCTTTGGGACTTGTGTGAGAGTTTCTCTGGATTATATACCAAAATTGGGATTGCTGGATCATAGGATATACATACTGAATTATGCTAACCAAAGGTGCATGATAGTTCCAAATTCTATATGTCTTTACTAATACTAGTTCCTCTCTGACCTTTTAATTTTGACCACTCTGATGAATTTAAAATATGTTGTAATTTTCTAACTGATTTTGAGGGAGGTTGAGCGTCTCTTCAGACTTGTTAGCTAGTTAGATTCCTTTTATGTTAATTTTGCCCCCTTTTTCTTTTTTTTTTTGGCCACGCCACATGGTATGTGGGATCTTCCCCAACCAGGGATCGAACCCGTGCCCCCTGCATTGGGAGCATGGAGTCTTAACCACTGGACTGCCAGGGAAGTCCCTCCATTTTTATATTGGGATTCCTACTCTTAAATATTTGCAGGATTTTATTGTATATTCTGGATATTAATCATATTTTTTTTGAAGCTGAAAATGTCTTCTCCCGGTTTGTCACTTATTAACTTTTTCAATCATGTCTTTGGAAGAAATCTTTAATCTTAATATAGTCAAATTCATCTCATTATATAGTTTATATTTTCTTGGTTTAAACATCTTTATTCACTCCAAAGTCATAAAAATATTCTACATTTTTCTACTAGCTGTTCTGGGTTGAACTGTTTCTCTTAAAAACAGATATGTTGAAATCCTAATGCCCCCCCCCCCCATACTCCAGAATGTGCTCTTATTTGGAAGCAGAGTAGTTGCAGATGTAATTAGTTAAATTAAGATGAGGTCATACTGGCATAGGATGGGCCCCTAATCCAATATGACTGATGTCCTTACAAGAAGACAGTCACTTGAAGACAAACACAGAGAGGGAGAATGCCATGTGATGAGGAAGGCTGAGATTGGAGTTATGCAGTGCAGCTGCAAGCTGAGGAACTCCAAAGATTACCAGCAAACCACCAAAAGCTAAGAAGAGGCAAGGAAGGATTCATGGCCCCACTGACGCCTTGATTTTGGACTGGTAGCCTCCAGAACTGTGAGACAATACGTTTCTGTTGTGTTAAGCCACGCAGTTTGTGGTACCTTGTTCTGGCAGCCCTATGAAATGAATATTCTAGCTTTATAGATTCATCTTTCGTATTTAGGTCTCTAATCCATTTATTTGACCTTCGTATTATGGTGAGAGGTAGGGAACCAACTTTTCTTTTCTCCTTATAAGGCACCAGTTTTCCCAATACCATCCTTTAACAATCCATCTTTTCCCTTCTGATTAGGATGCTTATTCTGAAATATCTCAAGGTTTTTTATGTACGCGTCTCTTTCTTTCCTCTCTGTTCTGTTGCTTTGATCAGTTTGTCTGCTTATGTGCCATTCCACTTTCGTCTTCTTTATTTTTTACTCTGGCTTTTGGGTATATCTTATCTGATACAGAAAATTTCTCTTTTTTGGAGCCACTCTTATCTATTTGTGAGTCTTGATTCTTCCACATGCAATTTTGAATCCATTTATTGTGTTTCTAAAAAAAATCTTTCTGGAATTTGGGCTTGCATTGAATTTATAGCTTGATTTAGGTAGAAGAAACATCTTAATAACATTAAATTGTTACATTCATGAACATGGTTCATCTCCCCATTTGCTAGATTTCTTTTGTTTCCTTTAATAACATTAAATTCTTTTTTTTTTTTGGCCACGCCACGTGGTTATGGGATCTTAGTTCCCCAACCAGGGATCGAACCCTGGCCCTTGGCAGTGAAAGTGCGGAGTCTTAACCACTGGACCGCCAGGGAATTCCCTAAACTTTTTTCTTCATAAACATCTTCTGGATTGACAGGTGAATTCCTAGATTACTTTTAAACTTTTGTTACTATTCTGAATGGAATCTTATTTTTTGTTAGAGTTTCTAGTTATTTACTATTATGTAGAGGAATGTTATTCATTTTTGCAGTTTGATATTATATTTGGCCCGTTTGCTGACTTACAGTTTTAATGGTTTCGAGTTTCTGTATGGAATACCAAATCACATCCAAATAATGACAATTTTGTCATCCTCCCTCCCATTCCTTATATACATATTTATAATGTCTTATTGCAATGGCCAGGACCCCTAGGAGTGAACAGTAGTAGTGATTGTGTTCTTCCTGATCTTAAAGGGAATGAGCTTAAGTTTCCGTCTTTTTTTTTTTTTTTTTTTAATTAATTAATTAATTTTTGGCTGCGTTGGGTCTTTGTTGCTGCGCATGGGCTTTTCTCTAGTTGCGGTGAGCGGGGGCTACTCTTCCTTGCGGTGCACGGGCTTCTCATTGTGGTGGCTTCTCTTGTTGCAGAGCACGGGCTCTAGGCTCATGGGCTTCAATAGTTGTGGCATGCGGGCTTAATAGTTGTGGCGCATGGGCTCAGTAGTCCTGGCTCGCAGGCTCTAGAGCGCAGGCTCAGTAGTTGTAGCGCACGGGCTTAGTTGCTCCACGGCATGTGGGATCTTCCTGTACCAGGGCTCAAACCTGTGTCCCCTGCATTGGCAGGCAGATTCTTAACCACTGTACCACCAGGGAAGCCCAAGATTTTGTCTTAATTGTGTGGTGTGTGGTAGATTTTTAGTAGATAGTCCTTAACAAATTATGGAAGTTCCTTTCTATCCCTAGTTTTCTGAGAGCTTTTATCATAAATAGATGCTGAACTTTATTAAATGTTTTTTTCAATCCATGGAGGTGACCATATGACTTTCCTCTATTCTATAATGTAGTGCATTACATTGTTAACTTTCTGATGTTTATTAAAACCTACTCAATTATGTTTTATTTTTATTTTTCATACATTATTGTATTTGCTTATCTAATATTTTATTTAGGAATTGTATTTACACTTAGAAAGTAAAATGGGCCTCTAACGTTCTTTTCCTAAATTGTCCCTATTCAGTTTAGGAATCAAGGATATACCAGCTTCATAAAATGAATTTCTCTTCTTTTTCTCCCTGTAATAATTTGTATATAGCAGGTGTTACTTGTTCCTTGAAAGCTTGGTATAATTCCCCTGTTAAACCTTGGTAGAATTCCCCTGTTAAACCTTCTGGGGCTTCTTTTAACTAAAATTTCAGGTTCTTTAATTGTTGTTGGTCTTTTCAAAGTTTACTGTTTCTTGTTTCAGTATTGGCATTTTCTATTCTTGTGGAAATTTGTCCATTTTGTCAGTTTTCAAGTGTATTGGTTTATGTAGTTCAAAAATTTATTTTATCATTTAAGAATATCTGTAGTTTCCCCCCTTTTTAGTTATGCATTTTGTTTTTTATTTGCATGTTTCTTTTTTTCTATCAGTCTTGCCTGAAGCATTTCTATCTTATTAGAATTTCAAGTTGCCAAGTTTTGGTTTTTGTTGATCTTCTCTATTTTTCTACTTTGTCAATTTCTGCCTTTAAATTTTTTTCTTCTTGTTTTTTTTTGGATTTTTCTCTGTTGTTTCACATTTAAGTTCCTAAAATGAGGCTTCCTTCATTTGTTTTCAGTCTTTTGTTAAGAAATATTCAAAGCAATAGATTACCCTTGAATCATTGCTTTGGTAGTGCTTTTGTTGCCATTCAGTTATAAGAATTTATTTCTTTTATGTTTTATTTTTTAACTCAATAGTTATTCGTATTATATTATTTAAGTTTCCAGGCTTCTGTATTTTTGTTTTTTAGAGCCATCTACACTAAGATGGATAACTATGGTATAATAAAGAGAGTCCAGAATGCAATGCCTCAGAAGACATTTATTTATTTCACAAAACATCCCAGAGTAGGTAGGTGGCCCCGCCCCAAGAGGTCATCAGGTCCCACCTTTCTTATTGCCCTGCTTTGAGCATCATCCTGACTCACATGGCTGAAGCCGTCTTAGGGTCACCAAATCTGTGTTCCCCTCTGTGAGAAGACAGAATGAAGAAGTATGGAACAATTAGCTTCATTTTAAGGACATGACACAGAAGTTGCCCACTTTACTTCTGCTTATATCCCACTGGCCAAAAATTAGTCATATGGCTACAGGAGACAGAGTACTAAAAACAGAAAGTGAACCAGTTACGTTAACAGAGAATTTAATAAAAGGAATTGGTTGAGTTAGTGAAATAGATGTTGAGATGACAAAATGGGGATATTGTATTAACCAGAGATAATAGATGCAGAAATCAGCTTTCACCCCCCTAGGACTGGGGCAACAAAGGGAATAGGTTTCTAGTTGTTTACTATTATGTAAACATAATAGAGTTATTAAAATCATGATAGGGTTATTAGAATCTAGAAGGTTGAAGGAATACTCCGGTAGAGCTGGAACCCAGGCCTCTGACAAGGGGACGGCTGGTCTTTGTATGTCAGAAAGAGAAAAATGAGACTGAGAGTATGGAAAAGACAGGAGTCAGCTGCTGCCATCAGGGGGAAGAACCACTGCTGGGGTGATGCTAACAGGAAAGGGAAGCAAAACAGGAAGAAGCACGAACTTTCTCCTTCCAGCCTTTTGTCTTTCTTTCTTGTGCTTCCTCTCAGCTGAACCAAGTAGGGAGCTGGCGGCCTCAGAGCCACAAAGCAGAGTGCAAAAGGGTGCGTTTGGGTTAAGAAACAATGGAATAGTCACCAACACATTTCACCCACCCTTTTGACTACTCAGCATCCATACATATCTTTCTACACATATTTGAACTTCCATTTAAGAACCATAAAACATCATGTTTCACCTAATCTTGAACAAAGATGCTCTCACCTGCTCTCCAAACAGGGGAGATACAGAATTCCTCCAGTCATATTATCCATACCTGTTTTGCTTTTTTCTCTTATTCTCCTTACGGCATTCATTTGGATTGAGTCTCCTCCCAACATTTCCATTTTCCCCTCTATGCTATGTTGGAAGTTTTACACTTACTTTCTGTTCTTTTAGTGTTTACTCTAAAAATATCATCATGTGTATTCAACAAAATCCTCTCCATTTATGTTTTTCAAGATTTTAGTTCTTTTTTAAACACCTAAATTTGACATTGTTACTGTACTTTTGATAGAGTTTTGATATTTTTGATATGTTTACCTTTTTTTTGTTTATTTTTTGTTTTCTTATCATTCCTTCTTGTATTTCAGACCTTCATTCTAGGATTAGTTTTATTCTTCCTGAAGTATATCTCTTAGAAGTTCTTTTGAAGAGGGTGTCTTGGGAATCAATTCCTAGTTTTTGGTTTGTCTAAACAATAATTTTATTTTTGTTCTTGAAAGACATTCTGCTGGACAAACAATTCTAGTGTGACAGTTATTTTATTTTAGCACTTTGAGGATCTCATTCCACTATCTTCTGGCTTCCATTATTGCTGTTGAAAAATAAAAAGTAATGCTTTGGCTTTTCTAATTATTTTCTCTTTAGTGTGCTAAAGTTTACTGTATATCTAGCGTGGATGTTTTAAAATATGTTCTGCCTGGGATTCATTGGGTTTCCTGAATTTGAGGAAGAATCTTTCATCAATTCTGAAAAATTCCCAGATATGATCTCTTCATATATGCTTCTCTCCCTTCTATTATCTTTTTTTTTTTTTTAAACCATGAATTAGGGGCTTCGCTGGTTGGCACCGTTGTTAAGACTCTGCGCTCCCAATGCAGGGGGCCTGGATTCGATCCCTGGTCAGGGAACTAGATCCCACACGCATGCCACAACTAAGAGTTCACATGCCACAACTAAGGAGCCAGTGAGCTGCAACTTAGGAGCCGGCGAGCCGCAACTAAGACCCAGCGCAACCAAATAAATAAATAAATAAATATTTAAAACCATGAATTAGATGTACGTTGGACCTTCCCACTCTGTTCCATATTTCTTAACCCATTGTTTATAATGTCCATCCTTTTTTCTCCCTGTGCTATGCTCTGTGTAATTTCTTTCTTTTTTTTTTTTTATTTTTGGCTGTAATGGGTCTTCGTTGCTGCGTGAGGGCTTTCTCTAGTTGTGGCAAGCAGGGGCTACTCTTTGTTGCGGTGCGTGGGCTTCTCATTGCGGTGGCTTTTCTTGTTGCGGAGCATGGGCTCTAGGCCTGTGGGCTTCAGTAGCTGTGGCACACGGGCTCAGTAGTTGTGGCGCATGGGCTTAGTTGCTCCGTGGCATGTGGGATCTTCCTGGACCAGGGCTCGAACCCATGTCCCCTGCGTTGGCAGGCAGATTCTTAACCACTGCACCACCAGGGAAGTCCCTGTGTAATTTCTTCAAGTACATATGTGTTCTAGTTTCTTCTCCTTTCAGCTGTGATATAATCTGTTTAATATGTCCACTGGGTTTAAAATTTTTCATATATGTAATTTCTAGTTTTTCTTGTTCAAATCTTCCTTGCCAATCTTGCTTCATACTCTGTTTTTCCTTCAGTATTTTTTAAATGCCGTCTTCAATCTCTTTAAACATTTATTTATTTTATATTCAGTACCTTATAATTTCAATATTTATACCAACTCTGAATATGGTTCTGAGGTTTATTGCTTCTGCTTGTGTGGTTTGTGGAACTCATGTTCCTTGGGATTTTATCTGTGGAAATTCTTTAAAGCCTGGGTTTAAAATGCATTTCCCTGGGTAGAGTTAGTGTTTGCTTATGCCGTGTACCTGTGGGAATAGCCAATTTGGGACCACTCTAAAATTTTGTCTGGAGGTCTTTCAGGTTACACAGATAGTACAAATTTAGGCTTTAAACCCACAGGAATATGGACTTACTGTTAGGAATTCTCAGGGGAAATCTTTTTCTCTTGATTTACTCATCATAAAGGCAGAGACAAACACATATTCCTACCATCTTTTTCAGATGGAGAGCTTTTTAAAAAAGTACCAACTGAAGGTTTGCCCTCAGGTTCTAGAATTTTTTATATAGGTCTCTGATCTTTCCTCTCACTCTGCTTAAGTCCCAGGATTTTTCTCCTGTGAAAATGGTTCATTGACACCCAGGCTTTATGCAGTTAACCCCAGGAAAAGTGCTGAGTCTAGAGTTCTCTTTACTTCTCTGGATTCATGTTTCTTGGTTTTGGTCTGCAAGGATATACTTAAGGCACACTGTCTCTCCTTCAAGAATGGCCCAACCAAGAGGAAGTGTTTGGGCCCCCAGGCCTCCCCTGCTCTCCTTGAATCAGAGAGCTAGTTTACATACAATTAACTGTACCTATTCATTTTTAAATTAATTATATCCTGTCCCTAGCTTTCATGGACAGCAAACTCAATTACTCATTAATTTGATAGTTCTCTTATTCAGATAACACTGAAGGACTGTTAATATCCTAAAACTAAGGAATGTCTCTTATGGGCTGAATTGTGTCTCCCCCCACCCCTACCCCCAAACTCATATGTTGAAGCCCTAATCCTCAGTACCTCAAAATGACTGTATTTGGAGATAGGGCCTCTAAAGAGGTTAAGTGGACAACAAAAAAATGGTAATTATGTGAGGTGATAGAGATGTTAACGAACCTAATTGTGGTAATCATTTCATACTATATGCATGTATCGAATCATTACATCATACACCTTAAACTTATACAATTGTTATATGTCAATAAAGCTAGGAAAAATAAAAATAGATGCAATGTGGCATCCTGCTTGGGATCCTGGAAAAGAAAAAGAACATTGGTGGAAAAACTAGGGAAATCCAGATAAAGTCTGAAGTTTCACTTAAAAAACATAAAAATAAAGTAGGATAAGTGCTACTAAAAATTTCTAAAATACAATGAGAGGACACACCAGGAGCAACTAATCAGGACACAAAGATTTCAAAGCAGAATAAAAATCTGGATGTGATTTTTTCAGTGAAAAACCCAAGGTACCTGCCTCTAGAAACAGGCAATTGTTCTAAAGGTTAACTGACTTGTTTTATTGTTGCTGTTGTTATTATTATTATCATTTATCATTTTTGTCTCTCCCTTGCTATACACACCCACACACACCCACACACATGTGCACACACACACACACACACACACACACACAAACACTAAGCTTCATGATAAAGGGGTCAAATCTGTATTATTCACTTCCTTACCCCCAGTATCTAG
Organism: Balaenoptera physalus; assembly: GCF_965194825.1. NCBI lineage: Eukaryota > Metazoa > Chordata > Mammalia > Artiodactyla > Balaenopteridae > Balaenoptera > Balaenoptera physalus. The sequence goes on from NC_138900.1 coordinate 13,112,548, forward strand.
AACAATGCCTGGCATATGGTAAAACAATGCCTGCCTCGAAAAATATATATGGTGAGTGAATGAATGAGCCATAGAATTGGAAATACCATAATTTAGTCAATCACTTCCCTGCTAACAGACGTTCAGATAGTCTCCAATTCAGATTGGTTTTGTTGTGATTGCCTTCTAGTGCTGTTATATACAACATATCTTTAGCTACTGAAGCATATCCTTAGCTACTAATCCCTTCGTTCCTGTAGTATGGATTCCTCAAGGTAAAACTTCTGTCACAGCTTTATGCCCCCTTTTTAAAAAATTTTAACAGGAAATGCCTTTCCTAAAAGGTTGTGATGATTTACTGTCACGCCAGCAGTGTATAAAACTTTCTTATTTCTTTCCCCACTCTAGATAATGTCAGTTGTTTTAATATTTTCCAATTTGTTGAATGAATAATTGTATTTCATTTCAAATTAAATTAAAAAATCTTAAAACACTGAAAAAAAAAAAAGAGGTTAAGTGGAAATGAGGCCATTAGGGTGGGTCCTAATCTAATCGTGACTGGTGTCCTTATAAGAAGAGGAAAATTGAACACACAAAGAGACACCAGAGGGAGTTCCCTGGTGGTCCAGTGGCTAAGACTCTGCGCTCCCAATGCAGGGGGCCTGGGTTCGATCCCTGGTCAGGGAACTAGATCCCACATGTTGCAACTAAGAGTTTGCATGCCACAACTAAAGACCCCACATGCCGTAACTAAAGATTCTGCATGCAGCAACTAAAAGATCCCACGTGCCACCACTAAGATCGGGCACAGCCAAATAAATAAATAAAATATTTAACAAAACAAAACAAAAAAACCAAAGAGACACCAGGGATGTGTGTGCACAGGGGAAAGAAGGCAGTCATCTGCAAGCCAAGGAGAGAGGCCTCAGAAGAAGCCAAATCTGCCCACACCTTGATCTTGGGCATCTAGTCTCCAGAACTGTGAGAAATAAATTTCTGTTGTTGTTTAAGCCACCCAGTCTGTGGTACTTTGTTATGGCAGCCCCAGCACACTAATACTGTCTCCAATGCTATAATTTCAGACACCATCTTAGTAGCGTAGAAGGAGGAACTATGATTTGACACCGGGGCCTTTCCAAAGCTGTTCCCATCACACCCATTGCACAACCTGGTTTGGCAGACAGACTTAACAAGCCCAGGCCTAGGATGTGTCTCACTCATGTATCATGTTTCTTTTTTCAGGGTCCTGCTGCTCAGGAATGAATCTGAGGACAGGCAACATCTTGGTGACGCTCCAGACTTTCCAGCTGACTTGGTGTAGAGGACCTGTGGGAGGTGCTGAGGAGGACTGAGGGAGAGGTGAGAACAGCAGGAGGTAGGGAGGGGGAAGAGGGACAGAAGCACTCTCTCAGGCCCGAAACCAGATTCTCTGAATAGGTGTGGGTGAGGAAGGCATTTTATGAGGTCTAGAAACACAGGGGGAAACGCAGGAAGGGAGTGATGTCCGGTGAGTTTAGGACTAAGTGATTCAGAGGTGGCGCAAGCATCCCAGCCCCCTTTTGCCTCTCTTGATTAACTCGGGAGGCTCATTCAATCATAAATAATTGCATCTATTCACCTTTATTAATTCCCTCCCCTAGACTTCATGTATGACAAATTCATTCTCTCACTGGAAAAATATTTCCTGAGCACAATCAATGTATTGGGCATATAGCAGCCGAGGAGACAGTCTCTGCCTTCACACAGCTCCAAATCTGGGAGAGCAAGCTCTCACAAGAGTGAGTGTTTCACAAAATGGCTTAAAGACTTAAACATGAGACATGACACCATAAAACTCCCAGAAGAGAGCATAGGCAAAACATTCTCTGACATAAAGATAATGTCCATCAACAGATGAATGGATAAAGAAGATGTGGTACATATATACAATGGAATACTACTCAGCCATAAAAAAGAACGGAATAATGGCATTTGCAGCAACCTGGATGCAATGCAACTAGAGATCATCATACTAAGTGAAGTATGTCAGAAAGAGAAAGACAAATACCATATGACATCACTTCTATGTGGAATCTAAAATATGGCACAAATGAACCCATCTATTGATCCAGAACAGAAGCAGACTCATAGACATAGAGAACAGACTTGTGGTTGCCAAGGGGGATGGGGGGAGGGAGAGGGATGGACTGGGAGTTTGGGGTTGGTAGGTGCAAACTATTACCTTTAAAATGGTTAAACAACAAGGTCCTACTGTATAGCACAGGGAACTCGATTCACTATCCTGTGATAAACCATAATGGAAAAGAATATAAAAAAGAATGTATATAAGTGTATAACTGAGTCACTTTGCTGTACAGCAGAGATTGGCCCAACATTGTAAATCAACTATACTTCAATAAAAAGAAAATTGAAGAAAAAAAACATTAAATACATCTACAATATCATTAAAAAAAAAAGAGTGAGTGTTTCAGAAGGGGCAGTAGGGGTGCTGCAGGAGCACAGGCACAGAAAGAACCAACTAGACCTGAAGGCCTCAGTGAGGAAGCTGAGACCTGGAAGATGAGGGGGGGTGGGAAGGGAGAGAGTTGCAGGTTCAAGAGAACTGGGTTGTGAAAGCCCTAAAGTAGTTAAAGTATCAATTCATGACACTGAGGAAGCCCCATGTGGCTGGACTGTGGGGTGACGGGGATGGTGGCCCAGGCTGAGGCAGCACGCAGAAGCCTGCTGGGAAGAGCGACCTGGGAAAGGGAAAGGGTAAGGATTTTAGACTCTCCCTGAAGGCCGGTGGGAAACCACAGAAGGATTAAGCAGGGAAGTGACTACTAGATCATGAATGGATTGTAGAGCAAGATTTGGAAGGTTGCTGTTGTAGTAGTACAGGAGAGAGATGATGGTGGCTTGGAGGAGGGTAGCTTCTGTGGGGATCAAGAGAAGTGACAGAGTTTGAACCTCTGGCACGTGGTAAAGGACCTGATATGGAGTGAGGGAGCAGGAGGAGGTAAGTGTGACTCTCAGATTTCTAGGGAGACAGAAGAGCTAGGAGAGAAGAGAGAGGAGAGAAGAGGTCTAGCTGTTACTCTAGGAGGTCTGTTAAGGGGAAGAAGGATCTTTTTTTTTAAGAGTATGGAGAAGGAATAATACTATCTGGACACAGCCTTGGGATGCCAAGGGATGGCAGGTTGTATTACTGTCCACAGTGTTTGCTGTCTCTCCTGAAATATACCCACTTGATATCAAGCTTGGCCATATGACTCGCTTTAGCCAGTGAAATGTGAACACAGTGATGTACATCTCTTCCAAGCTGAAGCTTCAAGAGCCAGCTCACGGCTGTCCATGTCTCTTTTCCCTCTGCCAGGAGGGTGGCAGTGTTTCAGAGGCTGCCCCATCAGCCCAGGTTAACGAAGGAAGAAGTGGAGCAGAGCCCAGCCCACCCATGTTGGACGTGGCACCAGAGTGAGTCTCTACCTTTATGTGAGTCACTGGGATTTGAGTTCATTTGTTTCCGCAGCATATCCTGATGACTTCTCTCCTCCTCCAGACCTTGAGGTGTTTGGCAAGTGGGGGGGATGAGGAGCCTTCAGTTAGGATTGTGGGATTATCTTTGGAGAATGGTCCTGTTTTAGTTAAGGTAAGAGTTGGAGGGAACATTGAGGGAAAGGATTACAGGGGTTGCAGTGGAAGAGTTTGGGAAGGATGGAGTGAGGCAGGAGTGGGTAGAGCAGAAGACAACACAGAGAATGATGGAGATGAGAGAACCTGAGATGACGAGACAAGCTTGTGTTTGGGGGGATTACCAAGGGAATCAAAAGAGAGGAAACATGATGAATTTGGCCATGACACCCCTTGGAGGGCAGTGGGCTCTCAAGTTCAGAACCACATATTGCTTCAAAAGGTGGCCTCCTAGTCCCATCCACTCCCTCTCACCTCACTCTCTTAATGTTTCTTGTCATTCTCATCACAATCAGCTCACTTCTGAGTTGTTGGTGTCCTTCTGATAGAATGTGACTTCCACGCTGTAAGAGTCTGGCCTGAGCTGTTTATCACTGTACCCCGAATTCCAAGCACAGGGGCCCAGCTACCTGTGAGATGAATGAATGAATGAATAAAACTTATGGATCCATCCTGTTTGTCATGGTCTCTCCCATCAGTGAGAAGGGTGGTTCTCAGCAGTCTGTAAACCTAGGTTTGACTCTTGGCTCATATTTTTCTGTCTTAGTCATTGTGGGCAAATTACCTAACCTCTCTGACCTTGTTTTCCTTAGCTTTAAAATGGGATGCTCATAGTTCTCTAAGTCATAGGGCTCTTCTCAGAATTAAATGAGATGATTTATCTCATTTAAAGGACTCAGCGTGTTGAACAACTATCCAATTCTTTGGTACTTGTTCTGTCCTAATTTTAGAAAGGCATCTATGCTGATGCCCAGTGCAGACAAATATCCCAGTCCTCTGTACTAGAACTCCACACAGTTTTCCCAATCTCTTTGCTCCTCAACAGAGGAAAAGAGATTTGTCCAGAGACCCACAGGGTACACTGAAGACCCAGCCAGGGCTTTCCCCACTACGCCTTAGAAGGAAGTGGCTCTCTCAACTAGTGAGGAATGTGACTCAAATAAATATCCAGGAAAGAAAAAAAGGGGGAGAGAGGGAAAGAAAGAAAGAAAGGAAAGAGAGAGAGAGAGGGAGGGAAGGAGGGAGGGAGGGAGGGAGAGAGAGAGAGAGAAAGAAAGGAAGAAAGAAAAAGGAAGGAAGGAAGGAAGAAAGGAAGAAAGAAGGAAGGAAACAGAGAGAAAGAGAAAGAAAGAGGAGAGAAAGAAAGAAAGGAAAGAGAAAGAAAGAAAAGAAAGGAAGAAAGAAAGAAAGAGGAAAGAGAAAGAAAGAAAAGAAAGGAAGAAAGGAAGGAAGGAAGGAAGGAAGAAAGAAAGAAAGAAAGAAAGAAAGAAAAAAAAGGAAGATCCAGCAGGCAAGGGAGTGGATTCGTTTCCTATAGCTCCTGTAACAAATTACCACAAACTTAGTGGCTTACAAGAACACAAAGTTACTATCTTACAATTATGGAGGTTAGAAGTCTAAAATCACTCTCACTGGGCTAAAATCAAAGTGTCATAGGGCTGCATTCCTTATGGAGGCTTGAGGGGAGAACCCATTTCCTTGCCTTTTCCAGCTTCTAGAGACCACCTGCATTCCTTGGCTCGTGGCCCCTTCCTTCATCTTCAGAGCCAGCGTGACATCACGCCGAACTCTGCTTCCATCCTCACATCTTCTCTGACTCTCCTGCCTCCCTCTTTCACTTATAAGGACCCTTGTGATTACATTGGGTCTACCTGGATAATCTGGAATCCTCTCCCCATCTCAAAATCCTTAGCTTAATCATATTTGCAGCGTCTCCCTTTTGCCATGTAAGATAACATATGGACAGGTTCCAGGCATTAGGACATGAACATCTTTGGAGGGTCATTTTTCTGCCTACTACAGAGGGCAAGTTGGAAATGTGCTCTCAGGTCTCAGAGCACTCTTTGTCCCTCTCTGGCCTTTCCAGCTGTTGCTGATCTCGTTTCTTTCCCCCCTTTTCCCATTTCCCCCACCCCCATCCTCACAGCTTACTTTAAAACAGATATCATCAGCTAGAGGCATTTGCTCCAAATTGCCTAATCCTTAAGAATGGTGGTCCAAGTTAAGGTCCCCTCTGATTATGTCCACTAGAAAGAGCTTGATCAGAGTCTCCAGGTGGAGCCTCTAGAATAGCACAGTCCAAGAGAAATAGAATGTGAGCCACAAATGCGAGTCACATATATCATGTCAAATTTCCAGGAATCCTGTTTAAAAAAAAAAGGTTAAAAAGAAATAGATGGAATTAATTTTAATAACACATATTGTTTTTTTTTTAAATTAATTAATTTATTTTTGGCTGTGTTGGGTCTTTGTTGCTGTGTGTGGGCTTTCTCTAGTTGCAATGAGTGGGGGCTACTCTTCGTTGCGGTGCGTGGGCTTCTCATTGTCGTGGCTTCTCTTGTTGCAGAGCACGGGCTCTAGGCACGCAGGCTTCAGTAGTTGTGGCACGTGGGCTCAGTAGTTGTGGCTTGCAGGCTCTAGAGCTCAGGCTCAGTAGTTGTGGCACCCGGGCTTAGTTGCTCCACGGCATGTGGGATCTTCCCGGGCCAGGGCTCGAACCCGTGTCCCTTGCATTGGCAGGCGGATTCTTAACCACTGCGCCACCAGGGAAGCCCACACATATTGTATTTAATACAATGTATTGGACATATGATTTTAGCATGCATTTAATAGAAAAATTATTAATGAGATATTTTATATTGTCTTTGAAATCTGGTGTGTATTTTATACTTCAGGACATCTCAATTCAGACTAGCCACATTCCAAGTGCTTAATATTGATAATATTATACTGGACGGTGCAGGCCTAGAACCTAAACTCTGCAAGAGCCCCAGGGCCTAGAACAGTCCCTGGAGCAGTGGGCACTCAGATTTGTGGAATGCAGGAATTAATGGACTGCTCTGTTCAGGTTTAGGCTGTTTTTCAAAAGCCCTGGGCCACTGACTCAAAGAAGGAAGCCTGGTACTTCCCTGGTGGCGCAGTGGTTAAGAATCCGCCTGCCAGTGCAGGGGACATGGGTTCGAGCCCTGGTCCAGGAAGATCCCACATGCCGTGGAGCAACTAAGCCCGTGTGCCACAACTACTGAGCCTGCTCTCTAGAGCCTGCGAGCCACAATTACTGAGCCTCCGAGCCACAACTACCGAAGCCCGCTTGCCCTAGAGCCCACACACTGCAGCCACTGAAGCCCGCATGCCTAGAGCCGGTGCTCTGCAGCAAGAGAAGCCACCGCAGTGAGAAGCCCGCACACCGCAACAAAGAGTAACCCCCTCTCCATGCAACTAGAGAAAGCCCACGTGCAGCAACGAAGACCCAACGCAGCCAAAAAAAAAAAAAAGGAAGCCTAACTGGGGGGGGAGTCGGGGGAGGGGGGAATCCTGTGCATCTAATTTGCATAATCCCTCCCAGGTGTGCTTGCTCTCCAGGCAACTTCCCTCTAGTGATTTCCACTGGGTCAGCTCTTACCCAGGCAACCCTTTTTTTATTTATTTTTTGGCTGTGCCACGCAGTTTACAGGATCTCAGTTCCCTGACCAGGGACTGAACCCAGGCCATGACATTGGAAGCCCGGAATCCTAACCACTAGGCCATCAGGGAACTCCCTAATCCCAGGCAACCTTGAAAAATGCACCATTGAGCTGTGCTTAGTCCTGTCTGGAAGGTAAAGGACAGAAAGGGACTCTCCATGGAGCCAATTCCCAGGAGACCTCCAGGGGTGGGTGGGTGAAGAAGAAAGCCCCCAAGCCAGCCCTTTGTGATCTGGTTCTGGTCCCTACTCATCTCCTGCCTTATCACATTGTTCTGGACTGAATCATGCCCTCCCGCCTCAAATCTGTACATTGAAGCCCTGACCCCCAAGGGTGACTGAGTTTGGAGATAGGGTTTTTAGGGAGGTAATTAAGGTTAAATGAGGTTATAAGACTGGGGCCCTAATCCAATAGGACTGGTGTCCTTATTGGAAGAGGAAGAGACATCAAAGGCATGTGCACAAAGAGAAAAGGCCACGTGAGGACACAGTGAGAAGGTGGCTGTCTGCAAGCCAAGGAGAGAGGCCTCAAGAGAAACCAACCCTTCTGGCACCTTGATACTGGACTCCCAACCTCCAGAACTGTGAGAAAATAAATTTCTGTTGTTAAGCCACCCAGTCTGTGCTATTCTGTTACAGCAGCCCCAGCAAACTGACACCTACCTCATCTCTCACCAGTCTTCAATGCTGCCTTTCAACTCCACTCCATTAGTTCTGGCGTAAGCCAGTGGTCCTTCTTTTGGAGACGAACTTTTTCTCCCCCTGGGTGATACATAAGAAGTAGCAAAGCTAGCCACTCAGCTGGGTGCATTTTGGGGAGACAGAACTGCCCCAGAACAAGTAAAGGAGACAAGTAGGAGTGCCTGCTATATGTCAGATCACTGTCAGTCACTGAACACGTCACTCCGTTTAGTCCTTAAAACAAAACACTATGAAGTGGGTACCACTGACCGCGTTTCAAAGAAAATAACTCCAACAGTGAATATTTACACTCTGTCTAAAGTGTCAAGCACTGTGCTCTGGACCTAACATGCATCACCTCATTTAATCCTCACTGCGACGGAGGAGGTGGGAACCATCATTACCACCACTATTCTATATAGGAAAGGCAGGCAGGCCCTGGGCAGTTCAGTCACTTGCCCAAGTGCACGGAACGGGCAACTGCCAAGCAGAGCAGTCTGACTCCAGAGTGCTCACTCCTGCCCCCTGCACTCCGCCTTCTGTCCGCGAGTTACCGGAGAGTCAGGCAACCATTGCCCAAGTCAGCCATTGCCCAAGTCAAGCTTGCCCAAGGTTAAATAACGATCATCTGCATTGGGCTGCATGGGAACTCGGTTTTATCAAAAGTGCTGTTACATTCACTCACAGGTGCTACCAATGTGGATTCTGAAGACCAAAACCCACAGTTACTGGCTAAAAGGAGGATCAGTGTAGGGGAAAGATGGTCATGCAAATAGTTATAATCCAGCTCACTGGAGGAGGATATTGAATCCAGTGGGATCCTATAAACAGCTCAGTGTTTGCCTTGGAAGTCCTTTTTCACGGGGGAATTTATGCTGGAGAAAAACCAAACAAGACTGGTCATAAATCATTTAATTTAAAAAAGAAAAGTATTGCAGTAGAAACAAAAAAAGCAAAATCTCTCTCTTAACCACATAACCACATAAGGATCTTAATAGCCTTTGAATTTAAGAACAAGCTTTGTAAATTATTACTGAATCTTTTTTTTTATCATCTTTATACGACTTTATAACCGACTCTTTTACGACTTTATAAACCGTCTCTAATTTTTAAAGCAACCATTGCTTTTCATTTATGGATTTCATCTAAAAATATTTCAAGCCTTAAAAAAATTCGAGTATAAATATCTTTAACAGGACAAAAAAACTAACAAGTTTCATTAGCAGTGGGAGTGTTCTTATCTTTTTTCTCCTTGGGTGTTAAAAACTTGAGAACAGTAACTACTGTGGAATTCAAAAAACTCATTTGCTTTGAGATTGTCTTTGGCCTTCAAATCCAGCTAACACTTTATGAATTGAAAACTAACTTCCATTCTTAAAGCGGAAGCACATATTCTGATCTTCTGTTTTCCTCTGAAAAAGGAATTTATGTGCTTTTCAACAGATGAGGCAATAGTATATTCAAAGCATAGCAACTTGAGAACACGATTTGCTTTAGGAAACTCAAAAATTTCTGTATTTCTGGAACATAAAGTTCAGGAAAGGAGATGAGACTGGGTTGAAGATAACCTTGAAGAGCCTTTTATGCTGCATTAAAAAGTTGGGGGACTTCCCTGGTGGCGCAGTGGTTAAGAATCCACCTGCCAATGCAGGGGACACGGGTTCGAGCCCTGGTCCGGGAAGATCCCACATGCTGCAGAGCAACTAAGCCCGTGCACCACAACTACTGAGCCTGCACTCTAGAGCCCTCATGCCACAACTACTGAAGCCCGTGTGCCATAACTACTGAAGCCCGCGCCTAGAGCCCGTGCTGTGCAACAAGAGAAGCCTGTGCACGGCAACGAAGAGTAGCCCCCGCTCTCCACAACTAGAGAAAGCCCGCGCACAGCAACGGAGACCCAATGCAGCCAAAAATAATAAATAAGTAAATAATTAAATTTAAAAATAAAGTCGAAATTTCACCCTGATTGGCCGGCAGGCAGTGAAAAGGAAAAACGCTGTTTCCTCCTCTAGTCACCACTCAGCTCTCAGTACCAGTCACCAAACGTGTGGAGGTTTTTCCCACACCAAGAAATTCTCCAATTCTCTGGGGACACCAACTGCATGTCTTAGAATTCACTTCAGTTCTGACACCACCTACCTGGGGTTAGCTTGAGCTCCCACCCAGGTTAAGGGCTCAGTCCCACAAGCCTAACCCCCAACTCAGATACCCTATTGCAAGCAGTGGGTCTTCAGGTTACCTCGGGGGTTCCCATCACCCCCTCCTCGGGTTCGATAATTTGCTAGAACAGCTCACAGAACTCGGGAAAACAGTTTACTTACTTGTGTTGTAAAAAGGATGCAACTCTGGAATGGCTGAATGGAAGAGATGCACAGGGCAAAGTATGGGACCCGGATGCAGAGCAGCGCGCATACCCTCTGCAGGCGTGGTGCCACCCTCCCAGCACCTCCACGTGTTCACCCAACCCGAAAGCTCTCGGAACCGCTTAGAGTTTTTTATGGAGGCTTCGTTACGTAGGCATAATTGGTTAAATCCTTGGCCTTTGGTGATCAACGTCCAACCTCTCTCCCCTCCCTGGAGGTGAGGAGGGTGGGAGGCTGAGTTCCAACCCTCTAATCACAGGATTGGTTCCCTGGCAACCAGCCCTCATCCTTGGCTTTCCAACAGCCACCTCATTACCATAAACTCGGGTGTGGTTGAAAGGGGCTTGTGAAGAATAAGACACTCTTTGCACTTTGATCGCCCTTATCACTTAGGAAATCCAAGGGTTTTAGGGACTGTGTGTCAGGAAAGGGGACAAAGACCAAATATATCTTTCTTAATATAAATCACAATATCACAGGCAGCTATTGAAAAAATTTTGGCAAGAGTCTGAAGTGATCGGTTATACCTATTTATAAAGTTTCTCTTGACGGCACCCCTGAGGATGGGTTGCAGAGGACCAGGAAGATCATGTGTAGTCAGCGTCGATTGTGAAATTATTGTCTCTGAGCTCCCAGCCCGCCCTCCTATGTTCTGCTTTGTGATGCTGAGCTGGGAAACCACATTTCTGTTTTACCAGGTGGTTCTGTTTTAGACCCTGGCAATTGGGGTTTACTAGGAGATTGCAGAAGTAGGGTGATTAACTCATCCTGGTTTTCCCAGGACTTCTCCAGTTTTAGCACTGAAAGTTCTGCTTCCTGGGAAGCTTTTCCCAGGGTGCTTGGTCACCTTATGCAGAAGGGACTGACTTGCCTGCTGTTCTTGTGAGTGTTACCCAGCAACACTTCTTCACTCTGACGGTGGTGGCAGTGGCGGCGGCAGCAACAGCACTGTCTTCCTGTAGCAGCTGCTGAATCCACTTTGTAGTTTTCTAACTCTTGCAAAAGCAGTTTCATCAGAAACATCAGCGCCAGCTGGCTAGTGCCCCTTCTTTTGCATCCGTGTTCCCCCGGCTCTAGGTGTGATCCCTGCTTCCTGCAGTTGCTACTTCTCTGCGGTCTTAGAGCTGTAGTTCTCAGAGTGTGGTCCCCAGACCAGCAGCATCAGTATCAGCTGGGAACTGGTGAGAACTGCAAAACTCCAGGCCCCATCCCAGACCCATCAGAGACTCTGGTAGTTGTCCTCAACAGTCTGCCTTTTAACAAGTCCCCCAGGTGATTTGGCTCAGGTTTAAGAACAGCTAGCTGCCTTAGAGTTCTTTTTTTTTTACCCTTTCAGTTATCTAGATAACAACTTTATACCCAGTTGGCAGTTCCTTATATTATAGTCCATATGTTAAATTCTCTCTGTTAAAGTAACTGGTGTGGATTCTCTCTCCTTACTGGACCCTGACTGACTGATCCGGAGCCTGCTGCAGTAATACAAGTTAAAGATGAAGACTGTCCAAACTAGAGTAGTGGGAGTGGGCTGGAGAAGAGGGACACACAGAAGATATTTAAAAGGTCTTGATTACTATTTGAGCAGAGGGAGGAGTCTGGGACAGCTCCCACTTTCCTGGCCTGGGTCGCAGATGGACTGTGGTGCCCGTTCACACAATACAGGCAGTGCAGGAAGAGGGATGGGGTGATGGTGGTGGAGATGATTGATTTGCTTTTGGATTTGATCAGGTTCCAATAGAGATACTCAGGTACAGACATCCCATCGGCAGATGGCTATAGGGTCTTGGTGTGTGTCTTTTTTTTTTTTTTTAATTATAATTTATTTATTTATTTATTTTTGGCTGTGTTGGGTCTTCATTTCTGTGCGAGGGCTTTCTCTAGTTGCGGCAAGTGGGGGCCACTCTTCATCGCGGTGCGCGGGCCTCTCACTATCGTGGCCTCTCGTCGCGGAGCACAGGCTCCAGACGCGCAGGCTCAGTAGTTGTGGCTCACGGGCCTAGTTGCTCCGCGGCACGTGGGATCTTCCCAGACCAGGGCTCGAACCCATGTCCCCTGCATTAGCAGGCAGATTCTCAACCACTGTGCCATCAGGGAAGCCCTTGGTGTGTGTCTTTGCGTTAGAATCCGTGGGGTTGTGGGGACAAAGGGTAAATTTGCTAGATATTGCCAAATTCTCCTCCATGGAGGCTTAACTTTTTTGCGTTCCACTAGCAAGGTGTGAGAACCCCTGTGTTCCCATGGCATTGCCAACAGAGTATTGTCAAACGCTTGGAGTTTTGCTAATCTGATAAGTGAGAAAAAGAATCTCTGTGTGGTTTTTAAAAATTATGAGTGGGGTTGAGCATATTTTTGTATATGTAGAGGACATTAGCATTTCTTTTTATGTGAACTTCTTCTTCATGTATCTTGCCCACTTTCAATAGGTTTCTTGGTCTTTTTTGCCTCAATTTTTAGATGCTCTTTATATTTTAGGGATACTAACCCTTTGTCTGTGATATAAGTTGTAAATTTTTTCCCTTCATTTTGTCATCTGTAGTTTTTAGTTTGCACCTGGTGGGTTTATGTTTTGAACCTGCAAAAGGTTTTCATTTTTGCTTGGTCATTTGACAAAATTCTCTTTCATTGCTTCTGGATTTTGATGAACAGTTTGGCAAATTTACCCCGTTCCCACACTCTCAGGTCATTAGGAGACTCACCAGTGTTTTATTATTTATGAGGTTGTATTTTTCCACTTAGTTCTTTGATATACTTCGAATTTAATCTGGTATCCAGTGTGAGGAACAGACTCAAGCTTTTCTTTTTGCTTATCTAGTTGCTCTAACACCACTAAATTAAAAACTTCCCTAAAGTTCCTTCCTAAATTAAAAAGTATTATATGATCATATTAATTTCCGTAAGCAATTGTTTCTATTTCTGGATTGATCTGTTTTCTTATTGATGCACCAATAACACGTTGTTTTATATGGTTTTTAATATCTGTTTTCTCCTCCTCCTTCTTTTTTTTTTTTTTTTTTTTTTGTAGGTTAAAGTTTATTATAGTAGAAAGGACAAATTTGTAAACTGAAAGCAGTATTGAATCCCTAGGGAAACTGCAGAGATTAATGCTACCATCAAAGACTTGAAAGATGCATGGGTGGTGATTCCTACAGGCATACATCAGAGATATTAAAGACTCCAAAATGACATGGTCACTTTCTGGCATAGCCAATCACCAACCACTTTTCCCTTATTTGTCAGAATTAGGTCTGGAACATTGGTTCCCTTTGTGGCTTCCTATGTCTTCCAAGAGATGAAACTACCAGCAGGGCAAGTAAAGACTGAATCTGATACTTGATTTGCAGCAGAAGGGGACTTCTAGAAGCTGTTGATGTCATTAGTACAGTTGAACACTACCCTGAATTTTTTTGTTTTGTTTTGTTTTTTTTTTTGTTTTTTTTTTTCACACACACACACTGTATTTTATTTTTACAAGAGATAAATAGACTGACACCAAGCATTGTACATGGATGACCACAACAAAAACAACAATGATTGTAATTACCAAACATGAAACACACTCATACTATGTCATAATATTGACATTCAGTCCAGTAATCCTCCACTGTAACAGCTCCTTTACTTTGCAGTGAAAATTGATTTGTATATTCTTTGCCTCTGAGTCCTTGTGGGATTTTTTTTTTTTTTTAATTCAGACAGAAAGTCACAAAAATTATACTCATCCTCATCAGTTCACTCAGTCCCATGTAATTAATTGTTTTTTTTCATCTTGATCTTTTGTTAGCACTTTTATGAGTTCATCAGTTTTTCATCAGAGTTCTGAAAATGCTTATTCATTCAGTTCAGCAGTACAGTCAGTTACCAGAAACCTGTACTTGTCAGAGTCTTTTCCATGAATTTCTTGAAGATGAAACCCTTTTATAGGAACATATTTGCAAAATCATCAGAGTACACTCCTCCTCCTTCTTATTTTTCAGTTTTCCCCCCCATATTTGCCTGTTTTACTTTCCAATGAACCTCATAATCAAGTTGTCTAGCTCTAGGAAAGAACCCCAGTGACATTTTTATTAGGCTTGTGATACATTTACAAATGAACTCAGGGGCAATGACCTCTTTAAAATGTTGGCAGTCATTTTTGTTTCCATCCTTGGAATCCGGGCGCCATCTGGTGACCACTGTTCACAACAGCAATTATTTTCTCTAAAAAAGCTGCTCAAAGCAATAAACACTTGTCACCTCACACACACTTTCTGTGAGTCAGGTTTTGGAGGGTGGCTTATCTGGATGTTCCTGGCTCGAAGCCCTGGCTCATCCTCACTGCCAGGGCCTCACTCATCAGAAGGCTTGAATGGAGCTGGGGGAATTCCCTCCCAAGGCGGCTCAGTTCCACATCTGGAAGACCAGGCTGGCTGTTGGCAGGAGGTCTCAGTTCCTCACCATGCAGCCCTCTCCATCCTGTCCTTATGACACGCATCTGGCTTCCCCCCAGAGCAAGTGGACCTAGAGGGAGTGAGGTGGAAGCTGCAATACTAGTTAATTTTAGACTTAGAGAAAGTTTGCTGATAGTAGAGAGAATTCCCATGTGTCTCTCATCCTGCTCCCCCGGTGTTAACTCTATAGTACAATGATCAAAACCAGGAAATTAACATTGGTACCATATTACTAACTTAACTACCAGCCTGATCTGAGTTTTAACAATTTTTGGGTTTTTTTGGCTGTGCTGTGCAGCTCGCGGGATCTTAGTTTCCCAACCAGGGATCGAACCTGGGTCCAGGAAGTGAAAGCGCTGAGTCCTAACCACTGGACTGCTAGGGAATTCCCAAATTTTAACAGTTTTTCTACTGATGTCCTTCTTATGTTCCAGGATCAAATCTAGGATCCCACACTGAGTTTAGTTGTCAGGTGCCCTTAGCCTTCTAGAGTCTGTGATGGTTCCTCTGCGTTTCCTTGTCTTTTATGACCTTGACACTTTTAAGGAGTATTTATCGGCTCTTTTATTAAATGTCCCTAAATTTGGGTTTGTCTGATGTTTTTCATGGTTGAAATGAAGTTATACATTTTTGCCAGGAATACCACACATTTGATGCTGTGTCTTTCTCAGTGCATCATGTCAGACATGTCAGCATGTCTTGTTATGGGCGATGTTGACCTTGGTCACTAGGTTAAGGCACAGTCTGCTGCACTTCTCCAATGTAAAGTTACTGTCTTTCCCTTTGCAATTAATAAGTATCTTGGGGGAGATACTTCATGACTATACAAGTCTTGATTCTCCTCAAACTTGCAGCTGCTAATTTTAGCATCTGTTGGTGGATCTGGTCTGCAACAGTTGTTACTGGGGCATTTGCCTAATAGTGATTTTTCATGTCCCTTTCTCCTTCTACGTCTGTTAGTTGGAATTCTATTGAAAGAAAGAGCTGTTCCTTCTCCCCATTGCTTATTTGATTATTTACTTAGATCAACATGGACTCATGGATATCTGTTTTATTCTATGGGTTAAAATCTCATATTGAGAGTCTTTTAAATTTTTGACAACCGGCTGGATATGAAACGGTATGCTATTATGGTTTTAATTAGAATCTTTCTGAATACTGAATTCTAATGAGGTTGGGCATCTTTGGCTGTTTCCATTTGTGGCCTCTAAGAAATGCTTATAGCAGCTATTTTTTTTTACACTTCTTATTATTAAAAAAAAATTTTTTTTGGCTGTGCCGTGTGGCTTGTGGGATCTTAGTTCCACGACCAAGGATTGAACCCAGGCCCTCGGCAGTGAGAGCATGGAGTCCTAACCACTGGACTGCCAGGGAATTCCGTACACTTTTTTAAAGTTAAAAAAAATTTTTATTTAAGTGTAGTTGATTTACAATGTTTCAGGTGTAAAGCAAAGTACAGAATATATATATATATATATATACATATATATATATACATATATATATGTATATATATATTCTTTTTCAGATTCTTTTTCATTATAGGTTATTACAAGGTATTAAATATAGTTCCCAGAGCTATACAGGTCCTTATTGTTTATCTGTTTTATATATAGTAATGTGTATCTTTTAATCCCAAATTCCTAATTTATCCACCCCGCCTTTCTCCTTTGGTAACCATAAGTGTGTTTTCTATGTCAGTGAGTCTATTTCTGTTTTGTAAATAAGTTCGTTTGTATCATTTTTTAGATTCCACATATAAGTGATATCATATGATACTTGTCTTTCTCTGTCTGACTTACTTCACTTAGTATGACAATCTCTAGGTCCATTCATGTTGCTGCAAATGCAATTATTTCATTCTTTTTTACGGCTGAATAATATTCCATTGTATATATGTACCACATCTTTATCCAGTCATCTGTCGATGGACATTTAGGTTTCTTCCATGTCTTGGCTATTGTAAATAGTGCTTCTAGCAGCTATTTTTTATTCTTCTCTTGTCTTTCAGGTCAGGATGTCAGGCTCACAGTACAGATATGAGTCTATGTCTTGGGAAGTAGGCCTGAAATACGCTAGGCTTGTCTATATGTTAAATGCAACTTCTAGGCTTTATAGTCCATCCATATGCGGATGAATCCTGTTGCAGTTTGACACTGAAATGCAGTTTGAAGTGCGAGACACGTGTGGAAGGGAGAGGGAGGCACGAGGGTTGCGTGGATGGAGAATTTGAACTGTGATGCAGGTACAACATTGACCTTGGTTGACCCCACAAGGGGCTCCGGAGTATAGATAGCCCATTAGAGTTGTTCCCTATTTGGCTCTAATTCCTGGACCTTATATTTTTTCCCCTTTCACTTTCACTCTCCCACAAGGACTTACACTCTCCCATGAGGACTTAGTGGAGTTTTCCAGAGGTTACATGTATGGTGATGTCATTACTCTGCCAGCTAATGGAAAGTGTGCATAGTTTTTTTTTTGGTGTGTGTATTATTTTCAATAACAGCTTTATTGAGATATAATTCACATACCATACAATTTGCCTATTTAAAGTACACTATCCAAAAAAAAAAGTATACCATCCAGTGGTTATTAGTATATCCTCAAAGGTATGCAACTATCAGCACAATCAATTTTAGAAACTTTTCACCTCCCCACAAAGAAATCCCACACTCATTAGCAGTTACTCCCTGTTCCCCCCGACCCCTAGTCCCTGGTAGTTACTAATCTACTTTCTTCTCTATAGATTTGCTTATTCTGAACATTTCACATAAAATGGAAACATTCAATATGTGGTCTTTTGTGACTGACTTCTTTTACTTAGCATAATATTTTCAAGGTTCATTCACATTGTAGTCTGTATCAATACTTCATTCTTTTTTTAAAAAATATATTTATTTATTTATTTTTGGCTGTGTTGGGTCTTCGTTTCTGTGCGAGGGCTTTCTCTAGTTGCGGTGAGCGGGGGCCACTCTTCATCGCGGTGCAGGGGCCTCTCATTGCGGAGCACAGGCTCCAGACGCGCAGGCTCAGTAGTTGTGGCTCACAGGCCTAGTTGCTCCGCGGCATGTGCGATCCTCCCAGACCGGGGCTCGAACCCGTGTCCCCTGCATTGGCAGGCAGATTCTCAACCACTGCGCCACCAGGGAAGCCCTTTTTTTAAAAATTTATTATTTATCTTATTTTATTTATTGTTGGCTGCGTTGGGTCTTCGTTGCTACGCGGGCTTTCTCTAGTTGTGGCGAGCGGGGGCTACTCTTCGTTGCGGGGTGCGGGCTTCTCACTGTGGTGGTTTCTCTTGTTGTGGAGCACCGGCTCTAGGTGCGCAGCCTTCAGTAGTTGTGGCTCGCGGGCTCAGTAGTTGTGGCTTGCAGGCTCTAGAGCACAGGCAAGGTAGTTGTGGTGCACGGGCTTAGTTGCTCCGCGGCATGTAAGATCTTCCCGGACCAGGGCTTGAACCCGTGTCCCCTGCATTGGCAGGTGGATTCTTAACCACTGCGCCACCAGGGAAGCCCCTTCATTCTTTTTTATTGCCAGATAATATTCCATTGTATGGACAGACCACATTATATTTATCTATTCGTCAGTTGAGGGGAATTTGGATTGCTTCTACCCCTGAGCTATTATGAATAATGCTGCTATGATCATTTGTGTACAAGTTTTTATGTGGACATATGTTTTCATTTCTCTTGAAAAAAAAATGTACTTCTGAGAGGAATTGTTGGGTAACATTAACTCTTTGTTTAACCTTTTGAAGAACTTCTCAACTGTTTTCCAAAGTGGCTGTAGCATTTTACATTCCCGCTAGTGGTGTATGAAGGTTCTGATTTCTCCACATCTTTGCCAATAATTATTATCTGTCTTTTTGATTATAGCCATCCTAATAGGTGTGAAATGTTATCTAACTGTGGGTTTTGTTTGTTTGTTTGGTTTTGGTTTTGGTTTTTTTTTTTGGCTGCGCTGCGCAGCATATGGGATCTTAGTTCCCCGACCAGGGATGGAACCTGTGCCCCCTGCAGTGGAAGTTCAGAGTCTTAACCACTGGACCGCCAGGGAATTCCCCTCACTGTGGTTTTGATTTGTATTTCTTTCATGGCTAACGTTGAGTACTGTTCTTGTATTTTAAATATTTATCAGTTTTAATTTCTAATATAGTAAATATTGACAAATAGAACTCACATAAATAAAAGTGCGTTGGGGTCCTCAATAATTTTTAAGAGTGTAAAGATAGCTTAAAGATTAGGCTATCTAATGGCACAAAGTTTAAGAACCAGGGATTGGGGTTTGGATTTACCAAACCCACTTGGTTCCTGACGGTGGTCTCAGATTTTGACTCAATAATCCTGTTTAATAATCTACCCACAAACTTCAGTGGCTGCAGCAAACACTTAGCCTCCTAATCACTGGACTGAGGTCAACTGCAGTGTGTCTGATCTACAGCGGGCTTCAGTGGGTGACTCTGCACCAGGCCCCATGTTAGCTGGGCTGGGCCCTGAGCTGTTGGTTGGATTCAGGTTTATTCTGTATGTGTTTACTCTGCAGCCCAGGCTGAAGGGGACATAATTTCCTCAAGGGCTAGAGTGTTTAACATCACTAGAGTGTTTAAACCTTTGTGCGCCTTGGTGTCTGCTAACATTCCTCCCTTGGCCAAAGCTAGTCATGCGGCCGTGCCCACCATCAACTGGGAGGGAAACTAAATTCTGCCCACTGCAGAAGTGGGAGGAGCCAGTGTTTGCTGATGCCTAATCCCAACCTCAGAGACAGGGGCTCTGCACTCCAGTGTATGCACGGCTGGTTTCCTTTTCCAGTCAGAGAGCTGACTTGCATCCCTCGCAGAGTGTGTCACCGTGTAGGACACCTCTCTGTGCCTGGTCCCTGTCCCTGTATACAACATTCCTAGAGCTGGCTGAACCCAAAAGGTCACCTGCTGCCAAATTTGTAAACTGGGGACCTGCAGGCCCACATTCTGTTTTTAAAAGCGTCACTTACTTGCCACATACCCAGATTGGTTGTTTTCACATGAAATCCCTATTTCTGTCTTAACTTGAAAAATTCTGAAATCTGACCCACATTCTCCCATGGTGACGATTGAGCTGAGTAGTGATCACCAGCCTGACCTTTTCAGTTTGCCCCAGTCCCCTTCCCTCCTTATTGCCCTACACTTGTCTTTCTTCACCCATTTACCTTTTCTCTGTGTCCTTTGTGAGCATATTAAAAAAAAAAAGTGGTAAAATACACATTACATACAATTTTACCAATTGCCAGCTTAACCACTGTAAAGTGTACAACTCTGTGGCATTAAGTACATTTATAGTGTGGTGCAAGCATCACCACTATCTAGTTCTAGAACTTATTCATCACTCCAAATGGAAACCTGGTACCCATTAAGCATCCCTTCCCAATCCTCCTTCCTCCCAGCCCCTGGCAACCACCACTCTGCTTTCTGTCTCTATGGATTATGAACTACTATGAATTTTTAATCACTGCTCCAGATAAACCCTAACTAGTTTGAAAATCAACATATATAGCATGATTTTATTTTGGTTGAAATGTATTTGTATCTGTATCTGTAACACTCGTAGATGTCTGTTGATGGGTAGGAAAAAAATGTCTGAAAAAAATATGCCACAAATTCTAAGCAGTAATTACCTGTAGGGATTGGGATCAGAAAATATTCACTTCTTGCTTTGCACAATTAACAAAGAGATGAGAGTGTGGGTAACTTTTGCTTTATTTTTGTGTATTCCTTCCCCCCACTCTGTATAAGAAGGAAGAAATACAGAAATACATCTGGGAGGTGTTTCAGCTATAAATAGTGGAGCCTGCCCTATATATGGCCTGCTTATAAGTGAGATAACCAAATAAATCCCTAATTGTTTTAAACCATTTGATTTGGGTTATTCCTGTTGTTTGCACCCTAATTGATATCTTTATAATAACTGTAACAGTCAGGTGCTTTTGTCATTTTCTGCAAAAGGAGACTGGTGTTGAGAGATGTTTAGAGACACCAACTAGCAGATGCCCAGGATTTTTTCTTGCCCTAAATCGTCTGCAGCTGGGAAAGGGTGAGAAACAAACGAATGGCGGAGCTTCCTAGATAAACACCTTCCTTCACTTAGGCTCTGGGTCTAAGAGAGGGTAAAGCCCAAGCGCCAGATCACTAGCGAGGAGAGCTCACACTCAGGGCTGCTGATTTACAACCTGTGGCTCTGGGCCGGGTGGTCTGGGGGAGAATCGCCCTCCTTTTACCAGGTTGGAGTCTATGCAATCGGTGTTCTTCTGGCGCCGTATTGGGGCCGGCTCGTGGCGCCTAACTCAACCCCAGGCTCTTCACGGGAGTTGGGGTGGCAGTGAAGGGATGCCTGGTCTGGGTCCCGACCCCTCCCAATGATGTGTGTCTGGAGACCACTTCCATCCCATTTAACAGGGGGGGAAACCATCATAGAGAAGGGCGTGGATTTGCCCAGGGTCATTGAGGTAATTTCTTTGGAGCCAAGTCTGGTATCTGTGTCTCCTGCTTGCAAGTCCTTGGTTTTTTATACTCAATTGTCTCTAAAGGCAGAAAACGAGTAGCCTGTTCTTTCTCTCCCCTCCTGAAGGGCTGTGGGCGATGCCGGGGAGGAAAGAGCAGAGAGAGAGAGAAGCAATAATAATAGCTGTGCTTGGATAGTGCTTACTGTTATATAAGCACAGCTTTAAGCACCTTACCTTCTGTATGTTAACTAGTTTAACCCTCAGGAGGTAGTAGTTATTATTGTCCTCATCCCCATTTGACAGACAAGAAAACTGAGGCACAGAGAGGTTTGTAACTTGCCCAGTGTCACAGAACTAGTAAGTGGTTGCGCCAGGATGTGAGCCCCAAACGTCTGATTTCGAATTCCATGAGTCAAATCCCAGTTCTCAGGAGATGCCAGTAATTAGGCACTAGGTATGCCCTGACCTCACAGAGTCCTACTTCTCATCTGCTCCTTTAAACCAGAGACCTGAAACTTCTGCCATCACCACAATATCACTTCTAGTAATGCCTGCAGCTACTGTCACTCACTGAACTTCTACTATGTGATAGGTGCTTTATGCATAGTCTGTCTATTTTTTTAAATAAACACCTGAAAAGAAGGCTTTTTTTTTAAAATGGCTTTTTTATTATTTTTTTTTTAAATTTATTTTTATTTTTTTTTGGCTGTGTTGGGTCTTCATTTCTGTGCGAGGGCTTTCTCTAGTTGCGGCGAGCGGGGGCCACTCTTCATCGCGGTGCGCGGGCCTCTCACTGTCGCAGCCTCTCTTGTTGCGGAGCACAGGCTCAGTAGTTGTGGCTCACGGGCCCAGTTGCTCCGCGGCATGTGGGATCTTCCCAGACCAGGGCTCAAACACATGTCCCTTGAATTGGCAGGCAGATTATCAACCACTGCGCCACCACGGAAGCCCAAGAAGGCATTTTATTCCCCACTTTAAGATGAGGAGACTGAGGATCAAAGGCATAAAGTAATTTGCTCAGAGAATCATTTAATTAGGGAAGGTGCTTCTTTTCTGTTCTAGGTGGACTCTGGATGCATGTAAGATTTCAAATTAAAGAAAGGTAGACATCAGAGTAGTAAACTTTAGCTGATTAATAACATCAAGTGCTGCCAAGTATCTGTGGAAGATGACAAGCTCATAAATAATGCTGGTGGGAGTGTAAATTGGTACACTTTTTGGAGAGGAAATCTGATGGTCGTAAAATGCAATTTAAAAACACATATACGGGCTTCCCTGGTGGCACAGTGGTTAAGAATCCACCTGCTAATGCAGGAGACACGGGTTCTATCCCTGGTCCGGGAATATCCCACATGCTGCGGAGCAACTAACCCCGTGCGCCACAACTACTGTGCCTGTACTCTAGAGCCCGCGAGCCACAGCTACTGAGCCTGCACGCCACAACTACTGGAGCCCACACGCCTAGAACCTGTGCTCCGCAACAAGAGAGGCCACTGCAATGAGAAGCCCGTGCACGTCAGTGAAGAGTAGCCCCCGCTCACGGCAACTAGAGAAAGCCCGTGCACAGCAACAAAGACCCAACGCAGCCAAAAATAAATAAAATAAATAAATTAAAAAAAAAAACCACATTTATGCTGAGACTTCCCTGGCGGTCCAGTGGTTAAGACGTCACCTTCCAATGCAAGGGGTACCGGTTCGATCCCTGGTGGGGAGCTAAGATCCCACATGCCTCATGGCCAAAAAACCAAAACATAAAACTGAAGCAGTATTGTACAGCAGAAATTAACACAACATCATAAATCAACTATACTTCAATAAAATAAAAAATAAAAACACATATACCCTATGACTTAGCCATTCTGTGTACATAAATCAATCCCACAAAATAATTTGGGCATATAAAGACATAGGCCCAAGGATGTTCACCACAGTTCATTTTCTAATAGCAAAAACGTTGGAAACAGCTTAAGTGCCTCTCAATATAGTACTGGCTAGGTAATTATACTTCAAAAAAATATAGAACAGATCTCAAACAAACTAGCATTATACCTCAAGGAACTAGAAAAGAACAAAATAAGCCCAGAGTTAGCAGTAGGAAGGAAATAATAAAGATTAGAGCAGAAATAAACTTAGAGAATAGGAAAGCAACAGAAAAGATTAACAAAATAAGAGTTGGATATTTGAAAAGGTAAACAATATTGACAAACCTTAGCTAGACTCAACAAGAAAAAAAGAGAGAGGACTCAAATAAAATAGAAATGAATGAGGAGACATTACAGTAGATGCCATGGAAATATAAAGGATCATAAGAGACTGCTATGAGCAACTATATGCCTAGGTTGTTCTAGACAACCTAAAAGAAATAGATATGTTCCTAGAAACATATAACCTACCAAGACTGAATCATGAAGAAATAAAAAATCTAAGCAGACCAATAACAAGTAAGGAAGGAAATTGAATCAGTAATCAAAAATCTCCCAACAAAGAAAAGTCTAGGACCAGATGGTTTCAATGGCAAATTCCACCAAACACTTAAAGAAGAATTAATACCAATCCTTTCAAACTCTTACCAAAAATTGAAGAAGAGGGAACGCAAGGGGGTAAAGTGGTGGTGGAGTGGGTGGTGGGATAAATTGGGAGATTGAGATTGACATATATACACTAATACGTATGAAATAGATAACTAATGAGAACCTGCTGTATAAAAAATAAATAAAATAAAATTCAAAAATTCAAAAAAATATAGAATACTATGCAGCTTTTAAAAAGAACAAGGTAGAGTTGAACATGCAGATCTGGAAAGAAACCCACAACATATTGTGAAGCCCAAAATCAATAATTAGATAAATTTTCTTAGCATGGCCCCATATATAATAAAAAGTAATACATGCATATGGTTTTCTCTCTATATATACATCTATAAAGATTGTTCATAGAAACAAAGTCTGGAGAAATAAGCACCATATACCTAACAGGTGTTATTTCTTGGAGTTGGAATGGGCAAACTTTCATTTCTTATTTATAGAAATCCCAAACAAGTGATGGAATTGTGGGTGATTTATGCTTTTTTGTTTGCATTTCTGTTTTTGATATTAAACAATACAGAAACTCTTTGAGATACATATCCCACAGATGACAAACTGGGAGCCAGTGATAGAATCCAGCCTGCAGATATATTTTACTTGGCCCACATTGTCATTTTTTTCTAATTGAATAGTCGATAATAGTTGTCAGTGTTTTACACTGTGCGATATTTCACATAAAATTTCAGATTCCTGGGTACTTTTGAAAAAAAAACAGGAGATCTGGCAACTCTGGGCCTGCATTCATGGCATAGCGACTTGGAGCTGAGTGACGGACAGGTGCCCTCCAGGTAATCAGAAAGTGCAGGCTTCCTTATTGTTTTCTCTATCCCAAGACTCAGCATCAGTTGCTATTTATCTTTATACCTGCATCATAATTATTTTTCTTTAAAAATTAACTTGCCATAAAATTAACCATTTTAAAACTGTGCAATTCAGTGGTTTTTAGAATATTCGCAGAACTGTGCAACAGTTACCACTACGGTTGTCCCTTGTTAGCCATGGGGGATTGATTCCACGATCGCCACAGGTACCAATATCCGAGGATGCTTAAGTTCCATAGTCAAGTCCCTATCTGTGGTTCTGCAGCCATAGCTTTAACCAACCTCGGATCATGTAATACTGTATGTATTTATTGAAAAAAAATCCGTGTATAAGTGGACCCATGCAGTTCAAACTCATGTTGTTCAAGGGTCAACTGTATATAATTCCAGAACATTTACACTACTGCTAAAAGAAACCCCAGATCCTGGGAATTCCCTGGTGGTCCAGTGGTTGGGACTCCGTGCTCTCACTACCGAGGGTGCTGAGGGCCCGGGTTCAATCCCTGGTCAGGGAATTAAAATCCCACAAGTCGCGAGGGGCAGCCAAAAAAGAAAAAAAAAAGAAACCCCAAATCCATTAGGTCACTTCTCATTGCCTTCTCCCAGCCACTGGCACTGCTCATCTACTTTCTGTCTCTATTGATTTGCCTGTTCTGGACATTTCTTTCTTTCTTTTTCTTTTCTTCTTTTTATTATTTTTTGGCTGCATTGGGCCTTTGCTGCTGTGTGTGGGCCTTCTCTAGTTGCGGTGAGTGGGGGCTACTCCTTTGTGGTGTGCCGGCTTCTCGTTGCGGTGGCTTCTCTTGTTGCGGAGCACAGGCTCTAGGCGCGTGGGCTTCAGTAGTTGTGGCATGCGGGCTCAGTAGTTGTGGTGCATGGGCTTAGTTGCTCTTGCTCCATGACATGTGGGATCTTCCCGGACCAGAGATTGAACCCGTGTCCCCTGCATTGGCAGGTGGATTCTTTTTTTTTTTTTTTGGCAGGTGAATTCTTAACCACTGCGCCACCAGGGAAATCCCTGTTCTGGACATTTCATATAAATGGAATCATTTGTGTCTGTTTTCTTTCACTTAGTGTAATTTGTTCAAGGTTCATCCATGTGGTAGCATGTATCAATATCAGTACTTCATTCCCTTTAATGGCTGAATAATATTCCATTGCATGGATATAGTACATTTTTTTCCTCCATTATCAGTTGATGGACATTTGATTTGCTTCCACCTGTTGGCTATTGTGAATGATATAAATGCTGATATGAACACTTGTGTAGAAAGTTTTGTATGAACACGTGCATCTAGGAGTTGAATTGCTGGGTCATATGGTAACTCTATGTTGAACTTTTTGAGTAACTGCCAAAGTGTAATATAGTGCCTGCACCATATTACATTCCAAGCAGCAACGTATGATGGTTCCAGTTTCTCTACATTCTTGGCGACACTTGTTATTATTATTTTTTATTAGAGTCGTCCTAGTGGGTGTGAAGTGGTAGCTCACTGTGCTTTTATTTGCATTTCCCTGATGGCTAATGATGTTGGGCACCTTCATATATGCTTATTGTCCATTTCTGTGTTGGAAAAATGTCTAATCAAATCCTTTGTTGGTTTTTAAATTGGGTTATCTTTTTGTTGTTGATCTGTGAGAGTTCTTTATATATTTTGAATACTAGACAATAATCATATATGTGATTTGCAAATATTTTCTCCCATTCTCTGAGTTGTGTTTTTACTTTCTTGGTTGTGTCCTTTGAAGCACAGAAGTTTTTAACTAAGTCCAATTAATCTTTTTCTTTTTGTCACATCAGAGAAACTTTTGCCTAATCCAGGCTCGTGAGGATTGTGCCTATGTTTTCTTTTTTTTTTTTAAGCACAAATCTGTCACCCCGACAGTTTATTTATTTATTTATTTTATGTTTTCTTTTAAGTTTAATAGTTTGGCTCTTACATTTAGGTCTGTGATCCATTTTGAATTAATATTTATATGATGTGAGGTAGGGGTCCATCTCATTTTTTTGCATATCCAGTTGTCTATCCAGTTGTCCCAGCACCATTTGTTGGAAAGATTATTTTTTCCCAATTGAATTGTCTTGGCACCCTTGTCAAAAATAAATTGGCCACATTTGTTTTTCTCTGTCTGATTTACTTCACTTAGCATGATACCCTTCAGGTCTGTCCATGTTGCCGCAAATGACAAGATTTCATTCTTTCTTATAGTAAGTCAGACAGAGAAAAACAAATGCTGCATGATTTCACTTATACATGGAATCTAAAAACCAAAACAAATGAACAAACAAAACAAAACAGAAATGGATTCATAGATACAGAGAACAAACTGGACATTGCCAGAGGGGAGGGTGGTAGGGGGATGGATGAAATAGGTGAAGGGGATTAAGAGTTACAAACTTCCAGCTATAAAATAAGTAAGTCATAGGGATGTAATGTACACATAGGGAATAAAGTCAATAATATTGTAACAACTTTGTATGGTGATGGATGGTAACTGGTCTTATTGTGATCATCGTTGCCTAATTTATAAAAATATTGAATCATTATGTTTTATACCTGAAACTAATATAATGTTGTATGATAATTATAACTCAATAAAAAATAAAAAGAAATAAATTGACCATAGATATATGGGTTTATTTCTGGACTCTTAATTCTATTCTACTTTTCTATGTCTATTTTTATGCCAGCATCATACAGTCTTAATTAAGACTAAGCTTTGTAGTAAAAATGGAATTAGAAAGTGTGAGTCCCCCAATGTTCTTTTTTTTTTTCAAGTTTGTTTTAGCTATTCTGGATCCCATGCATTTCCATATGAATTTTTGGATCAACTTGTCAGTTTCTGCAAAAAAGGCATCTGGGATTTTGATAAAGATTGCATTGATAAATTTGTGTAGAACTGCCATATTAACAATACTAAGAGTTCTGATTCATGAACATGGGATGTCTGTCCATTTATTTAAATCCCTTCAATGATGTTTGTAGTTTTCAGTGTAAAAGTCTTACCCTTCTTTTATTAAATTTATTCCTATGTATCTCTATATTTTTGACACTATTGTAAGTGGAATTGTTTTTTGAATTTCCTCTTTGAATTGTTCATTGCAAGTGTATAGAAATAAACTGATTTTTGTATATTGATCTTGTATCCTACAACTTTGCTGAACTAGTTTATTAGTTCTAACAGATTTCTGTGATGTCTTAAGATTTTATATATGTATACAAGATCATGTTATCTGCAAATAGAAATAGTTTTACTTCCTTCTTTTTCATCTGGATACCTTTTATTTCTCTTTATTGCCTAATTTCCTTGGCTAGAACCTCTGATAAAATGTTGAATAAAAGTTGTGAGACAGAATATCTTTATTTTGGTCCTGGTCCTGATCTTAGTGAGAGAGCTTTTAGTCTTTTACTGTTAAGTATGATATTATTGTGGATTTTTTGGTGGGATTTTGTCAAATGCTTTTTTTTTTTGCAACTATTGAGATGACCATGTGGTTTTGGTCCTTTATTCTATTAATATGGTATAGTTCATTGATTGATTTTCTTTTTTTTTTAACTTTTTTACATTGGAGTATAGTTGATTAACAATGTTGTGTTAGTTTCAGGTGTACAGCAAAGTGATTCAGTTATACATATACATGTATCTATTCTTTTTCAAATTCTTTTCCCATTTAGGTTGTTACATAATATTGAGCAGAGCTCTCTATGCTATACAGTAGGTCCTCATTGGTTATCCATTTTAAATATAGCAGTGTGTACATGTCAATCCCAAACTCCCTAACTATCCCCCCCCTTCCCCCTGGTAACCATAGGTTCGTTCTCTAAGTCTGCAAGTCTGTTTCTGTTTTGTAAATAAGTTCATTTGTATTTATTGACTGATTTTCATATGTTGAGCCAAATTTGTGTTCCTGGGATAAATCCTACTTTGTCATGAGGTATAATCCATTTTTTTAAATGTTGGTGGATTTGGTTTGCTAGTACTTTGTTGAGGATTTTTGTGTCTATATTCATAAGAGATATTGGGCTGTAGTTTTCGTTTTTTATGACTGTATTGTTCAGGTTTTGGGGTCAGGATAATACTGGCTTCATTGAGTGAGTTGGAAAGTGTTCCCTTCTCTTCAGTTTTTGGGAAGAGTTTGTGAAGGATTGGTGTTAATTCTTTAAATGTTTGGTAAAATTCACCAGTGAAGCCATCTGGATCTGAGCTTTTCTTTGTAGGAAGTTGTTTGATTACTAATTCCTATTGAGTCAGTTTTGTTTTGTTTCTTTTTGCCACGCCGCATGTGGGATCCTAGTTCCCCAACCAGGGGTCAAACCCACACCCCCTGCATTTGAAACATGAACTCTTAACCACTGGACCACCAGGGAAGTCCCCTTTCTTGGATCAGTTTTGGTAGTTTATGTCTATCTAGGAATTTTTGCATTTTTTTAAAAAATATGAGCAATGTAATTTTTTTTTAAATTTATTTATTTTATTTGTTTTATTTTTGGCTGCATTGGGTCTTCGTTGCTGTGCACGGGCTTTCTCTAGTTGCAGCGAGCAGGGGCTACTCTTTGTTGCAGTGCAGGGGCTTCTCACTGCGGTGACTACTCTTGTTGCAGAGCACAAGCTCTATGTGCGCAGGCTTCAGTAGTTGTGGCACGTGGGCTCAGTAGTTGTGGCTCACGGGCTCTAGAGCACAGGCTCAGCAGTTGTGGCACACTGGGCTTAGTTGCTCCACAGCATGTGGGATCTTCCCGGACCAGGGCTGGAACCCGTGTTCCCTGCATTAGCAGACGGATTCTTAACTACTACGCCACCAGGGAAGCCCTGGAATTTTTGCATTTTATCTAGGTTATCTAATTTATTGGCATAAAATTTTTCATATTCTCTTAGAGTCCTTTTTATTTCTGTAAGATCAGTAGTAATGTCCCCCTTTTCATCCCTGATTTCAGTAATTTGAGCCTTCTCTCTTTTTTCCTTGGTCAGTCTAGCTAAAGTTTTGCCAATTTTGTTGCTCTTTCAAAGAACCATCTTTGGTTTTGTTGATTTTTCTCTATTGTTTTTCCATTATCTATTTTGTTTATTTCTGCTTTAATCATTATTGCTTCCTTCCTTTTATTCTAGGTTTAGTTTGCTCCTATTTTTTTCCAGCGTCTTAGATGAAGGTTAGGTTATTGATTTGTGATTTTAAAAATGTAGTCATTTACAGGTATACATTTTCCTCTGGGCAATGCTTTCACAGTATCCCATAAGATTCGTATGTTGTATTTTCATTTTCATTCATCTCAAAGTATTTCCTAAATTCCTTGTGATTTCTTCTTTAATTCACTGGTTATTTAAGAGTGTGTTGTTTAATTTCCACATATTCATGAATTTTCCAAATTTTGTTCTGTCATTGATTCTTAATTTCGTTTAATTTTATTGTTGTTGGAGAACATACTTTGTATGATTTAAATCCTTATAAATCTCTTGAAGTTTGTTCTATGGCCTAAGCTGGTGGTTCTGTCTTGGAGATTGTTTCATGCATGTTTGAGAAGAGTACTTCTGCTGTTGTTGGATGACATGTTCTATAGGTGTCTGTTATGTGTAGTTGTTTATAGTGTTGTTCACATCTTCTATTTTCTTGTTGATCTTCTGTCTAGCTGTTCTGTTCACTATTGAAAGCAGGATGCTGAAGTCTCCAACTTTTTTTTTTTTTTTTTTTTGGCTGCACCACGCGGCTTGTAGGATCTTAGTTCCCTGACCAGGGATTGAACCCGGGACCTGGCAGTGAAAGCCGAGTCCTAACCACTGGACTGCCAGGGAATTCCCACCAACTATTATTGAATTGTTTATTTCTTCCTTTAATTCTATTAGTTTTTGCTTTATGTATTTTGGGCTCTTTTGTTAGGTCATATGTATTTATAATTATGTCTTCTTTTCTTATTGAAGTATAGTTGATTTACAATATTGTATAAGTTTCAGGTATATAGCAAAGTGCTTCAGTAATTTTTTTTCAGATTATATTCCATTATAGGTTATCATAAAATATTGAATATAATTCCCTGTGCTACACAGTAAATCCTCTTTGCTTATCTATTTTATGTATAGTAGTTTGTATCTGTTAATCTCATATTCCTAATTTGTGCCTCCTTCCTTTCCCCTTTGGTAACCATAAATTTGTTTTCTATGTCTGTGAGTCTGTTTCTGTTTTGTATATAGATTCATTTGTATTATTTTAGCTTCCACATGTAAGTGATATCACGTAGTATTTGCCTTTCTCTGTCTGACTTACTTCATTAAGTATAATATTCTCTAGGTCCATGCACATTGCTGCAAATGGCAATATTTCATTTCTTTTTATGGCTGAGTAATGTTCCATTATATATATGTATATATGTGTGTATATATATGTATATGTACACATATACATTACATCTTCTTAAGCCAATCATCTGTTGATGGGCACTTGGGTTGTTTCCATGTCTTGGCTATTATAAATAGTGCTGCTATGAACACTTGGGGTGCATGTATCTTTTTGAATTAGAGTTTTCATTTTTTCCAGATATATACCCAGGAGTAGGATTGCTGGATCATATGGTAGCTCTATTTTTAGTTTTTAAAGAACCTCCATACTGTTTTCCATTGTGTCTGCACCAATTCACATTCCCACCAACAGTGTACAAGGGTTTCCTTTTCTTCACACCCTCTCCAGCATTTATTATTTGTAGACTTTTTCATGGTAGCCATTCTGACCAGTGTGAAGTGATACCTCATTGTGGTTTTGATTTGCATTTCTCTAATAATTAGTGATGTTGAGCATCTTTTCATGTTATGTCTTCGTGATGGATTGATTCTTTTATTATTATAAAATGTCCTTCTTTGTGTCTAGTAAAAATGTTTGTCCTAAAGCCTATTTTGTCTGATGTTATTATAGCCACTCCAGCTGTATTTTAACTACTGTTTGCATTGTATATCTTTCCATCATTTTACTTTCAACCTAAAATTTTGAACCTAAAGTATGTCTCTTTGTGACAGCTTATTGTTGGATCATGTCTTTAAAAATCCATTCTGTGGGAATTCCCCGGCAGTCCAGTGGTTAGGACTGGTGCACTCACTGCCGAGGGCCCGGGTTTGATCCCTGGTCAGGGAACTAAGATCCCACAAGCTGTGCAGCACAGCCAAAAAAAAAAAAAAAAAAAAAAAAAAAAAAATCCATTCTGCAAATCTCTGCCTTTTAAATAGAGTGTTTAATCCATTTGCACTTATTATAATTACTAGAGGTAGGCTTTATGTCTGCTATTTTGCTATTTGTTGTCTATATGTCTTTTGTCTATTTTTGTTCCTCTATTCTTCCATTACTGCCCTCTTTTGTGTTAGATATATATTTTTTCTAGTGTGCTATTTTAATTTCCTTGTTTATTTTAATATGTATTTTTGAATATTTTCTTAACATTTGCCTCAGGCCAGAATTTCTTGGTTCTTTGCATGTCTCATAATAGTTTTTGTTGGAAACTGAACACTTTGACTGTTATAATGGGTAACTTTGGAAATCCTATGCTCCCCTCTTCTCCAAGTTTGTTTTTGTTGCTATTTGTTATAGTAGTTATTTGTTTAGTGATTTTTTCCAACTTTTCTAAACTCATCCTATAAAGTGTGTGTTCTTTGTTGTGTGTGGATCCTGAAATCTCCACTCAGTTAGCTTATGGATTAGCTAATGATTGCAGAGATTTCCTGAAATGCCTGGAACCGTCATGTCTTCCAATTTTGCCGAGGGACTCTGTGTGTTGGGGCATGCTTTAACACTTAGGCAGTTTAAAACTCTGCCTTAGCCTTCACTTTCTGCTGGGGCAGAACCTCAAGGTCAGCACAAGGTGAGAGCTTAGGACTTTCTCAGGTCTTTCTTGAGCAGGCACACAACCTTGGGCATGCTCATAGCTCTATGCATGGGCATGGCTTTCTAGATTCTCAGAATATGTCAGAGATTTTCAAAGCTCCTATGGACGTCTCATTCTCCAGGTCTTCCTTTTAAGCTTTTTGGTTACTATATTGTTTGCTTGTACTATTATCCACAACTTCAGGCAGCCATGCAGACATGGAATTAAACAATTGCCTGTAATTTTTTTTAACAAATGCCACCCCCCACTGAGAAGGCTTTTTTCCAGTGGGAAAACGCTAAGGTAAAATACAAGACCCTTGCAAGTAGGGTCTTCCAGGGACCCACCAGACGGGGCAAATAATGACACCTCTTTGTGAATGTGGCTTTATAAGTGCTCCAGCCCTGTTGTACTCCCTCTGGTGATTGCAGGCTGCTGGTTTTCCCCTTAATGAGAGCTGTTGTTTTTCAAGCCTACTGCGGAGCTGGAGTGGAGGAGATGGGACAAAGGCAAGTTAAAATGCCACAAATCTCACTGTTCTTACTGAGATTCAGCCATTTTTCTTGAATAAATGTTCCCCACATTGCTGCAAGCCTTTGATTAATTTCCAGAATTCTGGACTTTTTTTTTTTTTGCACGTTTTCTCACTAATTTTATGGAGGAGAAAAATTTTTGGTAGTCCTTACTCCACCACTCATGCTGATGCCACCCCTATTATTTTTCTTATAATATAGAATTATTAATATGCACCCTTGTCCCTATCTAATGTGATGAGAGTAGAGATGAGAATATTGCATACTTCCAGAAAAATATTATGGTGGTCATCTGGACTGTTTGTAACTACTCAGTTTCTCCTCCTTCACACCCCATTAGGCATAGCCATATGACATGCTTTGGTCAATG
The DNA here is from genome assembly GCF_965194825.1 of Balaenoptera physalus. NCBI lineage: Eukaryota > Metazoa > Chordata > Mammalia > Artiodactyla > Balaenopteridae > Balaenoptera > Balaenoptera physalus. Next base: position 13,145,751 of record NC_138900.1, read on the forward strand.
AAATACAAGCAGAACTGATAATGTGTAATTTGTTTCTTCCCTCCCGCATTGCTGTAGAGATGATGGAAACACAGTTTGAGATGAATTTCCATCAGACTGGGTCCTTTAGTGACTAAAATGAGTATAGCCTCCTGTTGAGCCATAGCGGACATGTAGCATGAGCAAATAAATATACTCGTACTATGTTAAAGCATCAAGATTTTGGGGGCTATTTGTTATTGTAGCATAACTGAGCCTATCCTGAGTGGCATAAATGCATAAAGGCATACTTGTTTGTGGAAGTTAAGAGTAGTTCTACGTGTTCTATGTGCCTGGTGGGCCTGTGTTGAAAGAATGCAAAATAAGATATGATTATGAAATAAACCACAGTAAGAAATGGTGACACACAGAATACTTAAAACTCAGTACATTAAATAAGAGAGATATAGGACCTATATGAAATGAACTCTATAAAATCATTTCTGAGAACATTAAACGAGCTGCGCAAGTGAAAAGCCATGCTTTTGAATAAGGACCTTAAAAATTTAATCATATAATTTCTCCTAGAACATAAATTCAACATGGTGCCGATTAAAATCCTCAAAGGACTTTTTAATAGAGTAAAATAATCTTACAGCTTATATAGAAGAAGGATGTCTCATAAAAAGCAAGAAGATTATGCAAATAAAGAAAACTGAGGACTTCCCTGGTGGCACAGTGGTTAAGAATCCACCTGCCGATGCAGGGGACACGGGTTCCATCCCTGGCCCGGGAAGATCCCACATGCCACGGAGCAACTAATCCCGTGCACCACAACTACTGAGCCTGTGCTCTAGAGCCCACGAGCCACAACTACTGAACCCGTGTGCCACAACTACTGAAGCTTGCGTGCCTAGAGCCTGTGTTCTGCAACAAAGAGAAGCCACCACAATAAGCCCATGCACCACAAGGAAGAGTAGCCCCCCGCTTGCCGCAACTAGAGAAAGCCCACGCGCAGCAACAAAGACCCAACACAGCCAAAAATAAATAAATAAATAAACTGAGAGGAGGTTAATCTTATCAGATATTTAAACTCTCCATAAAGCCATTGAAATAAAAATAACGTAGTACTGCCATGTGACTAGGCAGATATATCAGGGACATTAGAAATAGAGCCCAGGGGACTTCCCTGGTGGCACAGTGGTTAAGAATCTGCCTGCCAATGCAGGGGACACGGGTTCAATCCCTGGTCCAGGAAGATCCCACATGCCATGAGGCAACTAAGCCCGTGTGCCACAACTACTGAGCCTGTGCTCTAGGGCCTGCGTGCTGCAACTACTGAGCCCGCATGCTGCAACTACTGAAGCCCACGTGCCTCGAGTCTGTGCTCCGCAACAAGAGAAGCCACCACAATGAGAAGCCCACGCACCACAGCGAAGAGTAGTCTCCACTCACCACAACTAGAGAAAGCCCGTGTGCAGCAGTGAAGACCCAATGCAGCCAAAAAAAAGAAAAAGAAATTGAGCCCAGAAAAGATATGATTTTATCACATGTGAAGGTGGTATTTGAATTTGGTAGGAGAATGGCTTATTTTAAAAATGATGCTGATATAACTGGAAGAAAATAAAGTACGATCCCTATATCATGCCATACAGAAGACAAATTCCAAATGGACAAAATACTCAAGGATAAAAAATCAGTAAAAATCTTAGAAGAAAATTGAAAAATTTTTTATGTACAATTTTATGAAGGGCAGGTCCCTTTAACTAAGATAAGAATCTTAAGTCCATATAATAAAATATTACTATATTTGACAATATAAAAATCATGTGGCTGATGATGACCATAAACAAGGCAGTGGGTGAAATTGTAACATGCAAGGCAGATGAAAGATAGTTGTACAAATAAAAGAATAATAAGTAGAAGATTGGGCAAAGGATATAGATAGACAAATTATAGAATAAAAAATCCAAGAAGCCAATAAACATACTAAAAGATGCTCTGCCTTTAGTATCCAGGGAAGTGGAAGTTAAAGCAAAAGTGAGACATCATTACATATCCATTCATTGGCAAAACAGAAAATGACTTGTAAGGCCAATGCTGGTTGGAATGCTGGGAAAAGATCCTCTCACATATTGCTGGTGGCAGTGTAATTTATTACAAAAATTCGGGAAATCAATCTGGCCTTATATATTGAAATAAAAAAATACACATACCCTTCAACCCAGAAATATTCTATAGGTCTATTCTATGGAAACAAAAGCATCAGTACATAATACATGCATAATCTCATATACGTGTGAGATTTTCATTATATCAGAGTTTGTAGAAGCAGAAAACTAAAACAATCATAATAACCATTAGTGAGAAGTTGAATAAATTGTGGTGCATCAAGTTTATGAAATACTATGTAGACAGATAAAAGAATGAGTTAAACACAAGCCAAACTTGAGATTTTAGATAGTGTTGTGAGAATTTCAACATCAAGAGATGGATATATAATGTGACACTATATTTGTAAAACAAAGACAAAATTCATGTGTGTGTGTGTGTGTGTGTGTGTGTGTGTGTTGTGGGTGTGTATAAAGACATCCTATCACACATCGGTAGAAAAATCCCAGTATAACACATAAAAAAGAAGACTTAGAATTATGCTGGAACTTCCTCTTATTTACACTTGTGAAGGTTCTCACAGGTCTCTGAGGTGGAGGAGTTAGATTTGATATTAGAAACTATAGTATAGTTTTCATATTTAGTTACTTACAAATAGGTACAGTAAATTCTTTAGTTTCTCATAAAAATAAAAACTTATGACCAACATATTAAAAAATGTTGCATGATGAAAAATATGGTGAAATAAAAAGAATTGAAATTTTAAGTTTTTTTGTTTTTTAAGAAACTTTTTAATAGAAGCATGACATACAGAAGAATGCATGATGGATAAATGCACAGCTTGATGAATTTTCTAAAGTGAATATACCCATGTTACCACCACCCAATCAAGGAATAGAACGTTAACAGGGTCCCAGATAGTTCCTCTCATGCCTCTTCCAATACTACCGCTTTCTTCCTTCTGAGAGGTAAACACTATCTTGTCTTCTAATAACCTAGGTGAGTTTTTCTGGGATTTGACCTTTATGTAAGTGAAATCATTCTGTACTCTTTTGTGGCTGGCTTCTTTTGCTCAACATTATATGTGGAATATTCATCCAAGTTGCTGTATATAGCATCAGTTCATCCATTTTATTATTGTACAGTATATCACACAACTAGTTGCTGGAGGAATTACGCACATTCTGTGTGACTCCATTGGGAGAAGACTATTATAAGCTTGTACGTAGTTTCTTTTTTTTTTTTTTTTTTAGAAATTTCATGTAATGTCTGAAACATTTATATTAACATATTTCCATACAAATAACCCAATGAAAATTTAGTATTAGTTGTTTTGTTTGTTTGTTTTTTTATACTGCAGATTCTTATTAGGCATCAATTTTATACACATCAGTGTATACATGTCAATCCCAATCGCCCAATTCAGCACACCACCATCCCCACCCCACCGCAGTTTTCCCCCCCTTGGTGTCCATATGTCCATTCTCTACATCTGTGTCTCAACTTCTGCCCTGCAAACCGGCTCATCTGTACCATTTTTCTAGGTTCCACATACATGCATTAATATACAATATTTGTTTTTCTCTTTCTGACTTACTTCACTCTGTATGACAGTCTCTAGATCCATCCACTTCTCAACAAATGACTCAATTTCGTTCCTTTTTATGGCTGAGTAATATTCCATTGTATATATATACCACAACTTCTTTATCCATTCGTCTGTTGATGGGCATTTAGGTTGCTTCCATGACCTGGCTATTGTAAATAGTGCTGCAATGAACATTCGGGTGCATGTGTCTTTTTGAATTACGGTTTTCTCTGGGTATATGCTCAGTAGTGGGATTGCTGGGTCATATGGTAATTCTATTTTTAGTTTTTTAAGGAACCTCCATATTGTTCTCCATAGTGGCTGTATCAATTTACATTCCCACCAACAGTGCAAGAGGGTTCCCTTTTCTCCACACCCTCTCCAGCATTTGTTGTTTGTAGATTTTCTGATGATGCCCATTCTAACAGGAGTGAGGTGATACTTCATTGTAGTTTTGATTTGCATTTCTCTAATAATTAGTGATGTTGAGCATCTTTTCATGTGCTTCGTGGCCGTCTGTATGTCTTCTTTGGAGAAGTGTCTATTTAGGTCTTCTGCCCATTTTTGGATTGGGGTGTTTGTTTAATATTGAGCTGAATGAGCTGTTTATATATTTTGGAGATTAATCCTTTGTCCATTGATTCGTTTGCAAATATTTTCTCTGATTCTGAGGGTTGTCTTTTCGTCTTGTTTATGGTTTCCTTTGCTGTGCAAAAGCTTTGAAGTTTCATTAGGTCCCACTTGTTTATTTTTGTTTTTATTTCCATTACTCTAGGAGGTGGATCAAAAAAGATCTTGCTGTGATTTATGTCAAAGAGTGTTCTTCCTATGTTTTCCTCTAAGAGTTTTATAGTGTCCAGTCTTATATTTAGGTCTCTAATCCATTTTGAGTTTATTTTTGTGTATGGTATTAGGGAGTATTCTTATTTCATTCTTTTACATGTAGCTGTCCAGTTTTCCCAGCACCACTTATTGAAGAGACTGTCTTTTCTCCATTGTATATCTTTGCCTCCTTTGTCATAGATTAGTTGACCATAGGTGCATGGGTTTATCTCTGGGCTTTCTATCTTGTTCCATTGATCTATGTTTCTGTTTTTGTGCCAGTACCATATTGTCTTGATTACTGTAGCTTTGTAGTATAGTCTGAAGTCAGGGAGTCTGATTCCTCCAGCTCCATTTTTTTCCCTCAAGACTGCTTTGGCTATTCGGGGTCTTTTGTGACTCCATACAAATTTTAAGATGATTTGTTCTAGCTCCGTAAAAAATGCCATTGGTAATTTGATAGGGATTGCATTGAATCTGTAGATTGCTTTGGGTAGTATACTCATTTTCACAATGTTGATTCTTCCAATCCAAGAACATGGTATATCTCTCCATCTGTTGGTATCATCTTTAATTTCTTTCATCAGTGTCTTATAGTTTTCTGCATACAGGTCTTTTGTCTCCCTAGGTAGGTTTATTCCTAGGTATTTTATTCTTTATGTTGCAATGGTAAATGGGAGTGTTTCCATAATTTCGCTTTCAGATTTTTCATCATTAGTGTATAGGAATGCAAGAGATTTCTGTGCATTCATTTTGTATCCTGCAACTTTACCATATTCATTAGTTAGCTCTAGCAGTTTTCTGGTGGCAGTTTTAGGATTCTCTATGTATAGTATCATGTCATCCGCAAACAGTGACAGTTTTACTTCTTCTTTTCCAATTTGTATTCCTTTTATTTCTTTTTCTTCTCTGATTGCCGTGGCTAGGACTTCCAGAACTATGTTGAATAATAGTGGTGAGAGTGGACATCCTTGTCTCGTTCCTGATCTTAGAGGAAATGCTTTCAGTTTTTCACCATTGAGAATGATGTTTGCTGTGGTTTTGTCATATATGGCCTTTATTATGTTGAGGTAGGTTCCCTCTATGCCCACTTTCTGGAGAGTTTTTATCATAAATGGGTGTTGAATTTTGTCAAAAGCTTTTTCTGCATCTATTGAGATGATCATATGGTTTTTATTCTTCAATTTGTTAATATGGTGTATCACATTGATTGATTTGCATATACTGAAGAATCCTTGCATCCCTGGGATAAATCCCACTTGATCATGGTGTATGATCCTTTTAATGTGTTGTTGGATTCTGTTTGCTAGTATTTTGTTGAGGATTTTTGCATCTATATTCATCAGTGATATTGGTCTGTAATTTTCTTTTTTTGTAGTGTCTTTGTCTGGTTTTGGTATCAGGGTGATGGTGGCCTCATAGAATGAGTTTGGGAGTGTTCCTCCCTCTGCAATTTTTTGGAAGAGTTTGAGAAGGATAGGTGTTAGCTCTTCTCTAAATGTTTGATAGAATTCACCTGTGAAGCCATGTGGTCCTGGACTTGTGTTTGTTGGAAGATTTTTAATCACAGTTTCAATTTCATTACTTGTGATTGGTCTGTTCATATTTTCTGTTTCTTCCTGGTTCAGTCTTGGAAGGTTATACCTTTCTAAAAATTTGTCCATTTCTTCCAGGTTGTCCATTTTATTGGCATAAAGTTGCTTGTAGTAGTCTCTTAGGATGCTTTGTATTTCTGCGGTGTCTGTTGTAACTTCTCCTTTTTCATTTCTGATTTTATTGATTTGAGTCCTCTCCCTCTTTTTCTTGATGAGTCTGGCTAATGGCTTATCAATTTTGTTTATCTTCTCAAAGAACCAACTTTTAGTTTTATTGATCTTTGCTATTGTTTTCTTTGTTTCTATTTCATTTATTTCTGCTCTGATCTTTATGATTTCTTTCCTTCTGCTAACTTTGGGTTTTGTTTGTTCTTCTTTCTCTAGTTTCTTTAGGTGTAAGGTTAGATTGTTTACTTGAGATTTTTCTTGTTTCTTTAGGTAGGCTTGTATAGCTATAAACTTCCCTCTTAGAACTGCTTTTGCTGCATCCCATAGGTTTTGGGTCATCGTGTTTTCATTGTCATTTGTCTCTAGGTATTTTTTGATTTCCTCTCTGATTTCTTCAGTGATCTCTTGGTTATTTAGTAACGTATTGTTTAGCCTCCATGTGTTTGTCTTTTTTACAATTTTTTCCCTGTAATTCATTTCTAATCTCATAGTGTTGTGGTCAGAAAAGATGCTTGATATGATTTCAATTTTCTTAAATTTACTGAGGCTTGATTTGTGACCCAAGATGTGATCTATCCTGGAGAATGTTCCGTGTGCACTTGAGAAGAACGTGTAATCTGCTGTTTTTGGATGGAATGTCCTATATATATCAATTAAATCTATCTGGTCTATTGTGTCATTTAGAGCTTCTGTTTCCTTATTCATTTTCATTTTGGATGATCTGTCCATTGGTGTAAGTGAGGTGTTAAAGTCCCCCACTAGTATTGTGTTACTGTCCATTTCCTCTTTCATAGCTGTTAGCAGTTGCCTTATGTATTGAGGTGCTCCTATGTTGGGTGCATATATATTTATAATTGTTATATCTTCTTCTTGGATTGATCCCTTGATCATTATGTAGTGTCCTTCCTTGTCTCTTGTAACATTCTTTATTTTAAAGTCTATTTTATCTGATATGAGTATAGCTACTCCAGCTTTCTTTTGATTTCCATTTGCATGGAATATCTTTTTCCATCCCCTCACTTTCAGTCTGTATGTGTCCCTAGGTCTAAAGTGGGTCTCTTGTAGACAGCATATATATGGGTCTTGTTTTTGTATCCATTCAGCCAGTCTATGTCTTTTGGTTGGGGCATTTAATCCATTCACGTTTAAGGTAATTATCAACATGTATGTTCCTATGACCATTTTCTTAATTGTTTTGGGTTTGTTTTGTAGGTCCTTTTCTTCTCTTGTGTTTCCCACTTAGAGAAGTTCCTTTAGCATTTGTTGTAGAGCTGGTTTGGTGGTGCTGAATTCTCTTAGCTTTTGCTTGTCTGTAAAGCTTTTGATTTCTCCATCAAATCTAAATGAGATCCTTGCCGGGTAGAGTAATCTTGGTTGTAGGTTCTTCCCTTTCATCACTTTAAGTATATCATGCCACTCCCTTCTGGCTTGGAGAGTTTCTGCTGAGAAATCAGCTGTTAATCTTATGGGAGTTCCCTTGTATGTTATTTGTCATTTTTCCCTTGCTGCTTTCAATAATTTTTCTTTGTCTTTAATTTTTGCCACTTTGATTACTATGTGTCTCGGCGTGTTTCTCCTTGGGTTTATCCTGTATAGGACTCTCTGCACTTCCTGGACTTGGGTGGCTATTTCCTTTCCCATGTTAGGGAAGTTTTCGACTATAATCTCTTCAAATATTTTCTCTGGTCCTTTCTCTCTCTCTTCTCCTTCTGGGACCTCTATAATGCAAATGTTGTTGCGTTTAATGTTGTCCCAGAGGTCTCTTAGGCTGTCTTCATTTCTTTTCATTCTTTTTTCTTTATTCTGTTCCGCAGCAGTGAATTCCACCATTCTGTCTTCCAGGTCACTTATCCGTTCTTCTGCCTCAGTTATTCTGCTATTGATTCCTTCTAGTGTAGTTTTCATTTCAGTTATTGTATTGGTCATCTCTGTTTGTTTGTTCTTTAATTCTTCTAGGTCTTTGTTAATCATTTCTTGCATCTTCTCAATCTTTGCCTCCATTCTTATTCCAAGGTCCTGGATCATCTTCACTATCATTATTCTGAATTCTTTTTCTGGAAGGTTGCCTATCTCCACTTCATTTAGTTGTTTTTCTGGGGTTTTTTCTTGTTCCTTCATCTGGTACATAGCCCTCTGCCTTTTCATCTTGTCTATCTTTCTGTAACTGTGGTTTTTGGTCCACAGGCTGCAGGATTGTAGTTTTTCTTGCTTCTGCTGTCTGCCCTCTGGTGGTTGAGGCTATCTAAGAGGCTTGATGGGAGGCTCTGGTGGTGGGTAGAGCTCATAAGCTTGTATGTAGTTTCTTTCAGACTTTGCTCATGTACCTTTTCCCTTTGCTGATTTTGCTTTGTTTCCTTTGTATCCCTTGATAAGGATAATAAATTATAGCCACGAGTATGACTAGATGCTTAATCCTATGAGTCCTCTTAGTGAATTGTTGAACCTGGGGGTGGTGGTCTTGGAGACCTCTGATACAGATGGTGTCAGAAGTGGGATTTGCTAGACCCACCCCTGACTCACTGAAATGAAGATGAAGGGGTGGGCTATGATGAAACTTTGGTTCCTGGGTGACTGTGGAGTCATCCATGGTATGAAACAGCACTGAGCTGCAGTCTGTTGTGAGAGGTAAAAGTTATTTATGGAGTATGAAACTAATAGATCATCTCCAGGACAGTTGGCTCGCTGGATGCCCTGGCTGCTTTTGGCCGTGCTGGCTAAAGTGAGGGGGAACAATACCGCCTTAGTGATGCTTCTAGTTTTTGTTTTCTCCTCCAGGCAGAGGAGAAAAGTCTTTTAAATCCCCTCTTCCCTTCTCCACTTGCATTCCAGCCATTATTTTTCTTGAAAGCTGTTATTAACTTTGTAAATGCTAACTTTACTACTAGAGGTTTGAGTAAACTTTCAGTGAGGAAAAAAAAAAAGAGGGAGGTATTTTAATTGCTTTGTATCTTGTTACTCTTGCATATGGATGTATGATAAAATTGACATAAAATGTTAAATGCTTTTAATTTCATAAATGCTAGAGAGATCATCCGTATAGGAAAAGTGGCAAAGAAAAAGTGTTAGGGGAACACAAATTCCTTGCTTTTTGCCACTGATGGGTGGATTAGAATTAACATTTTTTTTGGTGTTTTTTGGGGTTTTTTTTTTTAGCTGCGGCATGCGGGATCTTAGTTCCCTGACCAGGGATTGAACCCATGCCCCCTGCACTGGGAGCACAAAATCTTAACCACTGGACCACCAGGGAAGTCCCGAGAATTAAATTTTTTGAATATTGGAAATAGAACAAGTTTCCATAGGTGATGATCTTTTACTATGATTTTTGCCTATTGGAGTCAAAGGAAGAAATGAGACAACATAAAAAGAGGCAATCTCCAGATGGAGATACACTTTTGGAGTTTTAAGAAGCAATTTTCAGTGAGTGCACTTCTACTTCCTAGATGGGATGCTGCTGGATTCATGAATCGCTTAATAAAGCCAATTAGATCTTCAAAAAAAAAAAGCAATTTTCAGTTTGCTAATCAGCTCTTGTGAAATTGTATATCTGACAACTCTTATTTTTTTATTAAAAAATTTTATTTTATATTGGAGTATAGTTGATTAACAATGTTGTGTTAGTTTCAGGTGTACAGCAAAGTGATTCAGTTATACATATGCATGTATCCATTCTTTTCCAAGTTCTTTTCCCATTTAGGTTATTACAGAATATTGAGCAGAGTTCCCTGTGCTATATAGTAGGTCCTTGTCGTATATCTGACAGCTCTTAGAGGCTGATGATTTTCTGGCCTGAGGTGCACATTTTGAGTGGATCAATTTGGACTCAAAGTTTGACAAGATAAAAAGGGCTTAGGAAAATCTTGCTTGTCACTGGGGCTTGGAACATGGCTGTCTGGCACTGTAGTGTCTTTGCTGAGGCTGAAGAAAATCTGCTGGCTTTTTAAAAATCCTGAATCAACAGATCCTAATTCCCTGGTGCTGTCTCTAAGTGAAAACCTGCTATGAGCTGTGCTGAAATGAAAGCAGGTATAGCTCAATAAATAGAACTCACACTCTAGGACTGTTACAGATTTAGGGCATCCCTCTGTGGGGGCCAAAACTGTGACAACATTGTGCATGCTGGCTGGACCATCTGGGTCACTCACAGGTGCCCACAGGAAAGGGTTTATTCTCTGATAGGACCATCTAAAATTGAGCTCCCAATAAGCTCTGTGTTTCTAATGCCAGGTAATTGCTTTTCTAACTCGTGATTCCTGCCCCAAAGCTGCAAGTTGAAGGAGGACATCACAAGGACTGTGACCCCTCCACCCACTCCTGACAGATCTGGCTCTTGACCCCTCTCTTGGGGGATGTCTCATTCCTGCTGACTTGTGTTCAGCTTTCTGGATTAGATGCAGTTTGCAACAATGGACTGATAGCCTGCCTCTACTTTTTTCACCTTCCTCCTGGTACACACATCTTAGGAAGGCAGTTTGATTATTAAATACAGCTACCCCAGAAAGGGATTGATCATTTCTAGACTACTTACCCAATAAATGATCAGGATTAAGGGGGTGGAAGGTTATGTAAACCCATTTTGAAATTTTTGAAAATTCAGGATTCCATCCTGACCAATTTCTGAACAGAACGTGTCATTCTGTTTGTTATAGAAATTTTTTTTCTATGAAAATACTTTCGTTTCTCTTTCACACAACTTTTCCAGATGACAGGTCTGAGTGAGAGTAGGGAATGATTGAAAAAAAAATGTGAAGTTATGACTGCCGAGTGAGACACACTACTTTTGTAACAATGAAGAAAAAAAAAAAAACCCTCTCAAATCCCAGCATCTGAGGGAAGCAAGGAAGAGAGGGAGGGCATTAATGATCTTTTGCTTTTCAAAACTACTCCTGGAAGCTTTCCCTTCCTAAAGAAAAATGCCTCTGCTGTTTTTCGAAACTGCTGCATGTACTTTGAATTCTAATTGACTGTTGACCCTACAATCACACCTGACAGAACTGATGAGGAGACAACAGGAGGTGACCCTGGCTCCTGCACATTCCAGGCAAAACATCTTTAGATGTTGTCCACACCTGTGAGGCAGATGACGGGTGTAATGGAAAAGCAAGCTGTTTGGAACTGACTGCCTCGGGCATTCCTTCTGAAAGCAAGGACTGAACTGAACCATTTGGACTGGTCTGGCAACCTTGGGGCAGGAAGGCCCAGGGCAGGCGGCCACGCTGGGGGCTCTGTGAACCCGTTCTGCCTGACCAATGCGTGTCCTGCTTGGGGTGCCCTAACAATTGTAAACTCTTTGCTTCCAGGGGAACCGCCTGTGCCATCTGGGGTTGTTCTTCTCATGTGTGAGGTGCCCTGACACGGCCTCAGCCCTAGAAGGCTTTGGGGTCAGCTTCAGCTTCCTGGCCAGAGTGTGCTGTGCCTGAGCTGATGCTTCAGGCCAGGCAAAAAAGTTCAAACAGAAACCTGAGGAGGAAGCCACTTGGATTTCTTTTTGAACTCTGGCAGCGGATTTTTGCCCGGGGTAAAAATCTGAGTTCTCAGCCTCTTTCTGAGTCTAGATTTTGGTAAATAATCCAAGGGAGAAAGTCACGGTGGATCATCAGTGGTAATTTACCATACCCTATAAAATTTTCAGGTCTCACCTGTTGTTCTCAAGGCCCCTCCCACTAATGGGACTTTATCTCCTTCGTACCTGGATACCTTGGGAAGTTCAACTCTGGTTTTCTGAGGTTTTGGTTTAGTTACTTAGCCTCCTTCCCGGCCACATTTTGCTATTCAGCAAATGTCTTAAGTAGGAAATCAGTTTCTTGAAGCCCCTGAAATCTCCATTTGATCCCTGCCACCCTCATACAACTTCCAAAAGTTCTGCTGGTTTCTCTATGTCTCAGCAGTGGCCCTGTTCAGTAGTTGTGGCACGTGGGCTCAGTAGTTGTGGCTCACGGGCTCTAGAGCGCAGGCTCAGTAATTGTGGCACATGGGCTTAGTTGCTCTGCGGCATGTGGGATCTTCCCCGACCAGGGCTCGAACCCGTGTCCCCTGCATTGGCAGGTGTATTCTTAACCACTGAGCCACCAGGGAAGCTCTCACTGTAGTTTTGTGTCTCCCTGATGACTAATGGCGCAGAGCATTTTTTTCAAGTGCTCATTGCCCATTTATATATCTTCTCTGAGAAGTGACTGATGTTTTGCTCGTTTTTCAATTGAGTTGCTTGGACTCTTCTTATAGATGTGCAAGAGTTGTTTATATATTCTGGTTACCAGTTGGTTATAGCATTGTGAATATTTCCTTCTAGCCTGTGGTTTGCCTTTTTATTTTCTTAACTGTGAATTTTGAAGAACAGAAGCTTTTAATTTTGAGGAAGTCCAAAATTTTCTTTTGTGGTTTGTACTTTTGTTCTATTTAAGAACTCTGCACCTACCTCAGGGAAGCAAGTATTTTCTCCTTGTGCATTTATAGCTTTAATTTTTAGATTTAGTCCTATGATCAAATTTGAGGTAATATTTGTCTAAGCTGTAAGATATGGATACAAGTTCTTTTTCTTTTTGCATATGGGTGTTGAATTGTTCTCTATGTCTTTATGTGAATTTAAAAAATGAATTTCTTATGTATAGCTAATTGTTGAGTCCTTTTTTATCTAGCCTCACAATCTTTGCTTTTTTTTTTTTCTTAAGACACACATATGCGGTTTAGGGCCCACCCTCATCTGGTGTGACTTCATTTCTTTTTTTTTTTTTTAATATTTGTTTACTTATTTGCTTGTGTTGTGTCTTAGTTGTGGCAGGCGGGCTCCTTAGTTGTGGCTCGTGAGCTCCTTAGTTCAGTTCACCGGCTCCTTAGTTGTGGCATGTGAACTCTTAGTTGTGACATGCATGTGGGATCTAGTTCCCTGATCAGGGATTGAACCCCGGCCCCCTGCATTGGGAGCAGGGAGTCTTAACCACTGTGCCACTAGGGAAGTCCCAATCTTTGCTTTTTAATTGGAGTGTTTGGGCCATTTAAAATGTGATTGTTCATATTGTTGAGTTTAAATCTACCTTTTAAAATATTTTCTCTCTATTTTCCCTCTCTGTTATTTTTCCTCCTTTTTGTCTTTTGTATTAATTGAGTATTTTTAAAGGATTTCTTGTTATCCCCACTCTTGGCTTATTAGTTGTATATCTTATTTTTTTTCTTGCTGTTGCTCTAGGATTTACAGTAGAAAACTTCTCATAGTCTACCATCAAGTAATACTGGACAACTTCACATATAATGTGATAGCCCTACAACAACATATTTCCATTCCCCCACTCATTTTTTATGCAGTTGTCATATATTTTACTTCTACCTATGTTATAAACCTCACAACATATTGTTACAATTTCTATTTTAAAAATAATATTTCAAAGAAATCAAAGATAGAAAATCTTTTACATTTACCTACATAGTTCCCATTTCCAGTGCTCATTATTTATTTGTGTATATCTAGGTTTCCATCTGGTATCATTTTTCTTCTATTTGAAGAACTTCCTTTAACTCCAAAGTTAAAGGAAGTTAACTCTTTAACTCAGTAAAAGTCTGTTAGTGATAAGTTCTCTGTTTTTGTTCATTAGAGAAGTTGTTTTAAATTCACTTGAGAAAGATATTTTATTTGGGTATAAAATTTTAGGTTGACAATTTTTTCCTTTTCAGCTCTGTAAGATATAATTCCATGGTTTATGGTATGCATAGTTTCTGATAAGAAATCATCTTTGTTCCTCTTTTCCTAACATGTGTTTTTCTTTGGCTGCTTTTAAGATTTTATGTTTAACTATAGTTTCCAGGAATTCAATTTTTATGAGTTTCAGTGAGGTTCTTGGACCTGTACTTTATAGTTTTATCACACTGAGAAAATTATCAGCCCTTATTCCTTTCAAAATAAATATTTTTCCCCTTTTCCTCTTTCAATTATGTATATATTAGCCCATTTAATATTATCTCACAGGTAAATGAAGCTCTGTTACCTTTTATTTTATTCTATTTTTAAAATGTTTCAGTATCTTGTTTTATTTGGAAATGATCTAGCTATTCAATAAACTTCCATCACTTTATTTAGCACAACTCTAGAATTTCAAGTTGCCAAAATCTGGAAAGACTATTTTAGATAGATGTTCTACACATAATTATTCTTTTTTTTTTAACATCTTTATTGGAGTATAATTGCTTTACAATGTTGTGTTAGTTTCTGCTGTATAACAAAGTGAATCAGCTATATGTATACATATATCCCCATATCCCCTCCCTCTTGCATCTCCCTCCCACACTCCCTATCCCACCCCTCTAGGTGGTCACAAAGCACTGAGCTGATCTCTCCATGAGATGCAGCTGCTTCCCACTAACTATCTCTTTTACATTTGGTAGTGTATATATGTCGATGCTACTCTCTCACTTCGTTCCAGCTTACCCTTCCCCCTCCCCATGTCCTTAAGTCCATTCTCTACGTCTGCATCTTTATTCCTGTCCTGCCCCTAGGTTCATTAGAACCTTTTTTTTTTTTTTAGATTCCATATATATGTGTTAGCATACGGTATTTGTTTTTCTCTTTCTGACTTACTTCACTCTATATGACAGACTCTGGGTCCATCCACCTCACTACAAATAACTCAATTTCATTTCTTTTTATGGCTGAGTAATATTCCATTGTATATATGTGCCACATCTTCTTTATCCATTCATCTGTTGATGGACACTTAGGTTGCTTCCATTTCCTGGCTATTGTAAATAGTGCTGCAATGAACATTGTGGTGCATGTCTCTTTTTGAATTATGCTTTTCTCAGGGTATATGCCCAGTAGTGGGATTGCTGGGTCATATGGTAGTTTGATTTTTAGTTTTTTAAGGAACCTCCATACTGTTCTCCATAGTGGCTGTATCAATTTACATTCCCACCAACAGTGCAAGAGGGTTCCCTTTTCTCCACATCCCCTCGAGCATTTATTGTTTGTAGACTTTTTGATGATGGCCATTCTGACTGATGTGAGGTGATACCTCATTGTAGTTTTTTTTTTTTTTCATTTTTTTTTCATTGTAGTTTTGATTTGCATTTCTCTAATGATTAGTGATGTTGAACATCTAAACATAATTATTCTTAATAGAGTTTACCTAAAAGCTCTGATCTCATTTACCTTTTTTCCCCTTAAAATTTTCTTCACATTGAGGTACTCTCCTTGCTGACAAATTTGCAGCAGATATAACAAGATTTTATTTAAATTTTATCAAAACTAGGTGCAATAAAAGTGTTATACTTAATATTGATGACTCTAAAGACATGTCTATATTAATCAAACCAACAAGCTTAAGCCACCTTCAACAGCAGATATCAATTCAGTACTGAATATTTCCCAGATCATGTGGTCCTAGAATTTATCTTGGCCAGTTTTCTAGATATTTAGATTCAATTTGTAAGTGCTTACTCTTAAGTCAGTTAAATAGAGCTCATTTACAAGTTAACTTCTACATAAAGAAAGAACCAGAAATCTCAGTCTTTCCGCATGAGTTTAAAAAGGCTTTCTTCTCCCACTCCCGCCTTTTTTTTTTTTTCTCTCTTGAGATGGTTTAGATAAGTATTCCTGAGGGCCTGGGCACAGGGGAGAGAAATACCAATTCCTTTTCATGAGAGCATAGCTGAAGATCCCCCAGTTTTATAACAATACCCTACGGGGGTGGGGGTGGGGGGCTACAAGATGGAACAGAGCTCTGCTCGCCTGTAACAAGGCTAGTCCAAAAGGGAAAATCCCAACCAGTGTTCCCACAGGCAAAGCCCGATGCAATAGGGTCCCCAGGTGTTGTCACATGTGAGCCCTGTTATTCGTCTCAACCAGTCAGTGCAAGTACTGAGACACATCCACACAAACAACAAACATGGTCCCACAAACAAAAGATCAGACAAGGTGTAGCCCAAAGATTCCATTTCTACTCCCAGACAAAGGCTTCCAAACAGATTGGCTCAGTTCTTGAAAGAGAACAAACGCAGAGTTGGCTCTCAGGGGGCCCAGAGTAGCTCAGTTCCCACAAGGGAGTGAGCCCACAGTGGCTAGCCCAGATGGAGTGGAGAGAATTCCCAGCCTGTCCATTCCTGTGGCAGAACAATTCTAGCTGAAGAATAGTATAGTAATTCAGGGCACCATACAAAGGCCACCTCTGCTCAATTTTAAGAATATACATTGGCCAAACAATTACAATAGAATCTCATTCTTTTTGTCATAGATTCATAGTTATAGGTCGACCAATCTGCCAAAATTTTCCCTAGGGGACTATCAGGTGGAACCGAAGAAGAAGGGCTTTCCATTTTTGATCGATAGACCACTCATGTGTGGACAAAGAACAAACCAAAATCCTCACCAGCAACGGAAACCTCAAACCAAAAACCAAACAACACAAGGCTCAAATCGGCTTCCAAGTCCCACTTAGCCCATGACCTCTGTCCAAGCGGCACACCTTCCAAATGGGATTCCCCCAAACGGAAAATTCCCCAAATGGGAGCCAGGTCTCCCCCCAAATGGACAGGGCCAAAGGGGCCTCAGCGTGCACGATGGGGGACTTACCCAAATGCTGGCCGAGGTGTCGTAACATCCCCAACGCTACTTTTCTGCTTCCTCAAAATAATTCCTTGGAGTAGGAAGTCCAGGGCAGTCCAGGCAGGAGGAAGAGAGGAACATCCTCAAGGCAAAGACAGCCTTGGCAGCTGCTAAGGCGGTCTCTCTCCCACCATCTACTCCCGCCTCAGAGTTCCAGCTGCCAAGATGACGGATGGGGTATGACTGGGGCTTGGCCTTTCCAGGCAAGGGTTCCAGGCAAGGGTCCCAGGCTATCTGGCCTCTAAAGGAATTCTCCAACCCTCCGCTCCCCCAAAAGAGGCTGGCATGGTAAAAACCCTGGAGCATCTGATCAAGCCAAGGGACCCCCCAACCTGGGACCATCCCTGAGTGGTCCCCACATTGGGCGCCAAAATTGATGCCGAAAGCTCAGCTTCTCTGTACACCGGTGTTGAAGTGAATCCCTGAGGCAGAGTTTTGGGTGAAGTAGAAAAGGAGAGCTATATTACTTTGCCAAGCAAAGGGGGATACAGTGGGCTCCGGCCTCGAAAAACTGTGTCCCCTCCATTACCTTTTAAAAGTTCAATTTTTTTTTCTCTTTTGTTTCACTTTGGGTAGTCTCTATTAATATTTTTTCTAGTTCACCTATTTTCACTTCTCCAGTGTGTAATTTATTGTTAATCTCATGTAGTGATTAAACAAACAAACAAAAGATATATGGGTCTGTTTTATTGACTATTTTTCTTCTGTTTAAGGGCCATATTTTTCTGGTTTCTTGGCTTATCTAATAATTTTTAATTGGATGATGGACATTGTCAGTTTTACTCTCTTGAGTGCCTGGATTTTACTTTCTTTTTAAAAAGAAGTATTAGGCATTGTTCTGATGTGTATTTAATTTACTTGTGGTTCAGTTTGATTCTTTCAAAGCTTACATTTAAGCTTTGTTAAGTAAGTGTAGAATAACTTCTTTATAGAGATATTTAGTCCAACTACTAAGGTGTGGCCCTCCTAGTGTCTCTACTGAATGCCCTAAGTGATCAGTGACGACTCTCTTTTCTGGCTGGTCATATCTTGAGCACCTTCCAGCTTTGAATGAGCTCTGGGAACTGTTTAGTTCACAGTTAGCTGGTTTTTATATGTGCAGTTTTATGGAGTTTCACCCTATGCATGCACAACTTAGTGTTCAGCAAAGATTCAAGGGGGCCCCATGCAGATTTCTGGGATTCTTTTTCTACATAGCTCCCCTTCTCTCTCATTGCCTTTTGAGCCCATTATATACATTCTTAGTTTTCTGTCATGTCAATTCAACCCAATATTTCTTTCTTCATTTCTCTCTCTTGTGTAATTTTCTGGTTAATCCTTTCAGTCTCCTTCAATAACTTTAATTCCTTTCTTTTTTTTTTTTTTTTTTTAAACTTTAGTCTTTTTTTTTTAATGTATTTTTTTAAACGCATTGTTTACTTTGTTTATTTATTTATTTATTTTTGGCTGTGTTGGGTCTTCGTCTCTGTGCGAGGGTTTTCTCTAGTTGCGGCAAGCGGGGGCCACTCTTCATCTCGGTGCGCGGGCCTCTCACTATCGTGGCCCCTCTTGTTGCGGAGCACAGGCTCCAGACGCGCAGGCTCAGCAATTGTGGCTCACGGGCCTAGTTGCTCCGTGGCATGTGGGATCTTCCCAGACCAGGGCTCGAACCCGTGTGCCCTGCATTGGCAGGCAGACTCTCAACCACTGCGCCACCAGGGAAGCCCTAATTCCTTTCTTATTTCATCCCATCACCCTGACCTGGAAAAACCTCAGCATTAATTGAATCTAGTGTCCATTTCTTTTCCCTGTGGCTACACTATGGTAGTTTCGTGCAGCTGAATACACAACTAGGTAGATTGGTGTCAGCATAATTTTTTTTTTAATTTATTTTATTTATTTATTTATGGCTGTGTTGGATCCTCGTTTCTGTGTCAGCATAAATATTTAATTGCCAATAATCTGAACTCCTCTTATGATTCTGCCCAACAGATCTCTTCCGTTTCATGTTTCAACTCTGCATGCCATTATCTACTGCTGTGCTTTCAGATATTCTTAATTATCCTCAAATCTCCATGCTTCAGATATGCTTTTCAGATATGCTTGTCTCCTGAATCATAAAGAAGCTGAAGTCATCTGTTGAGAAATCCCTCCGTTTCCTTTCACAATTCAGAATAATCCTCACTTTACATCCATTCTTTTTTCCTAATTTATGTTAAGTTGGTAATATACCCCTTTTAAAAACTGTGATTAATTTCTTTACTTATGCATGGATCCCACTCTTTTTTTTGCTAATAATGGACTTTGATCTAATGAGTATTAAATTTATATTTACCGTAATTCAACAAGTCCTGATCTACCAGCTCTTACCCATCAGAATTTAAATTCTCCCTTCACCCCATGAAGTTCTGGTTACTCTTGCTGAGAGCGTGATCTGTACTCCCCTCCATTTCCTCACTCCCATGCCCTCTGACTCCATAGTAAGTTGATTTTCCATCACACAGCCCCATCTAATTTATTTTACCTTTTATAATGGGTTCTCTGTCAATACCTGTTACCTTATTTAGATGTCCCCCACTCTCTCTCCTTGAGAAAGGCCTCTCTTTTTCTTACCAAATCTTTAATAGGTAGAATTCATCAAGGTCTTAGGAATCTAAGAATTCTCTTCTAGGAAATATACCCCTCAGAGATTTTCAGAATATAGGCAGGGTCATATGTTTATTCTCTAAGTTCTCACTTTTTTAGGACTCACAATTATTTGACCTCATCCCTGTAGGGAGTGCAGAAAAAAATGTTTTCTTCCAGTTACTTCTGACAGCATCTTGGGATCGTCTCCTTAAACACTCATAATTAATTTGGATTATTAGTGTGCTTAGAAAAAATGTTTAGAGATTTTTCTTGGAGGCACTGTTATTGATGCTAGAAATAACATAATAATCACAGCTCTAGAGAGGTGAGGTCAGGAAAACCAAACTTATAACCAAGGGTTCAGCTGTTCCCTCCCACGACAAATCTGGTAAACATTGGGTCCAGCATCCTGGAACAAAGGTTACTCAGGCGAGGGGAGTTTTATTTTGGACTTAGAAACTATCTGGGGGGAAAAAAGAAGTGAATATTTGGAGATGGGAATCTACACAAGGTGTGGATAATAATACCTTCTCATGAGAATATGCAAGAGTCCTTGAGATAATCAGTGTGAAGGGCTGTTCTCTGATCATTGCAGAGATTCTATTCCTCTCACTCACTTGCCTACAAAGTCATCTCAATTCTTTCCCTGCATTAGTTCTGTCCAAATTTTCACCTCTGTCCTTTGATTAAACTGTCTTAGTTTGAGATTCCCTAAGCATGGGGTCAAGATGAGTTAAATGTATAATAGAGAAAATTAGAGGGCACTGATTATCTTAAATAAATGTTTGTATCTTTTGTTTCCACTGGACCTTATCTGGGTGAGACTGAATTTGGGAAATTCATTTATACTGAAAAGCTCTGTGTGTGCACTTCATGAAGAGTTTAAGACATTGTCTGAATCTTTACTAGAATTGGTGCACTAGGAAATTACATTATTGTAGATTTTGATCTTCAAATCAAAATGGAATTAATAAACCTTGGAATTAATGCCAAATTCAATTACAGAAGAAGGCATGTTTACCAGTGAATATCCTCACAGCTGGGTCTTCATTTCTAATGGCATGCTTGGGTCCAAGACTTGATTCTGAGATGTGATATTGGTCCTGCAATCAGAAATCTGATGTACAGGATTTATCATCAGCTACAATACTCTCTTGGTCAGCTGCACCTCTGCTGCATGTGGATGTCTGGTTCCTGCTCTTTCTGATTTTTTTTGCCCGGAAATTTATTTGCCTGTAAGATTTGATTTGGCAGTTCATTCACCAGTTTGTCTAGTCCCTCATACTGAACAGTTATTTTCTCACTTGTTGATTTTCCTATCTATAATTTTTTTCTGAAACTTCATTCTGAACCATTGATATGTTTAACTATTCTTCATTTGTACCACACACTTTAATTGTTGTATTAAGTTTTAAGAAATCGGGTAGGTCAATCCACTTCATCATTATTATTTTTAAAGAATGACTTGGTTTCTGTATGTTTGAAAATTTCGATAATAAAGTGTTGGGGGAAATGACTCGGATTTTTTTTGTGCAATTATAGTTAAATTTTGAGGCAAATTGCCTAGTTCCCTCCAAATTATCTTGCTGTTTTGATTGATATTGAATTGAATCTACACCTTCGAAGAAGTTTCAAATCTTAATGACATGTTATATCTTCCCATCCAAGAACATGGAATGTAGTTCTGCTCATTTAAGATTCCTCTTATGCTATTTAATTTTTCACTTTTATATTTCCAGCACATCACTGACCTAGTTTACTCCTAAGATTTTGAAGTGTTTACTCACAGTATATTTTAAAATTTTGCACATTTGTGTAATGTTTGGGCAAATTACTAGCTTATTACTTCTAAAATATTTCAGTTATGTAGCAGAGCAGCTCCTTCACTGCTATCTGTTGAAAGTCAGCCCTCGGCACAGGGGTTTGTAAAGAAAAAAAAAAAGAAGAAAGAAGATAAAATTTTAAAAAAGAAAAAGAAAAAAGAAATTTAAAAAATTTCAGTTGGTTCTTTGAATGTAACACATAAAATAATCTAATTTTCAAAAAGGAATAATTTTTTATGCCACTTTATTGAAGTTAGAAAAATATTGAATACTTGTGTGCCTGTGGTCATGTTAGTCTTTTTTCCTAATGGAATGAGGTTGCTTCCAGTGTTCATTCTCAGTGTACTCTTGGAATATATCTCTGTTATGTGGCATCATTATTAAGATATACGGCTCAGGAATTCCCTGGTGGTCCAGTGGTTAGGACTCTGCACTTCCACTGCAGGGGGCATGGGTTCGATCCCTGGTGGGGGAACTAAGATCCCCCATGCTGCGTGGAGCAGCCAAAAAAAAAAGAAAAAAGATATATTGCTCAATTCAGCTTAGGTCCTTGATTCAAAAGTTGTATTCAAAAATTGAATTGGTTTATAGAAAGATAATGTTAGAGAGTATTTGATAGGATCCAGTGCAACATAAGACACTTGAATGCCTGTTTCTCAGAAAGGCCAAGCTTTTGCGTAAACAAAAACAAACAAAACCCCTCAATCAAGCAAGGATATGCAGTTTTGAATAACACAATGAGAGAGCTTAATGTGCTCTTTTAAACTATTAAGTAGAGAATCTGCATTCCATGTTAAGAAACCTATTAACATAAAGGACATATTAAAATAACCTTTGAGGTGAAAATAATGACTCCATTCGTTTATTCATTTATTCATGTAATAGATATTTGTTGACTGCCTACTAATGACAGATTGTTCTAGACCGTAGATATGGACTGAAAACAAGGTAGATAAGATCCCTACTTTCATGACTCTTGTGTTTCTATTGGAGGGAACTGTCTTCCTTCGATAGAAATAAGATAATACATTGAGATAATTTCAGTTGTTATAAGTATTATGAGGGCTATATTGGGTGATTAAGAGAAACAAACCTTAGGGATGGATTTTTTTTTTTTTTTTTTTTTCTTTTTTGGCTGCACCAAGCGACTTGCAGGATCTTAGTTCCCCAACCAGGGATTGAACCCGCGCCCCCGGCAGTGAAAGCGCAGAGTCCTAACTACTGGATTGCCAGGGAATTTCCTAGGGGTGGATTTTTATGCATGACATTAGAATAGGGTTCCCAGAAAGGAGATTTTAAAGAAATTATGGTGAGAACCGTATTTCTCTTGACTTGAAGAAATTCATGCATTTATTCTGTTTCTCCCCAGGTTCTGTGGATCTGAGCATAATTATCATACCCCAGCCACTGAAGGAATGATTTCTGTTTATGTGGCAATAGGTATGGTCATCCTCGCTCAGACTGGAATAGGAACTGTGGGGAATGTTTCACTCCTTTGTCATTATATCTGCTCCCTTTTCAAGATACATGGATTAAGACCATTAGAGCAAATAATCAACCATCTTGCTTTAGCCAATACTTTGACCCTAATTTGTGGAGGAATCCCTCCGACACTGGCAGCCTTTGAGTTGAAATATTTCCTAAATGACATTGGATGTAAACTTATCTTTTATTTTCACAGAGCGGCCTGGGAAAATTCCCTCAGCATCACCTGACTTTTGGGTGGCTTCTAGGCCTTAAGTATTAACCCCACAAACTCTAAGTGGGTAGAACTCAAATTCAAATCCCCAAAGTATATTACTTCTCTGTGTATCCTGAGCTGGATGTTTCATTTGCTGGTCAATGACATAATTCCCATGAGAATGACTGGACAAAAGAACAGCAGAAATAACAGTGTGAAGTCAAATCTTGGATATTGCTCTTATCTGTTTATTAACACAATTACAGAATCAATATGTTCAGTTATTTTCTCCTCTATTGATGTTATTTGTTTGGGACTCATGATATGGGCGAGTGGATCCATGATATGTTTCCTTCACGGGCACAAACAGCAAGTCCAGTACATTCACAGCACTAGGCAACCACCCCACCCTAAATATCCACAGGAACCAGAGGCACAAAATCTATCATATTACTTGTGAGCACTTTTGTCATATTTTATTCTTTCTCTTCTGCCTTTGAAATGTATGCTATCTTTTTGACAGTCCACAGTTGTGGCTTGTGAACACCAGTGTGTTCCTAGTATCTTGTTTTCTAACCCTCAGTCCCTTTTTGCTCTTAAAATGTAACACCCATATCTATCTCCAGCCTCTGCTCTTCCTGCTGAGGAAGTTGTAGAACTTACCCAGTTGCTGACAGCACTGTACAATATTCATTCATCCATTCGTCTCATACTGTGAAGTACCTTCTCTGTATCATTCATGTTTTAGACACAGTGGTGGACAGCAAGTGTATCTGCTCCAGTAAAGTCTGTGGGGGAATCTAGATATCCAACAAACAATTACACAAATAATTATGTAATTGCAGATGTACAGAATGCTGCCATGAGGAGCTTGGGATAGTATGTTTCAGGATCTTGGAAAGCTTCCCTCTGTATCTGCAGTTTAGGCTACTTCCTGAATATTTTGGAGGATGTCGTCAGACTTAGTGGATGTTCCAGGCAAATGGAAAGGCATGTTGGAACACCATTTACAGGAAGAAACATAGAACATACAAAGAACGGAAAGAAATCCCACTTGCCTCGTGTGCCAAGAACAAGAGAATTCGGCATGAGCTGAGGTTATTGAGTTCAGGTCGGATAACAGTTTGCCAGGTTTACAGATTAGGTTAAGAACAGGTACCATGGATCCCAATAGTAATTTCAGGCTTTCATCAAGAAGATAAAAGGATTTAAAGTTTGTTCGTTTCTTGTTTTTTTATCAAGGAGAAAGAGGGCATTTAAGAAATTATCCAGTTTGCCTAACAATTATGAGCGTAGCTTATTGCATTGAGCAAGAGCAAACTTGGGAAAAAGAATTAGGAGACTTTTGAAATAAACCAGATGAGAGAGGATGATGATTCTGATAAAGATGATGAAAATCAATGTGAAGGCGGAACACATGGACTTGAGAAACACTGCCTTAGAAGTACGCACTGAATTTGGTGACTGTTTCATAAGGGGTAGTTTAAGGCTGATGTGGACAATGTCTCGCAATTCTCTTAAGACTTGAGCAACTGGATTGGTTGTAGTGGTGTTTCTTGATATCAAGAAACCGGCGAAGTTGTATTTTGGGTGTAAAGATATTGCACATTCTTTTCAGTATGTGGAGTGTGTTATGTCTCTAAGGCATCTGTGTTATGCACATGTCTAGTCATAGATCACCCACATGTATATATGAGTGGAGCACAGATAGAAGGTTTGCTGTGGAAATACACACTTGGCTGTCAACAACATATATTGGTAATAGGAGCTTGGGTAGGGTTGAAATAAGAGAAAGGGAAAATTAAGAGCAGAGAGAACAGGCCTGAGACATAGTAACAAGTAAGCTTCTTTTAAAGATCAGATAGAGGAGGTGGATCTACACTTTTAGTTCCTTCATTCATTTATTCATTCATCTTATCCAGCATATTCAATGATTGCTTACTGTATGCCAGTCCCTGTTATAGGTGATATTGGATATAGTAATAAATAGGATAGGAAAAAAATAACGGTCCTTCTGGAGTTTACATTCTACTGGGAGTGGCAGAAGATGTTAAACAAACAGATAACACTGTAGTATTTCAGTTTGTGGTTAAGTGCTCTGTTGAAAAGTGTCAGATAGGAGGGGGAGAAGGAATGCCCTGGGTGATTCCGTTTTAAATAATCTGGTCAGGAGATCCCTCCCTGAAACTGTGATGTTTGAAGAGTCCAGAATGACTTGAGGGAGGAAGTAATGCATATAGCCCATGGCAAGGATGTAGAGCGTGGAGGGAATAGGGAGAGGAAAGACTGAGGAAGGGCCATTATTTGTGTGTTGAAGGAATAGCAAGGTGACCAGTGTGGCTGCAGGGAGACACGGGAATGAGCAAGTAGTGGGAATTAAAAGTGCCAGCTTATGTGAAGTGTTGTAGGTAGTGTAACTATTTTGACTTTTATCCTAAAAGAGAAAGGGAACCATTAGAGGGTTTTGAGCAGAGGAATGCCATGATCTGATTTTTTTTTTTTTTTTTTGGAAAGAATGATGGTGGTGGTTTTGTTTTGTTTTTTTCTCCTATTCTTACAATTGCAGTTTTAGTATAATGAATGCAGCTCTGGAACTGCCAAATGGAAGAAATGTGTAGTGTAAGGTATGTGTCTGGGAGGGGTACACAAGAGTTTCCACGCCTGCTCCTGGCACTCCGATGGTGGTGGTTTTATACTATATCAATTTAGCTAAGCTGGCACCATGTTTCCAAGAACTCCCTTCCTGAATGGTTTCAGGTTAGGGTTGGCCGAGGTGACATTTGTGCCATATTTAGAAGTTGGAAGAGAAGAAGTGCCATGTATGCTCTGAACGGCTGCGTGGGCCCCGCGCTGCCGCAGCGCTCCGCGTCGCTGCTCATCTGCTGGCGCCCCCTAGTGCTGGGCTGGCTGCGGGTGCTGGCCAGGGCAGGGTGCCAGCTTCCACAGGTCACCCAGATTGTAGAAGTTGGAGGTTGTGAGACACCGACCCAGTTTCCACTTTGTCTTCACTCCCTCCTATTTCACTTCCAGCTTTTATACCCTGACCGCCCGGCCTGCCAACCTCAGGCCCACCGCTAGAGGCAGCAGTGTCCACTGTAGACGTCTTCACCAGCTCCCGAAATTGCGTCAGGTCTAATTCTTTTCTAAATAATAATTTTTTAAAAAAAATTTTATTTATTTATTTATTTTTGGCTGTGTTGGGTCTTTGTTGCTGCGCGTGCGCTTTCTCTAGTTGCCGCCAGCGGGGGCTGCTCTTTGTCCGGGTGTGCGGGCTTCTCACTGCAGTGGCTTCTCTTGTTTCAGGACACAGGCTCTAGGCACGTGGGCTCAGTAGTTGTGGCTCGTGGGCTCTAGAGCACAGGCTCAGTAGTTGTGGCACAGGGCCTTAGTTGCTCCGCGGCATGTGGGATCTTCCCGGACCAGGGATCGAACCCTTGTCCCCTTCATTGGCAGGTGGATTCTTAACCACTGTGCCACCAGGGAAACCCTATTTTTATTTTTTGGCCGTGCCACATGGCATGCAGGATTTTAGTTCCCCCAACAGGGATGGAACCCATGCCCCCTGCAGTGGAAACGCAGAGTCCTAACCACTGGACTGCCAGGGAATTCCCCTTTAAAAATTATTTTTAAAATTGAAGTATAGTTGACTTACAATGTTGTGTTAGTTTCCAGTGTACAGCAAAGTGTTTCAGTTATACATATGTATGTATTCTTTTTCAGATTCTTTTCCATTATAGGTTATTACAAGATATTGAATATAGTTCCCTGTGCTATAACAGTAGGTGCTTGTTGTTTATTTTATATATAGTAGTGTGTATCTGTACATTCCAAAGTCCTAATTTATCCCCCTCCCCTTCCCCTTTGGTAACCCTACTTTTTTTTCTATGTCTGTGAGTCTATTTCTGTTTTGTAAATAAGTTCATTTGCATCATTTTTTTAAGATTCCACATATAAGTGATATCATTTGATATTTGTCTTTCTCTGTTTGACTTACTTTACTTAATATGATAGTTTCTAAGTCCATCCATGTTGCTGCAAATGGCATTATTCCATTCTTTTTTATGGATGAGTAATATTCCATTGTATATACATACCACATCTTCTTTATCCATTCATCTGTCAATGGACATTTAGGTTGCTTCCATATCTTGGCTATTTTAAATAATGCTGCAATGAGCATTGGGGTGCATGTATCTTTTTAAATTAGAGTTTTTGTCTTTTCCAGGACTGTGATTGCTGGATCATATGGTAACTCAATTTTTAGTTTTTTTTAAAGGAACTGTTCTCCATAGTGGCTGCACCAATTTACATTCCCACCAACAGTGTAGGAGGGCTCCCTCGAAAGGTCTAATTCTTATAAGAAATCTCCTATTCCATATCCCTCCCAGTGGTTCTGCTTCTCTGATTGAATCCTAACAGATACAATGATGTTCCTCCTTCTTCTCGCTCTGGAGATCAAAGCAGGAGACTAGAGGTCATTTAGAAGGCAAACTGTAATAATCCAGGGGAGGTACGATGGACTAGTGTCATCGTAGTGGACGTGGTGAGCATTGTTCAAATTTGCATAGATTTTTATGCATTTGCCTTTTTTCTTTTTTGGCAAACACAAGTCTTTATTGTCCTGTTATTTCTGTGCTGGCTTCTAGCACCGATGAGATTTATAAAAGTTCCAGGCTCTTATTTATTTGACTTGATGTCTTTTTTTTCCCCACCAATTTTATGGCAGTATAACATTCATAAGGAAAAAGGTCCAAATCATAAGTCTGCAGACCATTACATTTTCACCATTTGAACACTCTCCTGAAACCAAAACCCAGATGAAGAAACAGAATAATACCAACATCCCAGTACAGTCCTGACTTACAATTTTTCAATGTTAAGATGGTGTGAAAGCAAATTGCATTCGCTAGAAAGTGTTCTTTGAATTTTGAATTTTGATCTTTTTCCTGGATAGTGATATGCGGGATAATACTCTCACATGATGCAGGGAGCCTCCGCTTCCAGCCAGCCCCGCCATCACAAGGATAAACAACTGGAACACTTACAACCATGCTGTACCCATACAGCCATCCTGCTTTTCAATTTCAGTACAGTATTCTATAAATTACATGAGATATTCAACACTTTATTATAAAATAGACTTTGTGTTAGATGATTTTGCCCAACTGTAGGCTAATGTAAGTGTTCTGACCACTTTTAAGGTAGGCTAGGCTAAGCTATGATGTTTGGTAGGTTAGGTGTATTAAATGTATTTTCAACTTATATTTTCAACTTATGATCGGCTTATTGGGATGTAAACCTACATAAGTTGAGGAAGATCTGTATCTATTTTTATGCTATAATAGAGTCGCTAATCCCAAAGCTAACCACTATCTAGATTTCTAACACCATAGTTTAGTTTGACTGTATTTGACCTTTGTGTAAATGGAAAGACAGCTTGTATACTCCGTTGTATCTGACTTCCATGGCTCAACATTATTATTCTGAAACTCACATGTGTTATTGCATGTCGTTGAAGATATTTTATTCTCATATCTGCATATTATTCCAATGTATAGATTGAAGACAACTTAATCTTTCTAATGTACATGTTCATTTGGCTTGTTTCCGGATTTGGCTATTAGAATAGTGCTGTTAGGAATATGTTTGTACATGTCTTTGGGGACTTGTATACCTGAATTTCTTCTGAGAATATAGCTCGAGGAAAATTGCTGGATCATTTGGTAGGTATATCTTAGCTTTAGTAGACAATGCCAAAGAGTTTTCCAAAGTGGTTGTACCAGTAAATTGATATTTTCATCAGCAGCATTTGAGAATTCTGTTGCTCCAAATATTCCCCCAATATTTGGTATTGCCTATTTTTTCATTCTAGCCACACTGATGGGTGATATCACACTATGATTTAATTTTAATTTCCCTATGACTACTTAAGTTAAAAATCTTTGTATATATTTTTTGTCATTTGGCTGTCTTCTTTTGTGAGGTTCTTTCTAAAAATATTATTTTTTTCTATTGATTACCTCCCTTTTTCTTATCCATCATTAAGAAATCTTTATACATTCTCAGTACGAGTCCATTGTAGGATATATTCAGTGTATCTTCTTCCACTCTTTGCCTTATCAGTTTCTTATTCATTTATCTTCTAAACAGAATTTCTTAATTTTAAAGTAGTCCGTTGTATTATTTTACCCCTTAAGTTGGTGCTTTCGGTTTCCTGTTAAGGAAATCTTTGCATACTCCAAGGTTATTATCATAGTTTTATCTGCTTTCATCTAAAACTTTTATTGTTTATACTTTCACATCTACATATATAATATATATAATTTCATTGATGTGGATGACGTGAGGCAGCTGTCAAAGACTTTCTTTTCTTATGGCTAGCCAACCATCCAGGCACCATTTAGGTACTTGCAGTGTACTTCAGGTCTCTTTAATCATTAATCAGGTGGCAATATATTTGTGGGTCAGTTTCTAGACTCTCTACTCTCTTCCATTGATCTGTTTATCCTTGTTTCTCTATCCCATTATCTTAATTGTAATAGCTTTGTAATAAGCCCTGCCGCTTTGTTCTTTTTCTTCAGTCTTGCCTTAGTCATTCTTTGCTCTTTACATTCCATATACACTTTTAGAATCAGCTTATAAATTTTCACAAACAATCCTGCTGGAGTTTTGCCTGGGATTGCATCGAATACATAGGTCAGTTTGGCAGAATTGATATTCTAAAAAACTGAGCATTTCAATCTATAAACACAGTATATCCTCCACTCATTTAGTTCTTATTTGATTTTTCTCAGGAGTGATTTGTGGTTTTTCAGTGTAGAGATCTTATACATTGTTTGTTAGATGCTTTCTTAGATATTTGATGTTTTCGATGCTATTCTAAATGGCATCACTTTAAAATTTTCATTTTATATTTCTTTGGAAAGTGCATAGAAATAAAATCAGCTTTGTGTTTTGAATTTGAATTCAGCTAAATTAACATTGCTAAAGTATAACATATTGCTGTAGAGTCTTATTTTCTATGTGCATTATCATGTCATCTGTGAATAATAACAAGTTTATTTATTTTCATTTAATCTATATGCCTGTATTCATTTGTTTTGCCTTAAATGCATTAGATGGGGCCTTCAACAAAGTGGTGAGAATGGGCATACTTGCTTAATTCTAATCTTAGGGGGGAAAGCTTTCAATTTTCACCATTAATTATAATAATTCACCATTAATTATGATTTGCTATAGAAATTTTAGATGATATTTGTAAGAATAAGGAAGGTTTCTTCTGTTCTTATTTGTAAGGGTTTTGCTCTTTTTTTTTTTTTTTTGGTTGCACCCTGTGGCTTGCAGAACTTCCCCGACCAGGGATCAAACCCGTGCCCCCCTTGAACTGGAAGCACGGGGTCTTAACCACTGGACTGCCAGGGAAGTCCAAGGATTTGCATTCTTGAACATACCCTTCTTGGTCATGATATGTTATGCTTTTTATATATTTTTTGATTTGTTAATATTTTAACAAGGATCTTTACATCTATGTTTATGAGGTGAATCTTGAAATGTCCTTGTCAGGTTTTATTATCAGAATTACTGAACTTTTAGAATGAGTTGGGAAGTGTTTCCTCCTTTCTCTTCTCTCAGTGAGTTTGTATAAGTCTGATGTTATTTCTTTCCTAAATGTTGAGAAGAAATCACTGGTGAAGCAGTCCAGGCATGGAGTTTTCTTGTGGGAAAGTTGAAAAATGGTGGTCCAATTTCCTTAATAGAGTTAGGAGAATTCAGAGTTTCTATTTATTTTTGTGTCAATTTTCATAGGTTTTATTTTTCAAGAAAATTGGGCATTTAAGTTGTCAAATATTGAAAAGTTGTTTACTGAATTCTCATTATCTTTAAAAATGTCTATAGGGTCTGTATTCAGGTCCCCTTTATCATTCCTGATATTGATAAATTTTCCGCCCTCCCTTCCTTCCTTTCTTCCTTTCATATACATTGCTAGAGATTTTTCAATTGTGTTAATTTTTAAAATTCTCTAGTGTATATTTGTTTTTTTTTTAATTGAAGTATTGTTGATTTACACTGTTGTGTTAATTTCTGGTGTACAGCAAAGTGATTCATTTATACACTGAGTCACTTATATTCAGAGTGTGTATATATATATTCAGAAATATATATATTCTGAATATATATATATATACATATATGTATTCTTTTTCAGATTCTTTCCCATTAAAGGTTATTACAATATTATATATTTGTTTTATACTTCACTGACTTCTGCTCTTATCTGTGTCATTGTCATTCCCTTTTTATGTGTTCTTTGACTTGATTTGCTATTCCCTTTTTTTTTTAGCTTCTGGTGATGAGAGCATACAATTTTCTGCTTTTCTTCTTTTAAAAAATGTTTCTTTAAGGTTATAAATTGAGCTCTACATGCTCTAGCTGTCTCCCACAAGTTGGTATGCCATATATTTATCATTCAATTGAAAATATTTTCAATTTCCCTTTTGTCTTCTCCGTTGACTTATGTTTTATTTACCAAGGTATTGCTTAATTTCCAAAGAGTTGTGGATTTTCTAGTTACCTTTTTGTTATTTCTCACTCAATTCCACCAAGGCTAGAGAACATACTTTGTATTTTTTTCAGTCCTTTGACCTTTGTCAAGGTTTGCTTAATGACCCAGGTTATGATTAATTTTGGTAAACATTTTTGTGCAGTTGAAAAGCAGATGTAGTCTTTCGTTGATTTGTTCAGTGTTCTTTGTACAGCAATTAAGTCATGTTTGCTAATTGCATTGTTCAGATATTATATATCCCGGATGATTATTTGTCTGATTGTTTTATTATCTATTAAGATATGTGTTAAAATCCCCCGCTATGTGGATTTTTCTGTTTCTCCTTTTAGTTCTGGTGGGATTTGCCTTAGTCAAGAACATGAATAGTTCATCGTCAGTAACAGGCAGTAAGAAAGAATATATGGACACATATCCACTTAGATTGCTAGTTGACATAGTAAGAAGTTGTAGAATTTTTTTTTTTTTGGTTGCAAGGTCATAAGCTGAGAGTAAAAACATGGGGGGAGGTTGGAGTTTGGAAGAAAGACGAGAGGTTAAGTAGTAGTCATTTAGGAGAGAAGATGGGTGAATGAGATGTGAGAATATTGTATGACTGCTATTGGGAGATAAAGTCCTCCATGGGAGTCTCACACTCCTTCATGTCTTGCTGAATGTGCCAAGAATGCAAGGATCTCTTTTTTTTTTTAATTAATTAATTAATTTGTTTTTATTTTTGGCTGTATTGGGTCTTTGTTGCTGCGCAGGCATTCTCTAGTTGTGGCGAGTGGGGGGCTACTCTTCGTTGTGGTCGCTGACTTCTCATTGTGGTGGCTTCTCTTGTTGCGGAGCATGGGCTCTAGGCATGTGGGCTTCAGTAGTTGTGGCACACAGGCTCAGTAGTTGTGGCTCGCGGGCTCTAGAGCGCAGGCTCAGTAGTTGTGACGCATGGGCTTAGTTGCTCCGCGGCATGTGGGATCTTCCCACAGCAGGGCTCGAACCCGTATCCCCTGCATTGGCAGGAGGATTCTTAACCACTGCACCACCAGGGAAGCCCAGGATCTCTTTTAATTTGGGCTATTTCTCAGGGTTGTGTTTGCACTGAGCACTGTGAGGGATGAGGTCTCCCTTTGGGACAAAGAGCAGGCTTGCTTACACTTTGCTATAAAACAGCAGGTTCTTAAAGCTCAGTGTTCTTATCCTGTAACACAGCTGGCTGCATGAGCAGGTGTTCATCTAGACATATCCATATTCTCCTCCGGGGACTTGGGGGCAAGGGGAACCAATGCAAAATATGCTGATATTAAAGCTGCTTTCCAAGGCATGAGTAATAAATCCCTTTGTTTCTTACTCAGGAGTCTGATGTCTTCTGACAGCATCCATGAAACATAACTGGCTACCTTTATTAGCTTCCAAGTAGGGAAAAATCAAATCCCAGACTTGATAACTGTCACTCAACTCTAAGTATCTTCATGAGGTGAATGATCATGAACTTGAAGTAAGATCATTGAGCTTTTTTTCTTTGCTTAGTCTTGCTCAGTTGTGTGGATACAGGTATGGGATAGACTGAGCCTTAAATTTAAAATGTTGGGACTTCACTTATTATTTGTTGTCTTTTTTGATATTAGCCATTCTGGCAGGTGTTAGGTGATATCTCATTGTGGTTTTGATTTGCATTCCCCTAAAGGTTAGTGATGTTGAGCATCTTTTCATGTGTCTGTTGGCCATTTGTATGTCTTCTTTGGAAAAATGTCTATTCAGGTTCCCTGCCTATGTTTTAATGGGGTTGCTTGTTTTTTTGATGTTGAGTTGTATGAGTTCTTTGTATATTTTTGGATATTAACCCTTTATCGGATATATCATATGCAAATATCTTCTCCCATTCAGTAGGATCCTTTTTGTTTTGTGGATTGTTTCCTTTGCTGTGCAAAAGCTTTATAGTTTGATGTGGTTCCATTTGTTTATTTTTGTTTTTGTTTCCCTTGCCTGAGGAGACATTATCCACCCCTCCCCCCATATTGCTAAGACCGATGTCAAAGAGCTTACTGCCTATGTTTTCTTCTAGGAGTTTTATGGTTTCTGGTCTTAAATTTAAGTCTTTAATCCATTTTGAGTTTATTTTTGTATATGGTGTGAGAAAGTAGTCCAGTTTCCTTAGCATGTAGCTGTTCAGTTTTCTCAACACCGTTTATTGAAGGGGCTGTCTTTTCCCCAATATATATCTCTGCCTCTTTTGTCTAGATTAATTCCCCATATAAGCATGGGTTCGTTTCTGGGCTCTCTATTCTGTTCTACTAGTCTATATGTTTTTGTGCCAGTATTATACTGTTTGATTACTGTAGTTTTATAATACAATATAATTTGAAGTCAGAAATGTGATGCCTCCAGATTTGTTCTTCTTACCGAAGATTGCTTTGGCTATTCAGAATCTTTTTATTTCTGTATGAATTTTAGGATTGTGTTTTCTATTTCTGTGAAAAGAGCCATTGGAATTTTGATAGGGATTGCATCAAATTTGTAAATCACTTTGTGTAATATGGACATTTTAACAATATTAATTATTCCAATTTATGAACATGGAATAACTTTCCATTTGTGTCCCTTCGGGCTTCCCTGGTGGTGCAGTGGTTGAGAATCTGCCTGCCAATGCAGGGGACACGGGTTTGAGCCCTGGTCTGGGAAGATCCCACATGCCACGGAGCAACTAGGCCCATGAGCCACAACTACTGAGCCTGCACGTCTGGAGCCTGTGCTCCGCAACAAGAAAAAGGCCGCGATAGTGAGAGGCCCACACACCGCCATGAAGAGTGGCCCCCACTTGCCGCAAAGTTAGTATAAAAGTCATTTGGATTTCTATATGTCAGAATGAAGATAGTTTTTAAATGCAATATAAACAATGAAACCATTTAAATAGCCTAAAATATGTTGAACAAAGGATTTAATATATGTTAACAAATGTGTAAAACCTCTAAGAGGAAGCAATGTTATAAATTAGCGAAATGTGATTAAAGCATTTTTAACTGAAAATGATGTACAATAACTTGAGGAAAGGGGTATTATATATAAAAACGATGCAGGGAAACAAAAGCAAGGATAAGATGATTAGAAAAGAGGTCAAGTATTGAAATTGAGAGGTAAATGTATCAAATGTAAATAAATATCAATTAAGGTGTAGAGAATAAAGAAGAGACATAAAAGAAAACATAAGTAAGGGGAGATATCAGCCAATTCATGGAATATATGGAATTTTCAAATAGTTACTAATAAACTGAAAAGTCAACATACAATGAAGAAAGTGTGATACAGTTTTTAAAGGAAACAAAATTGATCAAGACAATGAAACAGTACTGGAGCTGTAAGAGAGACTAAAGAATAAAAAATGAAAAAAATGAAGATAGTAAAACAACATATATGAAGGAAGGGAGAAATAGGGACAATAATGTAAGAAACAAGATAAAGTATACTTATGTCAAACAGAAAATTAACAGAAGGTTAAATCTGAAAAAACTGGAAGTCTCTGTAAAAAAGCTTAGGATGAGCAATGGGAATATTGAAAATGTCTTCATACCTCCATCTCATTCTCAAGGCTGAGTGACACAGATCCTTACTAAAAGCAGTTGGCTTCCTCAAGAATGTGGAACATCTTGAAAAACTGGGTTTGACTGGCAGACTGTATATCAGGGATGAGATGGCAAAACTTCTCCCAGTGCATCACCTTGTCACCTGCTGTCTTCATGACCATGTTTATTGGGGATCATCTTGATGCGCCCAGAGGAGCAACAAATTGCTCTCCTAGATGCAGAATGATTCTCCTGGTAAACTTATCACCATCTGAGTGCAAAGTCACCATTTGGGGATGTACATTTTCCCCAGTTGAACTGCATCATAAAGTTAACTTCAGAATCCAGAAAAGTGATCAAAGTTAGTTTTCACTCATCTGATTGAAATTACCACAGGACTTGATAAAATCTGACTTCAGAGCAGCTCCCCAGAGAACCTACACTTCCTCACCTCAGGCTGTTTTGCCTCCTGCTTTTACAGTTTGCTCTTTTCTACAGCTTTATTGAGATATAATTGACATGAAACAGTGTGTAAGCTTAAGGTGTACAATGTGATGATGAAAAAAATTTTTTTTAATTTTTTAAACAATTTTTAAAGGTCACACTCCATTTACAGGTTTTTATAAAATATTGGCTATATTCCTTGTGTTGTACAATACATCCTTGTAGCCTATTTTACACCCAATAATTTGTACATCCCACTCTCCCACCCCTATATTTTCCCTCTCCCCATCTCCCCACTGGTAACTAACCACTAGTTTGTTCTTTTTATCTGTGAGTCTGCTTCTTTTTTGTTGTACTCACTAGTTTGTTGTACTTTTTAGATTCAACATACAAATGATATCATATAGTATTTGTCTTTCTCTGTCCGACTTGTTTCACTTAGCGAAATCTTTTCAAAGAACTACCTGTTAGTTTCATTGATCTTTTATATTGTCTTTTGTCTCTATTTCAGTTATTTTTACTCTGATCTTTATTATTTCTTTCCTTCTACTAATTTTGGATTTTGATTGTTCTTCTTTTTCTAGTTTCTTTATGTGTAAGACTAGATTGACATTTTTCTTGTTTCCTGAGGTAGGCTTGCATCACTATAAATTTCTCTCTTAGAACTGCATTTGCTGTGTTTCACAGATTTTGGAATGTGTTTCCATTTTCATTTCTATCGAGGTATTTTTTGATTTCCTCTTTGATTTCTTCAGTGACCCATTGGTTGTTTAGGAGAATATTGTTTAGCCTCCATGTGTTTGTGTTTATTTGCAGGGTTTTTTTTTCATGTATTCGACTTCTAGTTCTGTATCATTGTGGTTGGAAAAGATGCTTGGTATGATTTCAATATTCTTAACTTTATTGTGACGTTTTGTGGCCTAGCATGTGATCTGCCCTGGAGAATGTTCCACGTGCACTTGAAAATAATATGTATTCTGCTGCTTTTGGATGGAATGTTCTGTATATATCTATTAAGTTCGTATGCTTTAATGTGTCATTTAAGGCAATGTATCCTTATTGATTTACTGTCTGGATGATCTCTTCAGTGGGGTGTTAAAGTCCCCTACTATTAATGTGCAAGCTTCAATTTCTCCCTTTATGTCTGTTAATATTTGCTTTATGTATTTAGGTGCTCCTCTGTTGGTTACATATATATTAACAATTGTTACATCTCATGTTGAATTGATCCCTTTATCAACATGTAATGTGCTTTGTCTCGTTACAATCTTTTTTTTTTTTAATTTATTATTTTTTTGGGCTGCTTTGGGTCTTCTTTGCTGCATGCAGTCTTTCTCTTGTTGCGGCGAGTGGGGGCTACTCTTCGTTGAGGTGTGTGGGCTTCTCATTGCACTGGCTTCTTTTGTTGCAGAGCACAGCCTTTAGGGTGCATGGGCTCAGTAGTTGTGGCTCGCAGGCTCTAGAGCACAGGCTCAGTAGTTGTGGTGCGTGGCCTTGGTTGCTCCATGGCATGTGGGTTCTTCCCAGACCAGGGATCAAACCTGTGTTCCCTGCATTGGCAGGTGGATTCTTAACCACTGCACCACCAGGGAAGTCCCTACAATCTTGTTTTAAAGTCTACTTTGTCTGATATAAGTATTGCTATCCCAGCCTTCTTTTCATTTCCATTTGCATGGAATAGCTTTTACTATTCCCTCACCTTCAGTCTGTGTGTCCTTAGATCTGAAGTCTCATGTAGCAGCATTTATGGGTCTCGTTTTTGTATCCAGTTAGCCACTTTATGTCTTTTGATTGGAGCCTTTATTCCATTTACATTTAAAGTAATTGTTGATAGGTACGTACTTACTGCCATTTTGTTAATTGTTTTAGGGTTGTTTTTGTAGTTCTTTTTTTGTTCCTGTCTCCTTCGTTTGTTCTCTTCCCCTTGTAATTTGATGACTATCTTTAGTGTTGTGTTTGGATTCCTTTCTCTTTTTTCTCTCTTTGTATCCTTTATATATTCTTGGTTTGTGGTTATGATGGGAATCTATCTATCATCTATCTACCTACCTATCTTTCTATCATCTATCTATCTGAATATATTAAGTCAATGATCTCTTATGTTCAAACACATTCTAACAATTCTGCCTTTTTAACACACTCAATGTTTAATTTTTTAACATCATATTTTACATCTTTTTCTTTTGTGTATCCCTTCACTAATTATTGTGGATATAGATGATTTTACTAGTTTTGCCTTCTAACCTTCCAACTAGCTTTATAAGTGATTGATCTACCAAGTTTACTGTATGTTTGCCTTTACCCATAAAGTCTTTCCTTTATACTTTTCATATTTCTGGTTCTGGTCTTTTCTTTTTTGCTTAGGTCAGAATTTATAGTTGTTTATATCTATGATCCACTTCAATTTAAATTTTTGTATGCTGTTAGGTATAGGTTGAGGTTAACTTCCCTACCAAGTTTAGCCAGTTGTTCCAGCACCATTTGTTGAAAGAACTGTCCTTTCCCCCACTGAATTGCCTTGAAATTTTTAAGGAAAATCAAATGACTGTATAAGTGTAAATCTATTTCTTGATTCTCTATTTTGTTCCACTTATCTGTTTATCATTATACCAATACCACATTGTCTTGATTATTCTAGCTGCATATTAAACCTTGAGTTCAGGTAGTATAAATCCCTCAGCATTGTTCCTCTTTTAAAATATTATCTAAGCATTCTAAGTCCTTTGCATTTCCATATATGTTTTACAATCAACTTAGCACCTTCTACAAAAATGCCTGTTGGGATTTTGATTACCTTCCATTGAACGTACAGGTAAATTTGAGGAGAATTGCCTTTCATACATTTTTGGGTCTTCTCACCCATGATTATGGCGTATCTTTCCATTTATTTAGGTATTCTCTAGCTTCTCTCAGCAAAACTGTATAATTTTTAAGCAGTAGTCCTGCATGCATTTTGTTAAACTTATTGCTATGTATTTTATGTTCTCTAAAAATGGAACTTTTCTCTTTTACAATTCATTTTCACTAGTTTGGTGTAATATAAAAATTCAATTTGGGGGCATATATTGTCGTTGACACTATAAATCTTTTCCACAAAGAAAACTCCAGGCTCAGATGGTTTCAATGGCAATTTGACCCAGAATTTAAGAAAGAAATAATATGAATCTTACAATATTGCTTTCAGAATATAAAGAACACTTTCCACCTCACTCTATGACATCAACTTAACTGATAATAAAACCTGAGAAAGAGATCATAAGAAAAAAATTACAGATCAATATCAATAATAATCATATCCACAGAAATCTCCAAAAAACAATTAGCAAATGGAATTCAGCAATATATATATAAAGGATAATACATCATGACCAAATGGGGCATAAGCTAGGAATGCAAGGCTGGTATGACATTCTAAAATTAATCAAAGCGATTCACCACATTAAAGATGGAGGGAAACCAAAAGATCATGTCGATAGTTGCTTTTTATGTATTTGACAAAATTCAACACTGTTCATGATAAAGCTCTCAGTAAGTTAGTAATGAAAAAAACTTTCACAATCTGATAAGGATATCTATGGAAATGAACAGCTAACATAACACTTTATGATAAAATATTGAATGCTTTTTCCCTAAGGTCAGAAACAAGGTCCATTCTGAGTGCTTCTTCAACACTGTCCTTGCCTGTGCAATAAGGCAATTGAAAGACATAAAAGGAAATGAAAATGAAAAAGGAATTATCTTTGTATTGATATGTGTCTTGATTGTGTTTATAGAAAACTCTAATTTATAAAAAAAAAAAAACCTTCTAGAACTAAGTGAATTTATAGCAAGGATATCAAATACATAGTCAATATATAAAAATTCAACAGGGACTTCCCTGGCGGTCCAGTGATTAAGATGCTGCACTTCCACTGCAGGGAGTGCAGGTTCAATCCCTGGTCAGGGAACTAAGATCCCACATGCCAATTGGCATGGCCAAAAAATAGAAAACAAAATTCAGCATATTTTAGAGACAAGTTGTTTCTAATTTTTAAAGAACAGTTAATTTGAATACTAAAATCTTATCAAAGAAAAAGGAAACGATAATACTGCCTCACATATGATTATAGATGGAAAAATTCTAAGTAAGATATCACCAAATGTACTTCAGCAGTATGACAAAAATCAAGGTATATGACCAGAATTGTTTAAAATTCAATTTTAAATAAAAACAAATCAATGCATCAATAAATTTATATCAAGGAACTAATAAAAACAAATCAATACATCAATAAATTTAAGGTGAGAAAACATAAGATTATACCAATAAATAACAAAATGGCCTTGGACAAAATTCAGCAATCACTACCAAACAAAGTAGGTCTCTTCTGGTCCCCTACAAATATTGAAGGAAATTATTTAGAGGCAACAAAGAGAATTTATCTCCAAATAGAGTGAACATTATGGTAAATGATTAAATGTTGGGAAATTTCCATTAAATTCAGAGAAATTGATGACTGCTATCACCATAATATTCAATTTTGTTCTGAAGAGTCTATCGCAAAAAGAAAAGTAATAAACATAAATATTAGAAAATAAATAAAACTTATTATACAGATTATACAATTTATAACCTAGAAATCTGTCTCATAAAAATAGAATGTTCAGTAGATACGTAACTAATGCTATAATTAAGGTAGGAGAAAATAATTGCAAATGAACTATCCAGAATGCCATTCCAGTCAATTAGAAAACAAACAAACAACAGAACAATAATAATGGAGAAAATCAAGAATTGGAAATTCAAAGTAAAGGAATAATGATTGGCAAAGAAACACGTTTGAAAAAATGTGCAACTGAAATTGAAATTTATGAAAATATTTATTAAAACTTATACCTAACATAAGGCTGTAGGAATACTCAATTTGATAGGAGTCTAAGAGAACAATTTGGCAATATCTAATAGAATTGGAAGTGTATGTGACCTATGATCAATGTAGCAATATCTAACATAACTGAAAGAATATATAATGTATGAGCAGTTCTACTTCCACACGTGTACAATTAAAGAAATTCCAGCTCACAGAGATAGTCACTGAAGTATATCTGAAATAGTGAAAAATTGTTAAACACTAAAAAAGAAGAGAAGGTTTAAATATGTCATGGTATGTTCATATAAAAAACTAAACCAAATGGGTTTTTAATTTTGTAGAAAGTATCAGCCCTACATTCAGAGGGCAAGCAACTGACTGCAGAGGAAGAGATGTGAGCAGCAGAGAAATACATCATGCATTTCCTTTCTCAACATAGCTAAGCATCTGCCATGGTTATCTGGAGTGTCCATCTTTAGGGTCACTGTTTTTCAGTTATGGCAGCCTTGTCAGTGTGGGTTCACATCCCAAAGAAATTAGGTATTGTGAATGGGACTTCCTTAGTAAAGTTTAAGATACAGTAAGATAAACTAAGTTAAGCAAATTTTCTTTTTGTAGGCCTCTTAAGTCCTTTGCTAGCGTGATAATTAGCATTTTTTTCTTAGAATGGATTTAGTATTTAGAAGTTCATAAGTATCTGTGACCACAGAACATTTTTCAAGTACCATTAAATACTACTGTTCCCAGAGACATTCTTTTAGATATGTTGGGTTAAGGCACTGCTTATCTATCTGTAATATTACGGATATGGTACTGCTGTTACTCTCCTTCGGTGTGAAGTTATATAGTGATTAAGTAGGAGGCAGCCTTTATTCTTAGGAGTTACATGATATATACAGAGAGGTGAAATGTTATAATGTCTATATTTATACTTAAATACCACAGCAAAAAATGTCAAAAATCATACAGAAGCAAACCAAATATGACAACGTTTTAACAATCACTGAATCTAGAGAGGGCATACCAGTGTTCCCTGTACTATTCTTTTATTTTTTTCCAAATGGACAGTGGCCTTTTCATTGTTAGTTTCTAATTTACCATGAATTTGGGGCAGAAAAAGAAGACTGTAACATGTCTGCTTTATGGATTATAAAAGAAAAAGCATTACAGCTCTCCCTGATTCTTCAAAAGCTTTCTCTCATAATCTCCATATCCATCAACTCTAGAGATTTCTTTCTCACATTAGTTTTCAGAAATGACTTCTGAATTTTAGAAGTGAAAGTTTATTTTACTAAACTTTATCCATAATTATTAATTTAAGTAAACAAAATGAAAGGTAGTGGACAGTTTTTACAAACTCTTTATATTCACAGGGTCTTCCTTTCACATGATCTTACTAATATCACTAATAATAAAATAATATTTATTGAACAATGCTCTTCTAAAGGTTTTGTTTTTTATTAACATTTCATCCTTACAAAAGTACTATTAGGTAGGTACTATAATCACCACTTTAAAACTGAGGCACAAAAAAAATTAAATAAAGTAAAATAGAATAAAATAAAATAAAGCACAGAGGGGAGTAGTGTCTTGCCAATACTACACAGGCAGGGGTGGAATTATGAGAACTATAGTGAAGATTTGCTATGGCTGAAGTCTTTTCCCACATCTGTTACATTAACAGAATTACTTTCTGTTACAATGCTATATAAAGTGTGGTCCATGTACTGATGCTGGTCCACAGGTTGTTTGCTTCTGTTCTGCAATGAGTAAGGTACAGACACCGAGAGCAAATATTTAGAGACATTTACAGAAAAATGACAGAGCTAATTTGTCTGTTAAGTCCAATAATAAAAACTTGGGGGCTTTCACTTTGTATGTTTTTCTTTCAATTTCATGTATCTGGTGATCTAATTTCATTGTATCTTGTAAAAGTATTGGTCAACAACAATTTTGAGGGGGGAGGGGGCACACTTTATCTTGGTTTGAGATGTACTGCAGCAGTATCATTCTCTAAAGTTAACCAAGGCTGGGTGATGCTGTAATTTTTCAACTCTTTAAATCAATATATATAGTATAAATCTACTGCTGTTAAGTTTTGAGCATGAAGCAAAAGGGATTCCCATATGTTCCCTAACAAGTAAAAACTTTCTTAAATCAATTATGAATTCTGTTGTTATAAAAGGCATTTTCTAAAGGCCACTGTATCCTCTTTACATTATGAATGGGGGTTCCTCACTAATATGATTTCTCTGATGTAAAGTGAATTGATCACTACGAATAAAGGCTTTCCCACATTCTTTACATTTATAGGGTTTCTCACCAGTATGAATTCTGTGATGTCGTGTAAGTTCTGACTTAACACTAAAGGCCTTCCCACATTCTTTACACTTATAGGGTTTCTCACCAGTATGAATTGTGTGATGTCGAGTAAGTTCTGCCTGAAGACGAAAGGCATCCCCACATTCTTTACACCCATAAGGTTTCTCACCAGTATGAAGTCTAAAATGTTGAGTAAGATGATATCGGCGACTAAAGGTCTTTCCACATTCCTTACATTCATACGGAATCTCACCAGTGTGAATTCTTTGATGTAAGGTAAGTTGATAACTACAAATAAAAGCATCCCCACATTCATTACATATGTAGGGTTTCTCACCAGTGTGGATTCTGTGATGTTGAGTAAGATGATAGTGCCGACTAAAGGTCTTTCCACATTCTTTACATTCGTAGGGTTTCTCACCAGTATGAATTCTGTGATGTTGAGTAAGATGATTGCTACGAATAAAGGCTTTCCCACATTCCTTACATTTATAGGGTTTTTCACCAGTATGAATTCTGTGATGCTGAGTAAGTTCTGTCTGAAAGCGAAAGGCCTTTCCACATTCTTTACATACATAGGGTTTTTCACCAGTATGAATTTTATAATGTTGAGTAAGATTGTAGCGACGACTAAAAATCTTCCCACATTCCTTGCACTCATAGGTGTTCTCATTGGTGTGAATTCGCTGGTGTGAAATAAGTTGATTGCTACGAATAAAGGCCTTCCCACATTCCTTACATTCATAGGGTTTTTCACAAGTATGAATTCTGTGATGTCTGGTAAGTTCTGCTTGAAGACGAAAGGCCTTTCCACATTCTTTACATCCATAGGGTTTCTCACCAGTATGAATTCTGTAATGTTGAGTAAGATGATAGCGACTACTGAAGGTTTTCCCACATTCCTTACATTCATAGGGAATCTCACCAGTATGAACCCTCAGATGTAAAGTAAGTTG
This sequence comes from Balaenoptera physalus, assembly GCF_965194825.1. Lineage (NCBI taxonomy): Eukaryota > Metazoa > Chordata > Mammalia > Artiodactyla > Balaenopteridae > Balaenoptera > Balaenoptera physalus. The sequence goes on from NC_138900.1 coordinate 13,189,361, forward strand.
ATAGCCGCAAATAAAGGCCTTCCCACATTCCTTACATTCATAGGGTTTCTCTCCAGTATGAATTCTACAATGCCTAGTAAGTTCTGTTTGGAGACGAAAGGCTTTCCCACATTCTTTACATTCATAGGGTTTCTCACCAGTATGAATTCTATGATGTCGAGTAAGTTCTGCATGAAAACTAAAGGACTTACCACATTCTTTACATACATAGGGTTTGTCACCAGTATGAATTTTCTGATGTTGAACTAGGTATGAGCCATGACTGAAGGCCTTCCCACAGTCATTACATTTATAGGGTTTTACACCAGTATGAATTTTCTGGTGTTGACTAATATGTCGTTGTACCCTAAAGGTCTTTCCACAAATCTTACATTCATAAGGCCTCTCACCAGTATGAATTCTTTGATGTTCAGTGAGCTGATAGTGAAGTCTAAAGGCCTTCCCACATTCTTTACATTCATAAGGTCTCTCCCCAGCATGAATTGTCTGATGTACTCTAAGGTCTCGCACACGACTAAAGGCCTTCCCACATTCATTACACTCATAGGGTTTCACACCAGAATGTATTCTCTGATGTTCAGTAAGATGATAATGAAGCCTAAAGGTCTTTCCACAGTTGTTACATTCATAGGGTCTCTCCCCACCATGAATTGTCTGATGTACTCTAAGGTCCCCTACACGACAAAAGGCTTTCCCACATTCCTTACATTTATAGGGTCTCTCACCAGTATGAATTCTCAGATGTTGAATAAGGTATGACTGTTGTCTAAAAGCCTTCTTACATTCTTTACATTCATATGATTTCTCTCTAGCATGAATTTTCTGATGCAGAAGAAGAGGTATATGTTTTTGGATTATCATTTGACTAGCACATCTCATTTGATGTCCTTCTTGTCTCTCAAACTCATGTTTACACTGCAAATCATTTCTGAAAATGGTATCCTCATGGATGTAAGTTTTACTTTTGTCCACTCTCTGCAACTGAAACAGATATATTTCACAAATATCCTTTTCTGGAAATAACTTCTTGGTGACATACTTAGACTCCAAATCTGAAAAAAAAAAACAAAAACCAAGAAGGAAACAAATGCTGTGATGTGATTTTTCTATGTTGGGGTAGAATATGGGATTGCATCTCATAGTCGAAATAAAAGACAAACTAAAAACAATACACATTAGATGAAAAGGTTTAGAGCAGGGGTCTGCAAACTTTTTCTGTAAAGAGCCAGAGAGTAAAAATTTTAGGCTTTGTAGGGCATGTCTTTGTCGCAATTATTCAGCTCTGCTCTTATAGCTCAAAGGCAGCCATAGACAGTATGTAATTGAATAAGTGTAGGTATACTATAGTACCACTTTATTTACGGATACTGAAATTTGAATTTCAAAAATTTTTATGTTTCACAAAATATCCTTCTTCTGATTTTCTTCAACCACTAAAAATGTAAAAACCAGTTTTAGCCTGTGAGCCATACAAAAGCAGATGGTGAACTGTTTGGCCCCTGGGCCTAAGTTTGCTGGATCCTGATTTAAAGAACTCTAAATTGTAATGCAATTTGAAAGAAGGCAAAAGACTTAATGATGTGACTCTAAAAGAGGGTAAAATAAGTGATTAGAGGAACAAGTTAAGTCAGTGGTCCTCCTACTTAGGATGGATGTAGGGGAGTTCCTTACGTATACTGCTCTTCAGGCACCGACCCAGACAAGCGGAATCAAAATCTATAGAAACAAGTCCTATATATGGGAGCTCGTGTTGAGAGGATTTGAATGTTTTCCCAGATTTCAGGCCTTTTCCCCACAGGCCTTGGGCCTTTGAAAGGAGCTTTCCAAACAACATCTTAGGCCCATGCCTCTCCCTGACCCAAAGGGCTATAACTTGTGACGGCATCCCCCTCGCCTGATTTGCCATCACTGACCTGTATACCAGCTTCTTGTTCCTTCTCTCATTACCATCCAGGGCTCTCTCTCTTGCTCCAATAAAGTAATCACGTCTGGCTTAGGAGAGGAACATCCTGCTCACAGGAAAGAAACGCCACATGATTTAGAACAAACAAACAAAAAACCGTAAGTTCAAAATGACTTAATTTAGACTTGGTTACATTTATATTAAATTGTAGGTCAACATAGTATTTGATAAAATGAAAAAAGGCCATTGAAGAATATTGACATTTACATGGACTCATGGTCATAGGACTAAAGAGGCCAGACAGGGGAGGGAAAAGGTCTGCTCTGCTTTTAAAGGCAGTATAGAGAGGGGTTGAGGATACAGACTCTGGAGCCCTATGGTCTGGGTTCAGATCCTCTGTCACCCACCAGCTGTTATTGCTTCCGTGTATTACGCTTTTATCAATCTAAATGGGCCTAATATTACCTACTTCATAGGGCTCTTGTGAGAATTAAATGAATTAATATATGTAAGGGCTTGCAAGGATGCCTAACATGTAGTATTATTTTTGTTGTTGTTCTTATTATTTTTTTAAGTAAAAGAAAAATACTGTTTCCTAAAACACTTCCAAGTTCTTCCTCAGAATCCTTTCAATAGAAAATGCAAAATTCACAGACTAGAATTTTCAAGCACAAAGTAGGTTGAAGAGAATACGTCTTTTCTCAGATGGGATATGTTTGCTTGAATTTTAAATGGATATTGTTAACCCAGTTTACCACTATATAAAATGTAGAGGTTCATCTGATCACAAAAACACAAAACCCTGAGACTAGCTAATCTCTTTTCAAGTGAGTCAGACATGAACACAGAGCAGCTACAGGAATTCTGAGCATACCCATTATATGACACCTGGCTTCTCTGAAAATGTCTTGGGACTCAAATCTAGGACTAATTTAGAAAAACAGGCAATTATAGGAAGGGCCAGAGGGAAGAGAGAAGGTCACTGCAGGATGGAGAAGATGATGCTTAACCAAGTGCCTATTTCCAACCCAATAATGCTCAAACCATTTCTTTCAAAATAGGGGGCAGACATTCAGCTGGTGTCTTAAAACAGAGCTCTGAAATTCAACAATGGAGAAAACTGATATTCCAGAAAACAGATTGTCAGTTATTTACACAGATATCCTTACCCAATGAGACCAAGTTGCTGTAGTTCTCCAACATCACATCCCTGTACAAGGCCCTCTGAACAGGGTCCAGGCACTCCCATTCCTCCTGGGAGAGGTCTATGGCCACGTCCCTGAATGACAAGGACATCTGAAATGACAGACCAATGTATCATAAACAACGTTTTAAATGTATTTTCAAGATGGAAAACTGCTTTGCAAGAAAGAGGCAATGATATAGCAAGCAGTAAACTGAGGTTAAAGCCCGTGATATGTAGGGAAGAATAAGAAAATCAGTGATTTCTAAAGTGGAGTGCCTATAAGCTTTTAAAGAATACAGTTGGTACAAACAGAATGTTCTGTATACCATGGGACGAATGAATGAATAAAATAATCAAAGGTTCCCAATGAAATGAAATCCTATAAATAAGCACACTGCCTATCACGTGCCTGCCGTCTAAGTTCTGAAGAAATGTGAGTTCCTTTCTCTTTTCCCTTCAAGGAATTTTTTTTTTAAGGAATTAAAAAAAAAAATGAAGTAATGAATTGTTTTTCCCCAAAAGTACTCTAAAATCTCTATCTTAGAAAATAGGACGCGATTGACATTTGATTTCCTTATAACTCAGGTTCATCATTATGCAAGAAAATGTCATAAGCATTTTTCCTTGTTATAACAAATGACAAACTCTTTAGTTAATTTATTTACCGGCTGGCTATTCATCCATCTTGTGGATATATCAGACTAATCCTTCTGTCATATTTAGGCATTTGTTTTGGACAAGATGTCTAAGGTCTTCCCCAGTCCCATTAGCCTTTCTTCATTCCCCATTAGGGATCTGGAGGGTCTTCCCACCTGCTGCCACCATCCCTCAGGAACACTTGTCTTGATCCTGAGCTGGAGGATGCTGATGTAGGATGATCCACAATGACACTGACGTCACTAGAGACCAGCACAGCCTCCTCAACCACAAAATTGACTTTTGTCCTGTTATTCATCCCTCTGGGGACCCCCTGGATAGATCCCTGATATCCCCACGTGCAGGCCTCAGTCACACTCCAATCTAGCCCTGTAAGTTTCTCAGGGTATGGGATCTCATCACATGCAGAACACTCAACACTAAATTCCATCTTATCAGCCTGTAAAACTCAGGTCTGTGGAGTCTAATGGACCATCATCTCTGTGTCATAGAATCATGAGTCTAACAAGGGAAGTTCAAATATCTCCCTCAAGCAACTTCATCCATCACTGCTCCATCAATGCTCCTGAGAGAGACTGGGCACTTGGAGAGGTGATGAATAGGTGAACACAGGTGAGAGAGAAGAGGGGCAAAGAGAGAAGAGGGGCAAAGGAGGAGGCCACTAGGCTGTATGACACCATCCTTCACCGTGATCAGAGCAACTGGGTGCAGCTTCAGCAATCAGGTTGTCTTAGGAAGGAAGTCTCAGGAAAATAAAAATGATCACATGAATTCAAAACCACAACATCTCAAGGAGGATGAACGTGAACTTACATGGGCCATGGTTGTAGAACCGCAAGAACTGGTTCTCCTCTTTGGGCTTCCTCCACTCGAAAAGCACAGAATCCAGAGAAGCCAGGACTGGGGGAGGAAGAGGAAGCTTTGAGACCAGGCGTGTCTCAAAGAAATCCCCAAATGACTTAAGTTAATACGATCCTGTTTTGCCTTCTTTCTACTTCCACCCCACAGTGCCCCACATACAAATCAGGAGAGATAAGAGGGAGCTTGGATGAAGCCGAACCCTTCCTATACCACACGGAACCAGCTGCACAAGTGTAGACACAGAGCAGCGGCCTCTTGCATGAAGCCAGACCAGGCACTCTAGCAGAAGGGTTTCTAGTCCACCCCAATTGCTGATGATGTTGATCTGTAGCTGTTCCACTAGTGTCACTTTGAATCTAACATCATTAGAAAAAAAAACTGCAAGTTTTGAAGTTGTACGATCCAACATGATAGCCACACATGGCTATTTAAATCAAATCAAAATTTTAAATTAAGTAAAATTAAATAAAGTTCAGTGTCTCAGTTGCACCAGCCACCTTTCATGTGCTCGATAGCTTCATGTGGCTAGTAGCTACCATTTGGAGAATGTAAGTACAGAACATATCCATCACCACAGAAAGTTCCACTGGACAGAGCTGGTATGAATCCTACAGCCTAAATTCCATTTTTTACCGTAGAGTTCCTCTGAACTCAGAATAATTTGGTCAAAACCTGACAGAGGTTGCTAGAGGTATAATATCTCCTTCCTATGAATTCCCAAGGCATGTGACCTGAATTTCTCTAGTGGCTTTATTACCTCCTATCTCATGCTTATTCTGTCTACTCTGATTTTATATTATTTGCTGTATAACAAGAAACTTAAGGGATAGTAACTATGTTTCAGTGCGTGTATTCCTCTAACTACTATCATGAGATTCAGCATACTGTGAGCCCTTATGTCTGTTATTTGACCAAAATTCCATTTTTGGCAGTTTTTCTTAGCACACTAAGATACATGCACAAGATGTTTATCATATAACAACTCAGAGTAACCAACTGTTAGAAAAATAAATAGCTCCAGGAGGCAACAGGTTACATAACTTATGGTCAGTTATGATGGCACACTAGGCCTTATTAATGTTGGAGAAAGACATTCATGATGAATTACTGACTGATACAGGCAAATTAAAGAATTATAGGGAATTCCCTGGCGGTCCAGTGGTTGGGACTCTGCGCTTTCACTGCCGAGGGCCCAGGTTCAATCCCTGGTCAGGGAACTAAGATTCCGCAAGCAGCACAGCACGGCCAAAAAACAAAACAAAACAAAAAAGTATGTAAAATGAAGGGAGGGATTATAATGTCATTCATAAATACAGACTCTGTTGTCAGACTTCCAGAATGTGAGTCCTAGTCTGACAACTACCAACTTTTCAGTTAGTTTATTGATAAACCAGGGATAAGAATAGCACCTACCTCCTACAGTTGTCATGAAGGTTGGAATATTACATAGACACCACTTAATGACATATAATTACTAAATAAAAGTTAGATAGTATTGTTATTAGATAAAATTATTTTCTACTTTCTTTTTTTACAGTAAAATTTGAGTCTCAGGCCCACTCTTTTTTATAATGACATTTTAAATATTTTAGAGGCAAGGCTTGGAAGTGCTAACCAAATCTCTCCTCGTCCCTGCAGCTACCAAAGAAGAGACACCATTCTTCAACATAGAGCTAAAGTAAAGATCCTAATAAGGTATTAAATGGAGAACGTTAATAAGAGGTTCAATCTTACTCTCCTGTCCTATGTAAAGATTTACATGAATATTTATAGTTACTACCATCTTATTCTGTTTTCTACTATTATAAATCTGTCTTCTAAAATGTTATTTGCATTAAAAGATACTTGGACTGGAGAGGGTATTGCTATGTCCTGTGAAAGCAACTTTAAAAATCTAAAACAAGTGTAATCTGAAGGTTATCTTATTTGATAAATTGTGCCATAATAGTTACTCTGAATTGATTTATATAGCCCTAAAAGGCATAAGTCTGGAGGTGTAAATACTTGGAAGGTTTGTCAAACTAGAGGGGTTCATTGGCACTTTCCTCCTCTTTCTATAATCATGGAGGTATAAGAAACCTATGGTAGAATTACTTTTTCTAAATAGGAGTTGGGGAGTCTGTGTCCTTTGAATGTTCAATTAGAATAATTTCTATTCTGTGCACACACACACACACACACATATACAGCTGGAGAGAAAAAAATTTTGCTAAAATGAACCTCCCCAAAAAGAATTTGAAAAAGAATAGATACATGTATATGTATAACTGAATCACTTTGCTGTACACCTGAAACTAACACATTGTTAATCAACTATACTCCAGTATAAAACAAAAAGTTTAAAAAAAGAAATTGTGAGTTTGGGTTCAAAACTTCAATTCTACTAGCTGGGATCTATATATTTTAGAACTCACTACAATTGGCTATGGGAGAACTAAGAATGTCATTACCTAAGAAAAGACTTCTAGTAGAATTCTAAATAAATCTGGCTCAACAAATCACTCCTCATGGAATTTTTGTTGTTTATTACTACAAGTTTTGTTATCACTTTGATCTGAGTGAGATGTTCTAAAATAAAATTCAAAAAGCATAGTATAAAAACAAAAAACCTCCCCAAAGTATTAATAGTGGTGCTGGGGCTGTTTAACTTTCTTTTTTATAAGTCCCTCATATAATATAATTGAATAACTGATTCTTTTTGCAAAAAATGAGCATTAATTCCATAATCTTAAGTATACAATAAATCTATATCCAATTTTAAAATATTTGAAAATTCTTGGAAGCAAATCTGTTTGACATGTGTGGGAATAGTAAGGGGATCAGTGTGACCATTATAATAAAGCCTACCAATTCTTGAACATTCTTCTTCAATACAATAAGAACTTTTTACTGACAAAATTCTCCTCTGAATGGACATGTCAGGTGAGGGGCATCTGCAGACTAAATAAGAAAATTTGGGCAAAGCAGACAGAACAGTGTTTGGTTCTTTTTCTCTTTCTCCACTGAATAATCAACTGAAATATCGCTTTGGATATAACCCTTGTAAAATGTCTCTGAATTCCAATAATAGTAAATGACATTCATATAAAATTTAAAATTTGAGTATTATCATTCATCACAATGAATATTACTTTACTCATATGTACATTTTTTTTCTTTTGACAAACTCTTTATAAACATAAATCTCAACCCATTGATTCCTTGGAAGAAACCCTTGAGCATGATGATACAGATTTCCACGCTCAGACTTCCATTCACATTCCTGCTTCTAAACACCTTAAAAAACAGATGCCCGTGTCATTTACTTACTGACACCAGTCAGACTACCTCTGATCTTGCCTTACTTTTAAACTTAGGTTCTGCAGAAGATCAATGATGTGATTCCACTTAAATATTAATCTCAATAAAACAAAGATTTAACTTTAGACTCCAGGATATATATTTCTTACTATTATAAAAAGTGAGTGAGAGAGGGCCACCTGCACGGCCCCTCATTCATTGGGAAGGAAGGCCTAGAATAGGCCACTGGACATTTCATGGAAAGAAAAGCAAATGCTTCCATGTACTAAAAACAAAGATGCATTTATGAACAAAGAGGAAGCAGAAACTCACCTGATCTGTACTTTTAGATGTGCAACAACAATTGTCCCCTCCTGCTCAGGATACTTCTTGGGGGAGAATGGCAGGACTGGGGAAGAAGGAAATCATGAGACCTTCTTCAGGCCTTTCTTAGAGCACAGAGAGACGGAGAGGTCCCCTCCAGGGCCACATCAGCTCCGACCTCACACATATGACCAGGTGAGACAGGGAGGCTGGAACCTGTCTTTGAAATCACAGCCGATTCCTAGAATCAGAGATATGGGAAAGCTGTGGTTCTGAAAAATGTAGCAGCGCCCACAGCGCCTCCAAGTAGGAACCCCTCCCACCATTTCGAGCCAGGAGTTTGTCTTGGAGACACTTTTAGCTCTAAAAGTCCCATCCCAAGCCCAGGACTGTGTCTTCTTGCTTTCTGGGAATCTTCATTCTAGGGTTCAATATTTGACTTCCCTCTTGGGAAAGTCTGTACAGACACCCGGGCTGTGTGGGAAGGAAGGGGAAAGCAGCAGGAGCGTGGGTCAGTCACATACACCACTGAGCCAAGCACCAGTATCAGAATGACAACCGCGCCCACCGACAGGAGGCCCAACTTGGTTCTGGAAACTCGTGGGCGCGCGCGCGCGCGCACACACACACACACACAGCCTGTCACAGTCAGTCACACAATTCCCCCCCCCCCCCCTCTTCTCCTCATTCCAATACAGGCCTGAGGCTGCGGGCACGATGCGCCCTGGGCTCCTCACTCTGGGCTACAGCTCCATCCCTTTCCCTACCCCAGACGAGTCCTGCTCCGCCTCACCTAGCACCAACTTCTCCCCAGGTTTCGACTAACTCACCCGCGGTGGCTGAAAAACCCAGTACGCACGGCTAGGTGCCCTCCGGGTGGAAGTTTACACCACCCCCTGGGGTTTCTGGGAAATGTAGTCCACAGCCGGAAGCCGGTAGACTGGGCTGTGAGTGCGCAGGCGCAGGCACGCTCAGGACCGGGCGACTTCAGTCCCGGAGCCGGGGACCCGCGCCCTCGCGAGGTAAGCTGAGACAGCTCACAGCGGTGACCTGTCCAGGCTGTGCGAGCCTCGACGGACCTCCAGAGTCTTGACCGCCGAGTGCGTCCGTGGGTGCCGTCTTGAGGCCGAGCACGTGCGAGGCGGATTCTGTCAGATTCTTCCCTCGGGGTAGTCCCCTCGCGTGGTTCACAGGCGTGTGGCCCTTTGTACCCAGCCTCATGAGCGTGTGTCTGTGTGTGTGCACCTGTCTTCACGCGCGCGACGCCGTGAGGGTTGCGGGGCCGACCCCGCCTCTGGCTGAGGGTGAGCTGTGTTTCTGCGTGTGTGTAATTCTTTGGGTGCGAGACGGTGTGTACCTGCAGCGGCACCTGACAGGAGGGAGGCCACAGAAAGTAGCCTGGAGTGTGATTCGTGACTGAGCAGGCGCGGTGGGAGACCGACTCTGCTGGACTGTAGGTGATGTGCGTGTGATGGGGTGGGTGTGCGGGTCGCTGTGTGACCAGGGTGGTTGAGTGGCGAGTGCAGCGAGGCTGTGTGAATCTGAGGATCTGCGTGTAGAACGTCACGGGTGCCAGTGGCCTCGCGACTGGGTGTGTGTGATCGTGTGCAGCCCCAGGCCTATTATAAAAAGAATATGGTGCCTCCTCTTGCAGCATCAGCTGTATTTCAAGATTTGGACCGAAGATTTGTAATGTATCTGTCAAACAATTTTGTATAGAATCAAATGAATTTTTTCCTAGAGAAAAATGTAAATCATAGTAATTTTTTTTAAATATGAAGGAATTCTTTCCAGTCTTCTGTGCTGTTAGGGGTCTCATGGCAGATACATTTGAGAATCTTGGGCTGAGGGAATAGCTTTATGCTTGGAAAGGCAGCGTGCCATAGTGTAGTGAGCCCGCAATTAGTCAGATGCTAACACATTTTGCTCTTCCTCTTCCCTTCCCTTCCTGAGCAATTCAGTCCTAAAGCCATCAGATGGGCTTAGAGCAGGGTCTTTGCGCCTGAGCAGGATGAGGAGGGTGTGCCTGCAGCTGGTGGCTTGGTGGAGGGTGACAGGGCTTACTAGGGAGCGTTCCAGGTGGCGGAATGGTCCAGCATGGGAGTGTCAACCTGAGCAGGATAAGGAGGGCGTCCACACAGGAGGAATGCCCTGTACGGGATTTCAGAGCCTGAGCAGGGTGAAAAGGGCATGTGGGTATGGGTACTGCCCAGCATTGGGTGTCGGAGCCCAGATTGGGGTGTTGGAGACATTCATGTCGGTTGGATAGGAGGTGGTGAGGCTCAGAACCCAAGTAGGGTGAGGAGAGCGTCTGTATGGGGAAGGGCGCAACAGGGTGATGGGAGTTTGTTACATACAGTGGCAGGCGGGGGTGGAAGTGGGGTTCTGATCAAGTTAAATAAATATATTATTGGATTGGCCAGAAATTCCTTTCGGGTTCCTCTGGAAGCTATGACGAACGAACTTTTTGGCCAACCCAATAAGTGCATTGGGAGGAGCCAAGCTTCTCCCTGTCAGCGGGGAACCTCAGATATGGAAAAGGAGAGAACTAGAATGAACCTTGTGATGGCAGGTTGAAACTAGATGCAATGGTGTGAACTCACAATTATATATATGGATCGGTATAAAAATAAAAATAAGCAGGTGCTGGGCCACTGAGGTCACCAGGCTGACTTTTGGGGAGAAACTTGCTCCCCCTTGCAGGACTCTGGGTTCAGCGTCTGCCTGGCCTGATGTGTCCCTGCTTCAGCAGGAGGAGTCACCATGCTGAGCGTTCCACTGGAGCCTCCTATCCTATGACGTAAGACAGTAAATACACCTTAAGATCCTGAAGAAGAAGCAAAATGTCCACGTAATATTTTGGGATAATTTGTGAGGACAAGTAAAAAAAAATTATGCAGTCATTAGGACGTTGAGCACTGTCTTCTTCTGGCTCCTTCTGATGCTCCTTCATCCTCCTCCTCTCCCTTTGAGACTGACATGGAAGACCACGTTTGAGTCATCTAGGTTGGCTGTGGTGTGATCTGTGCCATCATGACATGGCTTCTGGTCTGTGCAGACAGTGGTGACGTTTGTCACGTTGCTGCATTGGTACAGAGTCATTTTTGATCAACAGAGTCCTTTTTAACTACTTAGCAGTACATGCACGGTGGTCTCATCTGAGGTATGCTTACTGATGCTGGGTGTACTCAAAGGAAATGTTACTAAAGAATACATGAAACCTGGGGAAATGATTGACGTTTGTCCAAACTGGCTGTATCAATCCAGGGTGCACTCCCCATTGCAGTAATTACAGACGTAGTCACAAAATGGGTCATCGCTGCCTATGGGCAGCTGTGTAGGAATTTCCTTTTCAGTGGAAACCTACAGCCTGGTCCTTGGATGATGGTTACGCAAGTGTTTTATTTATAATAAGTTGTTACATTATACATTTATATTTTGGGCTCCTTTATGTGTATTATTTTTACAATTAAGACAATTAAAAACAAATACACAAAAAGGTTTACATATATTTAAGGGTTTTTTTCCCTCTTGTCTTTGCAGAGCAGAACAGAGAAAAGCGGTATGTGTTTCGCTTGGCAGGAAAACACTTGCTCTCAAGACTCCACTTCCAAAATGCACGAGTGTCTGGGCTGTTCAGCAAGCCGGCCTTAGTTTTTCCCTCTTAACGCAGTAGCACGTAATTGAGAACAAAAAAAAGCAGCCCCTGACATCCAGGAACTGGCCTGACACTTACAGGTAGGCCTCAGTGGTATTGAAAGCTGGCCTGGTGCTCACAGCTGGGCCTGTTATCCTGTTGCACATGAACAGTCTCACAGAACATCAACATTATGGTCACTCTGAGACGATAATAATGGTAGGCCATTTCATAATTTTGCCTAAGCACAGACAAGATTGCTGGGCAACCCACAAAATATACCAAATATCCCTTCTCCCAGCTAATGTGAGTGGCTACCACCTCTTACCAGTTATAGCTTTAGCCTCACACTGGTCTGCTGTCATTTCTTAGGTACATGGCTTTGTTCTTTTCCCAATCTATTTGCCCTTTATCACTGATGTTTAGGATGTGTTTTGTCACTTCAGCAATTTCCTTCCTTTACCGTCCCTCCTCCAAGAGGACTTGTAAAATCCTTTTTTTCGCGTGGTTTTGTCACTGTCGTTTTGTAAGTACCTATTTTACAAGGTCAAATATATATAAAGTATATTAGAAACAAAAAGCATTCCCATGGCACCCTCACCCTGTATTTCCCTGTCTACTTCCAGGAGGCAAGGACTTCCCATCCTCATTTGTTTCTTTTGAAATTTACTTCCATATATCTAAGTTACACACTTTTGTAAACTCATCAGTTTTAGATATTAGCCGCTGCTGAATGTGACCGATGAGGACTTTAGGTGTCTTAACAACCCACTTTCCTGTTTCTCTCATGCTGCTTGGTTTCCTCAGAAGGAATCCTTCAATTGCCTGCCCAGGGATCTCACTTAATCTCAATCTCGTCTTCTGCACGGCCCCGCTCTCATCCTTGCTCCAGGCACACCAGCCCAGAGACTGCTGATCCAGCCTTTCCAGAGTAAATCCGAGGTCTTCAGCCAGGCTGGGGAAGGGTCACAGGGCCTGGAGTAACAACAGCTCATTTGTTTCCTGCATCATCAGTGTATCAGTTCTGGTTTTTATACAGCCTTTCAGGTAGTCCTCCTGTTTCCAGGCCTCACCTTCAGAACCTGGCACCTCTGGCTTCTGAAAGGGGAAAATGACTGTTTCTGGGCTTCCCTTGAGTTCAGGTTCAAGTTTCCTCAGGTCTGCTACATCAATGAGCAGGTATCTGCCTCTTTCCAAAATTGTGTTGCTGCCATCTCCTCTCTCTTCCTGTGTCCATGTGAATTTATACCTTACTTTTGTTTTAGTGAGGTGCCAGAAGAGAGGAAGAATTAACTTCTCTGCTCAACATGCCATGCTTTTCTAGCAGAATCACCCCCGTCTCTTCAAGGACCTGTGATTCCTCAACTATTTTTCCTTATACCTTCTTCCCATCTCACTCCCAAATATATAGTGACATTCATACTTTTGTTCAAGGAACATGAACTGAATGTCTACCATGTGTGGGTGCTGGGACTTGAATTGTGATCAAGCTACAATCCTGAATTGTGATCAAGCTACAATCCCTGACTACTCTACAAGAGGTGCCAGTCTGGAGGAGGCAAGCACTTGGAGATGTAAGGGGTGCAAAGCACAGCATGTGCACGACGCCAGGGCAGTGTAGGGGAAGGGTGACTTCCCTTCTTGGGGCATCAGAGAAGACTCCCCAGAGGGAGAGGTGTTTAAACAGATTTCAAGAGAAAGTGAGAATTGGTCCTACCAAACGCATCTGTGCCCCAACAAGATGGCATGAAGAGCCAGAGACATTCACAGAACCCAGGCATCCAACCTCCCCCCTGGCCCCTCATCCCTGCTCTGGGGGACTCTAATGGGTGGTCTCTGTGTCCTTGATACTCCCTCTGAGTGTGAAGAAGGCAGGAATTGCCCGAGACTTGAACGGTCTACCACCTGTAGGAAATGTGGGTGGGAAGATGGATAGAGACTTTATTTTCTGGTCAGGGGCTGCAGTCTGCTCATTTTCCATCCTTTTCCCCAAACTTCTGGTCATTTAGTTTGAATTCTTTACTTCTCTCTCAAGCTGTAACCCAGACCATGTACCTCAACTGCTCATATGTCAGGAGAGCAGGAGGGGCACAGAGGATCCTATTCAAGGCCCAGCTTCTCCAAAGGAGTTACACTTGTAAGAAGAAATTAAACAGATTTGATCTTGTTAGTTTATTGAATAAATCAATCCTGGGTAAAGAAAAAACAGAACTAGCTTTGGGGACAGAGGTTGGGGAAGTGAGAGAATCCCCCGGCCCCTGTGGTGTGGGTAGAGGGGTCACTTGTAAAACTCATGCTCCTGTTCGTCCTTCTTGATGACTGTCTTGTACGCTTTCTCGAAGTCCTTGGCCAGAACAATGTAGCGGTTCTCTCGGACAGCCAACATGCCGCTCTGTTGAGGGATGAGAGTTAAAATCTACTCCCTGCACTCCCCGCCCCTAGGGATGGTGCAGGAAGAGACAGACGCAGCCTAAGACCCAGGGAGGCAATGATGGATGGGACTGCGGCAGAGTGGAGGGTCTTCACACACCCCCTGCCCAATCTAGAGAGAAACCATCACTCACCTCCTGACAGATGGAGTTGATATCAGCTCCTGAAATCTTATCTGGTCGGGCCACATCTATGGCAGGTGAGTTAAGGAAACCATTCCATGCATGACTGGGTGAATGCCTGGAGCTAGAAGTCGTTCTTGGGCTGTCTTTGTCACCATCCCCCTCCCCAGACCTTGGTCTCCCACCTGCACGATCTGGGTGGTGGTGATGGCAGGGGTGGAGATCTAATCCCCATTCTCAACGGTGACCCTCCCCTCGCTTCTAGAGCAGGATACAATCTTCCAAGTCAACCTCCTCAGAGAGGTTCATCTTGCTGGTGATAGTGGAGAAAATCAATCTCTTCTGGCGGCGGTCAGGGAGTGGAAATTCAATTTTACGGTCAAGGCGTCCCGGCCGCAGCAGAGCAGGATCCAGGGTGTCTGCTCTGTTTGTGGCCATGATCACCTAGCATTGGGGACAGGCCAGCTCAGACCTCTGTCCCCACTATACTCTCCATCCTGTCGCATTACCTATCTCCTCACATGCCAGCCTCCATCCTTCCCTGATTCCCACAACCACACCTCCCCTTGCCCATCCTGAACCCCAAACCTTGACATTGACGTTCTGGTCGAATCCATCCATTTGATTCAGTAGCTCCAGCAGGATTCTCTGAACCTCCCTGTCAGCTGGATAGTATATAACACGGTCAGTCCAGGGCATGCCGCATGACAAGCCTGCCTAAGACCCCAGGCCCTGGGACTTCCCTGGGTGGCGCAGTGGTTAATAATCCGCCTGCCAGTGCAGAGGACATGGGTTCAAGCCCCGGTCCAGGAAGATCCCACGTGCTGTGGAACTAAGCCCGTGCGCCACAACTGAGCCTGCGCTCTAAGGCCTGTGAGTCACAACTACTGAGCCCACACGCTGCAACTACTGAAGCCTGTGCGCCTAGAACCAGTGCTCTGCAGCAAAAGAAGCCTCTGCAATGAGAAGCCTGGGCACCGCAACGAGGAGTAGCCCCTGCTCGCCGCAGCTAGAGAAAGCCCACACGCAGCAACGAAGACCCAACGCAGCCAAAAAAATAAATTCATTTAAAAAAAAAAAAAAGACCCCAGGCCCTGTTTGGGCATCACTCACCCCCTGTCTGGGCATCGAATCTCTTGGTTGCAATGGCATCAATCTCATCTATGAAGATGATGGCAGGTGCGTTCTCCTTGGCCAGGCGGAACACATCCCGGACCATGCGAGGGCCCTCACCCAGGTACTTCTGTACAAACTCTGAGCCCACAACTCGGATGAATGCAGCTGATGGCAGGATGACAGGGGTTAGATGAGAATGGGACACCTGTAGGGCCCCATAATACTTTAACTAAAACTGAGAATTCCTTGAGGACATCTCTTTCTTTGGATACCCACTCCAAGTAGCCAGGTCATTCTCTCATGACCTGGGCTGGGTCCCAGATCCAGCCAGGAGGACCAGCTTGTACCCCACAGAGACCCAGCAGCCCAAATCATGAATCCTGCCTCCAGATGTGCCAATTTTTGGCCCAACATTTAAAAATCAGGGTATTAAAAAAAAATGTGTCTGTGCTTCAACATACCGACAAAGTAGAGCTAGAGACATTCATGGAATCCAACATACCAAAAAATGTGAATTTCCGGAGTGCTTGAAAAATCAGTAAGAAAACAGGTTTTCCATACACAGGCATCATGCTGCCTCACCAAGAGCTCAAAGGACCCACTTTTGAATATCATGCAAGAGTCAGGAACCAGGAATACGTATTCTGACATAATCAACAAGTGGCAATGGGGTTAAAGACA
Organism: Balaenoptera physalus; assembly: GCF_965194825.1. Lineage (NCBI taxonomy): Eukaryota > Metazoa > Chordata > Mammalia > Artiodactyla > Balaenopteridae > Balaenoptera > Balaenoptera physalus. Next base: position 13,205,557 of record NC_138900.1, read on the forward strand.
GGTTTGCTCTGGGCTTGCCACTCCTTTCCATCTTTGCTTAGAGTTTAACTTGTTAGTGACTGGATGTGGCTTTGTGTTGCATGGAGCAACCTCCAGGACACTCCTTCCAGCCACCACAGAGAAAGGAGACACAAAGTCCATTATGTAGATCTGGTCATAAACTAGGAGTTGTGCAAGTTGCAGCCCTGTCCCTCTCTAATGTGGTGGCCACTGGCCGCAAGTGGCTACTGAGCAACCGAAATGTGGCTGGTCCAAAATGAGATGTGCTGTAAATGTGAAATACACACCAGACTTCAAAAGACAGTACAAAAAAAGTAAAATATCTCAATAAATGTCCATCAACAAGTGAATAGATAAAGTGTGCTATATACATACAATGGAATATTATTTGGCCTTCAAAAGGAAATAAATTCTGGCACATGTTTCAACATGGGTAAGCCCCAAAGACATTATGCTAAGGGAGATAAGCCAGTCACAAAAAGACAAATACTGTAGGATTCATCCATGTATATGAGGTGCCCAGAATAGGCAAATTCATAGAGACTGAAAGTAGAATAGAGGTTATCAGGGGCTGCGGGGAGGGAGAAATAGGGAATGATTGTTTAATGGGTATGGAGTTACAGTTTGGATGATGAACAAGTCTCAGAAGTGGATAGTGGTGATGGCTGTACAACACTGTGAATCCACTTAATGCCACTTATAAACTGTATATTTATATAGTGGTTAAAATGGTAAATTTTATGCTATATATATTTTACTACAATAAAAAATTACAGAAAAAACTCAAGTTTTGTATCTGCTGCATGTTAAAATAATAATATTTTTGAGTATACTGGTTAAATAAAAAAACATTTTAGACGAAGTTCACCTACTTCTTTTAACTTGTTTAAAAAATGAGTACTTAAAAATTTAAATTATATATGTAGTTTCATTATACAGTTGACCCTTAAACAACACAGGGTTTAGGGGTGCTGACCCTCTGTGCATAAAATCTGTGTATAACTTTATAGCTGGCCCTCCAGATCTGCAGTTCTGCCTCTGCGGATTCATCCAACCATGCATCATGTGAAAAAAATCTGGGTATAAGTGGACCCTCGAAGTTCAAGCCTCTGTTGTTCAAGGGGCAACTGTATTTCTATTGAACCCTGCCTGTCTAAAACCACCCTGATCTCAGGACAACAGTCGAAATCTCTTAGGTTAGCACTAAGACTATTTATCTTCACGCCCATTCTGATACCTGGACCTGCACAGCCCCTCCTTCAGCCAGCCATTCAACAGTTATTTTCTGAGCACCTACCACAATTCAGCTACTGGGCGGGCACTGGAAACACAAAAAAGGACAAATGCACAAGTTCCCTGCCCTCGTGGAGTTTAGTCACGGTCTACTCACCACTCCTCACAACTCCCTAAATGAGTTCTTTCCCACGCCCTGGGCTTCGCAAATGCTACTCCTTCTCCCAGCTGTGTGCCCGACAGGCTCCTCACACCTCTCTTCCGGGGACCCCTACCTAAGAGCCTACGCAGAATGGACTGACAACCCTCCTTTAGGGCTATCCCACCACCTTCCTTGCTTCCTTGGAGCATTTGCTACTCTGCAGACCGTTCCCACCCAAGCTCACCTCCAACCATAACCCCCTTGCTCACTTGGCTGCAACTACTGGGGCCTCCTCACTGTTCCTAGAACACTAAGCACACACCTGTCTCAAGGCCTTTGCACCCGAGTCCCTCAGCCTGACACACTCCCTCCCCCAGACGTCGACATGACTCACTCCCTCAAGGCTTCTTCTAGGTCTTTATGTAAATGTCACCTCGGAAAAGTCTTCCCTGACCACCGCCAGTCCCGGCACATAAAGCTGCAGCCCGTTATTCCCCATCCCCTGCCCCTTAGTTGTTTTCTTCACGCATTAGCACCACATGACATATAATCTCCTCATTCATCTGTTAGTGCTTCCTCAACTAAGACATCACCTTTACGAGGAAGGGAGACTTTGTTCTGTTCACTGCCGTGTCTTCCGCACCTAGAACACAGCTTGGTACGTATTAGGTGCTCAATAAGTATTAACTGACTGCGTTCTAAGTGTTTATTTTCCTTTTTTTCAGCCACACTGGGAGACTCTCCAATGCAGGGGACAGGTCTGACTCATCCCTATATCCCAGCACCTGGGAGAGCAGAAGTTCAATGAATGATGATGACAATGGCTAACATTTACTGTCCACTTACTACGTGCCAGGTATGGTTTTAGAAGCTTTATATTGATTTAATCCTCTGAATAATCCAGAAAATTAAGAAATAGAGGCACAGAAAGGCTAACTTGCCAAGTAGTTACATAAACTAACTTACGTAAGTAGTACTAACTTATATAAGTAGTTGTAGGGGGGCCAGATTTCAAACACAGGCAGTCTGGCCCAGAAAACACGCTGCTTACCCACTGCCCTCTACTGCTCCCTGGCTTAGATATATTAAGATTTTAAGATGAGCTGAGTCCTGTCTTTAGGCTTTACAAACAGTAATACAGTGACTTCCAGACATTTTTGTTTAGAACCTACAAGAAGAAATACATCTGTAAACAACCACAGCACACCTGTGTACAATGTCTGTGTGTGTTCACAAACAATACGAGTTCTTACTGTGTGGGGTGGACTCCAACGTTTTCTGTTCTGTTTCATTTTTTAAAATGCTGGTTGCAACCCATGAATTTGAATTCATAATTACTAATGGGTCAAATGACCCATTAGTAGGAAAAACATGGCATTATTTCATTAATTCCCCACAATCATGCTGCGAAATGAGTGTTCTATTAGATGAGGAAGTTGAGGCACGAGAGTAAAGTCACCTCCCCAGGACGGCACAGCCACTCAGTAAGACGCACACTGGGTCTTTGACCCTAGTGCCCATGTTCTTAATCGCTGTGCCACGCTACTTCCTGGGGAGGATGAGAGAGCTGAGGGCAAGGCTGGAAGAGCCCAGAAGGTCAGAGCTCGGGGGAGGGGCCAAGCGGCTCACCTGTCGTGTGATGCGCCACAGCCTTTGCCAACATGGTCTTCCCGCAGCCGGGCGGGCCATACATGAGGACGCCTCGGGGAGGGTCGATGCCGATCTGAAGCACAGAGGTGGAGAAGAGCGTGAGCCGGGGAGTCCCTCACCAGCCGGAGACATGGTGGGGGCGGCCTCTCCCTTCCCTGCCAGCTCCAGCTCCTCACCTGCTTGTAGAGCTCAAAGTGCGTAAGGGGGAGCTCCACGGCCTCCCGCACCTCCTGCTTCTGGATGTCCATGCCCCCGATGTCCGCGTACATCACGTCTGGCTTCTGATCTGGTGGGAGAGCAGAGCTGGGGCTCCCAGCCGGGCCCGCAGGGTCCCCTCAGGCCTCCCTGGCCCTGGGCGCCCCCTCACCTGAGGTGAGCATCATGATGCTGCTGTCGGCCTCAGGAGGCAGCACGTCCACCAGGGCGTTGCTGTGCTTGTGGAGGGCCACCGAGGCGTTGGGCTTGAGCAGCTCCCGGTCGATGGTGCTCAGGATGCGCACATAGTAGTTGGAGCCTTTGGGAAGAGGACAAGAAGGGAGAGGGGAAAGTGAGAAGTGCCAGAACCTCAAAACTGCCGACCTCACAGCTGGACCTCCAGGCCGACAGCATCTCACTCAGACCCCAGATGGCCCTCCTGGCTTCTAGTCTTGCCTCCTCCAGTCCACCCCCCGCATCCACACTCACAACTTCCCTGTCTGTCCCTGACTACTGAGCTCCAGCCCCAGGTGACCAGCAGCCTCCTGGAATGCCTGCCCGTGGGCATCCCCACGGCACGTCTCACTCACCATGTCTCAGCGTGTTCTCAGTATCTTCCCCCATTTGTGCTGCTCCTCCTGGGTCTCTGTCTCAGGGAGGCCCATGGTGCCGAGTCACCAGCGAGAGCCCTAAGCCTCATTCTGGACTTTCCTCCGCTTCCCTCCACAGCCCGTCAGTCACCATGGCGGTCCACCAGCCTCCTAAAATGTCTCTCTGACTAATCCCTTCCCTCCTGCCCAGGGACCCTGCCCTGATTCAGCACCATCCTCCCCCATCTAGGTCTCTGCAGCAGACTCCTCCTTGCTCGCCCAGCCTCCAGTCTCACGTCCCCAGTCCACCTTCTACATTTATGGTAGTGACACGCACATCTCTTTCTGGCCTCAGTCTCTCTCCTGACCTTCAGACCTGGCTGTCCAGTGACCTCCCAGACACTTCCCTGTGATGTCCCAGACTGCCCTCACTGTCTCCCTGCAAACCTGCTTTTCTGCCCATGTCGCCATCTCAGGGATAGCCACTGTCCCCCTAAGTCCTAAAGATCAAAGACACAGGCCTCATTCTGGATACCTCCCTCCCTTCACTACCTCACTGCCAGCCCGTCAGTCCAATTCCAGGCCCAGTCACACACCTTTCCCCGCAAGCTTTATAAGAATATGGCTTGGTCCAGAGGAGCAGAGGCCAGAAGCAGGAAAAGACAGATAAGATGCTGAGACAACGCCCATCATGAAGGCAGAGCCTAGACCCATGTTAATAACGGCAGCTCCCGTATACTGGGTCCTTACCAGAGCCCAATCTCTTAACACTTCACCTGTGCTTTCAAATTGCAGGTCCCAACCCAGTAGTAGTTGTGAAATCATTTAAGAGTCATGACCAGAACGTTGTTTAAAACAAAACAGACTAGAACAAAATGGGAAACTAGTTAGAGTATGTCACACATAGTGTGGCTAACTATCGTTTGGTCAGACTTTTACTATATGAGTTATACACACACACGTAGAGAAAGAAAGAGAGAGAGAGAACGTAAAATATATTTCCACTTTTGCATCAGACTCAAAATACTCTGAAAAACACCATTACACTGTCTTGCCTCGTTTGCCGTTGTAAGTTCCTGGCACGTGGCAGGAAACAGTTAACAGCTGTTGAATGAACAGATGAGTAAACAACCCCCACGCACCTGTGGTGGAGCCCACGATGGCTGTATTCTGATCCACAGCCTCCAGAAACTGCCCAATAACCAGTGGGATGCTCTGGATTCGCTTCACCTCCTCCTGGGCGTGGAGGAATTCCTTCTTCAGGTTCTTTTGCTCATCCTTGATGTACTCCTCCTGCACCTCCAGGAACTCCAGCTCTTGCTGCAGCTTCTGTGAGCAGAGAGGGAAGAGGTAGGGGATGGCACCAGGCCTTGCTGAGCCAAGGAGCAGTGGAAGGTGGGGGAAGTATGGGATGCTGGGCCCTGTGCAGGGTCCGGATTGGGTTTGAATGTACCTTGTAGCGGCTGTACAGGTCCTCCAGGTCCTCAGGCTCAGGCCCCAGGAAGGACAGGCCAGTCTGGGGCCGTGACACAGACAGGGCTGGGATCTCATCCTAGACCATGGAGGGAAACTCAGGTTGGAAGAAGAAGGTCCCCTTATGAAAGAATCTAGAGCCCCCCTCCCACTTCACCATGAAGCCACTTGGCCCCTAATAGGCTCCTGACATCATTCAGCTCCCTAAATAGATCCTGGAAACCTCTCAGTCCCCTAAACAGGTTCCTGAAGTCACCCAACTCCTCACAGGCCCCTCGGTCAAACAGCCTTCCAAACAGATCTTCTGGTATTATATGCCACTTGTAACATGTCTGCAATGTCACCCAACTCCCATCTAGGGCCTACGTGTCTGATCAACTCCTTACCAGACCCCAATGCCCTCCAGCCCCCCACAACAGGTTCCTAATATCACATGGCTCTCTCAGTTGACTGTTAAAGTCACCATGCCTTCATACAGTCCGGGCATTAGTCAATTACCTCCCGAAGACCCCTCATGTCACAGAACTCCAACTCACACTAGGCCCTTATGTCATCCAGCTTCCAGGTAGTCCCCAAACATCACTCGGCCAGACCACATACATTACTCGGCCCTCCAACACCAGCTAAGCCCCGAATGTCAGTCAGCTCCCCAGCCCAGCCTCAGATATCATTCGGCCCCAAGGCCGAATCCCATACATCACTCACTACCGACCCATCCCCAGTGCCGCCGGGTCACCGATGTCACAGCATTCCCAGCTAAACCTCGAAATCATTCAGTCCCAAAGAACCTCTAACGTCACTCGTTTCCCCAGCCCAGCTTTCCGAGCCCTACTGCCCTCCCAACATCACTCAGCCACAGCTCAGGCCTCGGGACGGCACGAAGCTCTGCACTGAGACCTCCGAAAACACTCAGACCCAGGCCTGGATCCCCGAAGTCGCTCAACATCCCACTGAGGTCGGCTTCGCCCTCTCCCCGCGAGCCAGGCCCCACCGGACCTGAGCTTTCTCCACCAGGATACCTATCTCCTCCATAGCGACCAAGCCGGCCTCTGTGCGGCCCGGCCTAAGCCAGTCACCGCTTCCGCTGACGCCACCGGAAAGCCAGGGCCTGGATGGATTCTGGGAAATGTAGTTTAAGACACCAAGGAGAGACGGCCGGATAGGCCGGATAGGTGAAGGGCAGGGCGACCTCGTCCTGAGCTCCTCCCCCAAGGTATGCTCATGCGCACTCCGTACCGCGCGAGCGCGCGGGCGGGCCCGGGGCGGTGCGCGTGTGCAATAGCGCGCCTTGGCGCGGTCTCGCGTGGCGTTCTCGCGCGCGGGTTTTCTCGCCGGCAGGCGGCGCTGCCCTCGTTGCTCTTTGACCTGAGGAGTTTCCCAGAGATCTGTCAGAATCTGACGGCAAAGTGCTGTTTTTTCTTTAGTGGCGGGGCTGGAGCTGCCTTTGGCCGGGTTTCGCAGAGGGGCTCTTTTAGGGGGTTTCCAAGTAGGCTGCAGCCGAGGATTGCCCCCCGCGCGGGGGCGGGAAGACGGGGGCTGCCCCTGAGAATGACACTTCTTACCGGGCTGCATCCCGGGGCTGAGGAGCCCCAAGCCCGCCATTACCAGTTACTTCATTACCGTGAATCAAGTAGAACCCACGCATTAGGGCTGCAGCGGTGCCAGGAGTTGGGTCACGCAGGAGAACTGCAGGCCTATATAGACCAGGCCCTGTGCTTGAGTCTTACGTGCTCACCTCATCGAATCTTGACAGACATTATGTTCCCTCTTTTACAGGGAAAGAAACCAGAGCGCGGGGCCCCAGAGCTCTCTGTCCTCAAAGCCTGTTCTTCTGGCCGCTGTTCATCACACCAGCTACAGTTTTGTCAAGTAAACTTTTTATTCAAGTACAGAGAAGTATACATATCATTAGTGTACAGTTCAACGAATTTACACAAAGTGAACACACCCATATAACCAATACTCAGATCAAGAAACCAAACAGAGAAGCCCCCAGAAGCTCCGCACATGCTCTTTCTGCCACCCTCATCCCCTCTGAAAGTTATCATTTACCTGATTTCTAACAGCATGGATTACTGTGTCTGTTTCAAACTCTCTAGGGACCCATACAGTGTGTACTGTGTTTTTACCTTCTTTTACTTAACATTATGTTTGTGAGATTCATATTGTGTGTAGGGATAGTTCTTTCATTTTCATTTCTGTATGGTTTCCATTGTGTGAATATGCCTAAAACTGGATATTTTCCTGTTTGGGGCTATACTGATGCTATGAATATTCTAATACATTTCTTTGGTAAACATGGGAATATACTCCAGGGCAGGTATGTGTTTAGCTTTAGCAGACACTGTCAAACTATAGTACTAACTTACACTCCCACCAGTGGAGCATACATTTGATATAGTCTGTCATAAAAAATTTTTTTTGTGCAATGTCACTAATTATTGGAGAAATGCAAATCAAAACTACAATGAGGTACCACCTCACACCGGTCAGAATGGCCATCATTAAAAAGTCTACAAATAATAAATGCTGGAGAGGGTGTGAAGAAAAGGGAACCCTCCTACACTGTTGGTGGGAATGTAAGATGGTGCAGCCACTATGGAAAACAGTATGGAGGTTCCTCAGAAAACTAAAAATAGAATTACCATATGATCCAGTGATCCCACTCCTGGGCATATAACCAGACAAAACTATAATTCTAAAAGATACATGCACCCCTATGTCCATAGCAGCACTATTCACCATAGCCTAAAGAAAGAAATATCCAGGTCCAGATGGTTCCACTAGAGAATTCTATCAAACATTTGAAGAAGAATTAGCATCACTTTTATGCAATCTCTTCCAGAAAATAGAAGAGGGAACACTCTCCAACTCATTCGATGAGGCCAGAATTACCTTGACACCAAAACCAGGCAAAGACATTACAAAAAGAAGAAAGAGGAGGAGAAAGAGAGAGAAAGAAAATTAGTATCTCTTGTGAACTTAGATTTAAAACCCCTTAAAAATATTAGCATATCAAAGCCTGCAAAGTGTAAAAAGAATTCTATACCATAACCAAGTGGGATTTATTCCAGGTATGCAAGACTGCTTCAATATTAAAAAATAAATCAATGTAATCCACCATGTCAACAAGGTAAAGAAGAAAAATTATATGATCATATCAATTGACGTGGGAAAATAATTTGGCAATAACCAACACCATTTATGATAAAAACCCAACAAACTAGGAATAAAGGGGAACTGCTTCAACCTGATAAAACAGCATTTACCAATAAACTACAACTAACAGGGACTTCCCTGGTGGTCCAGTGATTAAGACTCTGTGCTTCCACTGCAGGGGGAGTGGGTTTGATCCCTGGTTGGGGAGCTAAGATCTGCGTGGCACGGCCAAAAAAAAAAGAAAAAAGAAAAAAGAAAAAAAAAAAACACTTACAGCTAACATATTTAATGCTGAAAGACTGAACGTTTTTCCCCTTATTAGGAACAAAGTAAGGATGATCACCTCTTATTTGACATAGTACTAGAAGTTCTAGCCAGCTAAACAAGGCAAAACAAAGATTAAAAAAATACTGATTGGAAAGGAATAAAATTGTCCTTATTTTCAGATGACATGATTGCATAGAAAATCCCAAGGATTCTAAAAAAAAAAAACAACTAATAAACACACAAAAATCAGATGCATTTCTATACCCTAACAATGAAAATGTAGAATCCAAATTTTAAAACACAATGCTATTTACAATAGATCCAAAGAAAAATAAAGTATTTAAGCATAAATCTAACAAAACATGTTCAGGATCTGTGTGTTGAGAAAACACACGTTTTGGACTTAGAATAGAAATGCATTGTCTCACAGTTCTAGAGGCCAGAAAGTCAAGACCAAGATGTCAGAAGGGTTTGGAGAAAGGTTAGTTCGTTTGTGAGGAAGAATATGTTCCATGCCTTTCTACCAGCTTCTTATGGTTTTACTGGTAATTTTTAGCATTTCTTGGCTTGTAGATGATGCATCACCTCAATCTCTCCCTTCATCTTCACGTGGTGTTTTCCCTGTGTGCATGTTTAACTCTGTGTCCAAATTGCCCCTTTTTATCAGGACACCAGTCATATCGGATTAGGGGCCCACCCTACTCCAGTATGAGCTCATCTTAACTAATTATATCTGCAGCAAGCTTATTTCCAAATAAGCTCACATTCTATGGTATTGGGGATTAGGGGTTCAACATATGAATTTTGCAGGGACACAGTTGAACCTATAACTGATCTCATTTTTCCTTATTAGAAGAGCTATATATGTGTACATATGCATATGTGTATATAAGTATATATGACTATATAAAGGACTGAATGGTACACATCAAACTGCTAACTGGAGTTATCCTCTGGGAAATGATGGGGAATGAGGAGGGTAGGTGGGCAATACTTATACTTTTTATCTCCACACTTTGAATTGGTTGAAAAATGTTCAACAAGTATGTATAACTATTGCAAATTTAAGCAAACAACTTAAGAGCCTTTAAGGCACCTTATAGATGTCCTTCAAGGTAGATACTGGGCTTCCATGGAGAGAAGTGGGAACTACAACAATTAAGTGATCCAAAATTGTTCGACTACTTTTCCATGTGCAAAACAGTAATATTTTATATGTCCTCACCAAAAGGACTTGTGAGTCAGTGGCAGAGTGGAAATAGCACTACACCTGGAGCCCAGAGAGCCAGATGGAATTCCATTTCTGGCACTAGCTGGCCAAGTGACCTTAGGTTCTTAACCACCAGGGCATTTGCATTTTTCTCCTTAAATATTTCCGTAAATTTCAGATATGTAGTCCCATGGTCTATATTTATTCAGATCTGGCTAATACATGTATGTGGTGTGTCACAGCAATATTTGACTAAGCCTAAAAATAGCCAGCATCACTTTTCCTAGAAAAAGATCTGAACACAGAGACCACTGATCTGAGCTGTGTACTTCAAGTACAGCGTATCCATGTTATATGACCAGGCAGCCTGATTCTCCCACTCTGCCTCTGCAAAGTGTCTATACCACCCTCCATTATCACTATGGGAAGGACAACTTCCACCGAAGGGCCATACAACAGACAGAGCTGAACCCCACAAACCTGTATCACCCCTCCAGAGCTTCTCTTCATTTCTCCATTCAATCAGGAAATAATTATTAACTACCCACTATGAGCCAGGACTATACCAGGCCCTGGGGATCCACTGATCAGCGAAATAAACACATCCTTATTCAGATTAAGGAAGTCAAGAAAACAATTACAGAACAATGTGAAATGTGTTTTGGTAAAGGAATTACAGGGTGCTGGGGGTGGAGAACCCAGCTCTCTGAGTTAGGGTCCCCTAACTCAGTCTTAAGGGTTTTCCAAAAACTTCTCTTCATAGAATTGCATCAACTCAGCTCTGAAATCTTGAGTTAGATAATTTTGCCCACTACCTGCTGCTTTTCCTTTTTCCTTTCAGTTCCATCTGTGGTTGCTGGAGAAAGGCATGGCTCGGGCAGGAAGTTGTCAAACCCCTGTAGTTCACCTATTCAAAGAAGAGAAAAATGGCATCTCTGACTGGGAGGCATTCTTTCAACTTCCTGGATGGTGTCATGTTTTCACTCTAGGTAGGAGGATCCACTCTGCAGAGTCCAGGTGTAAAAGGGTTTGATCACAAGTCCTGAGAATGATGAGAAATACCTATTCATTCCTCATCAGAGTCAATATCTACCAGAGCGCACTCACTCTCACTAACCATTACATCAAGCACAAAGTGTCCCTTTGAAAGTCTTCAGAGTGCATGTTTATTAGTTTCTTCAGACACAGCACATGCCAAGGTGACAGGGCTCACATCACTTTTCTATTTTCTCTAAGTCCCCTCAGAATTCTTACTTCCTGTCCCCATAATATTTCTGAAAAAAATTTAAATACTGGTGAAATAAATCCAAGAAAATCTACATAAATGGGAAAAAATAGAATGTTTCTGGATTAGAAGAATTCAACACAGAAAAAAAAAGGCAAGCCATGAAATGTTACAGATTGATTAAATGAACTACATTAAAATTAAGAATTTTTTCATCATTAAAAAAGTGAAAAGGGGGACTTCCTTCATGGTCCAGCGGTTAAGACTCTGCACTCCCAATGCAGGGGGCTGGGGTTCAATCCCTGGTCAGGGAACTAAGAGCCCGCATGCTGCAACTAAAGATCCCACACACAGCAACAAAGATCCCACATGCTGCAACTAATACCTGGTGCAGCCAAATCAATCAATCAATCAATCAATATATTTTTAAGTGAAAAAAGGGAATTTCCTGATGGTCCAGTGGTTAGGACTTGGTGCAATTTCATTGCTGTGGGCCCAGGTTCGATCCCTAGTTAGGGAACTAAAATCCCACAAGCTACACAATGTGGGCCAAAAAAAAAAAGTGAAAAGATAAGTCACAGAGTGGGAGAAAAAAAATTGCAAAACATTTAACAAAAAATGACTTGTATCCAGAATATATAAAGAGTTTGTATGGATCAATAAGAAAAAAAACAGACAACCCAATTTAAAAAATGGGCAAGAGACTTGAACAAATAGATTACTAAAATGAACAGGTACATTCTTGATTTTTTCACTAAAAAATCAAGGACATGCACATGAAAACCACAACCCAATACCACTACCCCTCTAGAATGGCTAAAATTACAAAGTCTAACAAGGCCAAATATTGGCGAGGCTGTGGAGCAACCAGATTCATCATATGCTGATCGTGGGAGTTGACATTGAAACATGTTTGGTAGCATCTACTAAAGCTGAGCCAAATGACCCAGCAATGACCATTAGGAACTCCACAGCACATCCCAACAGAAACTGTGCACGTGTGCATCAGAAGATAGTATTCATTAGCCCAAAGTGGAAACAGTAGAATGGGTAAATATGTAGTGATTTTTTTTTTTTTTTTTTTTGGCCACGGCATGAGGGATCTTAGTTCCCTGACCAGGGATCAAACCTGGGACCCCTGCAGTGGAAGTACGGCGTCTTAACCACTGGACCACCAGGGAAGTCCCTGTAGTGATTTTTAAACAAGCAAGTACCATATGGCAATGAAAATGAACTATAGTTATGTACACAGGATAACACTGAGTGAAAGAAGCCAGTCACAAAACAACATAAACATATGATTCCATTTGTGTCAAGTTCAAAAACAAGCTAAATAATCTGTGGTGTAAGAAGCCAAAATAGTGGCTCCTTATGGGAGGTAGGGAGTGGAGAGTGATTAAGAAGGAGAATGAAGAGGGCCTCTGGAATGCTGGAAACATTCTCTTTCTTAACCTGGGTGTAGGTTATAAGGATGTATTCATTTTGAGATCGTTCAATGAGCTACATACATTTATGATTTGTACACTTACTAATATGTGTATTTTATTTCAAGAAGACATTAAAAATATTCTCATGAATCACATTAGAATGGTTGCCTACAAGGGGGCCAGGAATGTAAAAATGGGTATAAAAGAGAATAAATAGGTTGGTAGGTGGGTGACAGACATATAAGCAGCTGACTAGGTAGATGAAATGGAGCCTGGGCTAGCAACAGTTCTAGAGTTTTGTCTTGTCTAATATGGACACAAGTTACAGCTGGTTACTTTAATTTTTTTTTTTTTTTTTGACTGTGTTGGGTCTTCGGTTCGTGCGAGGGCTTTCTCTAGTTGCGGCAAGTGGGGGCCACTCTTCATCGCGGTGCGCGGGCCTTTCACTATCGCGGCCCCTCCCGTTGCGGGGCACAGGCTCCAGACGCGCAGGCTCAGTAGTTGTGGCTCACGGGCCCAGCTGCTCCGTGGCATGTGGGATCTTCCCAGACCAGGGCTCGAACCCGTGTCCCCTCCATTAGCAGGCAGATTCTCAACCACTGCGCCACCAGGGAAGCCCTGGTTACTTTAATTTTAAATGGGTTAATGAAATTAAATTAAAAATTCAGTTCCTCCATTACATTAGTCACATTTCAAGAGCTCAGTAGACACATGGAGCCATTGCCTTTCACACTGCACAGCGCAAAACACGGAAAATTTTCATCATCACAGAAAGTTCTGTTAGCCAGCATAAGTGGACATGGATAAGATCTCCTGGAGAAAAGAGGTAGTTAGAGAAAGAAGCAGAGAAAGAGAATCTGAGGACCACCAGTTTTTTTAAATTGAAGTATAGTTGATTTACAATGTTAGGCCAATTTCTGCTGTACAGCAAAGTGACTCAGTTATGCATATATATACATTATTTTTTTTTTTTTTTTTTAATTTATGGCTGTGTTGGGTCTTCGTTTCTATGCAAGGGCTTTCTCCAGTTGTGGCAAGCGGGGGCCACTCTTCATCGCGGTGCGCGGGCCTCTCACTATCGCGGCCTCTCTTGTTGCGGAGCACAGGCTCCAGACGCACAGGCTCAGTAATTGTGGCTCACGGGCCCAGTTGCTCCGTGGCATGTGGGATCTTCCCAGACCAGGGCTCAAACCTGTGTCCCCTGCATTGGCAGGCAGATTCTCAACCACTGCGCCACCAGGGAAGCCCTACATTCTTTTTTTATATTCTTTTCCATTATGGTTTATCACAGGATATTGAGTATAGCTCCCTGTGTTATACAGTACGACCTTGTTGTTTATCCATTCTAAATGTAATAGTTTGCATCTACCAACCCCAAACTCCCAGTGCATCCCTCTCCCTCCCCCACTCCCTCCCCCACTCCCTCCTGGCAACCACAAGTCTGTCCTCTATGTCTATGAGTGTTCTGTTTTGTAAATAGGTTCATCTGTGCCATATTTTAGATTCCACATATAAGTGATATCGTATGATATTTGTCTTTCTCTTTCTGACTTACTTCACTTAGTATGATAATCTCTAGTTGTATCCATGTTGCTGCAAATGGCATTGTTTCTGAGGACCACCAATGTTAAGGAGGTTATTGTAGGAAACAGACCAAAGTAACACAAGATCCAGAAGAAAGTGATATCATGGAAACCAAGACATTAGAAATGTTTGAGGAGGAAGCATTCATGTCAAATGTTAAAGAGGAGCTAGAATCAAGTGGCGAGTAAGAGGTGACTGGAGGATTTAGCAGGACAGTTTCAGTGCACATGGAAGTCAGATTGTGGTGGGTCAAAGAGAGATGGGTGGCGGGGGGGCTTCCCTGGTGGCACAGTGGTTGAGAATCTGCCTGCCAATGCAGGGGACATGGGTTCGAGCCCTGGTCTGGGAAGATCCCACCTGCCGCGGAGCAACTAGGCCCGTGTGCCACAACTACTGAGCCTGCGCGTCTGGAGCCTGTGCTCCGCAACAAGAGAGGCCGCGATAGTGAGAGGCCCGTGCACCGCGATGAAGAGTGGCCCCCACTTGCCGCAATTAGAGAAAGCCCTCGCACAGAAACGAAGACCCAACGCAGCCAAAAATAAATAAATAAATAAATAAATAAAAAAAAGAGAGATGGGTGGGGAGGTGAAGAACAGGAACATAGCTGTAGCAGGTCTGAAGTTTCAAGAAGGTAAAACAAATAAAGGGAATTTCCATAAAGCAAGGGAGCAGATGGCCAGTGCCGTATAGGAGGAATAAAAGAGATTAGCCTCAGCTTGGGTTCTCAGGAGATCACACATGCAGAAAATGATGTCTGGATTCCAGGCATGGAGTTAGCAGGTAGAATATGAAGAAGAGTGTTCCAAGTGGAAGGAACTGCGCAGGCAATGGCAAGGTGGAAGGTGCAGGAAATGGAGCATTAGGGCTTGAGAGAGTCCTGCCAAGAGTGTGGACTTACATTCACAGGGACAGGGAAGCATGGAATTTCCTTGAGCAGGGGAGGAACAAGATCAAGTCTGAACCTCAGGGAGGTTAGTGGCAACTTGTGCAAGATGAAGGAGTTCCCCAAGGGGGTACAGAGACCCCTTGTGGGATCCAGAGCATGAAAGAATGAAGTTCAAAATTGCCAGAAAATCTGAATTGAGCTGCAGAGTAAATTGTCTCCACCTGTACCCTGGATCTCTAAAACCCAGACAAGCCAGAGGGTCCCAGGGGTCTCAAGTCATATGACCAGTACAGATCTGTCCCCTACAGATCTTGTCAGCAGGGAGAGGATAGAGGGCTTGGACACACAAACACCCCTTGTTTTGGCTCAGAGCAGGGCTGCCAGTGGCAGGATGGATGTGATTTCGCTGACCACAAGGAAGTGTCCCCACAGGTTATCTCAGGGGTTCCCCGTGGGGTTTCTGAGAATCGATATGATATGGAGTACAGTACAGGGTGCGTCATACCATACCCACCCACCACACTCACACCCCTTAGGCTCTGAAAGGAGGGAGAAGGTCCCAGGGGTGTCAAATATTAAATTGTAAGGTTTCCCACCACCACCGCCCCACTTCTGGGAACTCTGGCCGCAGAATGCAACAATGGGTTTTGAGGAGGGGGAAAGCATCTCTCTGGGGTCAACCAGGGGAGACCTCAAGGCTTAGAGATTGGGGGGCAGAATCACCTCTGAGTCTTACTCTAATTTTCTGCTCCCTCATCCCTTATTTCTCTGAGTGTCTCAGGCTAAACAAGGTGTATTCGACAGAAGATTTTGACATCTTGGTTTGCAATAGCTGTTTCCTCCTTAGGAGTCCCAGCAGCCCCTCCTCCCGGTCCTTTTCCTCAGGGACCCAGGCACCACTCCCCACAGAGCTCTCACTCTCCGTTGGTCCCCCCTCACCCCTGCCTGTTTCTTGATATGTCTGGCTCTTATCCAGTCTCTTGTTTACTCACCTCATTTTCCTGGTTGACCTTGGGCCCCAGTCAGCTCTGAGCCTTTCTCTCTCCCTCTGGGAACCTGCCCTGGGTGGGGCTCTAACAGCCCCCATCCACCCCGACCACCAAGAGGCCCAAGCCTTGTGATAAGAGAGGAGAAGTCCTGGGGGCAGCAGCTGCTGGGGTGTTGTCCAAGAGGGCACCCAGGCTTTGCAGCTGCTGTTTCCAGGGGAGACTCCCCAGGCAATGAGTCCTGGGGCTGGGCGGAGGAGAGCAGGGCATGGGTCAGGCCAGCCCCTCGGGAGGAAGGGCCTCCGCCTCAGAACGCCCACACCACCTCTCAGCTGTCTCTGCTACTGCTCCCTGCGTGCGACCTACACCCCCAACTCCCATCCCAGGCAGATTTTGGGGTGATGGGGGCACAGAATCACCCAAAACTTGTTCAGCGAGTCCCTTCTCAGGAAGAAAAAAAACACCTCCCAGAAAACAAATTCTCCAGAAAGTGGAGCCCAGTGTCTGCATGGAACCAGGAAACAGGGGCCTGCATCGTTCTTTACACGCAGCTCCAGCCCCCAGGTGCCACCTGCTCCCCACCTGGGACCACACCAGAAGAGCCTGCCTCCCACCTATACTCCTTGAGAGTTTACAGAGTGCCCTCTGGGAGACAAGTAAGCCCAGTGAAGCTAGTTTTGATGTCCCTATTTTGCAGATTAGGTACCCAGGAGGCCCTGTTGGTCTGGGGGTGGAGGTATTGTGTCCCACAACAAAGTCCTGAGTCAGGTGCTCAGGTTCCTGCCCACCTCAGACACCTGCCCCCCACCGTGAGCGGTTGGAAAGAGGATATGTGTGGCTGGGGACCAGGGAACAGCTTGTGGCCGGTGGGGACCCGGATGTGGGTCCTTCACTGTTGTTCCTGGCAGGAGCCAAAGGAAAAAAATTTAGCCATTGAACCAGCAAACAAGACCAAGTGCCACCTTCGACTCCTGCTCCCCACCCACTGGGGACCCAGGTCCAGGCCCTCAGCACCCTGCTTCCCAGCTGTTTCCCTCAGGGACACCACCCTTCCAGGACTGAAGTTTCCAGCAGGCTCCCCAGGCAGAGCCACCAGCTGTTCTCACACCCCTCCCAGGACTCAGGCATTCAGGCTTGCCCTCCACCCTTCTCAGGCCTTCGGGGGCCCCATTCCAGCTGGCCCTGGGATCAGCAGCCTCCTTTAAGAAGTTGGCACCATCTGCCTGGCAGGTGGCCCAGGGCGTGGCCTGAGTCAAGAAACTCCACTATATAGCCCAGCCCAGGGAACCTGGAGCTAGCCCTGCAGCTCCGGGAACCTGCAGGTGAGAGAGGCTGCATCCCCTTTGGAAGTGGGACATCAGGTCCCCTACCCTTGCCCCTGGCTCTAGGCCTCCCCATCCCACTCCCCCCAGACCCACTGGACATCCAACTCCCTATCCTACCTCTGTCCTGCCCTCCCTGCCCAACCCCCAGACCCACCAGATGTCCAATTCCCCTTACACACACACACTGGCCCTTGGATTCAGCCCACCTCTGCCTTCCTGGTGCCCAGGAAGCCCTTGTCCTGAGACTGGGCCCTTTTGTCCTCTGGCAGGAGGGGCAGACCAGCCTCCTATGACCTCCTCTCTTTCTCCACTGCAGACATGGGTTCTCTGCGGAGCTGGTGGATGCTCTGGGCCGGGGCAACCCTCCTGTGGGGTAAGTCAGACCAAAATCCCATCTATGTCCTGGTTCCAGTCTGAAGAACTCTACCTGCCTGGGTCAGCACCCTCCATTTGAGCCCCCTCCACAAATACATCTCCCAGTGTCACCCCAGGCTAGCTGAGATGAGAGAGAGGCCCTTTAAGTACTGCAGAGAAATGTGGTGGAATTCACCCATTCTCTCTCTGTTCCAGAGGGAAACAGGTAAAAACTTTAGTCCCCAAATTCAAGTAGGTAAGAACTACTACTTTCTTGATTTTCTGCAACTCAACTGAAGTTTTGACTTAGAGCCTCATTCTGCTGAGGTGATGGAAAATTTCACTAAAGTCTTTCTTGGCAGGGGGTAGGGGGGACTTGGTGGCCAATTATCTAGGCCAATTATCCAGAACTGTAGTTTTAGGTAAAGCCAAAGTTTGGGGGGAGGGATGGGACATCCCGGCCCTCTCTACCAGTCAACATCTATTTAGGTTACTTTAGAAACATTCATTGACCCTGATGCCCTGGCCCCATGGGACACTGGGATGTCCTTCAAGGCTCCCCTTATTCGGCAGACAGTCCTTCTATAACCACCACAACTCTCTCCAAGATCCTGTAGAGCGATCTCTCTCCCTCCCCCTCTCTCTTCTCAGCCCTGGAGAATCTTTTCCTAGATTGAGGTGTTGAAAAGTCCCCACTCCTCTCTATTTCTAGGAGACATTTTGTCCATACTCCCATAATCCCCTTTTCCCCTTCACATACACCCCTAATCCTATGAAGACAGAAGTCACAAACTGGCACCTGAATCCAGCCAGTTTAGGCCCCATAGTTCTTACTTAAAACAGTTTTGGATTGGAGATTTCACATGGAAATTCAGATATCCAATTTCCCTTGAAAAAATGGTAAGATCTGACATTTTTAAGAAAGAGCCCATAAGCCATCATCATAACAACAGATTAAAGCTAATAGCAACACCCCACTTTCCATGGCATGTGAATGCTCTAGCTGCACAGTCTGCCCATTCTGTTTCACACATACGTCACTTGCCTGGCCCCGTCAGTGTTTGAGTTTGAGATCCCTGTCTGAAGTGTTCAGGATTTTGGAAGGCAAAAGCCAGAAAGGCTGGTAGGTGAACACTGCATGAATAAGGGGAAAGGAGAGAGAAGAGAGAAAATAGAAACCCACGTTAGTATTTCAACGTGCGACCCAGGCACAAGGTATGAGGTTACTTCTCTGATGGGGAGGATTGGATAAAGCAGACCCACAGCTGCATTTTCTCACCCCAGGGTTGACCCAGGAGGCCTCAGTGGACCCCAAGAACAGCGAGGGGGAGGAATTCCTCACGGCCTTCCTGCAGAACTATAATCGCGGGTACAGCAAAGCCTACCTCTACCTCCTCCTCTCCAGTCTGTCGGACAGCCTCACCTCAGTCTCCATCCTCAGCCGGGTAGACGGCACCTCACAGAAGGTCACTGTGGGGCCCGGGCAGTCAGTCATGGTCAACATCACTGCCAAGGCTGAGATGGTCGGCAGCAATACCTTCAAGCGTGCGGTGGTGGTCCACTCTGACCGCACCATCTCTGTGCAGGCAATAAACGCTAAGCCCAACACAGCAGATGTGACACAGCTGTGGCCTGTCCGCGCCCTAGGCACTGAGTACTTTGTGCTCACACCCCCCAGCGCTTCGTCCCAGAATCTCAAGGAGTTTGCTGTGGTGGCAGGTGCAGCTGGTGCCTCTGTCAGTATACAGCTGAAGGGGTCAGTGACATTCCAGGGCAAGTCCTACTCAGCGGGCAATGTCCTGAGTGTGACTCTGGACCCCTACCAGGTGGCCCAGGTGCAGAGCACAGCTAACCTCTCAGGGTCAAAGGTCACCGCCAGCAGCCCCGTGGCTGTCCTCTCCGGCCACAGCTGTGCCCAGAAAAACACGAACTGCAACCATGTGGTGGAGCAGCTGCTACCCACGTCTGCCTGGGGCACCCGCTATGTGGTGCCCCCTCTGTCCCTCCAGACCCGCCAGGACCTGGTCTATGTCGTGGCCAGCCAGGCCACGAAGCTGACCTACAACCTCGGGGGCACCACTGGCTCCCGTGGGCTCCAGGCAGGTGACGTGACAGAGCTTGAGATCCAGCAGTCCTGGCCACTCTACCTGTCTGCAGATGTGGGCATCCAAGTCCTGCTGTTTGGCACGGGTACCACCAAAGATGGAGAGACCTATGACCCCCACCTGGTCCTGATCCCAGACGTGGCAGCCTACTGCCCTGCCTATGTAGTGAAGAGCGTGCCACACTGTAAGTGCACGGCCCTGGTAGTGGCACCAACAAAGGCTGCTGGTGAGCTGACCATAGACGGGCAGAGGCTGGGGGCCAAGCTCACCTGGGCCGCTGTGCCAGGCAGTGAGTTCTCATATGCTGAAGTGGACCTCGGCACTACGGACAGTATCCATGTGGCTGAGGCTGCTACCAACTTTGGGCTGCTCACCTTTGGGCTGGACCAGGACGTGAGCTTTGGGACAGCAGCTGCCTGCGGCCGGAGTGAGTGATCAGAAATGACCTCTGGCCCTGTCCACCTGGGGACCCCTTTGCCAGCTCGCTTGCCTTTTCCCCTTTCCCACCCTCTCTGTGCTCATCTGTGGCTTCCTGGCTCAGCTGGGCTGTCCCCCACTCACCTGCATCCTCCCCGCCATCCTTCTTTTCCTTAAGGCTTCCCAAGCCCTCCCTGTCCCCCCACCCCCTGCAGGAACAATACTCTAAGTGTTTAGCAACTGATATGATCCGGGGTCCCAACCAGTCTGAAGAGATGCCAGTCAGAGCACCGCAGCAGGGTCCTAGAAGCCCCCAGGGTGTCTGGCATCAGCCCTTTGTCTGTTGCTTTTGTGGGGGGTGGCATTGGGGAAAGGTTCCTGGGGAGAGCCAAGGTGCCAAGAGGGAGGGATCTTTGTGGGGGGTCGGGTCAGGTCAGCAGCTTCTCATCAACCAGCTTGGGAATATTTTGTTATTTTAGCTACTGACACACAACCATACCAGTTGCTAACTGCCACTCCCCCAACACCTCATATAGGAATGCCAAACTCAGGAGGTCTAAAAGTATAATAATGATGGCTACCATGTGGGGGGAGTATTTCTCAACATACCAGGGTCCACTGTAGGTGCCTTGTATGTGTTAACATAGTTAATTTCTAGGACCTGGCCCTGTGCGTACTTTTGGGCCCAGCCTGTCGAGGAGTTGCCTCCAAGCAGTGCAGCGTTTGAGGGCACAGATGCTAAAGCCAGGCTTCCCAGGTTCAAATCCCACCTCTGCTTGTGTGACCTGTTTCCACATCTGTAAACTGGGGATCATAACTGCACCCCTCACAGGGCTGTTAGGTGACAGTGCAATGAGTTAACATTTGTAGCTCATTTAGATGGTATCGGGCAAGTGAGTAGGGCTACATAAGGGTGAGCTATCATTATGAGCAGACAGAAGGCAAGAGCTTCTGAAGACTAGGAGGCAGGGGAGGCACAGCTGTTTCTTCCTATGTGGATTCCTTCCGGAAGCAAGGATCCTAGACAGTAGGGTTCCCAGCACTGGCAAGAGTGCCCCTCCCATCCATCCTCCAGGGCATGGAAGCCACCCAACTTCAAAGGGCCACTTCAGGCTTGAATAGTAATGTGGAAGAGGTGGGTGATTGATTATAACAGGTAATAATTAACCTAATTAACACCTGGGATCAGTTCCAAACCCTGCTTATATTTTAGCTTATTTAAAGCAGGCCACTCCCCCCTCCCCAACTATCCCTGTGAAGAAGGTATTATTATCACCCCCATGTCACAAGTGAGGAAGCTGAGACACACAGAATTATAAATTACTTTCCAGTGTCACACAGCTAATTGACTGTGCCAGGATTCTAACCTAGGCAGCCTGACGCCACCGTTTCCATTCTATTGAACAGTCTCTGTCTTCCATTTTCTATCTTTAAAAAAGATCCCTTAGGGAATTCCCTGGCGGTCCAGTGGTTAGGACTCCGCGCTTCCACTGCAGGGGGCACGGGTTCCATCCCTGGTCAGGGAACTAAGATCCTGCATGCTGTGTGGTGCAGCCAAAAATTAAAAATAAATAAAAAATAAAAACGGTCCCTTAGCCTTTTAGCCTGATTGGGAAGGTAGGGGCAAGGGGGAAACAGGGAGAGAAAAGCCACACATTAACCTTTCCATGACTGTTCCTGCCTGGTGGTTCTTCACCACCTTCCAGCTCTTCTGGGCTGAGCTGTGTTTTCTGGGGAACCAGAAAACCTAAGAGAAGTCAGGCCTGAGCAGCTCTCTCCCTCTGAGATTCCAGACCTCAGTCCCCCCACTTCTAGAATGGGTAGTTGTGAGCCAACTGCCCAAACTCCCCAGGGTGGGAGAGCTCCAGGATTCCTGGTGGGGTGGACACTCCTGACTCTTTCTTTGTGGCCACCCCCTTCCCTCCCCAGCCGTGCAGACCCAGGAGGAGGCCTCCTGCAAAGGCAAGCAGTGCGGTCCCAAGCAGCTCTGCAAGGTGCTGGATGGGCAGGCCAGGTGCGTGGCGGCCTCCGTGGCCACCTGCCGCGCCCAGGGTGACCCCCATTACACCACCTTCGATGGCCGCCGCTATGACATGATGGGCACGTGCTTGTACTCGATGGCGGAGCTGTGCAGCGACGACCAGACCCTGCCTGCCTTCAGCGTCGAGACCAAGAACGAGCACCGGGGCAGCCGCAGAGTCTCTTACGTGGGCTTGGTTACCGTGCGCGCCTACAGCCACGCGGTGTCGCTGGCCCGCGGGGAAGTTGGCTTCGCTCGGGTAAGGACCCAGAGGACGCTTCCGGGTTAAAAAGAAACCCATGAGTCACCCAACAAGCAGAAGGAGGAGGCAGTGCCTGAGTGTCAGGCCCCAAACCCGAGCCCTTTGCCAAGGGGTGGAGGGTGCAGAGAAGTGGGCCGAGGGCGTGAGGGCTCGGGAGGGGGGATTTGAAAATCAGTGGCAGAACCTTAAACCCCTTTTGTCCAGCAGTTCGATTTCTAAAAATTTTTAGAATGCTCAGAGATATGGTTAGGGGGAAAAAAGTTTAAGCCGATGGGTTTATAATAGCAAGAAGAGGGGGCGGGCGGAGAGAGAAAGAAAGAAGACAAAATGTCCAACAGTGGGTAATTTTTTAAGTCACTAAACACTAAAAATGTAGTGAGCGCCTCCTATGCGCTGGGTTTGTCACTTAGCACTTTCCATGTGTTAACGCATTTAATGCTCACAGCAATCTATGGGGGTAGGCGTTATTATTATTAACACTTTTTTAAAAAAATTATTTATTTATGGCTGTGTTGGGTCTTCTGTGCGAGGGCTTTCTCCAGTTGCGGCAAGCGGGGGCCACTCTTCATCGCGGTGCGCGGACCTCTCACTATCGCGGCCTCTCTTGTTGCGGAGCACAGGCTCCAGACGCGCAGGCTCAGTAGCTGTGGCTCACGGGCCCAGTTGCTCCGCGGCATGTGGGAACTTCCCAGACCAGGGCTGGAACCCGTGTCCCCTTCACTGGCAGGCAGACTCTCAACCACTGCACCACCAGGGAAGCCCCATTAACACTTTCTGATGAGGAAACAGGTCCAGAGAGATGAATGACTCCCCAAGGGCTTAGGGCTAGTAAGAGATGGAGCTGGGAACGCCCTCAGGCTGGCTCCTGAGTCTCTATCTTAACCTCTAGGCTATTCTGCCTCTGGTAAATGGATTACTACTCAGCCAATATAAATTACAGAAATATAATAACAGCAAAATAAATAGAAACAATAATTTCCCTTTTTCCTACCGTATTATTATGAACATGTTCAAACACCCAGAAAAGTTGAAATCATTGTACAGTGAACACTCATTTGCCAATCACCTAGATTCTAAACATTTTACTCTTCTTAGTTCATCACACATCTATCATCTGTCCATCCCTCTGTCCACTCAACAAACCCTCTTACTTTTTATGCACTTTAAAGTAAGTCCTAGACATCAATACACTTCACCCCTAAAGATTTTAGCAGGCATACCGTTAACTAGAATACAATATTTTCACACTTCTTTTTGCTTACTTTTGAAACAAAATTTAAACATAATAAAATCCACAAATCATAAATAAATCCACAAATCAAAATTTAAACATAATAAAATCCACGAATCACTGTTCACTGAGTTTCGACAAATGTGCAAACCAAACCTCTGTTAAGATATAGAAGGTTTTCATCCCTCTAGAAAATTCCCTCATGCCCCTTCCCAAACAATGGCCCACACACCCCTAGAGGCAATCACAGTTCTGATTTTTTTCCACCATAGATTAGTTTTGCTGGTTCAAGAACTTCATAGTAACGGAATCATCCAGTGCAAGAAGCCTTTTGTGTAAGGCTTCTTTTGCTCAGCATGATACTTTCGAGGTTCTTCCGTGTTGCTGCGATTAATTTTTTTAAATAGGAAAAGAATTTACAGCTCAAAACAAAAAGGCATGTTGTGAAAGATCCTGCTTTTACGCCTATCTTTACCTGCTTTCCCTGCTCGCCACAGGTAATGACTTTTACTAGTTTCCTGAGTATTCATCTAGGGTTTCTTTATGCCGACACAAGCAATACATTCTTACGTCTCCCCTTTCTTAGCAAACAGTACTGTACTTGTGCTCTGTTCTGAACTTGACTTTTTGCACTGAACAGTGCATTCTGAAGCTGTCTCCTTGTCAGTAGGAAGGGGGCCTCCTCTTTCCTTTCTACAGCTGCACAGTTTGTCATCGGCTGGATGCATCACAGTTTATTTAGCTCAGGCCCCTGTGGTTGGACGCTTTGTTCATGCTGGCAAGCAGTACTGCCGTGAATATTCTTGTATCTCCCTCGCTTTGTGAGTGTGCAGGTGGATCTGTGAGATCAATAACCAAGTGGATTAAAGTAGTGTTCTTGAAGGCTAGAGAGGTTGAACACAAGCTCAGGGGGACCTCAAATCCCTTGAACTTAGGTGCAGAATCTTGCATATGCTGTGTAGTTTTTCAGGGAGAGGGTCCATTACTTTGTCAGATCCTTACAGAGGTCAGCGACCTGACAAAGGTTTAGAGTTCCTGGTAGGATCATGGTAGGATGTCCACAAGAGCTTGTTAGGAGAAAAGAGGAGTTCATGAAATGGTGACTTCAGCATGGTCTCATTATTTTTTTTAAGTATACATGTATTTAAAGGTAGAAAAAAACCTGGCATGATTCATAAATGTGAGTATTTTTTTTAACATCTTTATTGGAGCATAATTGCTTTACAATGTTGTGCTAGTCTGCTGCACAACAAAGCGAATCAGCTATACGTATACATATATCTCCGTATCCCCTCCCTCTTGCGTCTCTCTCCCACCCTCCCTATCCCACCCCTCTAGGTGGCCACAAAGCACTGAGCTGATCTCCCTGTGCTATGCGGCTGCTTCCCACTAGCTATCTATTTTACGTTTGGTAGTGTATATATGTCAATGCCACTCTCTCACTTCGTCCCAGCTTACCCTTCCCTCTCCCCGTGTGTATGTGTACAGCACTATGGGTGATTTTCTCTTTTTTCATTTTTGCTCGTGCATACTTTGTAAGTTTTCTGTACTGAACAGGCACTACTTGTGTCATTTAAAAATGAAGATCACTGGTCTCAGGGGAAAGACAGATTTGAACGGGGGTCCCTGGACTGAGAGCCTGTGAATGTGGGCTGTCTCGGTCACTGCCTGGCATAGGCTTGGACACACAGGAAGGCTCACGGAGGCGTTGCTGACTGAACGAACAATCTATCTTACCTTTGACCTTGCTCATGCTGTCCCCTCTGCCTGTTACTCCTTTTTTCATACCCCATCCTCTTGGCTAAGACAAGACTTTGTGAAGAAAGGATAAGAAAGACATGCTCAGGAAGAGGAAAATGGGCCCAGGGGACAGAGAGCGCACACTCCTTATCTCCTGGCTGGACTCTCTCTCCACTCAGGACTTTTGCAGAGGAACACCACTCCCCCTCCTGGTTTTCGTGGCTATCTCTCACTGGTCCTTTATGGCTCAGCTCTGCGGTCCCTTCTTCCAGGAAGCCTTCCCTGACCTGAAAGTTTGGGTCTGGCTCTTTTTCTAGGCTCCTGCAGCCTCCTGTGCCTCCACTATCCCAGCCCTGATCGCTCTGATCTGTCATTGTCTAGTGACAGGTCTGTCTCCCCTATTGGACTGGGAGCCCCATGACAGTAGGGTCTGGGGTTATCTTTGTCATCAGTGTATCTCCAGGATCTCCCAGGCCAGGGCCAGGCACAGGGTCAGTGCCCAGTGAATGTTTATTTAATACAGCAGGGGCTTCATTCACTTACTGAGCACCTGCTATTCTGCCAGGTACAGTTCTAGGCACTGGAGGTGAAGCAGCTGCCCTGTCTTCGTGGAGCTGACAGCGTAGTCAAGTTAGAGAGATGATAAACATCAGATATTTGCAGATGACATTTTAGAAGGTTAGACACTTTAGGGAAAAAAATAGAGCAGGGAAGGGGAATAGGGAGTAGGCGGGAGTTGCCATATAAAATAGGGTGGTCTGGGATGGCCTCCCTGAGACGGTGACATTTGAGCAAAGTTTTTGTAAGAGGTGAGGGAGTGAGCCAAGTGTATATCTAGGGAAAGAGCATTTCAGGTCACGGGGAAGGCAGGAGCAAAGATCCTGAGGCTTGGTTGGTGGCACTAACAGGAGGAAGGAATCCTCATGCAGCTAGAGCAGGGGAAGCAAGTGGGAGGAGATGAGGGGCTGAAGGCCAGACCACACGGGGATCTGACCCTCCTCTCCTGACTCCTGCAGATCGACAGCCAGCGCTCACGCCTGCCTGCCTCCCTGGCTGAGGGCCGCCTGCGCGTGTACCAGAGTGGGACACGGGCCGTGGTAGAGCTGGACTTCGGGCTGGTAGTCAGCTATGACTGGGATGCCCAGCTGGCACTGAGCCTGCCCGCGCACTTCCAAGGCCAGGTGTGCGGTCTGTGTGGCAACTATAATGGTGACCCCACTGATGACTTCCTTACACCTGACTGGGAGCAGGCTCCTGATGCCGTGGGGTTTGCCAGTAGCTGGAAGCTGGACGACGAGGACTACCTGTGTGAGGACGGCTGCCAGAACAACTGTCCCTCCTGCACCCCAGACCAGGCCCAGCACTATGAGGGCAGCCGTCTCTGCGGCATGCTGACCCAGCCCGATGGCCCCTTTGCTGTCTGCCGTGATGCCCTGGACCCCCAGCCCTTCCTGAAGGAATGTGTATATGACCTGTGTGTGGCCCATGGGGACCGGGCCAGCCTGTGCCGTGCCCTTAGCGCCTACGCCCAGGCCTGTCTGGAGTTTGGCATCTCTGTTGGGAACTGGAGGTTGCCAGCCAGCTGCCGTGAGTGATACCCTGGTGGGGGCTGGGAGCACATGTGGGAGGCAGGGGACCCCTTGCATCTGCTCAATATCTGAGCATTTACTGTGGTCCAGCCTGGAGCTGGACCATGCCAGGGACGGAGCAATGGCCAAGATGGCCAGGCTCTGCCCACAGTGAGCCTAAGGTTGGGGCAGACGTATCACACTAGACAGTGACGGTCCAGAGTGGTCAGGGCTGGGATGGGGGAAGTTCAGAGGGGCTATGGGAGACCAGAGAAGCTTCCTGACTCAGTCTGGGGAATCAAGTAGGATCTCCTAGAGAAAGGGATGCCCAATCTGAAGCCTGTAGGAGGGATTGGAGCTAGATAGAAAAAAGGGGGGGCAGGAAGTGGGTTCCAAGCTGAGAGAAGGGCATCTGCAAAGACTTGGCGTGAGATGTCCCAAAGCAGACGTGTGAACATCTCTTCATTTATAACTCTTCCATGATTCCCCGATGTCTTCTGGATAAAGTCCCAGCTCCATAGCCAGGTATCCATCCACTGAATCATTCATTCACTCATGTATTCATTCATTCAACATGCATTCCCTGAGTCCCTATCTGGCCCCACCCCTGTGCTGACGATGGGCACAGTGGGGACCAAAACACCTGTCTCTGCCCTCGTGAGGCTCCCAGAGAAATGTTCAGGAGGCAGAAAGGCTAGCACAGGAAGGAGGAGGAGGCTTCCAGGCCCAGGCCCATGGCTTGGGGCAGGGACTCCAGAGAGGGGTAAGTCTGGGGGAGACACTGAGGCCATTTGGGGTTTGTCTTGGTCACTGCAGTGTCCTCACTGCCCAGGAAACACCACTCCCCATCACCGCCGAGTTCCCCAATGCCTGGTGCAAAAGAAGAACCAGTGCATTCACTTATCTACCCATTCATTTTCGAAGTATTTACTGGGCATCTCTTGTGGGCCGGGCCCCGTCCTTGGTGCTGGAGATTCAGCCATGTTTGAGACAGATCATGGTTCCCACTCTCACAGAACTTATTAATCCTAGCGGGGGAGACAGAGAGTAAGCAGTGAACTGTGGAATAGCTTCAGAGAGCGAAAGAAACAGAGTTCATGGGATAAGAGCAAACGGGAGGTTCATGAAGAGAGGGCTCAGGGAAGGCCCTTGGGAGAAGCTGCCACTGAACAGCGTGAGCTCATAATGATGCTCTACATGGGGTGTCTCTACATAGATGAGCCTCCTGTGATATTGGGACTATTATTATCCCATTCTACTGATGGGGAAACTGAGGCACAGAGAAATTGGAGTTGTTTGCTCACAATCACACAGCTAAGAAGGGGAGAGTTGGGATTTGAACCCAGGCCATCTACATTCCAGGAACCTTCTCTTAACCACATGCCATGTGAGGAAAGGCTAATACAGGCCCAGGGAAAAGCCAGTGCAAAGGCCCAGAGGCGGGAGTGTGAGCACCAGAGAGGATGCCACTGTGGCTGGGGCGGAGTGAGCCAGAGGGAAAGTGAGAGGAGGTGAGGACAGGGAGGCGATGGGGGCAGAGCATGGATTATGGGAAGCCTCATGGACCAATAGGAGGACTCTGGCTTTTACCCTGAGCGAGACAGAGCCACAAGAGGGCTCTGAGCAGTAGAGGGATGTCATCTAACTCAAGTGTTCACAGGATCCCTCTGGCTGCATGTGAGGAATAGAATGGGATGCAGGATGGGAGCAGGGGGGAGACCAGGCAGGAGGCTGCTGGGGTGAACAGGACAAGGGTGGGGACTGTGGTGAAAGGAAAAAGGGGCAGATTCTGGATAGATCTTGAATATGGAGCTCACAGGATTTACCGACATGTTGGTTGTCCAGTGAATAAAGGGGAAGGAGTCAACTATATCTCTGAGGTTTGGGACCTGCGCACCCAGAAGGGTGGAAGTGTCATTAACTGAGATGGGGAGCTCTGAGGAAGGAGCTGGGTTGCGGAGGGAAGTCCTGACACGTTCTGACTGTGCTGGCCTGACCCCCCCCTCCCGTGTCCCCGCAGCCCTGTCCTGCCCCGCCAACAGCCGCTACGAGCTCTGCGGCCCCGCCTGCCCGGCCTCCTGCAACCCCCCCGCGGCGCCGTCCAACTGCTCCGCGCGCCCGTGCGTCGAGGGCTGCGTGTGCCTCCCGGGCTTCGTGGCCAGCGGCGGCGCCTGCGTGGCCGCCTCGTCCTGCGGCTGCAACTTCGAGGGCCGCCCGCTCGCTCCCGGCCAGGAGGTGTGGGCCGATGAGTATTGCCGGCGGCGCTGCACCTGTGACGCCGCCACCAAGCAGATGCGCTGCAGCGACACGCAGGGCTGCCCAGCGGGCGAGCGCTGCCGCGTCCAGAACGGTCTCCTGGGTTGTTACCCCGACCGCTTCGGGAGCTGCCAGGCGTCTGGGGACCCGCACTACGTGACCTTCGACGGCCGGCGCTTCGACTTCATGGGCACCTGCACGTACCTGCTGGCCGGCTTGTGCGGCCAGGCCGCGGGGCTGCCTGCCTTCCGGGTGCTGGTGGAAAACGAACATCGGGGCAGCCAGAGTGTGAGCTACACGCGCGCCCTGAGCGTGGAGGCTCGCGGCGTGAAGGTGGCCGTGCGCCGGGAGTACCCTGGGCGAGTGCTGGTGAGTGATGGGCGCCCAAGGCCGGGTGGAGGAGCAGGGAATCCCCCTTAAAGAGTAGGGGTCTGGCCACTGGGGGAGGGTGGGGGTCTGCTAGAAGACCTTGTGGCCAGTGATTAGGCTTGGGGCGCCCCAGCCAGGCGGTGCTGCCTCTCCCTGGCTGTGTGACTTTGCCTCTCGGTGCCTCAGTTTTGTCCTCTGACAAATGGGATAATAAGATGGTGCCTCGCCAATGCGAGCCGCTTCACAAGGTGGTTGTAGAGGTTTGACGAGTTAATATTTGTAGGATGTTTAAAAGAGACCTTGGTGCCCAACAAGTGTTCAGTAAATGTTGACTCAATGTTTTATTGTTATGATCCCTCCAAAGTTAAAGATTGGTGCATTTTCTGGAGGAAAATTGATATTCAGAGAGTAAGGTGACATGTGAAAAGTCGGGAACGAAAGGTGTTGGGGGAGTGTTACAGGGGTGTGGGGGTACTTACAGATGGGCCCACAGGGTTCTGGATAGAGGGTTCTTACAGGGTCCACCACCCAGTAAATTTTATATATATATATATATATATAGATAGATATATAGATATATATATAGATAGATATATAGATATATATAGATATATATATAAAATTTACTTCTATGTGTTAAATGCTTGACATACAGTAACTCATATGTTAATCTCTGTAACAACCCTGTGAAATAGGTAATCTTGTTAGAGGAGAATACTGGGCACAGAGAAGTTAAGTCAACTATTCAAGGTCACACAGCTAATGAGTGGCAGAGCCAAGATTTGAAGCCACGCTGTCTGGCTCCAGAGTCCATACTCTTTTTTTTTTTTTTTTTTTTTTTAATTTTTTAAATTTTATTTTATTTATGGCTGTGTTGGGTCTTCGTTTCTCTGCGAGGGCTTTCTCTAGTTGCGGCAAGTGGGGGCCACTCTTCATCGCGGTGCGCGGGCCTCTCACTATCACGGCCTCTCTTATTGCGGAGCACAGGCTCCAGACGCGCAGGCTCAGTAGCTGTGGCTCACGGGCCCAGTTGCTCCGCGGCATGTGGGATCTTCCCAGACCAGGGCTCGAACCCGTGTCCCCTGCATTGGCAGGCAGATTCTCAACCACTGCGCCACCAGGGAAGCCCCAGAGTCCATACTCTTAACCTCTGCATTCTATTGCCTTTCCTGAAGAAAGAGATGGAACAGGCAGGGATGGAAGTGGATGGAAGACTGTTCCAGGCAGAAGGAACAGCAACTGAAGGGCTCTGAGGCAGGAACAAACATGAGGGGTAGAGGAACAGCATGGAGACCAGTGGGCCTGGAATGGAGAGAGGGAAGGGAGAGCGAGGTAGGAGATGATGTAGGGGATGGCTATGATAGAGGCTTTTGATTTAATCTGAAATCTGAAGGATGAGGAAGAGACCACCAGGTGAAGAGTAGTGGTTGCTAGGCAGAGGGAACAACAGGTGCAAAGGCTGAGGCTGGACTGAGCTTGAAGAGTTCAGGAGAACAGCATGGGGCCAAGGAGGCTGCACCTGAGAGAGTGAGCCTGGGGAGATGGGATAGAGAGGTTGGTAGGGGATGAAGTCAGAAAAGAGGGGACAAGAAGGGCCTAGTGGGTAGAGGATTTGATTTTAAGCTGAGATGTGAAGGGTGATGGGGAGGCAGCCAGACAAAGAATAAAGATGTGGAAGAGGGTAGGTATGTTGCAAGCATAGGGTACATAGGGTATAGCAAGTGCAAAGGCCCTGAGGCTGGGCTGAGCTTGGTGAGTTCAGGAGAATATCAAAATGCCTGCATGGCTGGAGTTCCAAGGGTGGGGAATGAGGCAGTCCTGAAGAATTAAATTGGAGAGCAGTGAGGCTCGGATCATGTATGGTATTTTAGACCATTGTAAGGGGTTTGGATCAAAGCTGATGCCTAGAATATGAAGTAGAGGTGGCCAAGTAAAGAGTGATGAGAGGTATCCCAGGAAGAGGTCACAACAAGTGCAAAGGCCCAGAGGTGGGAGTGCACTTAACATGTCCTGGGAGACAGCAAGGAGACAGGAGGGAGCCCGAGTGAGTGATGTGGGAGGTGGTGCAGGCACAAAGGTGGACAAGAGCCAAGGTTAAGCAGGATGTTCTAGGGAAGGGGCTTAGATTTAAGCCAAGTCCTAAAGAATGAAGGGGAAGCAGCCAGGAGCAAAGTGGTAGGTGGTGTTCTTGGCAAGGTGAAAAGGCCCTAAAGTTAGACTAAACTGGGAGAGTTGGGGGAATCTCAAGAAAGCCAGTGTGGCTACAGCAGAATGAGTGAGGGGGAGAGTGGGAGGAGGTTAGGTCAGGGAGGTAATAGGGAGACAGATCCTGTAGGCTTTGAATGCCGTGGGTTAGGGATTTGGATTTAAGCAAATAGTTGAAGGATGAAGAGAGGTGGATGATTTGCCAGGCAGTGGGAACAGCAAGTGCAAAGGCCCTGAGGTGGATCAAGCATAATGTGCTCAAGAGGATAGCAAGGAGCCCAGAGTAGCCAGAGCTGAGTGAGTGAGGGGTGAGCCACAGAGCCTTGAATACCCTGACCTATCGGTCCTCCTGCATCTCTACCCAGGTGGACGGCATCCTTCAGTACCTGCCCTTCCAGGCGGCAGATGGGCAGGTGCAGGTGTTCCGCAAGGGCCAAGATGCTGTCGTGCGCACAGACTTTGGCCTGACTGTCACCTATAACTGGGATGCCCATGTGACTGCCAAGGTGCCCAGCAGCTATGCGGGGGCCCTGTGCGGGCTCTGTGGGAACTTCAATGGGGACCCAACTGACGACCTGGCTCTGAGGGGTGGAGGCCAAGCTGCCAACGCACTGGCCTTCGGCAAGAGCTGGCAGGCGGAAACAAGGCCAGGCTGTGGAGCAGCTGAGCCAGGCGACTGTCCCAAGCTGGACACCCTGGTGGCCCAGCAGCTGCAGAGCAAGAAGGAGTGTGGGATCCTTGCCGACCCCAGTGGGCCCTTCCGGGAGTGCCACCACACACTGGACCCACAGGGTGCTGTGCGAGACTGCGTCTACGACCGCTGCCTGCTGCCAGGCCAGTCTGGACCACTGTGTGACGCACTGGCCTCCTATGCTGCTGCATGCCAGGCCGCCGGGGCCGCTGTGCACCCCTGGAGGAGTGAGGAACTCTGCCGTGAGTACCGAGAGTGACGACTGGGGGACTCAGCCTTATGTATATTCATTAATGTATAAATATCATTAAGTCATTGAATTCTTATAACAGCCCCATGAGGTAGGGGCTGTGGTTATACCCATTTAACAGATGAGGAAACAGAGGCTCAGAAAGGTTGTTACATGCCTGGGATCATGACAGCTAGGAAGTCACAGATGCAGTAAATATTTGTAAGTTGGCTGAATACATCTGGTGGCCCCAGGTCTGATTCCCATTTGGCAGCTGTCATTCAGAGATGAGCTCCTAAGGATCCCTGCCTGCACATCTGGCAGTTGTCAGGCTGGTTGGTTTGGAGGACCTCAGTCAGGACTGCTTGTCTCTGCTCTGCTTGGTCTCATCTTCCAGCCGGCTAGCACAGACTTCTTCACACAGTGGTCTCAAGGTTCGAAAGAGCAGCAAGGGCGGACAGCCCCCAGTGGGCAAGCACACTCCAGGCCTCTGCTTGACATCACATTTGCTAATGTCCCATTGGCCAAAGTCAGTACCATGGCCAACCCCAGAGTAAGGGGTGGCCAGCGTCAGTCTGTCACAATCCCCATCATACATCTCTGCCACAAACATATGCATGAGTGAGCAACATTTAATAAGTTTTAGAAATGCCTGAGACCATAGACTCTAAGTGTTAAAAAAAAAGAAGGATAGAGTGAGTTATCATTGCAAGTCTCGTTAGTACACAACTGATAAAAAATATTAAACACGTATTGGAAAGACATCTCTTAATGAGATGGATGGGGTTTTCCCCCCAATAGTTCACGTCTGTTGTTGGAAGGAGACAGGGTGTAGCATCAATTCTATTTTTCATTTTGTAGATATGGTACTACTAAGTGGGTGGAAGTGGCAGGAGTTCTGCTAGAGCAACGTCAGTCCGTTCTTTGAACCCCTTTTGAGTTGCAGGGAAGTTAGTCACACTGAGAGATGCCATAAAACTTACTTTTTATGACTTCTGAGCAGCTGATTCTATGAGGCCCTCCTTCTGTTTTGTCGGGAGCAGAGCTGGAACTGATTTGTTACCAGTAATGATTTGTCATCCGTTGTCTCCATGCTTATGGTAATATTTGAAATTGTCCCTTCGTGTCCCTGGAAGTTTTCACATCCCCACGGCAGCACACTGTGTTAAGATTCGGGACTGTTCTCTTCTGTAAAGTGGGAGAAGCACACTTGCAAAAGGGACGGTGGGAAAGCAGATGCAACTCCATCAGAGGCGCATTCTCAGGCTGATCGTTTTCGGAAGGACTTGCATAATTAGAGCCAGGACTTGTGTGGCACACTTCCCATTGGGCAGGTTCTGTTCTAAGGGCTTAACAGCTCTCATTTCATCCTCACCACCACCCTGTGAGGTGGGATCATCAAGGAAATGGAACCGCAGAGATATTAAGTAACTTGCCTGGGGTCACACCGCAGGGCAGCGTGATTTGAGCCCAGGCCGGTTGGCTCCCGAATTTGTACGGTTAATTGTTGCATTCTATGGCCTCTGTAATAATTGAGAATCTCTTATTTCCTTAAAACTACTCTTGCCCTTGGACCCCTTGGAAGTTCTAGAAGACTGGGTTGTGAGGACTTAGACACCAGGCAGAGGGAGGCCTGGGTGGTGCCTGAACCCATGTGCCCAGCACCAGCTTCAGCTCTTGTGGATATTTTGCTATTCTCGTTCCTCTATCTCCTCCACCACCACCCCTTTCTTTTTTTATTTTGTGGAAATATTTTAAAGCAAATTCTAGACATGAATTTTGCCACAAATACTTTAGTAAACATCTCCAACAGATAGGACTTTTAAGCAACACGACCACAGTGCTGTTATTACCAACAACAAAAATAACACTAATTCTTCAACATCCTCTAAAACCCAACCTGGGTTCGAATTTCCCCAATTGTCTAAAAAACGTGTTTTTTTTCACTTTAATTGAATGAGGATCCAGACCAAATCCACACTGCACTGGGTTGATTTTTCTGTATTCATTTTTATCCTGTAATAGCCCCCTCCTTTTTTTCCCCATCATATTATTATGAAAATTTTCAAATAGACAAAAAAGTTGAAAGAATTTTACAGTGAACACACATATACTTACCATCTAGATTCTACAATCTGTGTTTTACTATACTTGCTTTATCACATGTCTATCCCTCTATCCACCCCTTCCTTTGTTCATGGAAAAAAACGGGTCATTTATTCTACAGAATTTCCTACTTTCTGGATTTGGCTAGTTGCTTCTTCACAGTGTATTTAATTTGTCCCTCTGTCCCCTGATTCTCTTGTAAACTGGATATTAGATCTATAATGGTGCTGTCCAGTAGAACTCTGGTGATGGTGGAAAGGTTCTATACCTAAGCTGTCCCTTCTGGTCACCACTAGTCACGTGTGGCTATTGGGCACTTGAAATTGGGCTAGTGTGACCAAGGAACTAAATCTTCAATTTTACTTAATTTTAATTAACTTACATTTAAATGGCCTCGTGTGGCTATCGTATTGGATGGTACAGATAGAGGCTTGATTGGGTTCAGTTTTAAGGGTTTTTTTTTTTTTGGTTTTTTTTTGTGAGGAAACCACCTGTTTTATAATCTGGGATGACTGGAGTTTGGAGAGAGAAACAGGGATTCTTTTTTATTTTTTTCTTTACCACCCTGGCCAAATATTTTAATTTACTATAGAATTACTACTACTACCACTACTACTACATTACTGCTATAGAGTGAAGAAGCTAAAAATACTGCATTCACAAATACACTGCATAGATTACACACACACACACACACACACACACACACACGCATTTGCATGGTTAAAATATGTACCGCAGATCCACAACTTGTTACCAACTTGAATAAGGTCATTAAAGACATTACAGATAAACCCAGACCACCGTTAAATTGGAATAGTATCTTAATTATCAGGAGTAGATTAACTGTGATATAATGTTTGCCAGATCCCACTGAACAGAGGAGGGTCTCCTTGCCGCTGGACCGCTTATACGTGTGAGTGTGTGTGAGCATGTGTGTGTGCATGCGTGTGTATGGGGGGTGAGGTCCACGGTGTCCCCGGGGAGCAGGGATTCTTGATGCTGATGGCCGCTCTCCCTGCAGCCCTGAGCTGCCCGCCCCACAGTCACTACGAGACGTGTTCCTACGGCTGCCCGCTGTCCTGCGGAGACCTCCCGGTGCCTGGGGGCTGTGGCTTCGACTGCAAAGAGGGCTGCGTGTGTGATGAGGGCTTCGTGCTCAACGGTGAGTCCTGCGTGCCGCTGCCCTCCTGTGGCTGCGTGTACCAGGGCACCTACCACCCGCCCGGCCAGACCTTCCACCCGGGGTCGGGGTGCAATTCCCTTTGCCGCTGTGAGGAGGGTGGCCTGGTGTCCTGTGAGCCCTCCAGCTGTGGCCCACACGAGGCCTGCAAGCCGTCCGGTGGCGTCCTGGGCTGTGTGGCCGTGGGTTCTGCCACCTGCCAGGCATCGGGAGACCCGCATTACACCACCTTCGACGGCCACCGCTTCAACTTCATGGGCACCTGTGTGTACACGCTGGCTCGGACCTGCGGGACCCGGCCTGGCCTGGCCCAGTTTGCCGTCCTGCAGGAGAACGTGGCCTGGGGCAATGGGAAAGTCAGCGTGACCAGGGCGATCACGGTCCAGGTGGCCAACTTCACCCTGCGGCTGGAGCAGAGGCAGCGGAAGGTCACGGTGAGAGCAGGGGTGGGACGTGAAGGGAAGGGGCCTGGGCTAGAGGGTGATCTGTGAGTGGAGCACTGCAGCACTCAGGCCAGGGGCAGGGGGCACAGAGCTCCGAGCTGATGTGGGAGGCATGGGGTCCGCAAGGAGAGGAGGTGCCCGTCAGAGCCTACAGTGCGGAACCAAGGAGGGAGGAGGCCTTGGGGACCGAGACCTTCTCCCATGTGGCTCAGTCTCCACCTCCCTGCCCCTTGATTATCCCCTCCGGACATCTCTCCCACCCCTTCCACTCCATCTTCCCCTCCCTCCTGGTCCCTGCTTTCATAAGGGTGTTATTACATTGAGACCTGTATTCGTTTCCTGAGGCTGCTGTCACAAGTTACCACCAACTTGGTGGCTTAAAACAACAGAAATTTATTTTCTCACAGTTGTGGAGGCCAGAAGTCCAAAATCAAAGTGTTGGCAAGAGATGCACCGCCTCCAAAGGCTCTGGGGGAGAATCCTCCCTTTCCTCTTGCAGCGTCTGGTGGTTCCAGGTGTTCTTGGCTTGTGGCCGCATCACTCCAGTCCCTGTCTTCGTTTTCACATGGCCTTTTCCCCTGTGTGTCCCTGTTTCTTCTCCTCTTCTGGCTCTTTTAAGGACACTTGTCATTAGATATAGGGCCCACCCTAATCCAGGACGATCCCATCTCAAGATCTTTACCCTAATTACATCTGCAAAGACCCTTATTCCAAATAAGGTCATATTCTGAGGTTCTAGATGGACATATCTTTGGGGAACCACCATTCAACCAACTACAAGACCCTATTATTAGGCCCATTTTACAAATATGGAAACTAAGACCCAGAGAGGTGAGTCACACAGATCTTCAGTGTCAGGCAGGGGCTTGATCTAGGGTCTGACCTCTCGAAGTGTACCCTCTGAAGCACGGCATCTCCCACCTCCCAGGTGAATGGTGTGGACAAGAGGCTGCCCGTGGTGCTCGCCGAGGGCCGGGTCCGCGCCTCCCAGCATGGCTCAGACGTTGTGATCGAGACTGACTTTGGCCTGCGCGTGACCTACGACCTCGTGTACAATGTGCGGGTCACCATCCCAGGCAACTACTACCAGCAGCTGTGTGGCCTGTGTGGGAACTACAATGGCAACCCCAAGGACGACTTCCAGAAGCCCGACGGCTCACAGGCAGGCAGCTCCAATGAGTTCGGCAGCTCCTGGGAGGAGGCAGTGCCGGGCTCTCCCTGCGTGCCCACCTGCAAGCCTGGCGGAAGCTGTGACACAGAGCTGGAGTGTAAACCTGAGCTGCAGGAGAAATACGAGC
The DNA here is from genome assembly GCF_965194825.1 of Balaenoptera physalus. Lineage (NCBI taxonomy): Eukaryota > Metazoa > Chordata > Mammalia > Artiodactyla > Balaenopteridae > Balaenoptera > Balaenoptera physalus. The sequence goes on from NC_138900.1 coordinate 13,243,386, forward strand.
AGCAGCAGTTCTGTGGGCTCCTCACCAGCCCCACGGGGCCGCTGGCTGCCTGCCACAAGCTGGTGGATCCCCAGGGTCCCTTGAAAGATTGTGTCTTTGATCTCTGTGTGGGTGGCGGGAACGAGAGCATTCTCTGCAGCAACGTTCATGCCTATGTGAGTGCTTGCCAGGCAGCTGGAGGCCACGTCGAACCCTGGAGGACCGAATCTTTCTGTCGTGAGTGAGGGGCAGAGAAAAGGGGAGGTAGAGGCACAGAAGGGGCAGACCCTGGGCCCTGCAGCCTCTCACTCCCAGGGGCTCTGACCCGCACGCCCTCTTTGCAGCGATGCAGTGCCCGCCTAACAGCCACTACAAGCTCTGTGCAGACACCTGCTCCCTGGGCTGCTGGGCACTCAGTGCCCCCCCGCAGTGCCCGGATAGCTGTGCCGAGGGCTGCCAGTGTGACTCCGGCTTCCTCAACGACGGCCAAGCCTGCGTGCCCATCCAGGAATGCGGCTGCTACCACGACGGTGTCTACTACGAGGTAGGGACCTGGTCATCCTGGGCAGAGCTGGGGACTGCAAGCTGGACCCCCCTCCCACTGCCCATTAGCCCCACAGCCTGTCCGCTTGGCCTCCTGAACGTCTCTCCCACCCACTCCTCTTCCCCTCGCCATGGCCCCACCGTGGTCCAAGTTTGTCCTCTCCCAGCTGGCTCCCTCCCAGCCCTCACTTTTGCTCCCTCTGGTCTACCATCCCCAAGGTAGCAGGTAAGACCCTTCCAAATATGACCATAGGTCCTGCAACCTTAAACCATCCCCTGGCTCCCCAGGTCAAGTTTCGGCTTTGTATCCAGGTCTAGATTTCGTCTCTGTGATACCAGAGGCTAACTCCCTCTGCTTCCCTCTCCCACTCTCTGAGACTTACTCCTTTTCCTTTGATTTGAGTGTGTGTTTATCTAAAGTTTGTCTCCCTCAAAGGTCTGAGAGCTCTGTGAGGGCAGGAACCCTCTCTGTTTACCTCCTCATACGAATAATAATAGCACTACAGCAAACAGGTATATGGTGCTTACTATGTGCCGGTTACTGCTTTAAGTGCTGTATGTACAATATACATGAATTTATTTATTTATATGTAATATATATACTTTTTATATAATGTTATGTATCAACTTTTTATTATAAAAATTTTCACACAGGCAAAAGTCAAGAGAACAGTATAATAAATCTCCATGTACCCATCACTCAGCCTCAAAAATAATCAACATTTTCCCAATCTTATTTCATCGCTACCCCCGTTTCCTCTCCATTCTGGATATTTAAAGGAAATCCTTTTTCATTTCATCTGTACTTTATATGTATTATTAACTCAGTTATACTTTCATAAGTTGGTGCCATTATTACCTGAAACTTACAGATGAGGAAACTGAGGCATAACGAGGCTAAGTAATTTAAGCAGAGTGGTGTAACTTGGAAACAGCAGAAACAGGCTTCAGACCCAGGCAATCTGCTCCAGAGCCTTTGCCCTTAATTCCTATGTTTCTCCCATACAGCAGACATTTAGTAGCTATTTTGGAATAAACAAATGAGTGAGTAAATGAATGAAACCGAATGAATGAATAAATTGGGCCCCAAGGCCATGCTGTGCCTTAGACAAGGGGCCACCTTGCTGGAAGATGTCCCTTTTATGTCCTCCAGACCCCTTTATGCCCGGAACACCAAAGTTGCCAGAGTCAGCTCCCGCCCTGATAGCTGTGTCCTCTGTCCCCACAGCTGGGGCAGACTGTACTCATTGACAACTGCCAGCAGCAGTGCGTGTGCCATGCCGGAAAAGGCCTGCTGTGCCAGGACCACAGCTGCAATCCAGGGCAGCTGTGCCAGCCCTCGGGAGGCGTCCTGAGCTGCGTCAACAAAGGTGCTGGGTTGGGGCCAGGGCCGGTGTGGCTGGGGTAACAGAGGACAGGGACTCTGGAGCTGAGGGTGATGTGACCTGGCTCTTCATGGTGGGAGGCACAGAGGACTAACGATTGAAGTCTCAGACCTGGGGACCCCTAGGCTGGGATTCCCAGGGCCAGGAGCAGTAGCTCTCCAGCGTGGAAGTCAGGGACTCTTATGGTGGAAACCAGGCTGTGGGAACCCTCAGGGATAGGTTTCCCAGGGCAGATGGCAGAGACCCTCAGTATAAGGCAGGGATCGGCAAACTTTTTCTCTAAAGGGCCAGATGGTAAATATTTAAACTTGCAGGCCATACGGTCTCCGTCACAACTACTCAGCTCTGCCTTTGCAGCATGAAATCAGCTGTGGACTTTGTAAGTGAAGGGGTGTGGCTCCAATGAAATTTTATTTACAGAAGCCGGAAGCTGGAAGTGTATAGTTTGCTGGCGACTGGTATGCGGGTTTAGGCTTAGGGTTTCAGACACCATCCCCAAGGGGTAGAGGAGACTGGGACCCACAGGGACAGAAAGCAGAGTCCTGAGGTCTAAGGCAGAGACCCCACCAAAGCCAGGGTCTTGAATACAGGACCCACCTCAAGTGGAAGATCAGGATTTATAGAGACACACTCTCAGACAGGGGACACCCCTCAGGATTAAGTCTAAGCCACAAAGCCACCCCACAGGACTGACTTCTCGGGGTGGAGGGCAGAGAATAATTCCCTTATTCCTGAGGATAAAGGGATATACCTCCAGGATTGACTGAGATCTCAGGGCTGATGGGCAGGATATCAGGGACTCCCAGGGACCAGAGTATCTTGGTCAGAGTCCAACAGGAGACAGAAGCCACACAGTAGCTTAAATAGGGAAAGTTTAATAGCATTCTTTGCTTGTAATAGGGATTGACTACTAAGGGATAAAAAGAACGCTGACGAACACAGGAAGAGCAGATGTAGGGAGCAGCCCCTGCCCCCAAAGGTTACAGCAGAGCACCTAAGGAAGGGAGGAATTGGGAAGACGGCCCCCACTCCATGGCTGAGAGGCAGATCTCATTGCAGGGTGGCAGAGAGGCTGTGCAGGCTGAGCTGGAAGGTGGGAAAACCCCCACTGGGGTGCTGGTAAAACTCATTGGGAAGCCACCTGCCGGGGTGCCTGAGTGACTCCCTGGGAAACCAGCTGGGGCCAGTGAACCTCACCGAGTGGGTGTCCCCCAGGATGCTGGCCCTGCTTGCCACCTGGAGCCTGGAGAGCAAAGCCCACTGGAAGCAGAGCAGCCCCTTCCTCCTGCCGTGACCCTCCAGCGCCCTCTGCTGACAAAGCCTAACTTTATTGGTGGATTTGGAGCTAAGGGGCAGTCAACTGAAAACTGGCACAGGGGGGAGAGAGAAGGAAGTTTTAAGGCTGAGGCCTTGGGCACAGGGGTTCCAAAAGCTGGGTTCACAGATTCAGTGGCCCTAGGAACAGTCTTGGACAAAGAGACCCTCGGAGGTAGGGCCTGAGAAATGAGATCCCCCAAGGCCAGGGTCTTAGGCACAGCAACCCCAGGGAGATAGAATCTTGCACAGAGGGATTGCCAGGCTATGAGACAGATACAGGGACCCCAGGGTCAGGGTCTCAAATGGTGGGACCTCTGGGGTTAGTTTCTCACCAGAAAGTTCCTGCAGTACCTTGGTCTTGAGCACAGAGACCTCCAGGACCTGGGTCTCAGGTGTGGTGGCCCCCAGGGGGCTGGGAGCTCAGGTATGGGGGAACCCGGGCCCGAGGTCTTGGACACAGAGAACCGTGGGCTGTAGATGTTCTCATGGATGCCCACAGGGCTGGCATCACAGACACAGGGACTCCTGTGTCTCTGGTCTCAGACCTCGGTCCTCTGGGGCTAAGATCTCAAGCAAGGGGACCCCAGAGCCTGGGTGTCAGATGTAGGGACCCTAGGACCTGTGTCTTGGCTGCAAGGACCTTGGGGCCTGGGTCTCAGACAACAAACAGCAGGGCCTGGGTCTCAGATGTGGGGACCTTTGAAAGGGTCTTGGACACAGAGTTTCAGACGTGGAGGGGTGCCCAGGGCCTGGTCTCAGAAATGGCAGACTGTAGGGCCTGCATCTCAGATGGGAGGAACCTGGAATCTGGTCTCACCCCCAGTTGCTCTTAGAGCCAGTATCCCTCTCACAGACTGGGGCAGATGCTGGGAAGTAGCTGGTCATATGCTTGGCAGCCCCTCAAGGTCCTCTCTCCTCTGCCCCCAGACCCGTGCCATGGTGTGACGTGTCGGCCACAGGAGACATGCCAGGAGAAGAATGGCCAGGGTGTGTGCGTGCCCAACTACGAGGCCACGTGTTGGCTGTGGGGTGACCCACACTACCACTCTTTCGATGGCTGGAACTTTGACTTCCAGGGCACTTGTAACTATGTGCTGGCATCAACCAGCTGCCCAGGGAGCAGTGCCCAGGGCCTGACATCCTTCACTGTCACCACCAAGAATGAGAACCGGGGCAACCCTTCTGTGTCCTACGTGAGGCTGGTTACCGTGACCACCCTCAACACCAACATCTCCATCCACAAAGGCGAGCTTGGCAAAGTCCGGGTAAGGATGGCCCCTGAGCCCCCAGGTAGGGTGGGAAGGGTCCTGCCAGCCACAGTTAGGAGCTCAGTGCTCTCTCTCTTCACTTAGGCCTGAAACAAAATGGCAGCGAGAGCAATAATAATTACAACAAAAACATCACCCCTCTATTGGGAATTAAATGAGCCTAGCCCTTTGTTAAGGGCTTTAATGTAGGACTTAAATTTTGCCGTTTTAGAATTTGCCTTTTTAGAGATCCGGGTTTGAATCCAGGCTCTCCTTATGAGCTGTGTGATGTTGGGCAAATGACTTGACTTGGTGGGCCTCAGTTTCCTCATCTGTGAAATGGGGATCATAGCAGGCCCTGCCCCACAGTGAGGTGATGCATGTAAAGTGCTCAGCTGAGGATCTGACCCAGGTAAGCACCCTTGATTGTTTGTGAGGGAACAAATGAGAGGCCCAGAGCCTCCGACATGAAGAGAAATTGAGAGAGATGGAGAGAGAGAGAGAGATGGACTGCCTTTCTGCCCAGAATAATGGAGATGCAGATTAATGGCAGCTCACAGGGAGAGAATGAGGTATGGAACAGAGCAGGCCCTCAATAAACGATGGTGAGTGAGTGGAAGAAATGCCCAGACACACAGAGATGCACAGGAGATGATGAGAGAAGGAGGGACTAGGTGAATGAGACCCAGAGAAAGACCCAGAGAGATGGACCCAGAGAGAGAATGTCACACACACACACACACACACACACACACACACAGATGCAGAGAGAGACAGTGCACAAGTGAGAGAGACACAGAGAAGGGAGGGGGCCCAGAGAGAGAGACAAAGTGAGAGAAACTCATAGAGAATCCAGAGAGAGAGAGATAGGTCTAGATGTAGAAAGAGGGAGAGAAACAGAGAGAGAGAGAGAGAGATAAGGGAGGGAGACAAAGATCAAAAGAGAAACCCAGAAAAAGCAGCAGAGTGGGCTTTCATTCTCCAGGGCCTGGACCAGAGCAGATGTCCATAATGTTTGTCAAATGACTATACGACCAGCAGTCACGGGGAAGGCCTTGGCAGCTCCCAGCCACGGCAGGACGAGCGAGGGAGGCAGGGGGCCAGAGCCGGGCCTCGGCATCTCCAGTGACCCGTGTTTGCCTCCCTTCCCCCTCTTCCCCCAGGTGAACGGCGTGCTGACGGCATTGCCTGTCTCTGTGGCCGGTGGGCGGCTTTCAGTCACCCAGGGCGCATCGAGAGCGGTGCTGGCCACCAACTTCGGGCTGCGGGTCAGCTATGACTGGGATTGGCGAGTGGAGGTGACGCTGCCCAGCAGCTATCACGGTGCGGTGTGTGGGCTCTGTGGGAACATGGACCGTAACCCCAGCAACGACCGAGCCTTCCCTAACGGCACGCTGGCTCCCTCCATACCCGTCTGGGGCGGCAGCTGGCGGGTTCCAGGCTGGGACCCACTGTGCTGGGATGAATGTCAGGGGTCCTGCCCAACATGCACCGAGGACCGACTGGAGGAGTACAGGGGCCCCGGCTTCTGTGGACCCCTGGCCCCTGGCTCCGGAGGCCCTTTCGCTGCCTGCCATGCCCACGTGGCCCCTGATAGCTTCTTCAAGGGCTGCGTTCTGGATGTCTGCCTGGGCGGTGGGGCCCAGGACATACTTTGCCAGGCTCTGGCTGCCTATGCCGCTGCCTGCCAGGCTGCTGGGATTGTCATTAAGGACTGGAGGACGCAGGCCGGCTGTGGTGAGTGTTGGGGGACAGAGCAGAAGCTGGGGGCAGGGGTCCTGTCTCTTTGGGGCTGGTTTGGTTTCACTCCAGTCCTTCTGGGTCTGTTTGTTTGTTTTTTTCTGTCTTTCTGTTTTTGTTTTTGTCTCTCAGTCTCTTGGCGCTTGTCTCTGTGTCTCCCTTTGATTGTCTCTCATCCTCTCTCTCCCTGTCTCTGGGTCTTTCGTTGTCTCCTGCTCTGTCTCTCGTGGTCTCTGTCTGTCTCCTCCTACCCTATCCTCAGACCCCACCTCCTGACACCATTCTCTCCCTTTCTTTCCCTCCCGCTTCTTCATCCACCCGCAGAGCTCTCCTGCCCAGAAAACAGCCACTACGAGCTCTGCGGCCCACCCTGCCCAGCCAGCTGCCCGTCTCCTGCACCCCCCACCGCCCCTGCCCCATGTGAGGGCCCCTGCACCGAGGGCTGCCAGTGCGACTCAGGCTTCGTGTTGAGCGCCGCCCGCTGCGTTCCCCTGGATGGTGGCTGCGGCTGCTGGGCCAACGGCACCTACCACGAGGCAGGCAGCGAGTTTTGGGCTGATGCCACCTGCTCCCAGCGGTGCCACTGCGGGCCTGGCGGTGGCTCACTGGTCTGCAAGCCTGCCAGCTGTGGGCTAGGTGAAGAGTGTGCCCTACTGCCCTCAGGCCAGCATGGCTGCCACCCTACCAGCACAGCTGAGTGTAAGGCCTGGGGTGACCCCCATTACATCACCCTGGATGGACACCATTTCAACTTCCAAGGTGCCTGCGAGTACCTGCTGAGTATGCCCTGCCACGGACTACCCCCGGGGGTAGAGAACTTCACGGTCATTGTAGCCAACGAGCACCGGGGCAGCCAGGCCGTCAGTCACACCCGCACTGTCACCCTGCACATCTACGGCCACAGCTTCACCCTCAGTGCCCGCCGGCCTCGACAGCTGCAGGTGAGGGGTCAGTGGGCCAGGCAAGAGCATGTGCCAGCCCTGGAGTTGCCTGGGACAGTTAGGGGTCTGCCACTACTCTGATTGCCTTTCACAGGTTAACAGGACAGATGGAGGGATCGAGAGTATAGGCCTTGGAGCTGGATGGCTTGGAGTAGTGGCTTCCCCATCTCTGAGCCTTAGTTTATTCCTCTGTAAAATGGGTCTAAGAACAGTACCTGCTTCGGAGGGTAGTGTGAGGAGCCAGTGACATCGTGCCTATAGTCGCTCATTATTAGTACTACTACTAATTACAAGGGGGGAGGTCACGTGCACAGGGACCCTACCCGCCACCCCCCCGCCACTAGATAGTGGAGTCAGGATTCGAATCTGTGCCTGCGACGTTCACTACCCCCACTCCCACCCCGACCCTGTAGGTGGACGGCAAGCTGGTGGCGCTGCCCTTCCAGCTGGACTCGCGCCTGCGCGCACACCTGAGCGGCGCCGACGTGGTGGTAACCACGGCCACGATGATCTCGCTGGCTTTCGACGGAGACAACAACGTGCGCCTGCGCGTGCCGGCGGCGTACGCGGGCGCCCTTTGTGGCCTGTGCGGGAACTACAACCAGAACCCGAAAGACGACCTGAATGCGGTGGGCGGGAACCCGGGCGGCTGGCAAGTGGGCGGCGCCAAGGGCTGCGAAGAGTGCGTGCCCGGGCCGTGCCCGCAACCCTGCACGCAGGAGCAGCAGGAGCCCTTCGGCGGCCCGGACGCCTGCGGCGTGATCTCTGCCCCCGACGGCCCGCTGGTTCCTTGCCACAGCCGCGTGCCGCCCGCGCAGTACTTCCAGGCCTGTTTGCTGGACACCTGCCAGGCTCAGGGCCATCCGGGAGGCCTCTGCCCTGCCGTGGCCGCCTATGTGGCAGCCTGCCAGGCCGCTGGGGCCCAGCTCGGCGAGTGGAGGCGGCCGGACTTCTGTCGTGAGTATTGATCCATGCATGGGCCGCATAGCAGGGGTCTCCCCTCCTCCCCCGTTCCCGGGGCTCTAAGACAAGAGCCTTCTCCTCGGTGGGGCTTAGGCACCACCCTGCCTCCCCTGAGCCCAGATATCTCCTGTGAAAGAAACATCTTGGCATTCACACACTGAAATATACCAGGTCACATACTGAAGTGGTAGAGACTGATACACGTGGTTGGAAACCCTGCGTCCAGTACCCTCCCAGGATTCATGCGCTCAGATAGACTGGGGTGGCTGACCCTGTCCAAGCTACACAGCTAGATAACACCTGGTCAGGTAGATTCTCTCAGCTCCCCCTGGTCAGAGAGACCTAGAGAGTTACACCTGGTCAGATGCCCCTAGACGGTTTTAAACAGGGAAATACACAGGGTCGGATAGAACTGGTCCCATAACCTCAGACAGAGACTCCTCTGGTTAGAGACACTTGATCACATTTACACTGAGACACACTTAGGCAGATACACCCACGTAGAATCAGGACCCTGACATAGCCCCACGCAGATACATACAGATTCATGGCCAGAGAGTCCTGGGCAGCTCCCCTCAGACAGATCTCCTGGTCAGATTTATCCTGTCAGCTTCACCCAATCCACATACATGTGGTCAGAGTCACACACCGACAGACCCTGTCGTCGAGACCGTAGAGGCTCCAGGTCAGACACTGACAGTCAGGCATACTCGTGTGGATTCATACCCCAAGGTATATCTGGGCCCACACCCCGGCCAGATTCACACCCTGAGATACTCACAGTTGGTTCCTGCGTATCTTGGTCAGATATATGGGGTTGGATTCACCCAGTCAGATCGACTCGATCTTTAGAAACACTTGATCCGGTTGACACACTACCTGGGCAGAGAGACCCCAGATCCCCACACTGAATCCCTCCGTTAGATGTAGTGGATCAGGCACCCCGCTCAGATCCCCAGACAGATTCACTCACGAAATGTGCTCAGACAAAACATACAGATTCACCTGGGCAGGTTCTCCCGCTCTGTGCCTCCCCTGTGTCCCCCTCCCTCGTGCCTGCCTGGCTCATTCCCCTCTTGTCCCCACAGCCCTCCAGTGCCCGGCCCACAGTCACTACAAGCTCTGTGGTGACTCCTGCCCTGTGAGCTGCCCGAGCCTCTCAGCGCCCGAGGGCTGCGAATCCACCTGCCGGGAGGGCTGTGTCTGCGACGCTGGCTTTGTGCTTAGTGGAGACACCTGCGTGCCTGTGGGCCAGTGCGGCTGCCTCCACGAGGGCCGCTACTACCCGCTGGGCGAGGACTTCTACCCGGGTTCTGAGTGTGGGCGGCGCTGCGAGTGTGGGCCGGGCGGCCAGGTCAGCTGCCAGGAGGGCGCGGCCTGTGGGCCCTATGAGGAGTGCCGGTTACAGGACGGGGTTCAGGCCTGTCGCCCTACAGGCTGTGGCCGCTGCCTGGCCAGCGGGGGCGTCCACTACATTACCCTCGACGGCCGTGCCTATGACCTGCATGGCTCCTGCTCCTATATCTTGGCCCAGGTCTGCCACCCACAGCCTGGGGACGAGGACTTTACCATTGTGCTTGAGAAGAATGCGGCTGGAGAGCCCCAGCGTCTGGTGGTTACTGTGGCTGGCCAGGTTGTGGGCCTGGCTCGAGGGCCGCAGGTGAGTGAACATGGCCTTGCCCTGGGGGGTCTGAGGGCAACCTGGCCCCACCTTGGGGGCTCTGAGGGGGACAGGGCCCACCCTGGGGGTTTTGAGCGAGATATGACCCCACCCCAGGGGGGACTGAACGAGACACAGCCCTGCCCTGGGGTCTCTGAGGGGGACACGACCCTGCCCTGGGAAGTCTGGGGAGGACATGGCCCCACCCCAGTGTGACTGAGAGAGAGACAGCTGCATCCTGGGAGTCTGAGGGAACTGCCTTACCTGCCTTACCTGCGCTTCTATGAGTCCCTGACGCATCTGACCCTCCATCCAGGTCACTGTGGACGGCGAGGCCGTAGCCCTGCCTGTGGCTGTGGGCCACGTGCGGGTGACCGCCGAGGGCCGGAACATGATTCTGCAGACCACCAAGGAGCTGCGTCTTCTCTTTGACGGCGATGCCCACGTCCTCATATCCATCCCTAGCCCCTTCCGTGACCGGCTTTGTGGCCTCTGTGGGAACTTCAACGGCAACTGGAATGATGACTTTGTCCTGCCCGATGGCACCACGGCCCCCAGCGTGGATGCCTTTGGAGCCGCATGGCGGGCGCCCAGCTCCTCCCAGGGCTGTAGCGAGGGCTGCGGGCCCCAGGGCTGCCCCCTGTGCTCAGCAGAGGAGACGGCGCCGCATGAGAGCCTTGAGGCCTGCGGGCGGCTCCGGGATGTCAAGGGCCCCTTCTCCGCCTGCCATGCGTCTCTGAGCCCCTCTGAGTACTTCCGCCAGTGCGTGTATGACCTCTGTGCCCAGAAGGGCAACAGTGCCGCCCTCTGCCGCAGCCTGTCAGCCTACACAGCGGCCTGCCAGGCAGCTGGCGTGGCCGTGAAGCCCTGGAGGACAGACAGCTTCTGCCGTGAGTGTCCATGGGCCCCTGGGAGGACTTCAGCCCAGGCTCGGGGGCCCCCTCTGGCCTGCTCCCTGTCCTGTCTGCATCTCAGGAGCAGTCCCCAGCTCCTCCCACAGCACACCCTGCTGGCTTCCCTCCTGCCTGGCTGACTGGCCCTTCTCAGACTCCTTTCAGGGACCCGCTCTCCGGAGACCTCAGATACAGTTCTTCTCAAGGCCCATCCTGAACATTTTTGTGGTGACCTTGGAGGGTGGGTCGGGCAGGTCAGAAGCTCACACAATAAAGCCTGAGTCTGTGGCTCACCCAGTTCCTCCAGGATGGGACCGTAGCCCCTCAGATCCTTTAGGACAAGGCTGCAGCTCCCTCAGACGCCCAGCCCAAGATTGTACCTCTTAGATACCCCCAGTTAGGGCTTATCTGTTTCCTTCAAACCCCCAGGATGGGGCCATGTCTCCTTGGACTCTCCTGGACAAGGCAGTGGCCACTCATGCCCCCAGGGCAGGGCTGTGTCTCCTTCATTCTCCTCAGGGTAGGACCTACATCCAGGCCCATACCTACCCTTATAGCCTTAGATTTGTCCTCGGTGCTGGCAGTAGACACTGTCTGTCTCCATGTCTGACCTCCCTCCTGACTGCCAGCCTCATGGGTCCAGTGACCTCCTGGACACTTTCCACTTGGTGTCCTCAGGGTCCCTCACACACCTCCTATTCCTTGATCCTGGTCCTCATCTCGGGGCAGCCACACCATCCACCAGTTGCGGAGCCAGAGCCCAGACCCTCACTCTGGTTGCTCCCCCTGCATCCTCACAGCTCCCATCCTGGCCCTGACCCCTCTGCCTCTGCTTCCCGCACCCTGGCCCGGACCTTCTGTCTGTATTTCCCCAGTGCAGCCCTGGGCCATCACTATCTGTCCCACTGACATGAGCTCCATAGGGCAGGGCCTGGAGCTGTCTTCCTTGCTGTGTCCCCAGCACCGGCAGCCCAGAGCTGGGTGTGCAGTAGGCCCCATTCGTTATTCAGTGGCCGTGTGTAGGCGTGACGCCACCCTGCCTTCTCTCTCCGCAGCGCTCCAGTGCCCTGCTCACAGCCACTACTCCATCTGCACGCGCTCCTGCCAGGGCTCCTGTGCGGCTCTCTCTGGCCTCACGGGCTGCACCACCCGCTGCTTTGAGGGCTGTGAGTGTGACGACCGCTTCCTGCTGTCCCAGGGTGTCTGCATCCCTGTCCAAGACTGCGGCTGCACCCATGACGGCCGATACTTGCCGGTAAGCAGGAGCTTGAGATGGGCAGGGAGGGTGGAGGAGCTTGAGGGGGACTCAGAGTTTCTGTGCTGACCGCCTCGAGGATGGGGACAGAGAGGCTGCCACCACTTCCCTGCTGTGTGACTCAATGTTAGTAACGTTCCTGTGTTAGTTTCCTGTGGCTGCTGTGACGAATGACCGCAACTCGGTGCTTTAAAACAAGAGAAATTTATTCTCTCACAGTTCTGGAGACCAGAAAACAGAAATCAGGATAACTGGGGCAAGATGTCGGCAGGGGGGCACTCCCTCCAGAGGCTCTAGGGGAAAACCTGTTCCTTGCCTCTCCCAGCTTTTGGTGGCTGCAGGCATTCCTTGGCTTATGGCCACATCACTCCAATTTCTGCTTCCATGTCACATTTCCCCTCCTCTTCTGTGTCATAAAATTTCCCTCTGGCTCCTTCTTATAAGGATACACTTGATTGTATTTAAGGCCCACCCAGGGTAATCTCAACATTTCGAGATTCTTAATCACAACTGCAAACACCCTTTTTCCATATAAGGTAACATTTACTGGGTCTAGGACCTGATGTCTTTGGGGTGGCCATTATCGGGCCTACTACAGTCTCCTTCCTGAGCCTCATTTTCTCCATCTGTAAAATGGGGTTAATCATCATCCTTGCACCATAGGTGTCTGAGGAATCGGGGGTGATTGTGCTTGAAAGGCACTCACTGAGCACTGGGCCTCACCCTCAATGTTCATCACACTCAGTAAAAATAATAGTAATTTACAGCAGCACAGCTACAGTCATTTAATAATGGGAATCGAAAGTTAATAATTGATTTACTTTTGTGACTGATATTTTTTGAGCTCTTACTATGCACCAAGTTTGTCATAGACGTCATTTGATAGTCACAGCAATTCTACAAGACACGTACTATTGTTATTTTACCCGTTTTATGGATGACAAAGAGAAGTCAGCCCAAGGCTACCAGTTAGCAAGTGGGGAGTCTGGGATGCACACCCCAGCAGCCTGGGCTCACCTTCTGAACTACTAGGCTGTCCTGCTTCTTCAAAAGCATATTTATCAAATAAAGGAAAGATGGATTACCACTTCCCTTCCCCGTTCCTCCCAGTTTTATTAACGGCAGAAAGGTAGGCTAGAGTGTCTAGAAGTGTAGGACTTCTGCGGAAGAAGATGCCAAACTCCTCCTACTCCTTCCTTCAGGCCTCACCGCCTACAGGAAGCCCTCTCTGATCCCCTAGGCTGGGTTAGGCTCCTCCTCTGGACTCCCACAGACCCCTCTGCTTCCCCATGCCAGCCTTGACCGCTCTGCCCATGCTAGAAGGTTTCTTGGATTTGTGGGTCTGATATTCAGGGGAGAGGTCTGGGCTGGAGACATAAATGTGAGAGTCATCAGTATAAGGATGGTAATTTTTTTAAATTAAATGTATTCATTTTGTTTAAAGTTCTCAAACTTTTATTTTTAAATAATTCAAATTTAAGAAAAATTGCAAGAATAGTACAAAGAACTCCTGCCTACCCTTTACTCAGGTACTTCGAATGTTGACCTTTTTTGCCACTTTATCACCCCCCCCCATCTCCATATATATATATGTTTGTATGCATACACACATACTGCTTTTCCTGCACCATTTGAGAGTATGATGCAGACATAGTACCCCTTTACCGCTAAATACTTTTGCAAGGATTTCTTAAGAATAAAAAAACTCATTTGATCTGACCACGTACAATTCAAAGTCAGAAAATTAATACCGACTCGATACTGTTATCTAACGTAAAGGTTTTATTTGAATTTCACCTGTTGTCCCAATAATGGTCTCTATAACAATTACCCCCACCCGACCCACACCCTGGGCCAGGGTGCAACTGAGGAGCAGACACTGCTTTTAGTCTTCATGAGATTTGGTGAGATCACCAGGTGGTAAATGGTAGATAGAGAAAGAATAGTTCTGAGGACTAAGCCCTGGGCAGGATAGTGTTCAGGATTCGGGAGATGAGGAGGAACTTGAAAATGCAGTGAAGAAAGAACAGCCACTCAGACAGGAGAAAACCAGGAGAAAGTCCATTTCCTGGAACTGGGTTTCCAGGGCCCTCTGTTCTAGGCTGGGGGTGCCAGGACTCTGGAATATCTCCAGTGCCCACTCCTACCTGTATCAGTTAGCTTTTGCTGGGTTGCAAACCACCCCCAAAACATAGTGGCTTAGAACAACGGTTTGTTTAGTTCACAATTATGCAGCTCTGCAGTTTGGGCTGGGATCAGCAGGGCAGTTCTTCTGCCATCCCCTGGGCTCACTCACACATCTGTGGCCCCCCAGTGGGTCAGCTGAGGGCTGGCTGTCTCTCTTCCACGGGGTCTCTCATACTCAGGCAGGCTGGCCCGTGGTGTCTGGGCAGGGTTCCGAGAAAGAGAGAGGAAAGCTGTAAGGTCTCTTGAGGTCCAGGCTTGAACCTGGCACAGCGTTGCTTCTGCTGCATTGTAATAACCAAGGCATGGTCTTAAGGCCAGCCCAGATTCGTGAGGAAGGGGAAATAAACTCCATTTCTTAATGGGAGCTACTGCAAAGTCACTCTGCATGGATCCAGAGGGTTGAAGGGTTGTGTCTGATTTTGCAGTCCACCACACCACTGTAACCTGGCCCCTTTCTGTGCACAGGTGAACTCCTCCCTGCTGACCTCAGACTGCAGCGAGCGCTGTTCCTGCTCCTCAAGCTCCGGCCTGACGTGCCAGGCGGCCAGCTGTCCGTCAGGCCGCGTATGCAAGGTCCAGGCTGGGTCCCGGGACTGCTGGGTCCCCCCTGGCCTCTGTTCCCTCTCTGTGGATGCCAACCTCACCACCTTCGATGGGGCCCACAGTGCCGTCAGCTCCCCCGGCATCTACGAGCTCTCTTTCCGCTGCCCAGGACTACAGGAGACCGTCCCGTGGTACCGTGTGGTCGCTGATGTCTGGCCCTGCAACGGCAAAGCTGAAGTTCTGGGCCGGGTTCACATCTTCTTCCAGGATGGACTGGTGACCGTGACCCGAAACAAGGGCGTGTGGGTAAGCCTGGACACAGGGGGCATGTTTCCCCCGGGCTTTGTCTTCCTGTTGCAGTGTCCCTACATTCCTGGCAGCCCATCTGTCTTGCTGTCTGTTTTCTTTACAGATCTCTGCAGTTTGTTTCTCTGGATTTGTATTTGTGTCAATACTTCAAACTTAGTCCCTCTATTCTGGCTGAGCTCTTGAAGAGCAAAAACACATTCAAGTAACTTACTAGTTTTGATTTTAGTGTTAATCAAGACTCTGTTGGTTGCAAGTGACAGAAAACCAAATTCAGAGTGCCTTGAGTAAAAATGAATTGATTGGCCCACATAACTAGAAAATCCAGGGGCAGAGCTTCAGGAGTGGCTGGATCCAGGTGCCTGGCAGTGTCATCGAGATTTGTACCTCTGTGTTTTAGACTTGCTGTCCACCAAATCAGCTTCATTCTCTGTGACTCCCCACAACATACTCATGAGACAGGGACTATTATTATCCCCATTTTACACAGAGGGGAAACTAGGGCCCCAAAAGGTGACATCATTTACTCAAGTCACTCAGAGAGTACCTGGGAGATCCAGGCTTTGAACCCACCAGCACCCAGGCTCTGAACCACTTTGATGGGAATGGAGTGTGGTGGTGACTGTGTGGATATAAGGGACCAAGATGGACTCCAGGTGCCCTGCTCAGTGGGAACATCCTTTGGACTCTCTCAATTCCAGGCCACTTGACCCTTCCCTCAGCTGTCTTTCAGCTTGCTCTTAGGGCCCCCTCAGGCCTGTCATTGTTTGCCTCATGAGTCCATTCCAGCCCCAGCGGGTCCTCCCTTCTGCCCCTTGACTTCTGTTGACTTACCACTGCCTTGCATTGGCCAAACCCCACAGTTCTCACCACCCCAATTCCAAATTTCTAGAGAGAGAATCTGGCTGAACTGAGGGCTGATGCTGACTCAGAGTCTAATCAGCTGTGGCCCAAGTAATAGAGCCTAAGACCCAAACACAGATGTCAGGCTGCCCTACAGTTCCCATGTCTCCGTTTCCATGACCTGTTCATTGATGGCAGAGACACCCACTGGTGTCTTCTGGGTCTAGTGGGGCGATAAAGCCAATGCTCCACACACTTCTCCCCCAGTGAATGGTCTGTCTACATCCCTCCACCAATGCATCGAGGTGGTCCGAGACTCAGCCCTGCTGAAAGCAGGGAAGCTTGAGTTCTCTTGTTAGTGTAATCTGGACCAGTCACTCTTTTTCTCTGGCCCTCTGCTTGATCCATAATTCGGGTGAACAGACCCCTACTCTTGACCTTCCCTCGCTCCTCTATCAAGAAGCGATTCTCTACACAGCAGATGTTCTAGGAATGTGAATCAGATCAGGGCATTCTGCTGCTTAAAACTCTACAGTGACTTCCCAGAACAACATTCCAAACTCAAGCCACCTCCCTTCCATGGCCTTGTGTGATTGGACTGCTGCCAACCTCACCAACCTCATTTCCTACAACTCCTTCCCTCATTGGCTGTGCTGATAATAAGCCAAGCTGACCTTTATTCTATTCATACAACAGAGCAAGCTTGTTCCCACCTCGGGCCCTTTGCATTCACTGTTCCCACTGCTGCAATGCAGATGTTCTAAGAGTTGGCTCCTTCTCATCCTTCAGACCTCAGTTCTGGCATCGCTTCTACAGAGAGGCCTTTCCCAACTACCAATGGAAGCTCTGACTCCAGCCCAGACTCAGTGCTGTTACTCTGTTTTATTTCCTTCAAGTGCTTATCACTATCTGAGGTTATCCATTATTTCTTTGTGTCTGTTGCCTTTCTCCATTACTAGAATATAATCCTCAGGTGGGCAGGGATCCTGTTCTTCTTGATCATCACTTTGTCACCGGTACCCAGATCAGGGCCTGGCACCAAGAGGGTACCCAGGAAACGTTTGGTTCTGTGAATACATTCATCCCTGTTGCCTCCGCGCCAGGCCACGTGCTGGGTAACACAGATAACTCAGACCCAGTTCTTATATCGTCGAAGCTTGCAGCCAGGTGAAACTTTCCATCCATCTCTCCAACTATCCTTCACTGCATCCATCCCTCCTTCTTCTTTCCTCCTTCCACCTCTCTTTCCTTTTTCCCTCTCTTCCTCCCCCCCCATTCCTTCCTTCCATCCATCCATTTATTCACCCACCCATCCATCCATCTTTTCAGACCTATCGACTTATCTTTCCAGTCTATCTACCCAACTCTCCAATCATCTGGCAGAGGAAGAGTCACATAAAAAAGCATTTAGAAAAAAAGTACTTTTCTTTGAAACAAGGCTTGCTAGGGAATATAACTTTAGAAGGGTTAACTCATCGAAGAAAACAGACAACGGGCCTTCCCTGGTGGCACAGTGGTTAAGAATCCGCCTGCCAATGCAGGGGACACGGGTGCGAGCCCTGGTCCGGGAAGATGCCACATACCACAGAGCAACTAAGCCCGTGCACCACAACTACTGAGCCTGCGCTCTAGAGCCCGCAAGCCACAACTACTGAGCTCGCGCACCACAACTACTGAAGCCCATGCACCTAGAGCCTGTGCTCTGCAACAAGAGAAGCCACCGCGATGAAAAGCCCGCGCACCTCAACAAAGAGTAGCCCCCACTTGCCCCAACTAGACAAAGCCTGTGTGCAGCAATGAAGACCCAATGCAGCCATAAGTAAATAAATAGATAGATAGATAGATAAATTTATTTTTTAAAAAAACCAACAGACAACAGTTATTTAAAGGGAAAAACTCACAAGGTTACTGAGTCCACAGCCAGTAATGGAGAAATAGTCATTTTCTCACATGATTATTATACTTGCTAGGTCATTACTTGTCTTCAGACATCAGCATTGAAAAAATAAGGGACGAAGTTGCCTTGTTAGGGAACCAGTACCTTACAGGACATGCTGTCAAGTGTTCTTTTCTTTTGAAAACTAGAATCAGACAGGATGATGCTGGGGTTTGACTGACTGTTTGTTTATCCGGTACAAGTGCTTCCCCCCAACCCCGGCCGCCCTTGGAATGTTGTGTGCACGCCTGCTTATGCACTGACCCATCTGTTCATCCACCCACTCTCTGTCCTTCCATCCATCCATCCACATCTCCAGCTACCTTAGGTTTCCATCTCTCCATTTGGTGCATTCATCCAGGTCTTCATCTCTCTCAGAATCCGCCTCTCTGCTTTTACTCCTTGAACTTGTTGTCTTCCCTGGGGTCTCCATCCTAGTAACACCCCAGCTCTCCTGTGGTTCCAGCCTCACCTCTGTGTTTCACCCACCCTCCCCCAACCACCAGGTGAATGGTCTCCAAGTGGGTCTCCCAGCTGAGGTGTTAACATCTGTGTCCGTGAGTCGGAATTCGGATGGCTCCGTGCTAGTCCAGCAGAAGGCGGGGGTTCGGGTGCAGCTTGGCACCCATGGGCAGCTGGCTGTGGTGGTCAGCGACGACCATGCCGGGATGCTGTGTGGGGCCTGCGGAAACTTTGACGCAGACCACACCAACGATGGGCATGACTCCCAGGAGGAGACAGCATTGGAGAAGTGGAGAGCACAGGACTTCTCCCCATGGTGAGGAATGTAGCTTAGAAGCCAGGCTACTTGGAGCAGGGGCACCTGGGTCCTCATGGGAAAGGGGCAGTCGGGGTGGGTACTCAGTCTACAAAAAGTGCTAAGTGTCTGTCTCTTGCAGTCAGGACTGAGCAGTCATCCACCGGGAATGAGGACTTCAGGACCCGAACCTCCTGGAGGTTGCAATAATTGAAGGATGCACTCTGTCACTGTATGTCCCTCATCCACTCTACCCCTTTGCCGAGCCACTGAGGCCAACTGTGAAAGCATTCAATAAATAGCTTAAGCTAAGCTGCATACCAATGTGCCTGTCTAATGTCTTCTCATCCCTGACTTTCCTTCCTGCACAGCAGGTGTCAGATGCCTGGGGAATCTGGCACATGATGAATATTTGTTGGCAGGTGAGGGGATGGATGGATGGAGATAGATGGGTAGATTGGGAATAAGATGGGTGGGGAAATGGGAAAATGGAGAAATGGAGGATTAGAAAAATGGATGGATGAGAAGATGAATAATTGGACGGAAGAAGTAGAAAATGAAAAGAAAGATCAATAGATTCTGACTTTATCATTTATAACCCTGGCACATTAATGTTTCCTCATACGTTTTAGTCCACTCAGGTTGCTGTAACAAAATACCATAAAATGGGTAGCTTATAAACAACAAAAGTTTAAATTTCTCACAGTTCTGGAGGCTGGGAAGTCCGAGATCAAGGCACCAGCAGATTCGGTGTCTGGTAAGAGCCTGCTTTCTGGTTCATAGGTGGCTATGTCACGTGCCCTTGTTGGAAGGACAAGGGTATTCTCTGGGCCTCTTTTATAAAGGCATTAATCTCATTCATGAAGGCTCCACCCTTACAACCTATCACTTCCCAAAGTCCCCACCTCCAAATATTATCACATTGGAGACAGGTTCCGACACATGAATTTTGAGGGGACGCAAACATTCAGCCAAAAGCATCATATTTAAAGTAGAGCTAAGGATGGGACTTCCCTGGTGGTCCAATGGTTAAGACTCTGCACTCCCAAAGCAGCGGGCCCGGGTTCAATCCCTGGTCAGGGAACTAGATCCCGCATGCCACAACTAAGAGCCTGCATGCTGCAACTAAAGATCCTGCATGCCGCGACTAAAGATCCTGCATGCTGCAACTAAAGATCCTGCATGCCACAACTAAAGATCCTGCATGCAGCAACGAAGATCCTGCGTGCCACAACTAAGACCCGGTGCAGCCAAATAAATAAATATTTAAAAAATAAAGTAGAACTAAGGATAGTACCTACCTCTCAAGAGTTGGAGCAAGGATTTAATGTGTTCATCCAAACTACAAGTCAAAAATTGAAGTCTCTCTTCCCTTTGAAACCTGTCTCGTGCCCTGCCTGTTGTGGTCTTCCCCACCTCAGTGAATAGCACTACCGATCCTCAGTCTAGCAGCCAGAAAATGGGGAAATGTTCTTGCTTCTTCCCTCCCCTTTGCCATCTATTCAGTTCATCAACAAATCTTTTTGGATGGTATCAAAACACACCTGAAATCTGTCTGTCTTTCTTCTTGTGCCCACTGTCACCACCATCCTCACTCATGTCAACAACAATAGCCTACCATCTGCTCTTCCCTGCCTGTAATTCATCCTCATAGCCACTAGATGACTCTTCTTTACATGTAAATAGGACCACTGGCTATAAATTTATCTTGTCATAAAATCAAATTCCTTCACCTTGTCCTACAAGGCCCCTGTTAACTTCTTCTGACTCATCTCCTATCACTGTACTTCCTGCTAACTACGATTTGGGAACCTGATCTTTCAGGGTATTGAACATGGCAAAATTTTTCACTTCATTCCTTTGCAAAAAGCTGTCATCACATGACTAGATGCTTCTCATCCTTCAAATGTCCACTTACATGTTGCTGCCTTAGAGAGGGCTTCCACAACCACCTCACTTAAAGTGATTTCCTCTGTTCCTTTCCGTCCTTAACCTGTGGGGTCTGATGCAACTCCGGGTAGTTAGTGTCCGAACTGAATTAAATTATAGGTCAGCAGGTGGAGTCTGCAGAGAACTGGAGAGTTGCTTGGTGTGGAGATACATTTGGTGTCAGAAGTGAAGTGTATGAGCACAAAAACAGTTTTCTTTTACGGCACAGGAGGTAACAGGTGCCGTTGCCTGGTAGATACGGGGATAGGAGGATACTGCAGTTCTCTTATGATTGCTTGTATGTTCTCATGCAAGTGGGAAGCAAGGTCATCAGCTAAGAGTAAGAAAGAAAGAGAAAGTTTTGAGGTCTGATGAGAAGAGAGAGCGCAAAACAATCCTTCAAGAAAATGAGTCCAACTGCTTTGGGAAAGTGTGTCAGTTTCTTAAAAAGGTAAACATACTCTTATCACGTGACTCAGCCATTTGACTCCTGGGACTCCTCTCAAGAAAAATGAAAGCATTTGTCCACACCGGTACTTGTAAGTGAATGGTTATAGCAGCATTAATAACCTGCACACTGGAAACATCTCGAATGCTCGACTGGTGGACAGACAAACGAAATGCGGTATAGCCATACGATGAATCCTCAGCAATGAAAAGGAACCAACTACTGATACTTGCAACCATTTGGAACATGATGCTAAGTGACAAAAGCCAGACGCAGAAGGCTACATATTGTATGGTTTTGTTTGTATGAAATGGGATGATGGATCTGTTCTGAAACTGGATTGCGGTGATGGGCACACATTTGTATACATTTACTAAAATGTGTGGCCCTATACACTTAAAATAGGTGGATTTGATGGTATGTAAATTATGCCTTAATCAGGCATTTAAAAATGAGCACGTTACCCATACTATTAAGACAAAAAAGGAAATGAGAGAATGAATGAATTAGGGACATGCGATAGGATGGCTGGGCCGCATTAGGGCCCACTTGGGTTTGTGGTCGTGAATGCGAAGCGAGACCAGCCAGGGTGGGTGTGGGTTTTTCTCCATCCATATTCAGCTTCCAGTGAGCAGGTGCGGAGGAGGTGGAGAGTGGACTCAACTGGGTGCAAAAGATAAAGTTAGAAGTTTGAGGGTGTGAGCGAAGGAGAGAACACTGGATGAGGAATTGGGCTGGGTGGTGAGAGTACTGTGGTCACAAGGGGGTGAGGGGCAGGGAAAAGGAGGTCAGCTTATGGGGGTGAAGGCTCCTCGGAGCAATAGGTTTAGAGGGAGTGAGCTGGAAAGACAGGAGGTGATGGGCAGACAGTGAGACGCATGGAACTGAGACTCTGCAGGGGCTGTGGTTTTGGGGTTGCCACTGTATGGGGGTGGGCCTTTCTCCCCCACTGGCCTGGGATCTCGGGGCTGCCACAGTCACCACTGTGTCCCCAGCACAAAGTCTAAGTGTGAGAAGGAAGTGTTGGGTGGAGGACGAGATCGCTAGAGAAGAGGAAGTCAAGGCATCGAGAGGCCAGAACGGTCAAAGTTTCATCCACCTGAATTTGGAAATCACCAAGAATTATGAGAGGAGCAGCTTGTGTGGCAGTGAGCCTGGAGCTAAAAAGATGCGATGAGGTGCAGTGACTTGGGAGTTGATAAAGCTGGTTACAAGAATGGGAGCAGGTGCTGTGTATAAACTTCAAAGTTAGGGGCTTAGAGAAGAGGCAGAGAATGGTTTAGAAGCGGCCACGGGGAGCACGGAGGAGCTTATGCTATCTACAGGCCCAGGGGGCATGAAGGCTGAGGAAGAGAAAACAGCCTCTGCTTAGAAGGGCTGCATGGAAAGGCATGTCTTCATGGGAGAGCTAGGTTGTGGTCAGAGCAGCAAGGCAAAAGGAAGGTTCAGAGGACATGGGGGACATCCGATAAAGCCCTCAGTGCTTCCTCCGTCCCAGCCCTGACCATTCTGCCTGTACTTCCCCCATTCTGGCCCTGACCCCTCTGGGCTGCCACTGTCTGAGGCAGCTCCAGGAAGCCTGGTCTCTTTCAGTCACCACGGTGCCCCCAGCACAAAACCAGAAGGCACCCCCTAATTACTCACTGGTAGTGGCCATTTCAGGTTGCAAGTTGGCAGGTGAAATACCTCAGACCCAGGAGATGGTGCCAGGATTCCAGAATACAGTCTGCACTGTACACTGAGGATTTTCATCCTTTAGAAAAAAAACCGTTTTTAATTGGAAGGCAAACAGTAAAATCCATCAGTAGTAGGTAACATCACCCTGAATTGGAGCCATTTGAATTATTACATAGCTCCTGGAAATCCAGCATAGACTCAGCAGATTTTCCATCTTAATATGTAAACAAATGTTCAGGAATGTTTCTGAGACCCTTCACAGAGAACTCAGGATAGCATAGGTTCATTCGTTCCTTCAACAAACATTTACTGAGCACCCACTCTGTGCCAGGCCCTGTTCTGGCTACAAAGTGATACAACAATGAACAGAACAGACCAGTGGATTCTCCTGGAGCTTGTTAGTAACTTCTCATAGTAGCACTTGTTTTGCTTTGTGGAATGAATATGAGAATGAATATTCAAATTATAAAATTACCAAAAAATTCTCAATATTTACACAGAATCTTCTCCCTCCTCCCTCCTTCCTCTGCCTGCATCCTGATCTGGTCCATCCTGTCTCCTACCTGATCCACTGCAGCAGGCCCCTCCTTGGTCTTCTTGCTCCCACCCCGCTCCCTCACTCTGTTTCCCACATGCAGCCAGAGTGACCCAAGTCAGATCATATCCCTTCTCTGTTCAGGACCCTCCATCTCATTCAGAGTAAAAGTCAAAGTTCTCACCCCAAGGCCCCACATAATTTGCCTTGTTAACCTCCCTGCCCTCATCTCCTCCCACTCTCCCCTCCTCACTCTGTCTCGACCACATTCCTCAGTGTTTCTGCAACCCTCCTTACTTTTCCTGCCTCAGGGCCTTTGCACCTAAAATCCTAGCTGCCTGGAACTTTCTTCCTCCAGATAGGAGCATGCCTCACTCCTTACCAGATGGGGCTTCCCTGGTGGCACAGTGGTTGAGAATCCGCCTGCCGATGCAAGGGACACGGGTTCGAGCCCTGGTCCGGGAAGATCCCACATGCCGTGGAGCAACTAAGCCCGTGCGCCACAACTACTGAGCCCGTGCTCTAGAGCCCGCAAGCCACAACTACTGAGCCCACGTGCCACAGCTCCTGAAGCCCGTGCGCCTAGAGCCTGTGCTTCGAAGCCACCGCAGTGAGTAGCCCCCGCTCACCGCAACTAGAGAAAGCCTGCACACAGCAACCAAGACCCAACGCAGCCAAAAATTAATTAATTAATTAATTAATTAATTTTTAGAAAAAGTCACTGGATGCGTTCCTTGACCACCTCGTAAGCAGTTTCACATACACACACACACCCCGCACCCCCCGTCCCAGCACCAGTCCCTATCCCCCTTCCCTGCTTGTCATTTTCTCCAAAGCATTTATTGCCGTCTATCATTCAGCGTGCTTTTAATAACTTGTCTGGTGTCTGTTTCCCCCACTGGAAGATGAGCTCCAGGATTTGTGTGTCTTGTTCCCTACCGTATTCCCAGTGCCTAGAACAGTGCCTGGTACATTCAGGCGCACAACAAATGCTTTTCCAATGTATGAATGGGAGTCCAGAGTCGGCCCTTGTTCTTGGGGATGGAAATGGATCAGGGAAGGCTTTTGAGGGTAGAGGGAATCTTAGGGAGCTAACTAGGAATAGAGAAGAGAAGCAGAGGGCACAGCCCGTGCGAAAGTTTGGGGATAAGCCCTGATTACTGGGGTGATCGCACCAGTAAAAGGGAAGCGGGAAGCGTATTTAGAGTAGCGAACGCTGCACAGGTCAAGGCAGCTCTAAGGACGGTCGAGGGGGCGGTGCCCTGAGAGGCTCAGAAATCTCCGCCCACAGCGCGCGCACCAGGCTCCGGGCGGGGCTGAGGCTCCGAGGGGCGGGGCTGCGTGGTTGCATCACGCACTGTACGTCGCCGCGCGCGTGCGCTCCTTTCCACGTGCGAAAGCCCCAGACGCTTGGACCCCGGGAAGCCGCAGATTACCGAGCCGTGCAGCTCCACGCTCGCTATGAAGCCAGGTGGAGGCCGGGGTTGGGGTCGGAGCTCAGGACTGGGATCCGGCGGGGATCGGGGTGCCAGGCCGGAACGGAGGGGCGGGGTCCTGGCCTGGGGGCAAGGATTCTGAGCCCCGGATCCGGTCTCTTGTGGGGAAGGGGTCTTGTTCCGGTCTCTTGTGGGGATGGGAGGGCTTGGTTCCGCCCTGTGATCGAACCTGAGCCTGGGGTTCGGGTTCCTGGTCTAGAGGTTTGTGATTGACTTCTCAGAGGTTACGGTCGTTAGTAGAGAGTCTTGGGCGTAGAATTGGGGGTGTCCTGAACTGGGCTTCGTTTCATTGAGGCAGTCATTAGGGGTCTTGGATATTGGGCCGCGGGCGGCAGTCGAGGGTACTGAACCAGAATCTAGATCCAGGCATCTGGCGTCTTGGATCTCTGGGCGTGGGATTTGGGGATTTGTCCTGATTGGGAGGCGGAGAGCCCCCGGTCTTGGGTGCTAGGGCTGGGTCTTCTAAGACCCCATATGCTCCCCTGTCGCTGCCGCAACTACAGTACCCTTGGCTCCAAACCTAGCTTCTCAGAGAGGGCCGGCATAGATGAGTATTCCCGGCTTGCCCTCCCTGGCCCACTTTCCCGCTCTCTACTCTCCGGAGGGGGGCGGGTCCCTCAGAATGGAGTGGAGCTCCTGGGCCTAGTGATTCTCAACTCGCCGTGAGAGGTGAGGTGAAACTTCACACGCCCAGTATAGGATTATCGTGGGGTGGGCAAGGGACGTAATCACAGGGCGTGAGTGGTTTTATTCATTCCGATTTTACTCGAGATTTTGATGAACCTTCCACAGCTCCCTCCTAGTGGAATGATGAGAGTCCTGGCTTTGACAGCAGAAGGGCCTCAGTTCAAAGTTTCAATCCTAACTATGCTTAACTTACTGTGTGACCTTGGGCAAGTGGCTTTACCTCTCTGAGCCTCAGTTATCTCATCAATAAAATGGCACCCAGTTCTAATTTAGTGAGAGCACGCTAAGAAAAAATAGCACATGGTGGTAATCATTTTGCAATATATGTGTATCAGATCAACAGGTTGTACGCTTTAAACTTACACAATGTTACATTTTGCAGTTATGTCTCATATAGCACAGTGCTTGACATATAATAGTATTTTCTCTAATTGTTATCTTTATCTTTCTTCTCAAGGGGAGCAAAATTAGGGTCCTTCTCCCTGGTGTCTCAGCTCTTCCTGAATCAGGCCGAGCCCCTCTCCCCTCCCCTCAACTTGCTCCCCTGGAGTTGGGGAAGTCTTCTGCCATGACTGAAAGGGTCTGTTTCCTAGTACAGGTTTTCTTTTTTCCTTCCTTCCCCCCCCCCTTCAGCCTGTGGAGAGATGGGGTCATCTGGGGGGGGGCAGAATTTGTGGGTCCATGCCCCCTCCCAAGTTCCCTTTCTCTTCAGTGTTTACGGATCTACTGGTGGAATAGGAAGTGCCAGGCAATGTGTCTCCCACTGAGACCCTGGCAAGCCTGCAGGCATCCTGATTGCCTGGATTGGATTGTCCCAGGAATGGAGGGTACGCCTTCCCAACCCTTCCCTCACTGTGTTAGGATAAGAAGTTGTAGAAGTTGTCAGGAGTCAGCTCTTTAGCGAGGATTTTAGTCTGGTTGAGAGAGGAAGCCTTTGGGAGATTTTGAGCGGGGACCTGATGTCAGTCAGACTTGACTGAGACCTTTAAAAGGATCCTTCTTGCTTCTGTGTGCAAAAGACTTTAGGGGAACAAGAGTGAAAGTAGACACATCAGTGGGAAGTTTGTTGCTGTCATCTACTAGGAGATGATGTGGCTTGGACCAGGGTGGTAGCAGTGGACCTGGCTGACAAATTGTCAGGGAATATATTTTGAAGATAGAGCCAACAGCTTGTATGTGGGTGTGAGAGAGAGGGGTCAAGGACAATGAAGGGTTTTGGCGTGTGTAACTGGAGGGGTAGAGTTGCCAGTTTTGAGATGGGGAAGGCTGTGGCAGGAGAGCAGTTTTACACTGGGGTGGGGGAGGGGGTCTGTGGACCCTCCAGCCAAAACTTATAGAAAAAGGTATGTGAATGTGTGTTTTTCTGAGGAGTGGGTACTTTCAGTACATTTTTCTAAGAGCCCCAGGACCTGAAATGGATTAAGATATGTTTTGAGTATCGTGCCTACTGTGCCCCATGCCGTGCCCACACTTTCTGGGTCTCTGTTCTATCAGGCCTGTGTTGAGGGTCTCTTAGGCCTAGTGGTTTCTCCCCTAAGTAGGAAGGAGGAGGGATTCATTCTCCTGAGTTTGAATAATATATTCAAACTGTGTGCGAGGTAGCATATTAAGTGCTCTGTGTGTATTGTCATTTAATCTTTACAACTCTGCAAGGTGGACACTGTGTTATTTCCATATCTCCTTCTTACAGGTGAACTTTTCAAGATACCCACAAACCTTCCCTACTCTCTAGGGTCGTGAATGGCATGGCCGTCTCCCTGTAATCAATACATGAG
This sequence comes from Balaenoptera physalus, assembly GCF_965194825.1. Classification (NCBI taxonomy): domain Eukaryota; kingdom Metazoa; phylum Chordata; class Mammalia; order Artiodactyla; family Balaenopteridae; genus Balaenoptera; species Balaenoptera physalus. Next base: position 13,270,428 of record NC_138900.1, read on the forward strand.
CTGCTTGAGGGAGGGACTGGGGCTCTGGTCACCATCTGATCCCCTGCTTCCTGAATGAACAGAGAGGGTGTTTTCTTCATGAGACAGAACCCAGAGGTTTAAGAGTTACCAGCCCATTTACTATCTGTTGAGCCCATACTTTGTGCCAGGTGTTGTGCAGGATGAAGTGATGACCAAAACAAACATCCCTGCCCATTTGGAGCTTGATTCCAATGGGGGAGGCAGGCAGTAATAATCTTTAAAATGCCATGTATGATAACTGATAGGAAGAAAAAGAAAGCAGAGTAAAGGTCAGGTAGCCAGAGAAGGCCCTTTGAGGAAGGAACATTCGGTCAGAGACCTGAGTGCAGTGGAGTGGGTGAGTCAAGCAATGTCCTCTGGACCCAGGCAGTGGGAACAGGAGATGCTCAAGGTTTAGAAGCTGGAAAGCGAGTTTGTTCTTGGGGAGAAAGAGCATGGGACCCAACATAGAGATCTGAGTAAGGTCAGAAAAGTCAGCAAAAGCCAAGCCCAGTGGTGGTGATTCTGTTTGGGCTGCACTTTAGAGTCACCTGGGGAACTTTAAAAAGCCCCATGCCCGGGCCTCCACCCCAGACAATTTACCTGAGAATCTAAGCAACAGCGCTGGGCAAGGATGAGACCCACCGATTTCTAGCTTTGGAAGCCAGAGAAAGGAATTTTGATTTCATTTAGAATGTGATGGAAAACCTTTGAAGGGATTTGGGCAGGGGAATGATGAGAGCTGATTTGCTGTTTTGAAAAGGTCAGTCACCAGCTGCTGTGTGGGCAGTAGACTGCAGAGGGAGCAGGAGACCAGAGGTCAACAACTCTTGGTGTAGGAGTTTGAAAACCGTTCATTTTTAACAACTAAATTAGGACTAGCTATTCAAAGTTCTACATTTTCATCTCTAACACCATTAAAACGAATGAAGCCTGCATAGGGTGGGAATATAATGCACCTTTGCAAAAACTTTAGCAAGTTCGTTATTGAATAGTTTACATCAAGTGAGATCATTTTAAACCATCACTAATTTTCACACGAACGATTGTTTGATAATGCAGTTTTCTGAAAGTACTGCAGAGCTTTTGAAGCCGTCACAGAAGAGTCAAATACTGAATCTGTTAGCACCAGGAGAGTTCTGTCTGCTTCAGACACTGATTTGTGCTCAGTGAAGTGAACAATGTTTGCTCTCTCCTGAAGTGATGAAAATAAAGTCTCTCTAAATGTTTTTTTTTTCCCTTAAACTTTCCATCTTGTTGACAAGCCCCAAACTGCTTATGATCAATCGCCCATCCATAAAGGACAGTTTTGGTTTTTGCTTGTTTTCCCCCCCTGAGTTGGGAGAGACTTGTACATGCTTGGAAGCAGGGGGATCAGTTAGCAGGAAAGATGTGATGTCGAATGCCTCCCCTCTGTTTGGGGGTTGGCGCTTTTCTGCCACACACAAGGGCAGGAGTGGGAGGGCATGAAGAAGTTTCCAGGGCCTGGGGGACCCTACTGCCACAGTGCATGTACACACACAGTGCACACTCTTCTTCAGACTAATTAATATTGATAATAGAACAGATCCTGTGCATTTACCCTCCAACCGAGAAAAGCAGAATGTTGACAGTAAATCTACCTCTATCTGTGTTTTCCTCCCCTATCCTAACCCCATAACTTCGCCCTCCCAAAGCCTAATATCGTAAGTTTCGCATTTATCATTCTCTTGCCTCTTTTGGGGGGCGGGTGGGGCGTGGATTACCACATATATCCACGCAGCATAGCACCTCTCAGTTGTTGCTGGACTTTATAAAAAGGATATTGTGTTAGATGTGGTTTTCTAGGGCTTGCTTTTTCACTCACCATGATTCTGAGATTTCTGTCTCTGTTGTGTGGAGCTGTTGATCCTTTTCGTTGTTGGTTGTGAATAGTCCCTCTTTCATTTGTCCATTCTGCTGATGGACACTCAGGTTAGTCCGTTGTTCTGCTGCTGTGGACACGCGTGGGTACCTCTCCTGGCGCCCATGTGCGCACGTTTCTCCACTTTCTCTCCCGAGTGGAGTTCCTCGGCGTAGGAGTAACTTCTCAAGCTCCATGGCCCCATTGATGGTTCCTGTTTCTGTTTCCACCACAGGTTTCAGCCCCCGTGGGGGCGGCTTCAGTGGCCGAGGTGGCTTTGGTGACCGTGGCGGTCGCGGCGGAGGCCGTGGAGGCTTTGGCGGAGGCCGTGGAGGCTTTGGCGGGGGCCGAGGTCGAGGCGGAGGCTTTAGGGGCCGTGGACGAGGCGGAGGAGGAGGAGGAGGAGGAGGAGGAAGAGGTGATGGAGGGGGCTTTCCCTGGGCTTGGGGAGCGGGGAGGGAAGCATCGTGGGGTCTCCCTCTCACTGCATCTCTGCCTTGTAGGTGGCGGGTTCCAGTCTGGTGGCAGCCGGGGTCGTGGTCGGGGAGGAAGAAGAGGAAACCAGTCGGGGAAGAATGTGATGGTAGAGCCTCATCGGCATGAGGGTGAGTGAGGAAGGCAGGGAGCCCCCTGGGGTTAGGGGTGAGGTGTGGCCCGCTGGGGTGTTCACCCCTGCTCTGATCCCCTCACCCAGGTGTCTTCATTTGTCGAGGAAAGGAGGATGCACTGGTCACCAAGAATCTGGTCCCTGGAGAATCGGTTTACGGAGAGAAGAGAGTCTCGATTTCGGTGAGACCTGGGCGCCTGGCTAAGCCACCAGAGCCCCAAGCTGACGGTGTAACCGGCTGCCTGGTCTCCCTGTTCCCACTGTCCGTTCTCCACGTGACAGCCAGGGGATCATCTTAATCCATAAGTCAGATCATGCACCCCCCTCCTCAGATACCTTCCGTGACGTCCCGCTGGCTTCAGGTTAAAGTCCCAAGTCCTCAGTGTGGCCTGGAAGGCCCTGCACGTTCTAGCTCCCCCTCCCCACTGTCCCCCTAACCTAGTGTCTTCCAGCCACACCGACAACCTTGCTGTTCCCTCTGCCTGGAACACTTTCCTCCCAGCCCTGTGTGTGGCTGGTTCCTTTTCATCACCAGCATCTCTGGTCAGGTGTCACCTTGTCTCTCTCACAAGGCCCCCTTGCACCACCCTGTCTATCAAAAGCTGCCCTCACCGCCTTTCTGCTGGCTCTCCTGCTGCCTGGAACGCACTTGCCCAGATAACTTGAGTGGCCCCTCAGCTTCAGGTCTGCTTCAGATGTCTCCTCCTTGGCTTTTCCCTGGCCACCGTTCCTCATTTTCACCTGCCCTCGCCCTGCTCCCCATACTTCAGATCTTCCTTCCTGGCTTGCTCTTTTCTCCTTAACCCCGTCACTAGCTATTATGCCATGTGTGTTAGTCAGCTCAGCGTACCCTCACTCCTTGAGGGCGAGGCCTTTGTCCCCTTCACTGTGTTTCCCCAGTTCCTAAGCATAGGGGCTGGCACACAATGTGTGCCGGCTCGGTCAGTGTTTATAGAATGAATGCATAGGTCTTGCCTTGCTGTTACCTGGGATGATCTTGTTTGTTTGTGGTCCCTTGCGCCTGAGTCAGGAGCCTCCAGGAGAGGGCAGGCCCTGCCTCTGCCGGGGCCACAGATGTGCACCCACGTTCGTTTCTCGTACGGTGATTGGGCGCCCAGTCCCTTTTGAGGGCCCAGGAGTTAAGAGCAGTGGGGTCTTGCAGAAGAGCCTGGCACTGACTTCTGTCCCCATCTCTCCCGGCCCAGGAGGGAGATGACAAAATTGAGTACCGCGCCTGGAACCCCTTCCGTTCCAAGCTGGCGGCAGCAATCCTGGGCGGCGTGGACCAGATCCACATCAAGCCAGGGGCCAAGGTGCTCTACCTCGGGGCTGCCTCGGGCACCACCGTCTCCCACGTCTCTGATATTGTAGGCCCGGTGAGTAGACAGATGGGGGCAGGAAGGGGTGGGAGGGAGGGAAAGGCCACCTCCTCTGCCAGCCTGGAAGTCAGAGGCCCTGGCCGCTTCTCTGCACCGTGTGGCTTGGAGCCAGGCCCTTCCTGGTCACAATGCCTGTGAGTGAAAGGAGCGGCTTGAAGCACATCGTCTCCAAAGCCTCATTCAGCCTCACTCCTGAGTTCTCGGCCTGGAGGGAAGGGGCGTGGGTATCGGGGTGACCAGTGATAGAGGGGCCCAGAGCTGAGAGTACGTTTGATTTGGTTGCCCTCTTTAAAAATTGATATCCCCCAAATCTGGTCTTCTGGTTTCTCTTGAAAGATCAGAAGATGTCAGTTTCTGGGCCTGTGTTTCTGTGTGGCTGGACAGGCTCCCTGTTGAGAGGGCACCCATGCGTCTCACTTCATGACCCCTCACTCAGCTACAAGACTGTAGGCTGTGTAATTTAGTGGTTAAAAACCCCAGGCTCTGGTGTGGGCTCTTAACAGTGAAGTGGCTTTTAGCAAGTTACTGTCCCTCTCTGAGCCTCAGTTTACCCGTCTGGAAAATAGGGTCATTGTGAAGATAAATGAGTTAAATCCTGTAAAGTGCCAAGAGCAGTGCCTGGCCCATTGCAAATATTCTTAGCTGTTATGATGTCATCTCTGTGCCCTAGCTTCCCCATTTTAAACCTGAATTGGGGGGCCTGGGCTCTCAGATCAGGCAAAGCAGGATTGAATAACCCTTGGACTTCAGTTTATTCATGTAAAATGATAACAAGTCATTAAATGGTAGGGTTTTGATTTGGGGATTTGAAGAGATGCATGCAGTATATGGGCCAAAGTAGGCACTCCATACATGAGAACTAGTATCATTGTCGTTTTTGTTTGATTTTGATTTATTTTAGGACGGTCTGGTCTATGCAGTTGAGTTCTCCCACCGTTCTGGCCGTGACCTCATTAACTTGGCCAAGAAGAGGACCAACATTATTCCTGTCATTGAAGATGCTCGGCACCCGCACAAATACCGCATGCTCATCGGTGAGGGGTCTGGGGGTGGCTCGGGTGGGGTAGGACAGGCCACTCCAGGTTTCCTGGAAGAGGCCTCCAGAGCCCTGATTTGGATGGAATTGGAGTGGATGAACAGGCCTCTTGAGTCTGCAGAAATGAAAAGGGTCGGGGGAGCCAGGTGAGGTTGTGGAGGTGGCAGTCCTGCTTCAGGGTCTGGGATGTCTGGAGGGCCAACCTCCTTTCCTCCAATCTCTCGCCCCTCCCCCTAATCTCCCCCACCCCAGTACTTCCTGCCTCCCTGCAAAACGTGGTACCTTTTATACTACCCCTGACTTACGCATAAAAGCCTCCTTCGGAGGTCCTCATCAGCACCGTCTGGGGAGATCATAACCCAGAAAGCACAAACGGAGTACGGCCTAGCCCAGAGGGGCCCATTGTGAATGTAAATAACTTTGTTTTAAAAACAAATTCAGAAGCAAAGTATAAAAATGGAGCGCATTATAAACCACCCCCAGAGGTAACCAATATGAACAATTTGATGTCTGCTTTTCCTGATTTTAAAAAAGTCAGTTTTCATTGCACCATCTTTTCATTTTTTTGAAGTTTTTTATTTTATTTATTTTTTTAATCACTGCCTTAAAAATACTACTTTGCATTCCCCCTGGTTTTTCTTTCCGTGAGTTTTTTCCCCTGTGCATTCATACCTTACCCTTTGTCCTGCAACTTGTTTTCATTTGACAATCCTGCAGACGCTCTTGCCTGTAAGTGCTCACCTTTACTTGTCTTTTTGATGACGTGTCTGTCTCCCCCCCCAGACCCGGGAGCGTCTCGAGGGCAGGGTCCGGGTCTGACTCGTCTCTCTGTCCCCTACGCCCGGCCCAGGGCTGGCCACAGAGTAGGTGGCAACACGGTTTACAAGAGGAATGAATGAATGAATGGTGTGACTGTGGGTTTTGGACCCATCTTGGGGGCACTGTGGAGGGAGGGGGATCAACGGGGGGAAGTGAGACTGGAGGCAGGGAAGACTCTGCCCGGAACCTGCTGGTGTTGGGGCGCAGGCCCCATGGGAGGAGCTGGGAAGATCCGGTGGATCCAGCTTTTAACCGCTACTGGTTTCTCCCTAGCAATGGTGGATGTGATCTTTGCTGACGTGGCCCAGCCAGACCAGACGCGGATTGTAGCCCTGAATGCCCATACCTTCCTGCGTAATGGAGGACACTTTGTGATTTCCATTAAGGTGCGGGGCTTAGAGGAGTCTTAAGATGGGGTGGCAGTATCTTCTCTATCTGTAACTGCCAAGCAGCCAGTCAAAACAAGGGGGCCTCCATCCCCCTAATCCAGTCAGTCTATGCCCAGCTCCCTATAAGCCACCCAATCAAGTAGCACATAATGAAAAATGTCTACAAAAGTAAAAAGCTTAGAATTTAAAGAGGCCAGAGACTGTAGCGATTAAGTGCATGATCGCTGAGTCTGAGTATCTTGAGTTTGAATTGCATCTTGCTGTGTGTCTTTGAGCAAGTTACCTAACCTATATGCCTGTTTCTTCACTTGTAAAATAGCAATGTTAGTCCTATCTCTTTTAATGTTGATGTAAGGACTAAATGTCTCAATATGTATGGAGTGTTGAGAACAGAACCTGGTGTAAAATAAATACCAGATAAATGCTAGGTGTATTTTAAAAAATGTTTCATTTTGAAGTACAGAGGCCTCTCCATTGTCTTCAACCAGATTCACCATTGTTTTTTGCAGCCTTTGCTGCATTTGTTTTGGTATTCTCAGCTGCGTTATTGCTATTGTTAAAGAAGAGGAAGTAGAAAAAAAAAAAAAAACCCGGAGTGTAAGATTTAAAACACTGGCTTTTAGATAAATAGGGCTCTGTTGAAGGCTTCCTGTTCCAATCCAAACCAAATTGAAAACTTATCTAACGAAGTCTTTCCCTACATTCCTAAAGCTTAGTCTCCAATGAAAACAAATTCTACTGGTTTAAAGAAGCACAAAAAAGGGAAAACAGCCCAAAGCCTTGCTGCAGACTTCAAATCCTCTCTTCTGCAGGCCAACTGCATTGACTCCACAGCCTCTGCAGAGGCCGTGTTTGCCTCTGAAGTGAAAAAGATGCAGCAGGAGAACATGAAGCCCCAGGAGCAGTTGACGCTAGAGCCATACGAAAGAGACCACGCTGTGGTCGTGGGTGTGTACAGGTGAGCAGGGGGTCCGGTCAGTACGTGTTAGGAGTGTCCCACAGTGGTGATGAGCTCTGAGTCCCCCTCATCTCTTTCCTCTCACAGGCCACCCCCCAAGGTGAAAAACTGAAGCCCAGCGCCATCTGGATCGCGAGAGAGACTGTGTTGCTACTGTTACACGTGTGTTTTTCTATTAAAAGACTAATCAGTCTCTCCCTTTGCCCCTGATTGCTTGGCGACCTCTATCAACAGGGCGCATGCGCCCTCGGTCAACTTGCGTGTTGGTGGGGGCGGGCGTTCTCATCCGGTCATACAGCGCATGCTCATATCTTAGCTGCCTCCTGCGCAGCCGTAACGTGGATTTCGGCGCTTGGGCGGGGTTGGTTGCTCCCTGCGTGTAGAGCCCGGTAAGCTCTTCTGAGCGCAGGCGCGGAGTGTTGCCCTGGGTCACGTGAGGGGGAAACAGATTGGGCGGGCGGGAGGCGGAGTCCGGGGCGGGGTGGGGGGGGCCGGTTTGTTGTGGTCGCCATTTTGCTGGTTGCATTACTGGGTAATCGGGGCCCTGGCTCGCTGCGTCTACCGGATATCTTCAGCCAGTGGGCAGGACTGAGCTCGGGCTTCCCGAGCAGTTTGAGTTCCCTTGCCCGCGCCCTCAGGTAACGACGCGGCTACGGGCGGGGCAGCACGCGCTCTCGGGAAGGGGGTAGTACAGGACCCGCCCTGCCCGCGTCGCCGCGAGATTTAGCATGAGGCCGAGGGAGAAGAGGAGGGGGACGGTGGGCAGGTGCAGGCCTTGCCTGGCTATTCTTAGTCGGATTCCTGGAAGGGGCCGAGCCCCGAGGTAGCAGTCTTGGGAGGGAGGCTGGGAGGGGGTAGCCGGGCCTCGCTCCCGCTCTTTGTTTGGGCTCGGCTCCGCCGGCCGCATCCTCGTCGCCTAGCAACAGCTGTCCTGGATTGTAATTGGTTGAGCTCTTGGCAGCAGCAGCCAATGGCAAGGTTGTTGCCATCGTAGGTGTGGACTGCCAAGCTCTGTCCGGCCCCGCCCGCCGGGGCTCTGCTGGCCCCGGCGGGCCTCCAGGGTTGGGGGGCGGGACGCTGGCGTCCCCTGGGGCGGGTGGCTGCGCGGGGCGGTGCTGGCGGGGCGAGGGTTAACCCGCCCCTCCCCCGTCCACCTGCTTTCCCCTTCCCCCGCGTGCCCCGGGCTGACCCTCGTCCCCTCCTCTCCCCGCCCTTGGCGGGGCGGCGGCTGCTGTTGTCACCCACCGAGCCGCCTGTCCCGCTTGTCCTCCCCGCCGCGGGGCTTGCCGGGCCGGCCGAGCCGGGACAGGCGGCCGTCTTCTCACCACAGACACCGCCGCCATGCTGGCCGCTCGCCCACCCCACTGGGGGCCCCACCGCGCCCCAGCCCCCCGTGGGCGCGCCAGCCCCGACCCGGGTAGGGGGTGGGGGCTGGGAGAGAGGGTCCTGGTGTGGGAGGGCCCCGAGGAAGAGATTGTTTTGTGGGGGAGCTCCAAGAGAGAGGAGGGGTCGTGGAGTGGCCAGGCTTGGCATAAGGGAAGAGGATTGACATGGGAGAAGGCCCGTGGGGAGAGGATTTTGGTGTGATAGATGCTCTGAAAGGGGAGAACTCTGTGATATTTGGGGGATTTACCTATGGGGGACTTCTAGGAATGGGCACAGTTGTGGATTGACCCTGGTGTAGAGGAGTGACTGGAGAGAGGGCCCTGACAGGAATAACGATTAGGGAGGGTGGGGGTAGGAGCCAGGGTAGGGGAGACAAGGACCATCCACTCTAAACCGTGGGAAGGAACACCTCCCCCTTGTTTCCATCAGAAGGAGTGGGCCTTGATTGGGGGTGGGCGGGGGCTTGGAGTAATGTGGGGAAGGGCCCTGATGTGGCATGGGGGAACTGGAATATGGTTTGGGAAATTACGGAGGGGTGGTCCGCAGTGGCAGGAAATGATAGGGAAGAGGTCTTAGCACCATATGGGGAGGGTCCCTGGGAAGGGTGTACCCTGGTGGGTGAGAATGCCATAGGGTTAGGACCCTGTTATGAAGGGGTTCTCAGATAACCTTGGTGTGATCAGGAGGTCCCTGAGGACCCTGCTGTGCTTTGGAGGGGGCCCAGAAGACTCTCATGTGGTTTGGGGGGATCTTAGAGTTCTCTGGATTGGGGGACCAACTGGGAAGGGTAGATCTTGAAGTGGAGGGACCTTGCTGTGGTAAGAGGTCGTGACGTTCAGGGAAGACTACAGGATGGTGGAATCTTGTGTGAGGGGCCCTGGGGAGGGCCGTGAGTAGAAATGGGGAGAGAAGAGTGAACCCTACTCCCTGTACTGTCTGTGGTTTCTCTCTTCTTCTCTTCCTCTCCTGCAATTATTCGTGTCTTTCTGTCCTTTCCTGTCATGGCCCACATCCCTGCCTGGCTCCCAATCATTCCCTTTTCCATGTTCCTCTCTTTGTGCTGCCTACTTCATTTATTTGGTACTCATTTGTTGGGGACTCCGCTGTGCCCCCCCCACCACTTCTCTCTGTCCCCTCTCTTCATTGCCACCTGCTGCCGTGTCGTACCCTCTTCTTCCTCACTCTGTGCCCTGCCTTTGTCTGTGTTGTCCTCCTCTTTCCCGCTTGGTACTGCCCAACACATCCCCTTGTTCCATGTTGTTCCCCCGCCTCCCGCCCGCTCTCAGGTCTCAGCGGCGGTGGCAGCCGAGGTGCAGGATGCGAGAAGGCGCCCCCCGGCCGGGCTCCCGCTCCAGGCCTCACTCCCCTGCGGTCCTCTGAGCCCACCATGGCCGTCCCACCGGGCCATGGTCCCTTCTCTGGCTTCCCGGGGCCCCAGGAGCACACGCAGGTACGCGTCCAGCTGGATCCTCACCTGCCTGGGGGTCGGGGGAGGCTGGGATAGAAGGATCTTGGGGCCAAAAAGATGGTGTGGTTGCCCAGGACAGTATCCCAGGAGCATGAAGGGTGCCATGGGAGTGGAAGGTATAGAGGAGTTGCTGGCGGAGTCAGGGTTTGGAGAGCCTGGGTTCAAATCCTGGCACCACAGTTCTATTACTCAGGTTCTCTGTGTTTCAGTTTCCTGTTCTGTCAAATGGGGCCTATAATGATACCTACCTCACAGCGTTGTTGTGAGGATTAAACAAGTTAATGAAATGGAATTGGAAATGCTGAGAACAGTGTCTGGCACATAGTAAGCACTCAATAAATGTTCATTAAGGGGGAAAAAAAAAAGTCCAGAGTGAAAGATCTGGAGGGTTTGAAAGGGAAGAAGGTTGAGCTGCAGGGTCTTGGAGCCAGCAAGGCCTGGGGGCGCAGGGTAAAGACCTTCAAGGGTAGACTGTTAAGGCTCTAAACTGTAGAGCTGGAAGCAGGATGGAGTAGGAGGTCCAGGGTCCTGGACCCAGATCCAAGATCCTTAGGATGAGAAAACTGGTCAAAGATGCACAGAGTGGGGGGTGAGGGTTAGGAAGGCCCCAAGGGATGAGGATAAAGCAAGACAGGGAGCTCCTCAACATGGGATACCCAAAATGGATGGTCTCAGGTGAAGGATGGGGAGGGTCAGAGCCCAGGTTTTCTATTCGATCTCTCCCACTGAGGTGTTTAGAAAAGAGTAAAGGTATGTGATGAAAGATCACGGGTAAATAGTTCACTTCATTCACTCAGCAAATTTCTAACGAACACCCACTATGTGCCAGGCCCTGCTCCAGGCACGGGAGATAAAGCAAGAGCAAGATAAAGTTTCTGCCCTTGGGGAGTTTCTATTCTAGTGGGGTCGTCAGACAGTGACCAACTAAATAATGTGTGTGGAAATGATGAGCCGGCTGCCCATGCAGTTCTGCCCCTTGAGGTCAGAGGTGAAGGCCTGTGCTCAGTGCTCACCCGTCACCCCGCCTCCCCCAGGTATTGCCTGATGGGCGGCTACTGCCGCGGAGGCTGCCCCTGGCCTTCCGAGACGCGACCTCAGCCCCGCTGCGCAAGCTCTCCGTGGACCTCATCAAGACCTACAAGCACATCAATGAGGTGGGCAGGGGGTGGGGGACACCGGCTGGGTGCTGAGGGGTCCTGACATCGGTCACTCACCAGTCCTCATCTCCCGGCCGGCCGGGCAGGTATACTATGCGAAGAAGAAGCGGCGGGCCCAGCAGGTGCCACCTCAGGACTCGAGCACCAAGAAGGAGAAAAAGGTCCTGAACCACGGTTATGACGATGACAACCATGACTACATCGTGCGCAGTGGCGAGCGCTGGCTGGAGCGCTATGAGATTGACTCGCTCATTGGCAAAGGCTCCTTTGGCCAGGTGCGGGATGCCCCCCCACCCCGACCCCGATCCAGGGGTTAGGAGGCGCGGGCCCCCACTGAAACTGACCCACACAGCCAGTGGTTCAGTGGCTTCAAGTTCCGTGCTGGGCCACTCACCCCAGTGCAATCACTTGGTTACCTGTGCCTCAGTTTCCTTTTCTGTAAAATAGTGCAAATAACAGGACTCTCCACATAAGGTTGTTGTGTTAGCTCATGTCCAGTGTTCACACTCGTGTCTGACTGTTGGTGAACACTCAAATTGAGTTATTAGTGTTACTGACGGTGATATTGGTGGGTCTCCTTACTGGAGGGAGAAGAGTGGCGGTACCTGGCTCTGTCCTCCACGCCCCCATTCCCTCACTTTGTGACATGCCTGTGGTCACAGGTGGTGAAAGCCTATGATCATCAGACCCAGGAGCTGGTGGCCATCAAGATCATCAAGAACAAAAAGGCCTTCCTGAACCAGGCCCAGATTGAGCTGCGGCTGCTGGAGCTGATGAACCAGCATGACACAGAGATGAAGTACTATATAGGTGAGGCCTGGGGCAGAGGTGCCTGGGGATGGGTCACCCTCGGTGCAGGAAGGGGCTGGTGTCTTCAGGGCAGGGTTTGGTCTGTAATTCCCTGACATCAGTGATTTCTCCTGCCGCTTTCAGGATGTCTACCCTATTCACATGAGAATGCTGGTCAGAGTTTATCCCGTGCTCACTAAGGGTCAGACTCTGTTGTGAGAACTTTACATAAATTCACTTGTTTAACCCGCACCGCAGCCCCATCATCATTGCCCACAGCTTGGAGATGAAAAAACAGAGGCACTTAGGTGCTGTCACTTGCAGAAGGTCGCAGTGTTTGTACTCAGTAGAGCTATAATTTGACCAGGCAGTGGACTCCAGAGCCTTTACTCTTAACATCTATGCCAGTCTTTTTCCTCTTTCCTGTACTGATTCCTCTTAGAAAAAGCAAGTAGATTTAAGGAGTGTGTTTCTTTTAAAAGGAAAATATACATCCTTACAGTAAATGGAAAGCAAGCATCCCTTGTCACAAAAATAAACAGAACTGAGACTAAAACAATATTATAAAATTAAATGAGGAAGTGTAGGATGGTGTTAAAAAACCCATCAGCACCAAATGTAAACTTTCTCTTTGGTTTAATCAGGAAGTTTGACAGAGACTTGAAAAGAAAATTAACTTCCTGTGTGAAACAAGTTATAGACATATACAAACATCCTGATTAACAGCTGGTACCTGTGGGCACGCCACAGTTTGGCCTGTGCTCCAGAAGCAGAGACACAGATCTGGTTCCAGCCTCTCTCCTTATGAGCGTGGGCCCCAGGCCGCCGCTGGCCCTCTCTGAGCCTCAGTTTCTTCTCCCTCGGCCCATTTCCGTCCTCTTCCCGGCAGTGCACCTGAAGCGGCACTTCATGTTCCGGAACCACCTGTGCCTGGTGTTCGAGCTGCTTTCCTACAACCTATACGACCTCCTGCGCAACACGCACTTCCGTGGCGTCTCGCTGAACCTGACGCGGAAGCTAGCGCAGCAGCTCTGCACGGCGCTGCTCTTCCTGGCCACGCCCGAGCTCAGCATCATTCACTGCGACCTCAAGCCCGAGAACATCCTGCTCTGCAACCCCAAGCGCAGCGCCATCAAAATCGTGGACTTCGGCAGCTCCTGCCAGCTTGGCCAGCGGGTGCGGCCCCGGGGCGGGGCCAGTGGTGTGGGTGTGGCTAGACTGTGGGCGGGGCCAACTGGTGGCCTGGGGCCAAGGGGCGAGGCTAGCAGGGGATGGGATCGTAATGTGCAGCTTGAAGTGGCCGATGCCTGAGGGATAGTGCTTGGGATGGGGGTGTCTGCGGGTACGGAGGGTCGGGCCAGTGGGTGAAGGAGAGGGCCACAGGGTATACTGCCGGAAGGAAAGGGAGGAGTGGAGCCTGGGAGAACAAGCCAGTTTTGAGGCTGCCAGATTGTAGGGGGGGAGAGGGGGAGTTGGGTGGCTTTGAGCCTGGCGTGGGAGATTGCAAAGTTTTGTTTACCCTGTGCTCTTAAAGCTGGGGATGGAAGGGGGTGGGGCTCTTCAGCTTTGCAGCTTCCTGTGAGCTGGCATTTAAGATGATGCTGGTAGTGGTTTGAAAAGTGTCCAGTTTGGGAGAGTGGGAAGGGCCTAGGTTTACAGACTCCCAGCCTCTGGTGACCAAGAGGGGCTCAGGATCAGGCCAGCAGAAATGGAGATGAGGATCAGATTAGGCCAGCAGAGACTCCTGAAGCCGATGAATAAGATAGTGGTAGTGACTCCTGGAAAGCTGGTGTTGATAACATCAGGGTTTGGAGACCCCTGTCCCCAGTTTTGGGGGCAGGAGACCTGTCCTTAGTCAGTCCTCCTAGCTGTGGGGGTGTCACTGGTACGAGTCGGGGAGGCGGGACCTCTGACTATTGCCCTCTCTCCTCCCCCAGATCTACCAGTACATCCAGAGCCGTTTCTACCGTTCTCCCGAGGTGCTCCTGGGCACACCCTACGACTTGGCCATTGACATGTGGTCCCTGGGCTGCATCCTGGTGGAGATGCACACTGGAGAGCCCCTCTTCAGTGGCTCCAACGAGGTGTGCTCCTGAGGAGGGGGTGTGCTGGAGGGGGTGGAGGCCTGGCCGGCCTGATGATCCTGACTGCCTGCCTGCTCTCAGGTGGACCAGATGAACCGGATTGTGGAGGTGCTGGGCATCCCACCAGCCCCCATGCTGGACCAGGCACCCAAGGCTCGAAAGTACTTTGAGCGGCTGCCTGGGGGTGGCTGGACCCTGCGAAGGACAAAGGAACTCAGGAAGGTGCGGCCCCTGCCCCATGCCGCTCCTCCTACCCCGGTGGCCGCTCACTCTCACACTTGGGGCTCCCTTCTCCCCCTCTCCCTGCTTCCCTGCCCTTGTGTCTTTCCCTTCCTTCCTCTTCCCTCCGCCCCGTCTGTCCTTTCCTTCCTTCCCCACCCACCCCATCTCTCCTACTACCCACCCCACAACTCTTCTTAGCTCCTCTCTTTCCACTTTCTCTCCTGTGCCTCTGTTTCCCCGTGTGTGTCTCCCTGCCCCTCCTGCCCACTGACGGCCACTCTCTTGCCCCCCCTCCCACCTCCCCCTGCCAGGATTACCAGGGCCCCGGGACACGGCGGCTGCAGGAGGTGCTGGGCGTGCAGACGGGCGGGCCCGGGGGCCGGCGGGCGGGGGAGCCGGGCCACAGCCCCGCCGACTACCTCCGCTTCCAGGACCTGGTGCTGCGCATGCTGGAGTATGAGCCCGCCGCCCGCATCAGCCCACTGGGGGCTCTGCAGCACGGCTTCTTCCGCCGCACGGCTGATGAGGCCACCAACACGGGCCCGGCAGGCAGCAGTGCCTCCACCTCGCCCGCGCCCCTCGATACCTGCCCCTCTTCCAGCACCGCCAGCTCCATCTCCAGCTCTGGTGGGTGCTCAGTGCCAGATGGGGTAGAACAGGGGTCGGGGCAGCTCTGGTTTGGCCTGATCTGGCGGCGGCCTTGTCACTGGGCCTTCACCTAGAGCTATGAAACTGCATGATCCTCAACTTCAGAATGGGTGGGGTAGGCGAGCTCAGACTGGCCCTGATTTGGTCTCTGAAACTGAGCTTGGGTTCAGATCTCTAAAACTGGTTCTGACTCTTTGACCCCCCAAACTGAACTCTGACCCCTGATCTCAAAATTGGGTCTGATCCTTCGACTGGGTGCTGGCCCCAAAGCCCAGACCTGGGCCTGGACCATGAACCAGACTCAGCCACCTGAAAACCCAGCCCTACCTTTCCTCGCTTAAGGCCTCTCCTCTCTTTCCCTGACACTTCCAGGAGGCTCCAGTGGCTCCTCCAGTGACAACCGGACCTACCGCTATAGCAACCGATATTGTGGGGGCCCTGGGCCCCCCATCGCTGACTGTGAGATGAACAGCCCCCAGGTAATGGGACCTTGGGGACTTTGGAAGTGGGTGGTGGAGTGTCCGGGGCTTCAGGACCTAGGTCTCCATCACCAACTGTTCCTTTGCTCCTTTAGGTCCTGCCCTCCCAGCCACTGCGCCCCTGGGCAGGGGGTGATGTGCCGCACAAGACACATCAGGCCCCTGCCTCTGCCTCATCACTGCCAGGGGCCGGGGCCCAGTTACCCCCTCAACCCCGATGCCTTGGCCGTCCCCTGTCACCAACCTCGCCACCACCCCCGGAGCTGATGGATGTGAGCCTGGTGGGCGGCCCTCCGGACTGCTCCCAGCCTCACCCAGCGCCTGCCCCCCAGCACCCGGCTGCCTCAGCCCTCCGGACTCGGATGACAGGAGGTCGTCCACCCCTCCCACCCCCTGATGACCCTGCCACTCTGGGGCCTCACTTGGGCCTCTGTGGTATACCCCAGAGCACGGCAGCCAGCTCATGACCCTGCCCCCTCCCTGGGGCCCCTCCTGAAGCCATACCCCCCCACCCACCCAATCTGGGGGCCCTGGGCTCCCATCCTCATCTCTCCCGTTGACTGGAATTGCTGCTACCCAGCCGGGGTGGGTGAGGCCTGCACTGATTGGGGCCTGGGGCAGGGGTTCAAGGAGAGGGGTTTAGGCTCACCTCCCCACTAAGGACTGGACCCTTGGTCCCTTCTCTCCCCTTGTTTTCTATTTATTGTACCAAAGACAGTGGTGGTCCAGTGCGGGGAGGGGGAGATTCCCTCTCACCCCAGGGCCCTAGGAGGGGGTGGGGGCAGGTAGGGGGAGATGGCCTTGCTCCTCCTTGCTGTACCCCCCAGTAAAGAGCTTTCTCACATTCCCGGCTGAGCGTTTGCAGGCCCTCGGCTCCCCTCACCCAGCCCTCAGAGGCGTGATGGGGAACGGTGTTTGGGGAAGGGGTGCTGGAAGAGCTTTGTCGTGTGGGATGAGTCCGTGGTCCCTGGGGAGGTTATGGCTATTGGTGCAGGCATGGGGCTGCAGGAGGTCTGAGGCTGTGGAATCCTAGACAAATCCTGGATAGGATGCTAGCCCACACTTGCTCTTTCTAGGGTAAACTGAGACCTTGAAAGGTAAAGGCCCAGCTCTGGCCTGTCTCTGGGAAACATCAGGTTCTGCGCTAATAAGCCAGGGCTTCCACAGAGTCCGCACAGGCATGGCTCATTTTGCCAGGCATCCGGTAGGTGCTGAGTGCATGTAGCAGGCCTTATTGGTGCCACCTGGGGAATGGCAGGCAGGCAGTGGGTACAGAATTTACCCCCCCACACGTCTTGTCTCACTCTTCGGAACCATTGTGGAGCAAAGCATTTTAAGATTCTCAGGCAAAAAGAAATTCCCGGGGCTCCAGGTAAGTGGGCCTGTTTCCATGGTAATTTGGAAACGTCTGTCTCTAACCGGCCAATCAAGAGCCGCCAAGATCAAAGGGTATCGTCCCTCGCCACCGGGGCGCGGCGCTTCCTGGGAAATGGAGTTGTATTTGGCAATTTCTTCTCCCCGTTTTCGTTGCTGAACTACAAAGACCAGAATTCTCTTCGCTCACGTGTTCAGGGGCGGGTTCTCAGGTAGCCAATCGGCAGTCAGAAGCAGCCGGAGCCCGGATGCTGAAGGCGGGCTGTAGAGGAGGAGAAGGCCGTGATTGGGTGGCTTTGGCCAGACTCTGCGGGAGCACTGAGTTCTAGTCTTGCGGAAGGTGGGTGACTCCGCTGTGCCGGGAGAGCGCGCAGGTTAGGCGTTCATAGTTACTGAACAGGAGGTAAGCGCGGAGGCCCGAAGCGGCCCCACCACGTGGGGCGTCACTAGCCTCTGTGTCGGGCCTGGCTCGTGGGAAGCCCCAGTCAGTAGGAGAGACGGGCAAAGGCCCCATTACGGGCCTGCATGTGTTCGCTAACGGAGGCAGCGTGAAACGCGGAGAGAACCCAGGCCCGGCACCGGTAGGAAAACCTTGCCGGGGAAGGAGGTGCTGTCTGAGCTGAGACCTGAAGGCGGAGGGACGTTTGGGGGTGGCGGTATTGCGGTGGAATGGCTTGCGCAAAGGCAACGATGAGAAATAGCCTGGTGTGTGAATGTCCTGCAGGTGATTGGTGTTGGTGGAAATTTTATTGAAAATGCTGTGTGAATTAGATCGTGGAAGATTTTGTTGGCTCTTTAAGGAGTTTGGACTTTGTCCTGAGGGCAGTGAGGAGCCACGGAGGGATTTCCAGAAGGGAAGGGGCCCAATTTGCTGCCAGCTGGGAATAGATCGACGGGAAAAAGACTAGGGTCTGGGAGCCCAGGATGGCAGCTGTGGTATCCTAGGCAGGAGATGTCGGGGATGGAGCAGGGCAGGGGCCTTGGATGGGAGGGGAGGATGAATGTCGGTGGGGGAGACTTCCAGAAGGCTGAGTTGACAGGCTGTGTGGGAGAGGGAGGCGAAGACGGGCGCGAAAGGGATCTCTCCAGCACTGTGGGACAGTGCCTGACATATCAAAAATGCTTATAAAACTTTTTTTTTGAATGAATGGTCGTAGGAAGCAGGTACTACTATGATCTCCCTTTTGCAAATAAGATTACTAATGGTAGAGAAAATTAAGTAACTTGCCCAGGATCACATGGCTAGGAAGTGGAGGGCTCAGGATTTGTGTGTGAACTATTGACTTAGCAAGGTGCAGGATGAACCTCAAGACATCAGCAGGAGTCAAATCATGTGGGTCCTGTGAGGAATTTGTGATGAGCATGGAAATATATATTCCCAATTTCTGTTTCTAGCCCAGAACCCCTCTCCTGGCTTGTTGACTGACTGCCAACATGATAATCTCCTCCTGGATATCTAGAGATATTGAGAGTGATCTTTGCGAAATTGAACTCCTGGTTTTTTCCCCAAAACGTGTACCTCCCGCATTCTCACTAAATGCCACCTCCATTCTTTTCAGACCAAAACCTTGGGAGTTGTCCTTGGTTCCCTTCTTTGTCTTTTGTCCATGTCTGGTCCATCAGCAAATACCTTCAAAGGATATTCAGAATCGGACCATTTCTTCCCACCTCCACTCCTGTCACCCTGGCCCTGTCCACCCTTATCTCCTGCCTAGACCTCAGTGGTCTATTTGCTCCCCACTGTCTGTTTCTCACATGCAGCCAAAGGGACACTGTGAACACCTGGGTCTGGTCTCATCCCTCCCCTGCTCGGTACCCTGTGGCTCCATCTCACAGAAAGTAAATGCCACATTCCTCTCCATGGCCCGCAAGGCCCTGCATTATCTGTCCCTGTGGCCTGTCTGACATCATCTACTCCCTTCTCCTTGTTCCCTCTGTTCCAGCCACACTGGCCTCAGGGCCTCTGCAATTGCTGTTTTCTTTACCTTGAACACTCTTCTCCCGAATAGTCAACGCTCACCACCACCATCTCCTTTAGGTCTTTACTCAGATGTTACTTTCTCCTTGAGATCTTTCTTGACCACCCTTCTAGAATGGTGCCACAAATATTTGTATCTGGGCTTCCCTGGTGGCGCACTGGTGATGAATCCACCTGCCAATGCAGGGGACGTGGGTTCGAGCCCTGGTCCGGGAAGATCCCACATGCCGCGGAGCAACTAAGCCCGTGCGCCACAGCTACTGAGGCCCACGCGCCTAGAGCCCGTGCCCTGAAACAAGAAAAGCCAATGCAGTGAGAAGCCCACGCACCGCAACAAAGAGCAGCCCCCGCTCGCTGCAACTAGAGAAAAGCCCGCGCACAGCAACAAAGACCCAACGCAGCCAAAAATAAATAAATTTATTAAAAAAAAATTCATATCTGTCTTCTCTTTAGGTTTTTCCTTAGCATTAATCATATCACTGCTTAACACGTTGCATAATTTATTTATCTTGTTTACTGTCTGTCTCCCCCCGTAGTAGATCATGAGCTTCATGAGGGCAGGAGCTTTTGTCTACTCCATGCTTTATGTCTAACACCTAGAAGAGCTCTTGACATGTAGTACAGGCTCAATAACTATTTACTGAATGAATGGATGGATGATTTCAGTAGTACAATTCCCGATCCTAGTATTCTAGGGACTCTGTTGATCCTCTATGCACAGAACCTTAAGGGGCTGCCTTAAAGTTTTCTGAGGTCTCAGACATTCAACAGACATTTCACCTTGCCTCTGCTTTGTGCTCAGGATTGAGAATACAGCAGAGAACAAAACAGTTTCCCTGTCCCCAGAGAGCTCACAGTCTCCGGGGTGGAGGTTCAGATTGTCAACTTACCACGCAAATATGAAATTACAGAGAAAGGTAGAGTGTCATAAGAGCACTTAACAGGAAGTCTAATCTGGACCCTAGGAAGTGAGGTTTGAGGTGATGGGGTAGGCATTAACTCTGTTAAGAGGTAAGTGTGTGTGTGGTGCTTGGAACCTAGAGGCTGAGGGGGAGCAAGAGTCCAGACCACGTGGATCCTGTAAGGAGTCTGTGTCCTTACCCCACGTGCAGTGGGAATTTTTTTTTTTTTTTTTGGCCTCTCCACGCGGCTTCCCAGAATTCCCAGGGAAGTTGTGGAAGAATTTTTTAAACAGTGGAAGCAGGCATGGTTGGTTACGTGTGTTAAAAACTCCCCCAGGCTGTAGTGTGGGGAATTGGCTATAGGGGATTAAGGATTGAAGTAGACCAGTGAGGAGGCTGCTACTAAAGAAGGCCGTGTGTTCTTTCCTGCTTCTCCCATGAAGAGGTGGTGTCTCCTCCTCCCTTTTAATCTGGGCTGGTCTGTGAATTGTTTTGACCCACAGAATGCAGTGGAAGTGATGATCTGCTGGTTGGAAGGCCTGGGCCTTAAGAGGCCTGGCAGCTGTGCTTTTTACTCTCTTGGAGCCCTGGGCTACTGTAGAAAGAAGTCCAGCTCCCCCACTGGAGAGAGATGTGCAAAGAGAGAGGCCCAGTCATCCCCCAGCTCTTCCACTGTTTTAGCCGATGTGCTAAATCACACATGAGTGATGCCATCTTAGATAGTCTAGCCCAGCTCCAGCTGACACCATGTGGCATTGAGACGAGGCATCCTGAGTCAGAGCCTCGTCCAAACTACAGAATCGGAAGCAAACAGATGGTTGCTATTTTAAGCCACTGTGTTTTGAGGATGACTTGTTACCCAGCAATAGCTAACTGAAACAAACGAATGTTTTTTGAGATCTTACCGTTTTATGTATTAGCTCATTTAATCCTCATAGTCATTCTATGTGGTAATATTATTATTGCCTTTATATGTAGAGGGAACTAGGGCACAGAGAAGTTAGTGGAGCACTAGCAAGATACCTGACACATAGTAAGTGCTGAGCATGTGATAGCTATTATCAGCAGCATGTTCATCAGCATTAAAATTTCCATGATTGTTACAGAAGTGACAGTAAAAGGAATTAGAGCGTTATTAACCTAGTTACTAGTGGTATGATTTTAAATAAGTGACTTCACCTTTCTGAGGTTCAATTTCTTCACTGTAAAATGGAAATTATAATACTTTTCATCTCAGAGGATTATTGTGAGGAGCACAGGGTCTGACAGGGGGCAAACATCTAATATACAGCAGGGATGATAATTACTGAAAAGCACGCATCCAAGTGTGTTGTGGCCACAGGGATGAAGCTATTTTCTTGGAAGGCCTAGTGGAGAGACAGAAAGGCATCAGGTCCTTGGTGATGTTGTCAAAGTGCTGCATCAGGCTTCACCTGAAATGAGTTACTTCAGGACTTTCTTATTAGGGAATCCAATAAATTTTTTTTTTTTTTTAAATCATTTAAGCCCAGTTGAATTGGGCTTTCTGTTACTTGGAACCAACATCCTGATTCCTGGGTTCTGTTATTGTTGATTCATCAGATATGGAATACTGTTTAAAGCACTGTTTTAGGTGCTGGTATTATAATGGTGAACAAGACCCTCAAAAGCCCTGTCCTCGTGGAACTTACATTCTAGTGGGGAAGGTAGATGATTTTTTTTTTAATAAATTTATTTATTTTATTTTTGTATGCGTTGGGTCTTCGTTGCCGTGTGCGAGCTTTCTCTAGTTGCGGCGAGCGGGGGCTGCTCTTCGTTGCGGTGCGCAGGCTTCTTATTGCAGTGGCTTCTCTTGTTGTGGAGCACGGGCTCTAGGTGCGCAGGCTCCAGTAGTTTTGGCACACGGGCTCAGTAGTTGTGGCTCGCGGGCTCCAGAGTGCAGGCTCAGTAGTTGTGGCACACGGGCTTAGTTGCTCCGCAGCATGTGGGGTCTTCCCAAACCAGGGCTTGAACCCGTGTCCCCTGCATTGGCAGGCGGATTCTTAACCACTGCGCCACCAGGGAAGCCCCAAAGGTAGATGATTTTTAAAGATTAATATTAGTGATATGAGCTATGAAGGCTGAGGGTAGGGATAGAGAGTGACAAGAGCTGCTGTTTTAGGGGGAGGGGTTCAATAAGATATCCTTGAGGAAATGTTATTGGAGGAGGGACCTGACAAAAAGGGAGGAAGCCAGCTGTGTGCCTGTTTTGGGAAGAAGGACATTCCAAGTGGAAAAAACAGCAAGTTCAAAGGCCCTGAGGTGTGCTCGGTGTGTGGGAGGAGCAGAAAGGAGTGAACTGGACCAGACTGAGCCCGTTGAGCGGGAAGGAGATGAGGGCAAGGGGGCCTGCAGGGCTGGATGGGCCTTGGGAAGGGCTTGAATTTGATTGGCAGTGAGATGGGAAGCAGTTGGAGCATCCTGAGCTGAAGAGTGATGTGACCTCACGTCCTAATGGGATTCCTCTGGCTGCCATGTGGGCACCAAGGTGGACGCAGGGCTCCAGCGAAGAGGCTGCTGCACTAGTGCAGCCGAGAGACGATGGTGGCTTGGCCAGCGTGGTAGCAGTGGAAGTGGGCAGATGTGGTTGGTTTGGGGGTGTAATTTGAAGGAAGGAGTGGGCAGGATTTAGGTGTAGGGGGAGAAAGGGGAGTCAACGACCGTAAGATTTTTAGCCTGCGCAGAGGGCCTGTAGCTCTGGGAGCCTGTGGACGTGGTAAGCATCCCAGCGGGGTGAGCAAGCAGCGCGATACAGGAGTCTGGCATCCAGGGGCGAGTTCTGGGCTGGAGATATAAACTTGGGAGTCATTGGCATTTTCACGGTAGTAAGGCCCAGGATGAGATCACTAAGGAAGGGAGTGTGGGTGGCACCGAGGTCTGGGAGTGGGAGCAGGGAGCTCTGTGGGGAGGTTACTGCAGTCGTCTAGGCGAGAGATGACGGTGGCCTGGACCAGGGCATAGGCAGGCGTGAGCAGTCGTCTGGATGCACTTTGAAGGCAGAACCCACAATGGATTGGTTGCGGGTGATGACAAAGAAATGGACCGGGGCCTCCCGAGAACAGAACAGAGTCAGAACACGGGGCAGCGACTCTGCTTCCCTCCTGCCCCAGGCCCTGTGGTCTCTGCTGCTCTTTGCATCTGCCTCTTCCTCTGTTTGCAGGCAGCTGGGCTGGCCCTGGGTGGGCTCTTGCCCTGACTCTGTGCGACCTTCCAGTGCAGTGCCCCACGGCCCTTCTGTCCCCATTCCAAACTCCCCCAGACAGAACTCGGATTGCTGGGGGCCAGCATCCAATCCTGCTCAACCCGCTGTAGCTGGAGGATTCCTACAGTGATGTCTGTCTGCTGGGAAGGGCTGTGGGCCGGGCGATCGCCTCAGATCTTCACACAGTGTTCCTGATAGTTGGTGTATTATGGGCAGGCGTTGGGCGTGATTTGACCCTGTTTTGGTAGGTGGGTGGGACAGACCATTTACGTAGCCTTAGACTCGTCCTGGGTTGGGGGATGGGGCAGGGGAAACCAGGAAGGTGGGGTCCGGCAGGCTGTGGCTCAGAAGGGTTAGGGTCGGGTTGGGAGAGGTGGTGGGGCTCCAGCACAGCTTCTGCCACCTGTGGGTGCTCCACAGTAAGGGACACACAGCGGTGACTGAGACAGCCTCCATGCTGCCCTCACAGAGCGCACATGGGGGGACAACCCCTTACCAGATGGGGTCAGGGCGGGAAGGGGGAGCCCAGAGGAAGCACCTGACCTAGTTGAAGGTATCAGGGAGGACTTCCTGGAGTAGAGACCCCATGAGATGAGACCTGAAGAGTCAGACGAAAGGAGTTAGGGACTCTTGCCGGTGACTGCTTGTAGCCCAGTTAGTAGATACTTTAAATTTTTTTTATTTTTATAACTTTAGATTTACAGAAAAGTTGCAAAGATAGTACAGAGACTTCCCATATACCTTACACTCAGCGTCCCCTAATGTTGGCATCTTACTTAATTGCAGTACATTTGTCAAAACTAAGAAATGATCATTGATTAGTATTCTACTACTGAATCTCCCGACTTCGTTCATATTCCGCCCGTTTTTCCACTAACATTCTTCTTCTGTTCCAGGATACAATCCAGGGTACCCTGTTGCATTTATTCATCCTGTCTCCTTGGTCTCCTCCCATCTGTGACAGTTTCTCAGTCTTTGTTTTCCATGACCTTGACAGTTTTGAGGAGTACCGGTCAGGTATTTTGTAGAATGTCCCTCAGTCTGGGATTGTCTAATGTTTTTCTCGTGGTTAGACGGGGATTGTACGTTTGGGGAAGAATATCACTCAGGTGATGGTAACCCGGATCACTTCGTTGCAGCGGTGTCCGCCAGGTTTCTCAACTGTAATCTGACAGGTTTTCCCTTCCCTTACGCTGTTCAGAAGCAGGTCACAAAATCCAGCCCGTAAGCTCCAGTTCCTGGAGGGAAAATATCAAAGAATTTGTGTTCATATTGTCAAAACCACTACAGTAATTGATAAACACGGGAAGATCCTTTGAGGCTGTGCAAATGTCCTATTTCTCCTCAAAGTTCCACCCACTAATTTTGGCATTCATCTGTGGACCTTGCCTGCAAAAATCATTACTGTGGTGTTCTAATGATACTTTTCTCTTTTCCTCATTTCTCCTACATGAATTACTGGGAATTCTTCTGTAGGAAGGTTTGTCCCTTCTACCCCATTTATCTTATTTGTATAATCATTAATTTATATCAGTATGGACTCATGGGTATTTATTTTGTTCTTTGGGTATAACCCAATACTATCATAATTAACTTTTTCACTCAAATTGTTCCAGTTTTGGCCCTAGGGGCTCTTTCAGGTTGGCTCTGTATTCTTTATTCTTTTTTTTTCCTTGAGCACTTCCTTACTTTTTGGCACCGTAAGATGCTCCAGGCTTACGCTGCATTTTCCTTGCCCCAGCCCTAGAATCAGCCCCTTTCCAGGGAGCCCTGGTTCCTTTGATGGAGAATGGTATTAGAAACCAAGGTCGACACTGAGTGTGGTCATTGCTGCTGAGGTGTCCTGTTTCTAGTCCCTCTCAGCTGACAGAGCTGGGGAAAAGGTATGTGTACAAACCCATGGATACACACGTCTATATTTCTGTGTGTGTGTGTATATAGATATAGATATCTGTTTATAAAAATAAACCTCAGTCCATACTGCTATCTCTGACTAATCCATCTCCAGAGGGTTCATTCTCACCTTCCCCCCTCGTTTTCTTTGTAACTTCTTTCTCTGGCAATGAGAAACCTGGCTCAGTGGGCACTTTTTGGTGTTCATCTTATGGGCCGTCTTGGCAGGAATTGGCAGTGCTGGCCATTCCCACCTTCCGTAAGGATACTCTCTCCTGGGTTTCTGCGACAATCCTGTCCCCTGGTTTTTCTCCTGTGTCTTGCTTCTTTGCAAGAAGTTCCTGTTTTTGCCGACCTCTTAAATCTGGCGGGCTCTTCTCTCCTCCTACCCCGGGCCGTCTTACCCTCTTCTGTGGTCTGTTTCCTGTCTCTGTGCTGATGATGTCCACTCTCTGCCCTTAGCTCCACCTCCTCCCTGGGCCCCAGACCTCAGGGTCCTGAGGCCTCAGGAAGCCCTGTCCCCATCCTGCCCTCAGGCCCGGCTGATCCCTGCACCCCTAATTCTCACCGTGTGCCACATTGCAGACCTCCTCCGCCTCCGGGTCCCTATCTTAGGGGTGGTTCCTCCACACCCCAGGCTCCCAGGGAGAGCCCGGGGCTTCATCCTTGATGCCTCCCTCCCCGTCCCCACCCTGCGGCCCAACCCGTCATCCTCCAGAGCTTGACCACGAGGATTCCTGGACATTTCTCCCACCTGCCCCTTCTCGCCTTTCGTGGCCCTGCCTTGGGCTAACCCTGTCCTCTCCCACCTTGTCTCTGCCTGGCCTCCCATCTCACTGTTTAACCCACCTCCCACTTGACAGCTGAGGGATTTTTGTGAAACAGAACTGATCGTGCCCTCCTGCTTGAAGCCTTTCCATGTTTCTCCAGAGTCCTTAGGACCAAGTCCTAACTCCTTAGACTAATGCTGAAGACTTGGTGTGATCTGGCCCCTGACTGTCGCTCAGCCTGTCTCCCTGGCCGCCTGAGCTGCAGACACACTGAACTTCCTCTCTTCCCTTGAGCATGGCCAGTGCTCTCACCTGGGCCCCGGCACGGACCCTCTCTTGGCCCCAGCAACCTTCAGCCCAGCCAGTGCTGCCCAGTCCACACACCTCCCACTTTCTTCCCACTCATATTACTTTGAAACACTCCCAGACATCATCTGGAAAGATGATGAACAAGATGTAACCAGTGGTCATTTCTGAGTGTTGGAAGTAGGGGAGTTGCAAAATTTTTTTGCAACAAACACATTTTCGCTGACTACTAACATAACACACCAAGAGCTGTTGCGGGAGAGAGAGTTAACTAAATAAGAAAAAAGTCACATGCTGTTTGTTTGAGTCTAAGAGGAAGAGACCTCTCAAGAATCATGTGTATTACCTACAAAATCCTGCCAGGCAGGGAGAGAACAGAGGTGTGTTTCTCAGCACGCTGTAACAGTCACCCCAGACTGGACTTCAGAGGAGTGCGTGTAAGATTCCTTTCGAAATCACATCAACTTAGGGAACTTTCTACCGTTAATTTTCACAGTTATCATTATAGACAGGACTTATGTAATTTAGATTTGACAAGCATTTGGAAGAACTGACTTGTAGAAAAGGATTTTGTACGTCTAAAGGAAGGTTACTAAAGTACATTGGTGTTGGGAGAATTCTTGTCTTATCCTCTGATATCCGTGAATTCCGTGTAAAGGAACTATGGATGCATCTGCTTTGAGACCTTTTGCAGCTTTGCATCTGGCTGGCACGGGCTTTAATAATCACTGCCCACGTTTACATGGCGCTGCTTCATGCCAGGCACCAGTGTAAGCCCTCTGCATGTATGAATTCAGTAATAACCTCACATGGCCCTTAGGAGGCAGCTGCTGTCATCATCCCAGTTTTTCAGTGAGGCATTTAGAGTTTAACTCAGTTGCTTCAGGTTCCAGAGCTAGTAAGTGGCAGCTTTGATCCCAGGATTTGATCCCAGGTATTTGATCCCAGGAATACCGTTGGTTCTGTTGTCTGTGCCTTCAACCCCCTTCCTCCTGGACCTGGACTCCGTTCTTAAAGGAGAAGCTCATGTTTTTTTTTTTTTTTTTTTGGCCTCGCGCACGGCTAACAGGATCTTAGTTCCCTGACCAGGGATTGAACCCCGGGCCTCCGCAGTGAAAGCCCACAGTCCTAACCACTGGACCTCCAGGGAGGTCCCTGAGATGTTCACAGTTGTGAATACTGCAATTTCTTCTTTTCAGAAGAGGTTAAATGACTTTCTTTTCTAGTTGCCAAAAACCTATTTTCAACATCCCCAATTACTTGCAAAGAGCAACACTTTTAACTTTTCTTTTTTAAGGGAAAATTTCAAACACGCACAAAAGCAGAGAGAAAAGTCTAAAGAGCACTCACCCATCACGCAGCTCCGGCAGTGACCCGGCACGCGGCCGTTCTCGCTCCATCCACGTCCCGCACCTTCTCCTCCCCTGCTCGGTCCATTTGAAAGCAAATCCAGGTATGTTTTATTAAAAGACAGTGCCTTTAAAGAAAAGGGGACCTACAGCTCCCTGCCCCAGGTCCTCCCCCTTCTGGCAAACTGAACACCTTCCGGATTCTCTCGTCCCTCTCCCCTCATTTTCCAAATGCAGACACACCTGTGCAGGATGTGATACTATCACTGGCTCCGTCCCTGGCTCTCCCATTTCCTGAAACCCTACCCACCCCCGGGCATTTTTCCACGTTGCCCTGAAGCCTGAAAACGGCCCTCCTAGTGACCGTGGATGGCTGGCGCTGCCTGGCAGGCCCATCCCCTGCAGAGGGACATTTAATCTACGTGTGGCTTTCTGCCGTGATAGTGGCCTCTTCCTTATTTGGGTTATTTTCTGGATGCCCCCTCCACTCAAGCCAGGTCAGGCCTCCTGTAACACCCCTCGCACTCTGTAACTTCAAGCACAGTATGTTTAACATAGTCGAAATGAAACAGGGATTTGGGTACTTACCTATTAACTGCCTGGGAGCTCCACGACTCAGGTCTGTCTTTATCCCTGCTGTGTCCCCACCATCACCCAGCACAGGGCCTGGCACACAGTAGGCTCTCAGTAACGGGAATGAATGAATGATTGCCAAGGTCGATATCTGGGCGTCTATCATGAGGGCAATAGGAAGCCACAGACGTGTTTTAGGCAGAACTGGACCCATTTTTCTCAAACTAATGTGCATATAAATCCCGTGAGATCTCGTTAAAATGCAGATTCTGAGTCAGTGGGTCTGGGGAGAGGCCTGAGGTTCTGCATTCCTAACAGGCTCCCAAATGATGCCAGTGCTTCGCGTCACAAGGCTCTTGCTGTGCTGTTCAGTAAGGCAGCCAGCAGCCACGTGTGGCTGCCGAGGATTTGAACTGTGGCTGGTGTGACCTGATATGTGTTCCAAGTGTAAAATACCAGCCAGATTTCAAAGACTTAGCACATGTAAAATATCTCATTAATAGTTTTTATACTGATCACATGTTAACATGGTAATATTTTGGATATATCAGGTTAAATAAAATGTTATTAAAATTCATTTTACCTGTTTTTGGTTTTTAATGTGGCTACTAGAAAATTTTAAATTACATCTGTGGTTCTCATTATGTTTCTGTTGGATTGTGCTGGTCTAGAACACGCCAGACTCTTTCTCACCTCTAAGCATTTGTACATGCTTTTCCCTCTTTTTGAAGCACCCCCCCCCCCTTCTCCCTACCTCCTCTTCACAACTAATCGCACACATCTTTCAGGTCTCAAGATATCTCCTCCTCCAGGAAGCCCCCTTGAGCCCCCAGGGTGGGTCAGGTATCCGTTTTGGGCTTCTGCTCTCTGGGTTTCCCCCATCCTAGCCCTGACCATCTGTGATGTCAGCGTCTAAACGTCTGTCTCCCGGAGACTGGAGACAAGATGGCAGAGTAGAAGGACTTGAGCTCACCTCCTCTCACGAAAACATCAAAATCACAACTAACTGGTGAACAACCATCAACTAAAAAAGACTGGAACCTACCAGAAAAGATATTCTATGTCCAAAGACAAAGAAGAAGCCACAGGGAGACAGTAGGAGGGACACTTTCGCAATATAAATGTCTGTCTCCCTCTTTAGAAAGATAAATGCATGAGGATGGGGACAAAGTCTGTTCTGGTCACCACTTTTATCTCCAGAACCTGGCACAGAGTCAGTAATATCTGTTATAACTGAATTAAGAAATGACAAGTAAGATGTGGGTCATGCGCACTTGTAACTCTTGAACTGGACCATGAAGCCAGCTCTCGAGGTCTTGTTTTGATGTGCCCTGACATCAGTGCAGCATTTTGAACTGCTTTAACTTTCATTGGGTGTACAGTAGACATGTTGTGAATCTCATCAGCACATGCACCAGGTGAGATGTCCAAGAAAGTATGTAATAGCACTGACAGCAAAAAACCGGAAACCTGATGTCCACTAAAAGGAGAATGGATAAATTGTATATTCACACAGTGGAACATTATGCAGCAATGAAAAGGAAGGAACTACAGGTGCACAAGAAAAATAATGTGTGAAAGGAGCAAAATTCAGAAGGTTTCATATAGGATGATACTATTTTATAAAGCTCAAAACCAAGCACACAGAAACATTGTTTAGGCATTTGAAAATATGTGATAAAACTGTATCTTAAAATAGCAAGGGGGAGAGGGAATCTTTTGGGATTGGTTGCACTGTGCAGTTAAAATGGGTATATTTTATTGTGCGTAAATTATACCTCAGGAAAGCTGAATTAAAAAGGAGAGTGGGCAGAACAGACTACCTGTTGTGCCTCTGGATATACTGTGTAAGGAGGTGATGCTGGGGGGCAAATGCCACCATATGGTGACTCACCTGTCATGCTGAGGAGGTCAGGCAGAAGAAAGGACCTGAGCCACTTAATCACTGAGCCAGGTAAGGGACTTTGCTTTCTGTGCTATGTCTCCAGTTCCAGTTCCATGCCCGGTGATTATTTGGAGCTCAATAAATATAGGTACTTTTAAGTAAAATTCTTTTGGAAGTAAAATATAATTTTCTTAACTGTTTGAATTTAACAACCCCAGAACACCTTGCCTCTGGAGTGCTTGCTGTGTGAAGTAACGCATTTCCTTCTGATTCAAGCCCTTTTGACTTGGATCCTCTTATCTGTAGCCAAACACATCTTAACTGGTGACCGCGTGGTGAGTGAGTTAACTGCTAACATTTTAGGGGTGTTAAAAAACAAAATTTATGGGGGGTGGGGTGGAAGGGAGGCTCAAGAGGGAGGGGATGTATGTATACATATAGCTGATTCACTTTGTTCTACAGCAGAAACCAACCCAACATTGTAAAGCAATTACGCTCCAATTAAAAAAAAATAAAGACTCAAAAGAAAAAAATTTTCCCTGGGCAAATTGAGATCTAATTGGCACTATTTAAAAATTCATGAATTGGGCAGCATTCTATATGGCAGACAGATATTCCTGGAAGTTACACAACATGGAAGGCTTTTATAGTAAGGAGGATGGGACAAGGAAACGAAGTTACCAGCAGTGAAAAAATGAAAGTTCATTGGTGGAAAACAAAAGTTCAGGTGACACTGGCTTCTCACTGGCTGGGCTGTGGTGTTTTCCATTGGCTGGGCTTGTTGCAAGACAAGAAGGAAGTCTTCCTTCCCCCTGCTAGGGCGGTAAAGTAGTTGTGCTTCCTGTTTGGGAGCGCAAGGTACCTCTCCTCCTGCTGGGGTCAGTAACTGGCATCTTCCTGTCTGGGTAATTGGTACTCCTCCTGTTTGAGGTAATTGACAACGAGTGGTAGGGCATGAGACCTCCCTCTACAGGCCTCTCTTGACTCCAATTTTAGTTGGTTTCCTTTTATTAATTTTCACAGGGGACACCTACTGCGTGTCAGGCCGTATGTGAGGCCCTTACCTGCATGATTTCTTTGAATCTTCACAACACCCCTGTGAGGTGTTGTGGGCCCTCAAGGAGACTACAGATTGTCAACCTTTTGCCTCCCATTGGATGCCTCCTGGGTCTAGACACACTGCTGTGTCCGCCCATCACCTTCAAGGAATTCCAACATTGCAATCACATACTCAAGAGCTCAGCCAACTTCCAGAAACATGAGTGATAATAGTAATCAGTTACCACTATTTTATGTCACTAAGTTTAGGGAGGTTTGTTAAGCAGCAGTAGGTAACTGACACACCCCCCTCTCCCCAAGGGTAACCACTGTGCTGACTTCTAATGCCGTAGATTTATTTTTTCCCAATTCTTTACTGTGTATAAATGAAATAATAAAGTGTATCAACCTCCGGGTTTCCTCTTTTATCGTGATCTCTGTGCTTGGACCCATCTTACGAGGGTTTAATGAGTGGGCACACACTTTGGCTTCCTGGTGCCCCTTCCTTTGAAGGTGGTGTAGTGGACATTGGTTATATTGCCCTGTCCAACATCCATTCATATTTCTGGTTGCAGCACCCCAAATTATCCCTCTTCATCTGTGTGTTTGGGGGGCAGCAAAGTCCACCTGCTGGTTCTCTAGAGATGAGCCCACAACCTAGGCCTGGCTAATGAGAATCTTCCATCTCCCCGACCACAATGACTGTTCAGAAATGGGCCTGTGATCTGAACCTAGCTAGGGTGGGCTTCTGCTGAACTAGTAGGGAAGGGGAACTCCTTTTATCATATGGTTTCCTAGCTGGTAGAATCTAAGGCCAGAGCTGCTAGGGGTCCATTGTGAAAGGAGAGCTTGCCTGGGAATGAAGACAACACAAGAAAGGAAGGCAGAGCTGGGAGACGGAAAGAGAAAGAGAATCCTAGCTACCTCCTTGGCCCTGGGTCCACCTGTACCTGAAGGCAAACTTAACCTGTTTCAATTAGATCAGTCTATAAATATCTTTTCTGCTTAAGCCAGTTTGAATTTGGGTTTTCTGTTATTTGTAGCCCAAAGAGTCCCTGCAGGGGGTTATGCACATGGAGTTGTTTAAAAAGACCCAGTCAACATTTCCATTAGCTGGACCCAGTCCTCGTGTGGAAAAGGCAGTGTAACAGTACAGATGTTCTCACACTGTGGAATCTGGACCAGGCCCACCAGCATCACCTGGGACCTTATGAGAAATGCAAATTCTTGGGTTCAACTTTAGCGAATCACAAACTCAGAATGGGTTCCGGCAAGAGTGTTTTGAGAAGCCCGCCAGGGGCTGTGTGCTAGCCAGAGCGTCACCGCAGGTGAGCATGGTGGGAGAGAAACGGCACAGGCCTGAGGTCCAAGTTGTGTCTTTGCCGCTCTCTGTCTGGCCCTCTGATTTCAGGTGAGTTACATAAATCACCCTGCTTCACATTTCCTATCTGGAAAATGGTGCACTTCTATCTGTTAGTACTGCTATGTGGGCCAATGAGTTAATAGAGGTAAATCGTTCCGAATAGTGCCTGGCACATAGTCCACGCTCATTAAAGTTAGATCCATGGTTTTCAGACTTTGTTGGACATTAGAATCACCTTGGAGGGCTTGTTAAAACATTGATTGCTCGGCCCTCCCCTCCCCTCAGAATTTCTGATTCTCACTAAGGGGAGCCTGGAAATTTGCATTTTTAACTAGTTCCCAGGTCAAGTTGGCGCTGCTGGTCCGGGGGACCCTGCTTTGAAAACCACTGAGTCAGATTATTGCTAGTGGTCTCCAACTCCCTTTCTGGTGGTTCGGCAGTCACCTCAGGTGCTCTGGAATCGCTCTTTTCCACTGACTCAGGCTCCTTTCTCCTCCTCTCCCTCCCCTCTGGCATCAGTTTTGATAGCTGGATTCTCTGCTGGTAATCGGAGCTCTGAGCCCAGCTTTCCGCTGGGAGTAGCCCCAGCCTCCACCTGTTCAGGGAAGCTGATTGATGGTTCCTTCGACCACAACTGCTCCTTTTTTGTCTGCCTTCAGAACTGTCTCCAGCTTTCTTATATAAGCAGACCCCTTTCCTCCTAACCTCTAGTCGGCTGCATTTGCCACATCATCCCTGACACTGGCTGTCCAACCCCCATCACAGGCATTGCTTTGCTTTGCTAATACAAATGGCTTTAAATGCAGAGCCAATTAAGCTCCCCTCCAACAAGCTCCTCTATAACTTGACCTGTTAGCTAGAGCAAGAAGGTCAGTGTGGCTGGAGCTGAGAGTGAGGGAGAAGGATGGCAGGAGGTTAGGTCAGACATATAGGCAGAATGTAGATTGTACAAGGCTTTACATGTCATGAGAAGAACTTGGGCTCTAACCTAATAGTGGTAAAAATTTTAAATCATTTAAAAACTTGTGACATATAGTATATCTATGTGTATATACACACACATTTATACACATGTATACAGTTGAAAAAAATTATACACTGAACACACGTGTAGCTACCACATAGGTAAGAAATGGGACATTGCCAGTCAAAACCTTCCCTAGCATTTGTGGATCCTGGACCAACAGTGCAAATGGAGGCTCCCTACCTATAGCTCTCGCCCACTCTTCCCATTCCTGTCTACATCCTGAACCCTTGTGGGGTCATCCATGCATGTGTGAGGACACCCTAATCTGCATGGTGGAGCTTGGTCCATCTCCTCAGACCACCTCTTGCGCACCCCTTGGATCTAGAGGTGTGCACACCGGCATGACCTGCCCTGGGTTTGGGGGCAAGATAGACTATGACAAGGTCCACACGGGTGCTGGAAGCAGGTTCAGGAACACCTGGGTAGAGGATTCTAGAGAACTGGGTCCTCCGTGCATGGCCTGGAACTGCATTATCCAAGAAGGTAGCCGCTAGTCACATATGGCTATTAAATTAATAAAATGAAATAAAATTTAAAATTGAGTGCCTCAGTTACGCTAGCCACAATTGAAGTGCTCATTAGCCACAGCTGGCTAGTGTCTATTGCACTGGACAGTGCAGATATAGAATGTCTATAATTGCAGAATGTTCTATTGGACCGTGCTGGTTGGGAAGGAGGAGTGGTTTGGGTTCCATAAGATAGGACAGTATGACTCCCCCCCACCCCCCCGCTGCAACTGGAAGAAAGGGCAGGCAGGAGAAACTGCCTGTGAGAGTAACCAGATGTTGGATTTAACAGACAAAGCCTTCAAAGTAGCCATTATATAAATATGTCCCAATAACTAAAGGGAATCATGACTTAAAAAGTAATTTAGTAAGGTATGATGATAATGACTTACCAAATTTAAAATATCAATAAAGAATTAGATATTATAAAGTAGAACCAAATGGAAGTTAGGAGCTGAGAAGTACAATAACTGAAATGAAAAAATCACTAGAGGGGCTCAATAGTAGATCTGAGCTGACAGGAGAAATAGTTAACAAACTTGAAGAGAGATATTATATATTCTTTTTTTTTTCTTTTTAGATATTATGTATTCTAAAGAACAAAGAGAAAATAGAATGAAGAAACAAAACAAACAGAGCCCAGAGAAAAGTGGGACACCATTTAGCAAAACAGTATACACTTAATGGAGTGCCAAAAGGAGAGGAGAGAGAGAGAGCAGAAGAAAAATTATTCTAAGAAATAATGGTGTATATACACACACAACACATGCAAACATACATACATGTACATATAGTATTGTTGGGCCTATAACATATAGAATGGTAATATAACTGCCAACAGCAGCACAAAGGAAGTACATTAAAGCAAAGTTGTATTGGGCTAAGGAGAGGACTCCAGATGGTAATGTGAAATGAACAAGAACAAATGAAGAGAACAAGAAATGGTAAGTAAGAAGGTTAATATAACAAAAGCTATAAATATATGCTTGATCTCCTCTCTTCTCTCATCCTCTTTCAAAGACATAACACTGGGCTTCCTTGGTGGCGCAGTGGTTGAGAATCTGCCTGCCAATGCAGGGGACACGGGTTCGAGCCCTGGTCTGGGAAGATCCCACGTGCCGCGGAGCAACTGGGCCCGTGAGCCACGATTACTGAGCCTGTGCGTCTGGAGCCTGTGCTCCGCAACAAGAGAGGCCGCGATAGTGAGAGGCCCGCGCACCGCGATGAAGAGTGGCCCCCGCTTGCCACAACTAGAGAAAGCCCTAGCACAGAAACAAAGACCCAACACAGCCATAAATAAATAAATAAATAAATTTTAAAAATAATCTGTAAAAAAAAAAAAAAGACGTAACACTATATAAAGTAATAATTAAAACAACGCATTCTTGGTAACATTTATGGATGTAAAATGTATACCAATAATACAATACAAAGGGGGGAAAGGTAATAGAACTCTACAGGAGGGGCTTCCCTGGTGGTGCAATGGTTAAGAATCCACCTGCCAATGCAGGGGACGTGGGTTTGAGCCCTGGTCCAGGAAGATCCCACGTGCCACGGAGCAACTAAACCCGTGCGCCACAACTACTGAGCCTGCTCTCTAGAGCCTGCGCACCGCAACTACTGAGCCCATGCACCGCTACTACTGAAGCCTGCACACTCTAGGGCCCATGTGCTGCAACTACTGAGCCCGTGTGCTGCAACTACTGAAGCCCGAGTGCCTAGAGCCCATGCTCCACAACAAGAGAAGCCACTGCAATGAGAAGCCTGTGTGCCACAACAAAGAGTAGCCCCCACTCGCCGCAACTAGAGAAAGCCTGTGTGCAGCAATGAAGACCCAACGCAGCCAAAAAAAAAAAGAAAAAAAACTCTATAGGAGCAATGTTGCTATAGCTCACTGGAATTAAGTTAGTATAAATCTGAAGCTCATTCTGATTAGTTAAGATGTATATGGTAAGCCCTAAGCAACCACTAAGGAAATCACTCAAAAAAATTAATGAAAAGAAATTAGTAAAGAAATTTAAATGCTACATTAGAAAAGATTCCCTTAATGTAAAAGAAACAGTAAAGGAAGGATAAAGGAGAAAAACAGGCATGAAACACATAGAAAATAAAAAGTGAAATGGTAGATATAAATCTATACCAATAATAACATTAAAATTTAATAGATTAAAACTATCCAATCAGGGCTTCCCTGGTGGCGCAGTGGTTGAGAATCTGCCTGCCAATGCAGGGGACACGGGTTCGAGCCCTGGTCTGGGAAGATCCCACATGCCGCGGAGCAACTAGGCCCGTGAACCACAACTACTGAGCCTGCGCGTCTGGAGCCTGTGCTCCGCAACAAGAGAGGCCGCGACAGTGAGAGGCTCGCGCACCGTGATGAAGAGTGGCCCCCACTCACCGCAACTAGAGAAAGCCCTCGCACAGAAACGAAGACCCAACACAGCCAAAAATAATAAATAAATAAATAAATAAATAAAAATTAAAAAAAAAAAAAAAAACTTAAACTTTAAAAAAAAAAACTATCCAATCAAAAGGCAGAGATTGTCAGGGGAAAATAAAAGAACCCACCAAGATCCAATGATATGTGACCTATAGGAAACATACTTTAGATTCAAAGATACAAATAGACCAAAAGTGATAGAATGTAAAAGGCATATCATGTAAACAGCAACCATAAGAAAGCTGGAGTAGCTATACTAATATCAGATGAAATTGATTTTTTAAATGTTACTAAATAAAAGTAAAGAGGGAAATCTTATAATGATAATCAGGTCAATTTATCATGAAGATATAACAATTATAAACAGATATGCACATAACAACAGAGCTCTGAATACGGAAATGAAAGGAGGAAATACAGAAATATATGTCAATGAAACAGGATAGAAAGCCCAGAGGTAAACCCACACACTTATGGTCAACTAATCTATGACAAAGGAGGCAAGGATATACAATGGAGAATAGACAGCCTCTTCAATAAGTGGTGCTGGGAAAACTGGACAGCTACATGTAAAAGAATGAAATTAGAACACTCCCTAACACCATAAACAAAAATAAACTCAAAATGGATTAAAGACCTAAATGTAAGACTGGACACTATAAAACTCTTAGAGGAAAACATAGGAAGAACACTTTTTGACATAAATCACAGCAAGATCTTTTTTGACCCACCTCCTAGAGTAATGGAAATAAAAACAAAAATAAACAAATGGGACGTAATGAAACTTAAAAGCTTTTGCACAGCAAAGGAAACTATAAACAAGACGAAAAGACAACCCTCAGAATGGAAGAAAGTATTTGCAAATGAATCAACAGACAAAGGATTAATCTCCAAAATATATAAACAGCTCATGCAGCTCAATATCAAAAAAACAAACAACCCAATCCAAAAATGGGCAGAAGACCTAAATAGACATTTCTCCAAAGAAGACATACAGATGGCCAAGAGGCACATGAAAAGCTGCTCAACATCACTAATCATTAGAGAAATGAAAATCAAAACTACAATGAGGTATCACCTCATACCGGTTAAAATGGGCATCATCGGAAAATCTACAAACAACAAATGCTGGAGAGGGTGTGGAGAAAAGGGAACACTCTTGCACTGTTGGTGGGAATGTAAATTGATACAGCCACTATGGAGAACAGTATGGAAGTTCCTCAAAAAACTAAAAATAGAACTACCATATGACCCAGCAATCCCACTACTGGGCATATACCCTGAGAAAACCATAATTTAAAAAGACACATGCACCTCAATGTTCATTGCAACACTATTTACAATAGCCAGGTCATGGAAGCAACCTAAATGCCCATCGACAGATGAATGGATAAAGAAGATGTGGTACATATATACAATGGAATGTTACTCAGCCATAAAAAGGAACGAAATTGGGTCATTTGTAGAGATGTGGATGGACCTATAGACTGTCATACAGAGTGAAGTAGGTCAGAAAGAGAAAAACAAATATTGTATATTAATGCATATATGTGGAATCTAGAAAAATGGTACAGATGAACCAGTTTGCAAGGCAGAAATAGAGACAAAGATGTAGAGGGAAAAAAAATACACAATTCAACAATAATATTTGGAGACTTCAGTACACCACTTTCAATAATAAATAGAACAATTAGGCAAAAGATCAACAAGGAAATAGAAGATTTGAACACCACTATAAACCAACTAGACCTAACAGACATCTATAGAAAACCAGAATATACATTCTTCTCAGGTGCATATGGAACATTCTCCAGGATAAACCATATGCTAGGCCATAAAACAAACCTTGATAAATTTAAAGAGACAGAGATAATTCTCTTATGACAATGGAATGAAATTAGGTATCAATAACAAAAAGAAATTTGGGAAACTCACAAGTATGTGGAAATTAAACAATATTCTCTTCAATAACCAAAAGAAATAAAAGGGAAATTAGAAAATACTTTGAAATAAATGAAAATGAAGACATCATATACTAAAATTCATGGGATGCAGCAAAAGCAGTGCTTAAAGGGAAATTTATATTTGTACATATATATACTAAAAAATAATTATTGCAAATAAATAACTTAAACTTCCACCTCAAGACACTGAAAAAGAAGAACAAACTATACTTATAGCAGCAGAAGGAAGAAAACAAAGATTAGAGCAGAAATATGTGAAATAGATAATAAAAAAATAATACTGAAAATCAGAAAAACCAAAAGTTGGTTCTTTTAAAGATCAAGATAGGAACATAACATTAGCTAGGTATACCAAGAAAAAAAACCAAGTAGATTGAAATGATTAGAATTAGAAACAAAAGAGGGGACATTATACAAAGCTTACAGAAATAAAAAGGAATATTATGAACAACTGTATGCCAATATATTAGATAATTTAGATGAAAAACAAATTCCTAGAAAGATACAGACTACTGAAATTGAGTCAAGAAGAAATAGGGCATCTGAAGAGACCAAAAGCAAGTAAAAATATTTAATTCATAATTTAAAAACTATCCACAAAGAAAACCTAGACTCAAATGGCTTCACCACTGAATTTTACCTAACATTAAAATAATAACTAATACCAGTTCTTCACAGATGTTTCCAATAAATAGGAGGGAATACTTCCCAACTCATTCTATGAGGCCAGTATTACCCTGCTACCTAAGTTAGACAAAGATATCACAAGAAAAGAAAACTACAGGCCAGTATCTCTTACGAATACTGATACAGATACAAAAATCTTCAAATACTAACAAACCAAATCCAGCAACATATAAAAATAACTATACATCAAGAACAAGTGAGATTTTCCTCTGCCTTCTAGCTCTGGCTGGAAAAGATGGCTCCATGTGGGTTTCCCATTATTGCTCTGCACAAGGAGAAGTTGATCATGTCCAACACTTTGCTGCTTTGGGGCCAGTATCTAGGCCAAGAACAGAGGTGTAATCCATACCCAGGATTGACGGTTAGGAGTTTTCCTGGATAGACCTGGGTATTGTGTCTTAACGTCTGGCCTATAGCCAATTACAAATTTTCTGACATAAAATTGGAATCAGACAAGACTCAAACCACTTTTCATTTCAGCGTCTGTAGGAAGTAGGTCATGAACTCTCTGCTGTTTGCTACTGTGTATTACATCCATCAGCTTATAGGCAAACCCTAATTATTCTGAATAAAATTTGCATTTGGACACACACACAAAGAACAAGTGAGATTTATTCCAGGATGTCAAGATTGGTTTCACATCCCCAAATCAATTAATGGAATACACCACATCAGTAGAATAAGAAGCAAAAACCACATGATTATCGCAATAGATATAAAGAAAATATTTGGCAAAATCTCATTCATGACAAAGACTCTTAGCAAGTTAGGAATATAAGGGGACTTCCTTAACATGATAAAGGCATCTGTGAAACACTTAAGCGACATCATACTTAGTGGGGAAGGACTGGATGCTTTCCCCCTAAGATCAAGAGCAAGGCAAGGATGTCTGCTTTCACCACTTCTATTCAACATGGTACTGGAAGTTCTAGTTGGAGCAGTTAAGGAGGAAAAAAAAAGGCATCAGGATTGAAAGGAAGAAGTAAACTGCAGAAGACATGATCTTGTACAGGCATACTTTGGAGATATCGTAGGTTCACAGTGTAGTGTGTGAACACACCTAGAGACAGGGCTGTGTCTATGGCTGACTGATTTTCCACAGGGTTACCAAGATCATTCAATGGGGAAAGAATTGTCCCATCAACAGATGGAGCTGGGACAACTGCATGGTCACATACAAAATAATAAAGTTGGGCCCTTACCTCATACCATATTAAAAAATTAACTCAAGATGGATCAAAGACCTAAATGTAAGAGGAAAAACTATGAAACTCAGATATGACACCAAAAACACAAGCAACAAAAGAAAAAATAAATTGGACATCATCAAAATAAAAAATTTTTGTGCTTCAATGGACACTATCAAGAAAGTGAAGACAACCCAAAAAAATGGGAGAAAGTATTTGCAAATTATATATATAAAAAGGGGCTTGTATCTTGAATATATTATATAAAGAACTTAACTCAATAATAAAAAAGACAAACCCAATTAAAAATGGGAAAAGGATCTGAATAGACATCTTTTCAAGGAAGACATACAGAAGACCAATAGGCACCTGAAAAGATGCTCAACATCATTAGTCATCAGGGAAAAGCAAACGAAAGCTACAATAAAGTACCACTTCACACCCACTAGGGTAACTATAAATAAAAAGTCAGATAAGTGTTGGTGAGGACGTGAAGAAATAAGAACACTCATACCCTGCTGGAGGAAATGTAAAATGGTGCAGCCACTTTAGAAAATAGTCTGGGAGTTTCTCAAATGATTAAACACAGAGTTATTATATGACCCAATGATTCCACTCCTAGGGATATACCCAAGAGAAAAGAAAACTATGTCTACACAAACCCCAAATGTTTATAGGAGCA
Source organism: Balaenoptera physalus (assembly GCF_965194825.1). Lineage (NCBI taxonomy): Eukaryota > Metazoa > Chordata > Mammalia > Artiodactyla > Balaenopteridae > Balaenoptera > Balaenoptera physalus. The sequence goes on from NC_138900.1 coordinate 13,310,875, forward strand.
TTATCCATAGTAGCAAAAGCTGGAAACAACCCAAATGTCTACTAACTGATGAATGGATAAACTAAATGTGGTATATCCATACAATGGAATATTATTAATAAAAAGAAATGAAGGGCTGACACATGCTACAACATGAATGACCCTTGAAGACATTACAGTAAGGTTAAAAAAAAAAGCCAGATGCAAAAGGTCACATGTTATAATATTGTACAATTCCATTTATATGAAATGTACATAATAGCCAAATTTTATATATATATATATATATATATATATAGAGAGAGAGAGAGAGAGAGAGAGAGAGAGAGAGAATTGTGGTTGATTCGGACTGGGAAGGATGGGCTAGCGGGTGATAGCTAATGGTATGGGGTTTCTTCTTGAGGTGATGAAAATGTTCTAAAATTGACTATCATGAATGTTTCACATATCTATGAATATACTAAAAACTATTGAATTGCACACTTTAAATGGATGAATTTTATGGCCTGTGAACTCTATCTCAATGAAGCTGTTTTAAAAAATGAAACAAAATGTGATATCACTGCACACCTGTCAGAATGGTTATCATAAAAAAGACCACAATTAACAAATTAAGGGGAGGATGTGGAGAAAAGGGAACCCTGTACACTGTCAGTGGGAATGTAAATTGGTGCAGCCACTCTGAAAAACAGTATGGAGGTTCCTCAAAAAACTAAAAATAGAAATAACATGATCCAGCAATTCCACTCCTGGGTATACATCTAAGGAAAATGAAAACATTTACTCAAAAAGTTACATGCACCCCAATGTTCACAGCAGCATTATTTACAATAGCCAAGATATGGAAGCAACATAAGTGTCCATCAACAGATGAATGGATAAAGAAGATGTGGTGCGAGGGGATCAAGATGGTGGGGTAGAAGGACACGGAGCTCAATTCCCCCGACAAACACATCAAAAATACGTCTACATGTGGAACAATTCTCACTGAGAATTGAACCAACTGAAAACTAACAGAAGATCTCCTATACAGCCAAAGGTGCAAGGAAGATCTCCAAGTAACCAGGTACAATGGGGGAAAAAAGGCATCAGGACAGGACTGGTGACCCTGGGAGTGATCTGTAAGGGAAAGAAGGTCAACATGGGCAGCCCCTCACCCTGGGGAGCCCCCTTGTGTGCTGGAAAATCTGCTGGGACAGATAGAGGGGCTGGAGAAGTCTAGATATTATTCGTGAGGAGTGCATGTGTGCTGACTTGCACACCAATCAGGGCAGAGAGAGATCTGCGCCTTGCCGCACTTCCCAACCCAAAGGGGCAGACGCCCTGGCCCCGCTCACTCCACACTACAGTCTGGCACAATATCAGAGCAGAGATTCGGTCTAGTTGTGCAGAGACAGACGACGCTACCCGGAATGTGATCCGGGCTGAACCACAGAAACCACTGTCGGCACACGCACGGGCCGGTGGATCAAACCAGGCAGACATTGTCAAGGCAAGCACCGGGCAGAGCCACAAATAGGCACAGTGGCTAAAGAGCTGAATCTCAGGCATACAGGCCCTGGGAGAGGACTATATCTAGCTGCATGGAGACAGCCTGGAGGGCATGGGATGTGGTGACGGTGGGGAACTGTGGAGCCTATTGTCAGCATACACACGGTGGGAATAGGTCTGGCTCTGGCAGTCATTATTGGCACACACGCTGGGCAGTGCCACAGAAATGCACAGCAGCTGGGTGCTGAGTCTCAGGTGGACAGGCTCTGGGCAGGAGTATGCAGTGGTTTCCAGGCAGGAACTCTCTGACTCTGCCCACTCCACACCACAGCTTGGAGCCAGATCTGGGGAAGACAGGTCCTGGAAGAGGTCTGCCACAGATGCAGCCCAGATCCCAGACAGCAGCACAGCCACCTTGATTCCTGCAGCAACAGTGCTCCAACTCTGAGCCCCAGACTATTCCACACCAGAGCCTAGCACTAGGTCTGGGATGAACACAATGGAGAAAGGTACATGAACTTGGGCTGCTTCTGAGAAGAACCGCAGGACACCGGCACAGGTGGTACTCAGGTTCACTGTGACCACACGGGACTCACTTGCTGCAGTGGTCACCTCCTTTGGGGCATGGCATGCACTCAAGAGCAATAGAGATGTCACAAAGAAAGAAAACTACAGGCCAATATCACTGATGAACATAGATGCAAAAATCCTCAACAAAATACTAGCAAACAGAATCCAACAGCACATTAAAAGGATCATACAACATGATCAAGTGGGGTTTATTCCAGGAATGCAAGGATTCTTCAATATACGCAAATCAATCAACGTGATACACCATATTAACAAATTGAAGGATAAAAACCATATGATCATCTCAGTAGGTGCAGAGAAAGCTTTCGACAAAATTCAACACCCATTTATGATAAAAGCCCTGCAGAAAGTAGGCATAGAGGGAACTTTCCTCAACATAATAAAGGCCATATATGACAAACCCACAGCCAACATTGTCCTCAATGGTGAAAAACTGAAACCATTTCCACTAAGATCAGGAACAAGACAAGGTTGCCCACTCTCACCACTATTATTCAACATAGATTTGGAAGTGTTAGCCACAGCAATCAGAGAAGAAAAAGAAATAAAAGGAATCCAAATCAGAAAAGAAGAAGTAAAGCTGTCACTGTTTGCAGATGACATGATACTATACATAGAGAATCCTAAAGATGCTACCAGAAAACTACTAGAGCTAATCAATGAATTTGGTAAAGTAGCAGGATACAAAATTAATGCACAGAAATCTCTTGCACTCCTATACACTAATGATGAAAAATCTGAAAGTGAAATTAAGAAAACACTCCCATTTACCATTGCAACAAAAAGAATAAAGTATCTAGGAATAAACCTACCTAAGGAGACAAAAGACCTGTATGCAGAAAATTATAAGACACTGATGAAAGAAATTAAAGATGATACAAATAGATGGAGAGATATACCATGTTCTTGGATTGGAAGAATCAACATTGTGAAAATGACTCTACTACCCAAAGCAATCTACAGATTCAATGCAATCCCTATCAAACTACCACTGGCATTTTTCAGAGAACTTGAACAAAAAATTTCACAATTTGTATGGAAACACAAAAGACCCCGAATAGCCAAAGCAATCTTGAGAACGAAAAATGGAGCTGGAGGAATCAGGCTCCCTGATTACAGACTATATTACAAAGCTACAGTAATCAAGACAGTTTGGTACTGGCACAAAAACAGAAACATAGATCAATGGAACAGGATAGAAAGCCCAGAGATAAACCCATGCACCTTTGGTCACCTTATCTTTGATAAAGGAGGCAAGCATATACAGTGGAGAAAAGACAGCCTCTTCAATAAGTGGTGCTGGGAAAACTGGACAGCTACATGTAAAAGAATGAAATTAGAACACTCCCTAACACCATACACAAAAATAAACTCAAAATGATTAAAGGCCTACATGTAAGTCCAGACACTATCAAACTCTTAGAGGAAAACATAGGCAGAACACTATATGACATAAATCACAGCAAGATCCTTTTTGACTCAGCTCCTAGAGAAATGGAAATAAAAACAAAAATAAACAAATGGGACCTAATGAAACTTAAAAGCTTTTGCACAGCAAAGGAAACCATAAACAAGACGAAAAGACAACCCTCAGAATGGGAGAAAATATTTGCAAATGAAGCAACTGACAAAAGATTAATCTCCAAGATTTACAAGCAGCTCATGCAGCTCAATAACAAAACAGCAAACAACCCAATCCAAAAACGGGCAGAAGACCTAAATAGACATTTCTCCAAAGAAGATACACAGATTGCCAACAAACACATGAAAGAATGCTCAACATCATTAATCATTAGAGAAATGCAAATCAAAACTACAATGAGATATCATCTCACACCGGTCAGAATGGCCATCATCAAAAAATCTAGAAACAATAAATGCTGGAGCGGGTGTGGAGAAAAGGGAACACTCTTGCACTGTTGGTGGGAATGTAAATTGATACAGCCACTATGGAGAACAGTATGGAGGTTCCTTAAAAAACTAAAAATAGAGCTACCATACGACCCAGCAATCCCACTACTGGGCATATACCCTGAGAAAACCATAATTCAAAAAGAGTCATGTACCAAAATGTTCATTGCAGCTCTATTTACAATAGCCAGGACATGGAAGCAACCTAAGTGACCATCGACAGATGAATGGATAAAGAAGATGTGGCACATATATACAATGGAATATTACTCAGCCATAAAACAAAACGAAATAGAGGTATTTGTAGTGAGGTGGATGGAGTTAGAGTCTGTCATACAGAGTGAAGTAAGTCAGAAAGAGAAAAACAAATACAATATGCTAACACATATATATGGAATCTAAGGGAAAAAAAAAAGGTCATGAAGAACGTAGTGGCAAGACGGGAATAAAGACACAGACCTACTAGAGAATGGACTTGAGGATATGGGGAGGGGGAAGGGTAAGATGTGACAGGGTGAGAGAGTGTCATGGACATATATACACTACCAAATGTAAAATAGATAGCTAGTGGGAAGCAGCTGCATAGCACAGGGAGATCAGCTCGGTGCTTTGTGACCACCTAGAGGGGTGCGATAGGGAGGGTGGGAGGGAGGGAGATGCAAGAGGGAAGAGATATGGGAACATATGTATATGTATAACTGATTCACTTGGTTATAAAGCAGAAACTAACACACCATTGTAAAGCAATTATACTCCAATAAAGATGTTAAAAAAAAAAAAAGAGCAATGGAGCCCGATAGAACCTAACCCTCAGGTCTTCTACTCCAACAACTGGGGAGTAGATCCTGCCCCCAGTGGCGGTGACAACCATGGAGCAAAGAGGAGGCCCCGCCCAACATACAGCACAGGCTCTGGACACCAAAACACCAATCACACCCCAATCAAAGGGATAGCAGCCAGCACACTCTGAGGAAAGGTGTGGCTGTCATTCAAACCAAAACCAGCCCTTGCACCAAAAATACTGGATTCACACAGTCTACACAGGGATGCTCCCACATAAAAACACCCCTTTGAGACCACAGCAGATAACTTTTTCTCCTAAATTCATAGACAGAAAAAGTTAAGTAATATGAAAAAGGAGAGGAACTACTCATAATTAAGAGAACAAGAGAAATCCCCTGAAAGAATAATGAAAGAGACCTCACCAGTCTACTAGACCCCAAGTTCAAAAAGAAGGTAATAAAAATACAAAAGGAATTAAGACAGATTATCAAGAGAAATGCAGATCACTGTAACAAGGAAGTAAAAACTATAAAGATGAACCAATCAAAATTAGACAATTCAATGGCCAAGGTAAAAACCAATCTAGAAGCAACGAATAGCAGACTAAATGATACAAAAGAACAAATAAGTGATCTGGAAGACAGAATAATGGAAATCACCAAATCACAAAGACAAATGGGAAAAAAAATCTATGAGATAATATAAAGTTTGCAAATCTACACATAATAGGGGTTTCAGAAGGAGAGACAGAAAGGGAGATAGAAAATGTATTTGAAGAAATTATACCTGAAAACTTCCTAAACCTAAAAAAGGAAACAGATATCCAGGTACAGGAAGCACAAAGGGTCCCAAACAAGATGAACCCAAACAGATCTACATCAAGACATATCATAATTAAAATGGAAAAGTTAGGGCTTCCCTGGTGGCGCAGTGGTTGAGAATCTGCCTGCCAATGCAGGGGACACGGGTTCGAGCCCTGGTCTGGGAAGATCCCACATGCCGCGGAGCAACTAGGCCCGTGAGCCACAACTACTGAGCCTGCGCATCTGGAGCCTGTGCTCCGCAACAAGAGAGGCCGCGATAATGAGAGGCCCGCGCACCGCGATGAAGAGTGGCCCCCGCATGCCGCAACTGGAGAGAGCCCTCGCATGGAAACGAAGACCCAACACAGCCAAAAATAAATAAATAAATAAATAATAAAAATAAAGGAATTCCTTTAAAAAAAAAATGGAAAAGTTAAAGAGAGGATTCTAAAGGCAGCAAGAGAAAAACAAAGCCAGTTACAAGGGAACCCCCATAAGGCTATCAGATGATTTCTCTGCAGAAACTCTGTAGGCCAGAAGGGACTGGTATGATATATTCAAAGTCCTGCAACCTAGGATATTCTACCCAGCAAGATTATTATTTATAATAGAAGGAGAGAATGAATTTCTCAGACAAGCGAAAACTAAAAGAATTTGGCAATACTAAACCTACCCTAAAAGAAATATTGAAAGTTCTTCTCTAAATAGAAAAGAAGCAAGGATCTATAGGAAAGGAAAAATCACAGTAGGAAAGGCAAATGTATAAAAGGATTGAAGATCACTTATATAAGCCAGTACATGGATTTTAAAAAATAATAAAAAATTGTAACAGTGATTATACCTACAATTAACAGCAAAAGGATAAGCATGAAGATGTAAAATAGGACATCAAAGTCACAAAATGTGGAGGAGGGGAGTATAAAAATGTAGATCTTTTAGAATGTGTTTGAACTTCTATGACATCAGTTTAAAGCAAGTAGATATAGTTATGGCTCAACATACTTGAAATCCAGAGTAACCACAAATTAGAAACACACAAAAGAGTAACAAAAACCAAAATGAAAGGATCTCAAGCATACTACAAAAGAAAACCCTCAAACCACAAAAGGGAGAAAAGAAGAAGAAATGAACAAAGAAGAACTACAAAAATACTGGAAAATAAGGTTTAAAGTGGCAATAAGTACATACCTATCAGTAATTAAAAGTCAGTAGACTAAATGCTGTGATCAAAAGACACAGAGTGGCAGATTGGATTTTTTAAAAAGACGCTTCAATATGCTGCCTACAAAAGACTCACTTCAGGGTAAAGACACATACAGACTGAAAATGAGGGGATGGAAACAGGTATTCTATGCAAGTGAAAATGATAAAGCAAGGTAGCAATACTCATACTAGCCAAATTGGCTTTAAAACAAAAGCTATAATGAAAGCCAAAGAAGGACATTATATAATGATATACGGATAAATACAACAAGAGGATATTACACTCATTAACATACATACACCCAATACAGGAGCACCTAAATATATAAAGCAGATACTTACAGATGTAAAGGGAGAAACTGATGGGAATACATTAATATTAGGAGATTTTAACACCCCACTGACATCAATGGATAAATCATCCAGACAGAAAATCAATAAGGCAACAGAGGTCCTAAATGACACAACAGACCAGTTGCAATTAATTGATATCTACAGGACACTACATCCAAAAAACCAAGAGTACACATTCTTTTTTTTTTTAAACAAACTTCATTTTTTAGAACAGTTTTACATTTATACAAAAATTGCAAAGAGTTCCCATATACCCTAAGCCCAGAAGTAGTATGAACATTATAATTAATATCTTATATTAGTATGGTTACAGTTAAGGAAACAATACATTATTCTCAACTAAAGTCCATACTTTATTCAAATTTCCTTAGTTCTTAATATCCTTTCACTGTTCTGAACAACAGACTTTTTTTAAAACATCTTTGTTGGAATATAATTGCTTTACAATGTTGTGTTTGTTGCTGCTGTATAACATAGTGAATCAGCTACATGTACACATATATCCCCATATCTCTTCGCTCTTGCGTCTCCCTCCCACCCTCCCTATCCCTAGGTGTGTCCACACCTCTAGGTGGACACAAAGCACCGAGTCTGTCTTTACTCCTGTCCTGCCACTAGGTTCTTCAGAACCATTTTTCTTTTTTTTTAGATTCCATATATATGTGTTAGCATACGGTATTTGTTTTTCTCTTTCTGACCTACTTCACTCTGTATGACAGTCTCTAGGTCCATCCACCTCACTACATATAACTCAGTTTCGTTTCTTTTTATGGCTGAGTAATATTCCATTGTATATATGTGCCACATCTTCTTTATCCATTCATCTGTCAGTGGACACTTAGGTTGCTTCCATGACCTGGCTATTGTAAATAGTGCTGCAGTGAACATTGGGGTGCATGACTCTTTTTGAATTCTGGTTTTCTCAGGATATATGCCCAGTAGTGGGATTGCTGGGTCATATGGTAGTTCTATTTTTAGTTTTTTAAGGAACTTCCATACTGTTCTCCATAGTGGCTGTATCAATTTACATTCCCACCAACAGTGCAAGAGGGTTCCCTTTTCTACACACCTTCTCCAGCATTTATTGTTTATAGTTTTTTTGGTGATGGCCATTCTGACTGGTGTGAGGTGATACCTCATTGTAGTTTTGATTTGCATTTCTCTAATGATTAGTGACGTTGAGAATCCTTTCATGTGTTTGTTGGCAATCTGTATATCTTCTTTGGAGAAATGTCTATTTAGGTCTTCTGCCCATTTTTGGATTGGGTTGTTTGCTGTTTTGATATTGAGCTGCATGAGCTGCTTGTATATTTTGGAGATTAATCCATTGTCAGTTGCTTTGCTTGCAAATATTTTCTCTCATTCTGAGGGTTGTCTTTTCGTCTTGTGTATGGTTTCCTTTGCTGTGCAAAAGCTTTTAAGTTTCATTAGGTCCCATTTGTTTATTTTTGTTTTTATTTCCATTTCTCTAGGAGGTGGGTCAAAAGGATCTTGCTGTGATTTATGTCAAAGAGTGTTCTTCCTATGTTTTCCTCTAAGAGTTTTATAGTGTCTGGACTTACGTTTAGCTCTTTAATCCATTTTGAGTTTATTTTTGTGTATGGTGTTAGGGAGTGTTCTAATTTCATTCTTTTACATGTAGCTGTCCAGTTTCCCCAGCACCACTTATTGAAGAGACTGTCTTTCCTCCATTGTATACTCTTGCCTCCTTTATCAAAGATAAGGTGACCAAAGGTGCATGGGTTTATCTCTGGGCTTTCTATCCTGTTCCACTGATCTATATTTCTGTTTTTGTGCCAGTACTATACTGTCTTGATTACTGTAGCTTTGTAGTATAGTCTGAAGTCAGGGAGCCTGATTCCTCCAGCTCCGTTTTTCTTTCTCAAGATTACTTTGGCTATTCGGGGTCTTTTGTGTTTCCATACAAATTGTGAAATTTTTTGTTCTAGTTCTGTGAAAAATGCCAGTGGTAGTTTGATAGGGATTGCATTGAATCTGTAGATTGCTTTGGGTAGTAGAGTCATTTTCACAATGTTGATTCTTCCAATCCAAGAACATGGTATATCTCTCCATCTATTTGTATCATCTTTAATTTCTTTCATCAGTGTCTTATAGTTTTCTGCGTACAGGTCTTTGTCTCCTTAGGTAGGTTTATTCCTAGGTATTTTATTCTTTTTGTTGCAGTGGTAAATGGGAGTGTTTCCTTAATTTCTCTTTCAGATTTTTCATCATTAGTGTATAGGAATGCAAGAGGTTTCTGTGCATTAATTTTGTATCCTGCTACTTTACCAAATTCATTGATTAGCTCTAGTAGTTTTCTGGTAGCATCTTTAGGATTCTCTATGTATAGTATCATGTCATCTGCAAACAGTGACAGCTTTACTTCTTCTTTTCTGATTTGGATTCCTTTTATTTCTTTTTCTTCTCCGATTGCTGTGGCTAAAATATCCAAAACTATGTTGAATAATAGTGGTGAGAGTGGGCAACCTTGTCTTGTTCCTGATCTTAGAGGAAATGGTTTCAGTTTTTCACCATTGAGAACGATGTTGGCTGTGGGTTTGTCATATATGGCCTTTATTATGTTGAGGAAAGTTCCCTCTATGCCTACTTTCTGGAGGGTTTTTTATCATAGAATACACTTTCTTTTCAAGTGTGAATGAAGAAAAAAAAGGGGCAGGGGGATTCCCTGGCAGTTCAGTGGTTAGGATCCAGTACTTTCACTGCTTGGGCCTGGGTTCAATCCCTGGGTGGGGAACTAAGATCACACAAGCCACACAGAACGTTCTCTAGGATAGATCACATACTAAGTCACAAATCAAACCTCAACAAATTTAAGAGGACAGAAATAATTTCAAGCATCTTTTCTGTTCAGAAAAGTAATAAACCAGAAATTAACCACAGAAATAAAAATGGGAAAAAAAAACCACATGGAGACTAAACAATATGCTATTTAAAAAAAACAACAGGTCAACAATGAAATCAAAGAAGAAATCAGAAAATACCTCAAGACAAACAGCAATGAAAACACAACCTTACAAAAATCTATGGGATGCAGCAAAGGCAGTTCTAAGAAAGAAGTTCATAGAGATACAGGCCTTCCTCAAGAAACAAGAAAAATCTCAAATAAACCACCTAACCTGCCACCTAAAAGAATTTAAAAAGAAGAACACACAAAATCCAAAGTCAGCAGGAGGAGGGAAATAACAAAGATCAGAGGGGAAATAAATAAAATAGAGATGAAAAACAATAGAAAAGATCAATAAAACCAAGAGCTGATTTTTTGAAAAGATAAGCAAAAATCAACAAATATTTAGCCAGGCTCATTAAGAAGAAAAGAGAAACAACCCAAATAAAGAAAATAATAAGAAGAAATAACAACCAATACCACAGAAATACAAAAAATAATAATAATGAGAGAATACTATGAACAGTTATCTGCCAAAAAAATTGAAAATGGACAAGTTTCTAGAAACATACAGCCTGCCAAAACTGAGTCAAGAAGAAACATAATTTGAACAGACCAATCACTAGAAGTGAAATAGAATCTGTAAAAAAGCAAAACAAAACAAAACCAAAAAACAAAAACAAACAAAACAAAAAACTCCCTGCAAACAAAAGTCCAAGACCAGATGTCTTCACTGGGGAAATCTACTAAACATACAAAGAAGAACTTATACTTATCCTCCTCAAACTATTCCAAAAAATTAAAGAGGAGGGAACACTCCCAAATTCATTCTATGAAGCCACCATCACCCTGATACCAAAACTGGACAAAGACACTACAAAAAATGGAAATTACAAGGCAATATCTTTGATGAATATAGATGCAAATATCCTTAACAAAATATTAACAAGCCAAATCCAACAGTACATAAGAAGGATCATACATCACGATCAAGTTGGATTCATTCCAGGGTTGCAAGAATGGTTCAACATATGCAAATCAATGTGATACACCACATTAACAAAAGAAAAGACAAAAACCACATGATCATCTCAATAGATGCAGAGAAAGCATTTGATAAAATTCAACATCCATTCATGATAAAAACTCTCACCAAAGTAGGTATAGAGGGAACATATCTCAACATAGTAAAAGCCATTTATGATAAACCCACAGCTAACATAATACTCAATGGTGAAAAGCTGAAAGCCTTCCCACTAAATTCAGGAACAAGACAAGGATGCCCAACTCTCACTACTTCTATTTAACATAGTATTGGAAGCCCTAGCCACTGCAATCAGACAAGAAAAAGAAACAATAGCTTTCCAAATTGAAAGCGAAGAAGTAAAACTGTCATTATTTGTAGATGACATGATACTCTTTATAGAGGACCCTACAGACTCCACACAAAAACTATTAGAACTAACAAATTAATTCAGCAAGATTGCAGGATACAAGATTAGTATACAGAAATCTGTTGCATTTCTTTAACTGACAATGAAATATCAGAAAGAGAAAGTTAAAAAAAATCCCATTTAAAATCACATAAAATATAAACCTAGGAATAAACTTAACCAAGGAGGTGAAAGATCTATACACCGAAAACTATAAAACATTGGTCAAGGGAATTGAAATGTTTCAATGAAATGGAAAGATATCCCATGCTCTTGGATTGGAAGAATTAGTATTGTTAAAATGGCCATACTACCCAAAGAAATCCACAGATTTAATGCAATCCCTATCAAAATACCCATGACATTTTTCACAGAACTAAAACAAATTATCCTAACATTTATATGGAAACACAAAAGACCCAGAGTTGCAAAAGCAATCCTGAGGAAAAAGAACAAAGCTTGAGGTATAACTCTTCCAGACTTCAGACCATACTACAGAGCTATAGTAATCTAAACACTGTGGTATTGGCACATAGATCAATGGAAAGGAACAGAGAGCCTAGAAATAAACCCACACACCTACTGTCAATTAATCTTTGACAAAGGAGGCAGAATATACAATGGAGAAAATCCAGTCTCTTCAACTAGTGGTGTTGGGAAAGCTGGACAGCTACATGTAAATCAATGAAATTAGAGCACTCTCTCATACCATATACAAAAATAAACTCAAAATGGTTTAAAGACCTAAACATAAGACATGACATCATAAAATTCCTAGAAGAGAAGATAGGCAAAACATCCTTGGACACAGATTGTACCAATATTTTCTTAGATCTAGTATGATATCACTTATATGTGGAATCTAAAAAATAAAACAAACTAGGGGTAGGAAATTAAGAGATGCAAACTACTACGTATAAAATAAATAAGCTACAAGGATATATTACACATCTTTAAGGAATGATGAATTTGTGCTCCAACTTCCTATCCTTACAACTTGAGGAAGCTGGAGGAAGGAGGGAGGTGATTGAATTTCAGCCCTCTCCCTTTAATTTGCAACATTTCTACACCTTTTGAGATGGTCAAATATTATTCCATCTTTAACCTATAAATGTGCTGGAATGCATTGGCAAATTTTCTAATGTTGAGACATTTCTGCATTTCTGAAAGCAACCCTATCATTTATTGTGAATTACTGTCTTAAAACATTGCTGAGTTCAATTTGTTAATATTTTATTGGAAATTTTCCTTCCATTTATGAGTGCCATTACCCTAGATTTTAATTCTATTTTATTTTTCTAGATTTTTAAAGAGAATTATGCCAATGATTAAAATGATTTGAGCAGTGCCCTTTCTTTTTCTATTCTCTGGACCACTTTCTATAACATAGGAATTCTTTCTTTGAATATATAACGAATTGGCTAATAAATCATCTAATGTCTTTCTTTTTACTTTATAACTTCTTCTTTGGTTATTGGTCTATTCAGATTTTCTACTTTTTCACATATCAATTATTGTCGTTAATACTTCCATGGAGAAATTCCATTTTCATTTAAATTTAATTTTTTTGGTATAAAGTATCCTTTGCCCGGCTAGGGCCTTTAGAGATCCAGCCCTCGTCCTGATTGGACATCAAAGGTAAAGGGTGAGTCTTAAGCCCTGAGCAACAATGCTGGAAACACAGCAGGAAACTTGGATAGAACATCCCTGTGGAAAGCAGGTGGTTGGGTCTCAGCCGGTGTCCACTCGTGTTTACCGACCAGTTTGTGAACCTGAGAAGCAGCGGTCCCTGTGCAGAGGGCGGAGGAGGGTGCCCACAGAAGGAGATGGAATAGAGTACCACACCATCACTAAGCAGGATCTTTCATGTTCTACCCAAATGGCGCCACCTGGAGCTCAGTGTTGGTAGTGACCCTGGAGATAGGCGACATAGTGTTCATTCACTGTCCCAAACTCTCAGAACATTTCTTGGGTCCGAGGTCTCTACAGGTACCCTCCAGGGTCACACTACCCACTCACGGTTCCAACATCCCCACGCCTGTTTAGCTGCATGCAGGATGAGAGGCAGCTCACCAGTTCTTTGGAAGACAGACCCTCTATAACATGTAGGGAACTGATTAAATAGTGGTCTCTCCCAACCCCCACCCCCACTTTTTTTTTAAAGTGCAACATAGTGATACAATATTTATATACACTGTAAAATGATAATCAGGATAAGCCTAGTTACCATCTAGAATTTTGCAGTGCAAAGTTATTACAATATTATTGACTATGTTCCCTATGCTGTACACTACATCCCCGTGACTTATTTATTTTATAACTGGAAGTTTCTACCTCTTAATTTGTCTCACCAATTTCATTCATCCCCCCACCCACCTTCCCCTCTGGCAACACCTGTTTGTTCTCTGTATCTGTGAGTCTGTTTCCGTTTTGTTTGTTCATTGGTTCTGTTTTTCAGATTCCACATATAAGTGAAATTGTATGGTGTTTGTCTTTCTATGTCTGACTTATTTCACTTAGCATAATACCCTTTGGGTCAATCCATGTTGTTGCAAATGGCAAGATATCATTCTTTTTATGGCTAATATTCCATTGTATATGTATAAGACATCTTTATACATTCATCCATTGATAGACACTTAGGTTGCTTCCATATCTTGGCTATTGTAAATAATGCAGCAATTAACATAGGAATGTGTATATCTTTTCGAGTTAATTTCTTTGTTTTCTTTGGAAAAATACCCAGGAGTGGAATTTGTGGATCCTATGGTAGTTCTATTTTTAATTTTTTGAGGAAACTCCATACTGTTTTCCAAAGTGGCTGCAGCAATTTATATTCTGACCAACAGTATATGAGGGGGTTCCCTTTTCTCCACATCCTTGCCAAAACTTGTTATTTGTTATACATATATATATTTTTAAAAACGAATCAGGTCTTTTTTTGTTGTGTTTTGTTTTGTTTTGTTTTTTTGTTTTTTTGACATTCTTAAAGGTGTAAGCTTATTTATTTATTTATTCTTGGCTGTGTTGGGTCTCCGTTTCTGTGCGAGGGCTTTCTCTAGTTGTGGCAAGTGGGGGCCACTCTTCATCACGGTGCGCGGGCCTCTCACTGTCGCGGCCTCTCTTGTTGCAGAGCACAGGCTCCAGACGCGCAGGCTCAGCAGTTGTGGCTCACGGGCCTAGTTGCTCCGCGGCATGTGGGATCTTCCCAGACCAGGGCTTGAACCCGTGTCCCCTGCATTGGCAGGCAGATTCTCAACCACTGCATCACCACGGAAGCCCTATTTGTTATATTTTTGACAATAGCCATTCTGACAGATGTGAGGTGATATCTCATTGTGGTTTTGATATGGATTTCCCTAATAATTCATGATGCTGAACATCTTTTTATGTGCCTGTTGGCCATCTGTATATCTTCTTTGGACAAATGTCCATTTAGGTCTTCTGCCTATTTTTTAATTTATTTTTTTTAATTAAACTGTGTGAGCTGTCTGTATATTTTGGATGTTAACCCCTTATTGGATACATTGTTTGTAAACATTTACTCCCAGTCCATAGGATGTCTTTTCATTTTGTTTATGGTCTTCTTTGTTGTGCAAAAGCTTTCAAGTTTAATTAGGTCCCATTTGTTAATTTTTGTTTTTATTTCCATTACTCTAGGAGACAGATCCAAAAAAACATTGCTGCAATTTATGTCAAAGAGTGTTCTGCTTATGTTTTCCTCTAGGAATTTCATAGTATCCAGTCTTACATTTAAGTCTTTAATCCATTTTCCATTTATTTTTGTCTATGGTGTGAGAAAGTAGTACAGTTTCATTCTTTTACATGTAGCTGTCCAGTTTTCTCAGCACCACTTATTGAAGAGACTGTCTTTTCTCTATTACATCCTTGCCTCCTTTGTCATAGATTAATTGGCCATAAGTGCATGTCTTTATTTCTGGGCTTTCTATCCTGTTGCATTGATCTATGTGTCTGTTTTTGTGTTGGTACAATTTGATTACTGTAGCTTTGTAGCATAGTTTGAAATCAGGGATCATGATACCTCCAGCTCCATTCTTCTTTCCCAAGATTGTGTTAGCTATTTGAGGTCTTTTGTATTTCCATACAAGTTTTACAACTTTTTGTTCTAGTTCTGTGGAAAATGTCATTGGTGTTTTGATAGGGATTGCACTGAATCTGTAGATTGCCTTGGATAGTATGGTCATTTTAAAATTATTGATTCTTCCAATCCTAGAACATGGTATATCTTTCCATCTCTTTCATCTTCAATTTCTTTCATCAGCATCTTATAGTTTTCAGAGTACAGGTCTTTTGCCTCCTTAGGTAGGTTTATTTCTAGGTATTTTATTCTTTTGATGCAAAGGAATTTTTTTCTTACCTTTCTGTAAGCTCATTACTAGTGTATAGAAATGCAACAGATTTCTATATATTAATTTTGTATTCTACCACTTTACTGGATTTATTTATTAGTTCTAATATTTTTTGGTGGCATCTTTAGAATTTTTTTATATATAATATGTCATCTGCAAACGGTGACAGTTTTACCTCTTCCTTTCCAATTTGGATTTCTTTTATTTCTTTTTCTCATCTGATTGCTGTGGCTAGGACTTCCAGTACTATGTTGAATAAAAGTGGTGAGAGTGGGCATCCTTGTCTTGTTCCTGACCTTAGAGGAGATGCTTTCAGCTTTTCACCATTGAGTATGATGTTACCTGTGAGATTGTCTCTATGACCTTTATTATGTTGATACATTCCTTCCTTTCCCAGTTTGTTGAGACTTGTTTTCATAAATGGATGCTGATTTTGTCAAACGTTTTCTTGCATCTATTGAGATGATCATATGATTTTTATTTTTCAATTTGTTAATGTGGTGTATAACACTGACTGATTTGTGGATATTGAACCATCCTTGTATCCCTTGGATAAATCCCACTTGACCATGGTATATGATGCTTTCAATATATTGTTGAATCTAGTTTTCTACTATTTGGTTGAGGATTTTCATATCTACACTCATCAGTGATATTGGTCTGTCATGTTCTTTTTTTGTAGTGTCTTTGTCTGGTTTTGATATCAAGGTGATGCTGGCCTTGTAGAATAGTTTGGAAGCATTCCTTCCTCTTCAATTTTTGGGAATAGTTTGAGAATGATAGGTGTTAACTCTTCTTTAAATGTTTGGTAGGGGGCTTCCCTGGTGGCTCAGTGGTTGAGAATCAGCCTAGCAATGCAGGGGACACGGGTTCAAGCCCTGGTCTGGGAAGATCCCACATGCCGTGGAGCAACTAGGCCCATGAGCCACAACTACTGAGCCTGCGCGTCTGGAGCCTGTGCCCCGCAACAAGAGAGGCCGCGACAGTGAAAGGCCCGCGCACTGCAATGATGAGTGGCCCCCGCTTGCCGCAACTAGAGAAAGCCCTCGCACAGAAACAAGGACCCAACACAGCCAAAAATAAATAAATAAATAAATAAATGTTTGGTAGAAGTCACCTGTGAAGATGTCTGGTCCTGAACTTTTGTTTGTTGGGAGTTTTTATTTTATTATTATTATTACTGATTCAGTTTCATTACTGGTATTCAGTCTGTCATATTTTTATTTCTTCCTGATTCATTCTTGGGAGGTTGGACATTTCTAGGGATTTATCTATTTCCTTTAAGTTTTCCATTCTATTGGTGTATAACTGTTTGTAGTAATCTCTTGTGATCCTTTGTATTTTTGTGGTGTCTGTTGTAACTTCTCTTTCATTTGTGATTTTATATGAGTCTTCTTTTTTTCTTGATGAATCTGGCTAAAGGTTTATCAATTTTGTTTACATTTTCAAAGAACCAGCTCCTAGTTTCACTGATCTTTTCTATTTTTTTGTCTCTATTTCTGCCCCAATCTTTATTATTTCTTTCCTTCTATTAACTTTGTTTTGTTTGTTCTTTTTCTAGTTCCTTTAAGTGTAAGGTTAGATTGTTTGAGAGTTTTGTATTCTGAGGTAGGCTTGTATTGCTATAAACTTTCCTCTTAGAAAAGGGAACCCTCCTACACTGTTGGTGGGAATGTAAATTGGTGCAGCCACCATGGAAAACACTATGAATGTTCCTTAAAAAACTAAAAATAGAGTTGCCATATGATCCAGCAATCCCACTCCTGGGCTTAGATCCAGAGAAAACTATAATTCGAAAAGATACATTCACCCCAATGTTCGTAGCAGCACTATTTACAATAGCCAAGATAGGGAAGCAACCTAAATGTCCATCAAGAGCTGAATGGATAAAAAAGATGTGGTATATAAACACAGTGGAATACTACTCAGCCATAAAAAAGAATGAAATAATGCCATTTGCAGCAACATGGATGGACCTAGATATTATCATACTAAGTGCAGTAAGTCAGAAAGAGAAAGACAAATACCATATGATATCACTTATATGTGGAATATAAAATATGACACAGATGAACTTGTTTATGAAACAGAAATAGACTCAGACATAGAAAACAAACTTATGGTTACCAAAGTGGGGGAGGAATAAATTATGAGTTTGGGATTAGCAGATACAAACTACTATATATAAAATAGATGAACAATGAGGTCCTCCTGTATGGCACAGGGAACTATATTCAATATCCTATAATAAACCATAATGGAAAAGAATATGAAAAAGAATATATGCACATGTATAACTGAATCACTTTGCTGTACACCAGTAACTAACACAGCATTATAAAGCAACTATACTTCAATTAAAAAAACAAAGTTTTGTTTTAGAATTGCTTTGGCTGTGTCCCACAGATTTTGGATTTTTGTGTTTCCATTTTTGTTTCTAGGTATTTTTTGATTTTCTGTTTGATTTCTTCAGTGACTCATTGGTTGTTTAGTAGTATATTGTTTAGCCCTGTGTTTATGGGGTTTTTTGTGCAGTTTTTTCCCTTGTAGTTGATTTCCAGTATTGTACTGTTGTGGTCAGAAAAGATGTTTGATATGATTTAAGTTTTCTTAAATTTATTGGGACATTAATATAGCCTAGCATACGATCTATCCTGGAGAATGTTTCATGTACTCTTTAAAAGAATGTGATTTCTGCTTCCTGGACCTGGGTGTCTGTTTCCTTTCCCAGGTTAGTTAAGATTTCAGCTATTATTTCTTCAAATACATTATATGCCCCTTTCTCTCTCTCTTTTCTCCTTCTGGGACCCCAAATGTTAGGCTTGATGTTGTCCCAGAGGTCTCTTAAACTATCCTCAATTTTTTTTCATTATTTTTTGTTTAGCTTGGGTAATATCCACTACTCTGTCAGATTAGGGGATCATCTAATCTACTGTTGATTCCTTCTAGTATGTTTTTTTTTGCAGTGATTATATTCTTTAGCTCTGTTTTGATTCTTCTTTATATTTTCTAACACTGTTAAACTTCTCAGTGTTCATCTGTTCTCCTCCTGAGTTCACTGAGTATCTCTGTGATCATTACCTTGATCTCTTTTTCAGGTAGACTGCTATCTCCACTTCACTTAGTTCTTCTTCTGGGGTTTTATCCTGCTCCTTCATTTGAAACATATTCCTCTGTCTCCTCATTTTGCCTAGTTCTTTGTGCTTATTTCTATGTATTATATTAGGTAGGTGGATTATGTTTCCCAGTCTTGGAGAAAACATCCTATTGGGCCCAGCAGCACACTCTCTGCTGGTCACCAGAGCTATATGCTCTAGGGATGCCTCCTATGTGGGCTGTGTGTGCCCTCTGTCATGGTGGGGCTGACTACTGTAGGTGTCTTGGTAGGTGGGACTGGTCCCTAGCCTCTTGGCTTCCAGGCTCTGACTTGTGTGGTGACTGCCAGCCCACTGGTGGGCAGGACCAGGTCCTAGCACAGCTAGCTGCATGGTCCAGCAGGGTCCCAAGGCTGGTGCCAGCATGCTGGTGGGTGTGGCCAGTCCTGGCATAGTTAACTGTGGGACTTGGGGGGTCCTGGTCACCCCCACCTTTTAATGTTTTACTTTTCTTCATTGTCCATACAACAGAATAATAAGGATACCTGTGTATCCACCATGCAGTTTAAACAATACATTTGTGTTTTGTTTTTCCTTTTTTAAAATTTATTTTCAAGATAACTGACATGTTATATTACTTTAGGTGTACAACATAATGATTTGATATTTGTATATATTGCAAAATGACCACCGCAATAAGTGTAGTTAATATCCATCACCATACATAGTTATAAATTTTTTTCTTGTGATGAGAACTTTAAAGATACTCTCTTAGCAACTTTCAAATATACAGTATAATATTATTAACTCTAGTCTCCATGCTGTACATTACATCCCCAGGGCTTATTTTATAACTGGAAGTTTGTGCCTTTTGACCACCTTCACCCATTTTGCCTCCTACTCCCATTCACCACCTTTGGCAACCACCAATCTGTTCTCTAGAAATACTTTTGTTTTGAAATTTCAGAAGTAATCTGTGCTTACTTCTGAAAAAGTGTTTTACATTGCAGCAAACCTCCAGCCTCTGGCCTCACACTCCAGCCACTGAGGACAGTGTTATGTGTTCCTGTGTTTGCAAATTTGTGCTCACTTAAAGGCTGGGGTGGGGAAGCAGGTTACATAGACAAGACCACCCTGGCCACACGTTCTGCAGCTGTTCCTATCCTGGTGGATGGCTGTGCCTTGGGGCCCCTCAGGTCAGCATCTGAAGCTTTACCACTTTCTTGTTCATAGTTGCAAAGCGTTAGATGTTCAGAGAAGTTTTCACCCTTTCTCTTTTTTCATCCAGCTTTAGTGCCTAAGCATTTCTTCCTATCAGTCACTTATGTACTACTATTATTTAAGGGTTATTGTACCTTCTTCCATAAACTAGACAGGAAGTCCCTGATCAAGCTGAATTTTACAAAGAACAATGAAGTGAGAAGTCATTTTTACAGCCAATTTCAGGGATTAGCCAGCAGAATCCAAGGCCACTGCACTCATTAAGCTCTCTTTGGGAAACATTTATTCCATTTTAATCAAGCTGGACACTTATTTTGTTGTTGTTGTTGTTTTGTTTTGTATTTTAGTAGATATTTTTAGGTTTACAGATAATTGAGCAGATAGCACCGAGTTCTCATGTATCCTTCACACAACCCCTAAAAGCTTCTCCTATTATTAATATATTACATTAGTGTTGTACACTTGTTATAACTGATGAAACAATATTGGCACATTGTTATTAACTAGAGTTGCCTTAGTTGTACAACACTCTTTGTGTGGTACAGTCTGAGTTTTGACAAATGCATAATATCATGTATCCACCATTATTACAGTATTATACAAGATAGTTTCAGTGCCCTAAACATTCTTTGTGGGACACCTATTCATCTCTCCTCTCCCCCACCCAAACCCCTGGCAACCACTGATCTTTTTACCACCTCTATAGTTTTGCCTTTTCCAGAATGTCATATGGTTGGCATCATTCAGTAAGTACCCTTGGGACTTCCCTGGTGGTCCAGTGGTAAAGAATCCGCCTTCCAATGCAGGGGACGCAGGTTCGATCCCTGGTCGGGGAACTAAGATCCCACATGCTGCAGGGCAACTAAGCCACAACTACAGAGCCCATGTGCCCTGGAGCCCGCACATCACAACTAGAGAGAGAAAACCCACACTCCACAACTAGAGAGAAGCCCGTGCACCACGACGAAGAGCCTGCATGCCTCAACAAAGCTCCTGCCTGCCGGAACTAATACATGACGCAGCCAAAACAAAAAAAAAACAAAAAAGGTACCCTTCACAGACTGGCTTCTTTCACTAAGCAATAGGTAGTTAAGGTTTCCCCATGTCTTTTCATGGCCTGATAACCCATGGTTTTTTTTAAATCGCTGAATAATATTCCATGGTATGGATGTACTAAAGTTTAATCATTCATCTACTGAAGGACATCTTGGTTGCTTCCAGTTTTTGGCAATTATGAATAAAGCTTCTATAAACATTCATGTGCAGTTTTTGCATGGACATACGTTTTCCATTAGGATAAATACCTAGGAGTTTGATTGCTGGATCATATACTTTGTTTAGCTTTGCAGGAAATCGCCAAACTGTCTTCCAAAGTGGCTACACCACTATGCATTCCCACTAGTAATGAGTAAAAGTTCCTCACATTTTACATTCTTGCTAGTATTTGGCATTGTCAGTTTTTAAGTCATTCTGATAGGTATGTAATGGTTATCTCACTGGTGTTTTGATTTGCAATTCCCTAATGATATATGATGTTGAGCATTTTCATATGCTTATTTGCCATCTGTATATCTTCTTTGGTGAGGTGCCCAGATATTCTGGCCACTTTTAATTTGGTTTTTTGTTTTCTTATTGTTGAGTTTTTTTTAATAAATTTATTTATTTTTATTTATTTATTTTTGGCTGCATTGGGCCTTCGTTGCTGCACGTGGGCTTTCTCTAGCTGAGGCGAGCGGGGGCTACTCTTCGTTGCAGTGCATGGGCTTCTCATTGCGGTGGCTTCTCTTGCTGCGGAGCATGGGCTCTAGGCGCGCGGGCTTCAGTATTTGTGGCACGCAGACTCAGTAGTTGTGGCTCGCGGGCTTAGCTGCTCCACGGCATGTGGGATTTTTCTAGACCAGGGCTCGAACCCGTGTCCCCTGCATTGGCAGGCGGATTCTTAACCACTGCACCACCAGGGAAGTCCCTATTGTTGAGTTTTAAGAGTTCTTTGTAGAGGGGGATCAAGATGGTGGAGTAAGAGACTGTGGAGTTTAACCCCCTTCACAAACACATCAAAAATACATCTACATGTGGAACAATTCACATGGAAAACTAACTGGAAACTGACAGAAGAATTCCTACACAACCAAGGCTGCAAGAAAGATTCCCACATAATCGGGTAGGATGGGAAGAAAGGCATCGAGCTGGGACCTGTGCCCCTGGGAGGGGATTAAGAGGAAAAGGGAGATCACACAGGCAGACACTCACCCTGGGGAGTGAGTGGGTCAAGCCACAGACTGGACCTCCCAGTCCTGGGGTCCTACGTGGAGAAGACAAGCCCCTTTGGCTGCTTGGAGAAAGAATCGCTGGGATAGATACAAAGCTAGAGAAGCCCAGAATCCACTCGTGAGGAGTGTGTGGGAGCGGGCTTGCCACTAGACAGGGTGGAGAGAGGTCTGCCCCAGCGGCTGCCACCTTGCCACATTCCCAAATCCCAACTAAGCGAACCCCCTGGCCCCGCTCACGTCATGCCACAGCTTGGCACTGGATCTCGGGCAGCCAGGTCCTGGGAAAAGCCTTGAACTAGGGATGCAGAGGCAGCCTGGGGGCCCGGGGGGGAGTCCCGGTGAGGCAGCAGTAACCACCGTTGGCACTTACGAAAACAGTGCCACAGATGCAGCCAGACCTCTGACAGCTGCACAGCCACTGGAACCCCAGTGCCCACCACGCCGTGATCCCCACTCCCAGCTGGGCGAATGCTTGGGCTCCACACCAGAACCTTGCACTAGAGCTGGGGCAACCACAACAGGGGAAAAGATGCGACCTTGAACTGCACCCGAGTGGAGCCGCAGATGCCTACACAGGCAGCACCCTGGACCTCTAAGCGCACAATCTCCACTTACTTCAGCACTCCCCTCCTTTGGGGCCCCAGAGTGGGGGGGAAGGACAAGAAACACACTTAAGGGGAACAGAGCCAGCTTGAGCCCGACCCTCAGGGCTTCCACTCCAGAAACTTGGGAGCAGACCCCAACTCTGAGAGGTCGGCCACAGCCATGGAGCAGAGAGGAAGTTCGGCCTCACACTTTGCACAGGCTCTAGCTCCCCCAACACCACCCACACCCCTATCAAGGTGACAGTGCCCAGCACACCGTGAGGAAAGGCGTGGCCAGCACCCCCATCGTATCCAGCCCTTACAAAGACATTGGGCGCACACAGTCTACGTAAGACACTCCCACATAAAAGCACCAACTTTAAGACCACAACAGATAACTATTTCACCTAAACTCATAGAGAACGTTAAGTAAAATAAAAAGGCAGAGGAACTACCCTCAATTGAAAGAACAAGATAAAACCCCTGATAAAATAATGAAACAGAAATAATCAGTCTACCAGAAAATGAATTCAGAAAGTTGGTAATAAAAATGAATTAAGAGGGATTCCCTGGTGGCGCAGTGGTTAAGAATCTGCCTGCCAATGCAGAGCACACGGGTTCATGCCCCGGTCCGGGAAGATCCCACATGCCGTGGAACGGCTAGGCCCGTGGGCCACAACTACTGAGCCTGCGCGTCTGGAGCCTGTGCTCCGCAACAAGAGAGGCCGCGACAGTGAGAGGCCCATGCACCGCGATGAAGAGTGGCCCCCACTCGCTGCAACTGGAGAAAGCCCTCGCACAGAAACGAAGACCCAACACAGCCAAAAATAAATAAATAAATAAATTTATTTTTTAAAAAAATGAATTAAGAGAATTGATCTAAGCACAGATCCTTTTAACAAGGAACTAGAAACTACAAAGAAAATCAAAAATAGGTCATTCAATTTCTGAGATAAAAAGCACTCTAGAAGCAGTGGATAGCAGACTAAATGACACAGACATAAGTGACCTGAAAGGTAGAATAATGGAAATTGCTCAATCAGAACAGCAGAATACAAACGAAAAACCAATAGTAACATACGAGATCTATGGGACAATATAAAATGTGCCAACCTACCCATAATAGGAGTTCCAGAAGGAGAAGAGAGAGAAGAGATTGAAAACATATTTGACAAAATTATGGCTGAAAATTTCCCAACCTAAAGAAGGAAACAGATACCCAGGTACAGGAAGAACAGAGGGTCCCAAACAAGATGAACCCAAACAGACACACACCAATGCATATCAAAATTAAAATGGCAAAAGTTAAAGATCAAGAGGATTCTAAAGTCAGCAAGAGAAACACAAAGAGTCATACATAAGGGAATCCCCATTAGGCTATCAGCTTTCTGTGCAGAAACTTTGCAGGCCAGAAGGAAGTGGCATGATATATTCAAAGTGCTGAAAGGGAAGAACCTGCAACCTAGGATACTCTACCCAGCAAGATTATTATTTAGGATAGAAAGAGAGGGACTTCCCTCGTGGTGCAGTGGTTAAGAATCGGCCTGCCAATGCAGGGAACACAGGTTTGATCCCTGGTCCGGGAAGATCCCACATGCCGCAGAGCAACTAAGCCCGTGCGCCACAACTACTGAGCCTGCACGCTAGAGGCCGTGAGCCACAACTACTGAGTCTGCACCCCTAGAGCCCATGCTCTGCAACAAGAGAAGCCCGTGCACCACAATGAAGAGCAGCCCCCACTCGCCACAACTAGAGAAAGCCTGAATGCAGCAACAAAAACCCAACACAGCCAAAAATAAATTAATTAATTAATTTTAAAAATAGAATAGAAAGAGACAGAAAGAATTTCTCAGACAAGCAAAAACTAAAAGAATTCAGCAATACTAAACCTACCCTAAAAGAAATGTTGACGGGTCTTCTCTAAATGCAGGGAAATAAGTGTCAATAGGAAAGAGAAAAAATTCCAACAGGAAAGGTGAATATATAGTAAGGACTGAAGATCACTTAAACAAGCCAGGGTAGATGGAAAAAACAAAAAAAATTGTAAAAGCAACTATAACTACAATAAACAGTAAAAGGATAAGCACGAAGATGTAAAATATGACATAAAAACACAAAATGTGAAGGAGGGGAGTAAAAAATGTAGATCTTTTAGAATGTGTTTGAAATTAAATAATTATCAGTTTAAAGCAAGTGGGTATAATTATGGGTCAATATATACGAACCCCACGGTAATCACAAATCAAAAACCTACAATAGATAGACAAAAACCAAAAACAAAGGAACTCAAGCATACTACAGAAGAAAATCATCAAACCACAATGGGAAAAACAAAAAGAAGAAGAAATGAGCAAAGAAGAACTATAAAAACAACTGGAAATCAAGGAATGAAATGGCAATAAGTACACACTGATCAATAATTCCTTTAGCTCTGCCTGTGACCCTCGGGTGGGTTGATGTGAGGGTCCCTCTCAAGCCAAAAAGCCAGGACCTTTGCACAGCTCCGTCAACTCCAGCGGGTCCCCGCCCCCTGGGGACCCCACCTCCACCCCAGCCGTGGGAGGGGCTCACTGGGCTGGTCCTTACCTACACAGATGGTGCAAACAGTCTGCACAGTGTTGTTTCTGTATCAATATGTCTGTGCAGTGATGAACGTATTTATTTCTCAGACTTGGGGCAAGTGAGCAGCTACCAGGCTCTGCCACCGCTCGCTCCCGCCAGACCAAGCCCACCACTGGGGCTCCTCCAGGATTGCAAAAAAGGTAAAGAAGAAAAGACGAACCTTTAAGCAAATACGAATCTCAGAGACTCGCAGCATAGCCATACACGTCAGCCTGTGAAACGAACAATCTGGACCCAGACGGACTTTCAGAACCTCACACAGCCGTGTGTGTTACCGGTGGTCGCCAGTTGGGGGCTCTGGGCTGTCCGCTGTCTCCACCCCAGCCCCACCTGTCAGTATTCACTGGACTGGCCGTGTGCAGGAGTGCGATCAGGGTGGGCTGGCTGGGCAGGCAGACCCCAGCTGCCCTCCCTGCGGCCGTCCTGAGTCGGGGTGAGGCCTGGGCAGGCGGGAGGGCAGGGTTCAGGGCAGAGGTGGCCGCATCCATCCCGTCCCCTTGGCTTGGGGGGGCAAAAGCAGAGGCGCCAGGCCTCAGAACAGACCAGAGATCCCAGCCCTGCCGGCCCCCTGCAGGGACCAAGGCCTCGCTCTTCCCCAGAGCCAGGTTGGGCATCATTGAACCTATGAACCCGATGCCAGGAGGGGGTGGTGGAGCAGGGCCTGACCAGAGCCTCAGTTTGACATTCCAAATCAGGGGGTGGGTGTGTGCTGTGGGAATTGAGGCTGCCCGGGACCCCCTGCCTAGGACCACCCCCCCTGG